>NC_067246.2:217020896-217645896 GCF_019359855.2 Lolium perenne | reverse complement strand
TTTAGTTAGCGGCCCAATGTTCTTCTCTAACATATGCATGCTTAACCATAAGGTGGTAGATCTCTCTTACTTCAGACAAGACGGACATGCATAGCAACTCACATGAAATTCAACAATGAATAGTTGATGGCGTCCCCAGTGAACATGGTTATCGCACAACAAGCAACTTAATAAGAGATGAAGTGCATAATTACATATTCAATACCACAATAGTTTTTAAGCTATTTGTCCCATGAGCTATATATTGCAAAGGTGAATGATGGAATTTTAAAGGTAGCACTCAAGCAATTTACTTTGGAATGGCGGAAAATACCATGTAGTAGGTAGGTATGGTGGACACAAATGGCATAGTGGTTGGCTCAAGTATTTTGGATGCATGAGAAGTATTCCCTCTCGATACAAGGTTTAGGCTAGCAAGGCTTATTTGAAACAAACACAAGGATGAACCGGTGCAGCAAAACTCACATAAAAGACATATTGAAAACATTATAAGACTCTACACCGTCTTCCTTGTTGTTCAAACTCAATACTAGAAATTATCTAGACCTTAGAGAGACCAATTATGCAAACCAAATTTTAGCAAGCTCTATGTATTTCTTCATTAATGGGTGCAAAGTATATGATGCAAGAGCTTAAACATGAGCACAACAATTGCCAAGTATCACATTACCCAAGACATTAATAGCAATTACTACATGTATCATTTTCCAATTCCAACCATATAACAATTTAACGAAGGAGAAACTTCGCCATGAATACTATGAGTAGAAACCAAGGACATACTTGTCCATATGCTACAGCGGAGCGTGTCTCTCTCCCATAAAGTGAATGCTAGGATCCATTTTATTCAAACAAAACAAAAACAAAAACAAACCGACGCTCCAAGAAAAAGCACATAAGATGTGATGGAATAAAAATATAGTTTCAGGGGAGGAACCTGATAATGTTGTCGATGAAGAAGGGGATGCCTTGGGCATCCCCAAGCTTAGACGCTTGAGTCTTCTTGATATATGCAGGGGTGAACCACCGGGGCATCCCCAAGCTTAGAGCTTTCACTCTCCTTGATCATGTTGCATCATACTCCTCTCTTGATCCTTGAAAACTTCCTCCACACCAAACTCGAAACAACTCATTAGAGGGTTAGTGCACAATATAAATTGACATATTCAGAGGTGACACAATCATTCTTAACACTTCTGGACATTGCATAATGCTACTGGACATTAGTGGATCAAAGAAATTCATCCAACATAGCAAAAGAGGCAATGCGAAATAAAAGGCAGAATCTGTCAAAACAGAACAGTTCGTATTGACGAATTTTAAAATGGCACCAGACTCTGCTCAAATGAAAATGCTCAAATTGAATGAAAGTTGCGTACATATCTGAGGATCATGCACGTAAATTGGCTTAATTTTCTGAGCTACCTACAGGGAGGTGGACCCAGATTCGTGACAGCAAAGAAATCTGGAACTGCGCAGTAATCCAAATCTAGTACTTACTTTTCTATCAACGGCTTTACTTGGCACAACAAAACACAAAACTAAGATAAGGAGAGGTTGCTACAGTAGTAAAAAACTTCCAAGACACAAATGTAAAACAAAGTACTGTAGCAAAATAACACATGAGTTATCTCCCAAGAAGTTCTTTTCTTTATAGCCATTAAGATGGGCTCAGCAGTTTTAATGATGCACTCGCAAGAAATAGTATTTGAAGCAAAAGAGAGCATCAAGAGGCAAATACAAAACACATTTAAGTCTAACATGCTTCCTATGCATAGAAATCTTGTAAATAAACAAGTTCATGAAGAGCAAAGTAACAAGCATAGAAAGATAAAACAAGTGTAGCTTCAAAAATTTCAGCACATAGAGAGGCATTTTAGTAACATGAAAATTTCTACAACCATATTTTCCTCTCTCATAATAACTTTCAGTAGCAACATGAGCAAACTCAACAATATAACTATCACATAAAGCATTCTTATCATGAGTCTCATGCATAAAATTATTACTCTCCACATAAGCATAATCAATTTTATTAGTTGTAGTGGGAGCAAATTCAACAGAGTAGCTATCATTATTATTCTCATCAAGTGTAGGAGGCATAGTATAATCACAACAAAATTTACTCTCCATAGTAGGTGGCACCAAAAGACCACTATCATTATAATCATCATAAATAGGAGGCAAAGTATCATCAAAGAAAATTTTCTCCTCAATGCTTGGGGGACTAAAAAGATCATGAAAACCAGCTTCGCCAAGCTTAGAACTTTCTATATTATTATCAACAATGGTGTTCAAAGCGTTCATACTAATATTACTACCAGCATGCAAATAAGATTCCATAGGTTTTTTAATTTTCGCATCAAACAATCCATGTTTTAAATCAGGAAATAGAATAAGAAGATCATTCTTGTCCATTATGCCAAACTAGTGTAAACAAGAAACAAAAAGTTGCAATTGCAGGATCTAAAGGAAATAGCTTCGAGTACTTACAACGGCGGGAAATAGCTTGGTAGCCGAGGTCCGGAGTGTGAGTACCTTTTACCTTTCCTCCCCGGCAACGGCGCCAGAAAATAGCTTGATGTCTACTTCCCCCTCCTTTTCCTGTAGACAGTGTTGGGCCTCCAAGAGCAGAGGTTTGTAGAACAGCAGCAAGTTTTCCCTTAAGTGGATCACCCAAGGTTTATCGAACTCAGGGAGGAAGAGGTCAAAGATATCCCTCTCATGCAACCCTGCAACCACAAAGCAAGAAGTCTCTTGTGTCCCCAACACACCTAATAGGTGCACTAGTTTGGCGAAGAGATAGTGAAATACAGGTGGTATGAATAAGTATGAGCAGTAGCAACGGTGCCAGAAAATAGCTTGCTGGCGTGTAGTAAACAAGCAGTAGTAACGCAGCAGTAGTAACACAGTAAAACAGTAAACAAGCAGTGATAGCAGTATTTAGGAACAAGGCCTAGGGATTACACTTTCACTAGTGGACACTCTCAATATTGATCACATAACAGAATAGATAAATGCATACTCTACACTTTTGTTGGATGATGAACAGATTGCGTAGGATTACACGAACCCTCAATGCCGGAGTTAACAAGCTCCACAATAAATGTTCATATTTTAGTAACCTTATAGTGTAAGATAGATCAACATAACCAAATAGATCACATCAATACCATCATAGTAATAGTTAACTTCACAATCCATAAGAGATCACGATCATAAACTAAGCCAAGAACTACATGATGCACACCCTGTCCACTTTACACCATGCAGGAGGAATAGAATACTTTAATAACATCACTAGAGTAGCACATAGATGAATTGTGATACAAACTCATATGAATCTCAATCATGTAAAGCAGCTCATTGATGGCGTGTATTTCACACGTTCGTTGGGCAACCCCAAGAGGAAGGTATGATGCGCAGAGCAGCAAGTTTTCCCTCAGAAAGAAACCAAGGTTTATCGAACCAGGAGGAGCCAAGAAGCACGTTGAAGGTTGATGGCGGCGGGATGTAGTGCGGCGCAACACCAGGGATTCCGGCGCCAACGTGGAACCTGCACAACACAACCAAAGTACTTTGCCCCAACGAAATAGTGAGGTTGTCAATCTCACCGGCTTGCTGTAACAAAGGATTAACCGTATTGTGTGGAAGATGATTGTTTGCAGAAAACGATGAGAACAAGTATTGCAGTAGATTGTATTTCAGTAAAGAGAATTGGACCGGGGTCCACAGTTCACTAGAGGTGTCTCTCCCATAAGACGAACAGCATGTTGGGTGAACAAATTACAGTTGGGCAATTGACAAATAAAGAGAGCATGACAATGCACATACATATCATGATGAGTATAGTGAGATTTAATTGGGCATTACGACAAAGTACATAGACCGTCATCCAACTGCATCTATGCCTAAAAAGTCCACCTTCAGGTTATCATCCGAACCCCCTCCAGTATTAAGTTGCTAACAACAGACAATTGCATTAAGTATGGTGCGTAATGTAACTAGTGACTACATCCTTGAACATAGCACTAATGTTTTATCCCTAGTGGCAACAGCACAACACAACCTTAGAATTTTCTCACACGTCCTGTGTCAATGCAGGCATGAACCCACTATCGAGCATAAGTACTCCCTCTTGGAGTTACAAGCTTCTACTTGGCCAGAGCATCTACTAGTAACGGAGAGCATGCAAGATCATAAACAACACATAAGCATAACTTTGATAATCATCATAACAAGTATTCTCTATTCATCGGATCCCAACAAACGCAACATATAGAATTACAGATAGATGATCTTGATCATGTTAGGCAGCTCACAAGATCCGACAATGAAGCACAATGGGGAGAAGACAACCATCTAGCTACTGCTATGGACCCATAGTCCAGGGGTAGACTACTCACACATCACACCGGAGGCGACCATGGCGGCGTAGAGTCCTCCGGGAGATGATTCCCCTCTCCGGCAGGGTGCCGGAGGCGATCTCCTGGATCCCCCGAGATGGGATCGGCGGCAGCGGCGTCTCTGGAAGGTTTTCCGTATCGTGGCTCTCGGTACTGGGGGTTTCGTCACGGAGGCTATTTGTAGGTGGAAGGGCAGGTCAAGAGGCGGCACGGGGGCCCCACACCACAGGGCCGCGCGGCCAAGGGGGGGCCGCGCCGCCCTATAGTGTGGCCCCTCCGTGGCCCCTCTTCGTCTCTCCTTCGGACTTCTGGAAGCTTCGTGAGAAAATAGGCCCCTGGGCTTTGATTTCGTCCAATTCCGAGAATATTTCCTTACTAGGATTTCTGAAACCAAAAACAGCAGAAAACAGCAACTGGCACTTCGGCATCTTGTTAATAGGTTAGTTCCAGAAAATGCACGAATATGACATAAAGTGTGCATAAAACATGTAGATAACACCAATAATGTGGCATGGAACATAAGAAATTATCGATACGTCGGAGACGTATCAGCATCCCCAAGCTTAGTTCTGCTCGTCCCGAGCAGGTAAAACGATAACACAGATAATTTCTGGAGTGACATGCCATCATAATCTTGATCATACTATTTGTAAAGCATATGTAGTGAATGCAGCGATCAAAACAATGTATATGACATGAGTAAACAAGTGAATCATATAGCAAAGACTTTTCATGAATAACACTTCAAGACAAGCATCAATAAGTCTTGCATAAGAGTTAACTCATAAAGCAATAATTCAAAGTAAAGGCATTGAAGCAACACAAAGGAAGATTAAGTTTCAGCGGTTGCTTTCAACTTGTAACATGTATATCTCATGGATATTGTCAACATAGAGTAATATAATAAGTGCAATAAGCAAGTATGTAAGAATCAATGCATAGTTCACACAAGTGTTTGCTTCTTGAGGTGGAGAGAAATAGGTGAACTGACTCAACATTGAAAGTAAAAGAATGGTCCTCCATAGAGGAAAAGCATCGATTGCTATATTTGTGCTAGAGCTTTGATTTTGAAAACATGAAACAATTTTGTCAACGGTAGTAATAAAGCATATGCATCATGTAAATTATATCTTATAAGTTGCAAGCCTCATGCATAGTGTACTAATAGTGCCCGCACCTTGTCCTAATTAGCTTGGACTACCGGATCATCACAATGCATTGTTTTTACCAAGTGTCACAAAGGGGTACCTCTATGCCGCCTGTACAAAGGTCTAAGGAGAAAGCTCGCATTGGATTTCTCGCTATTGATTATTCTTCAACTTAGACATCCATACCGGGACAACATAGACAACAGATAATGGACTCCTCTTTTATGCATAAGCATATAACAACAATTAATAATTTTCTCATTTGAGATTTGAGGATTGTTGTCCAAAATCGAAACTTCCACCATGGAGCATGGCTTTAGTTAGCGGCCCAATGTTCTTCTCTAACATATGCATGCTTAACCATATGGTGGTAGATCTCTCTTGCTTCAGACAAGACGAACATGCATAGCAACTCACATGAAATTCAACAATGAAAAGTTGATGGCGTCCCCAGTGAACATGGTTATCGCACAACAAGCAACTTAATAAGAGATAAAGTGCATAATTACATATTCAATACCACAATAGTTTTTAAGCTATTTGTCCCATGAGCTATATATTGCAAAGGTGAATGATGGAATTTTAAAGGTAGCACTCAAGCAATTTACTTTGGAATGGCGGGAAAATACCATGTAGTATAGGTAGGTATGGTGGACACAAGTGGCATAGTGGTTGGCTCAAGTATTTTGGATGCATGAGAAGTATTCCCTCTCGATACAAGGTTTAGGCTAGCAAGGCTTATTTGAAACAAACACAAGGATGAACCGGTGCAGCAAAACTCACATAAAAGACATATTGAAAACATTATAAGACTCTACACCGTCTTCCTTGTTGTTCAAACTCAATACTAGAAATTATCTAGACCTTAGAGAAACCAAATATGCAAACCAAATTTTAGCATGCTCTATGTATTTCTTCATTAATGGGTGCAAAGCATATGATGCAAGAGCTTAATCATGAGCACAACAATTGCCAAGTATCACATTACCCAAGACATTTATAGCAATTACTACATGTATCATTTTCCAATTCCAACCATATAACAATTTAACGAAGGAGAAACTTCGCCATGAATACTATGAGTAGAAACCAAGGACATACTTGTCCATATGCTACAGCGGAGCGTGTCTCTCTCCCATAAAGTGAATGCTAGGATCCACTTTATTCAAACAAAACAAAAAACAAAAACAAACCGACGCTCCAAGAAAAAGCACATAAGATGTGATGGAATAAAAATATAGTTTCAGGGGAGGAACCTGATAATGTTGTCGATGAAGAAGGGGATGCCTTGGGCATCCCCAAGCTTAGACGCTTGAGTCTTCTTGATATATGCAGGGGTGAACCACCGGGTGCATCCCCAAGCTTAGAGCTTTCACTCTCCTTGATCATGTTGCATCATACTCCTCTCTTGATCCTTGAAAACTTCCTCCACACCAAACTCGAAACAACTCATTAGAGGGTTAGTGCACAATATAAATTGACATATTCAGAGGTGACACAATCATTCTTAACACTTCTGGACATTGCATAATGCTACTGGACATTAGTGGATCAAAGAAATTCATCCAACATAGCGAAAGAGGCAATGCGAAATAAAAGGCAGAATCTGTCAAAACAGAACAGTTCGTATTGACGAATTTTAAAATGGCACCAGACTTGCTCAAATGAAAATGCTCAAATTGAATGAAAGTTGCGTACATATCTGAGGATCATGCACGTAAATTGGCATAATTTTCTGAGTTACCTACAGGGAGGTGGACCCAGATTCGTGACAGCAAAGAAATCTGGAACTGTGCAGTAATCCAAATCTAGTACTTACTTTTCTATCAACGGCTTAACTTGGCACAACAAAACACAAAACTAAGATAAGGAGAGGTTGCTACAGTAGTAAACAACTTCCAAGACACAAAATAAATACAAAGTACTGTAGGTAAAAACACATGGGTTGTCTCCCATAAGCGCTTTTCTTTAACGCCTTTCAGCTAGGCGCAGAAAGTGTGTATCAAGTATTATCAAGAGATGAAGTGTCAACATCATAATTTGTTCTCATAATAGAATCAAAAGGTACCTTCATTCTCTTTCTAGGGAAGTGTTCCATACCTTTCTTGAGAGGAAATTGATATTTTATATTACCTTCCTTCATATCAATGATAGCACCAACAGTTCGAAGAAAAGGTCTTCCCAATATAATGGGACAAGATGCATTGCATTCAATATCCAAGACAACAAAATCAACGGGGACAAGGTTATTGTTAACGGTAATGCGAACATTATCAACTTTACCCAAAGGTTTCTTTGTAGAATGATCAGCAAGATTAACATCCAAATAACAATTTTTCAGTGGTGGCAAGTCAAGCATATTATAAATTTTCTTAGGCATAACAGAAATACTTGCACCAAGATCACATAAAGCATTACAATCAAAATCTTTAACCTTCATCTTAATGATGGGCTCCCAACCATCCTCTAGCTTTTTAGGAATAGAGGCTTCGCGCTCTAGTTTCTCTTCTCTAGCTTTTATGAGAGCATTTGTAATATGATGCGTGAAAGCCAAATTTATAGCACTAGCATTAGGACTTTTAGCAAGTTTTTGCAAGAACTTTATAACTTCAGAGATGTGGCAATCATCAAAATTCAAACCATTATAATCTAAAGCAATGGGATCATCATCCCCAATGTTGGAAAAAATTTCAGCAGCCTTTATCACAGGCAGTTTCGTGATTTAGCAGCTTTCGGGCAGTTTTTCGCGCTTTGCATTAGAAGTGGAAACATTGCTAACACCAATTCTTTTATTAGTATTAGTAGGAGGTGCAGCAACATGTGTAGCATTAGCATTACTAGTGGTGGTAATAGTCCAAACTTTAGCTATATTCTTTTCTTTAGCTAGTTTTTTATTTTCTTCTCTATCCCACCTAGCACGCAGTTCAGCCATTAATCTTATATTCTCATTAATTCTAACTTGAATGGCATTTGCTGTAGTAGTAATTTTATTATGATGATTCTCATTAGGCAAAACTTTTGATTTCAAAAGATCAACATCAAAGAAGACTATCGACTTTAGAAGCAAGTATATCAATTTTCCCAAGCTTTTCTTCAACAGATTTGTTAAAAGCAGTTTGTGTACTAATAAATTCTTTAAGCATAGCTTCAAGTCCAGGGGGTGAATTCCTATTATTGTTGTAAGAATTCCCATAAGAATTACCATAGCCGTTGCCATTATTATAAGGATATGGCCTATAGTTGTTACTAGAATTGTTCCGGTAAGCATTGTTGTTGAAATTATTATTTTTAATGAAGTTTACATCAACATGTTCTTCTTGTGCAACCAATGAAGCTAATGGAACATTATTAGGATCAATATTAGTCCTATCATTCACAAGCATAGACATAATAGCATCAATCTTATCACTCAAGGAAGAGGTTTCTTCGACAGAATTTACCTTCTTACCTTGTGGAGCTCTTTCCGTGTGCCATTCAGAGTAGTTGATCATCATATTATCAAGAAGCTTTGTTGCTTCACCAAGAGTGATGGACATAAAGGTACCTCCAGCAGCTGAATCCAATAAATTTCGTGAAGAAAATTTTAGTCCTACATAGAAGGTTTGGATGATCATCCAAGTAGTCAGTCCATGGGTTGGGCAATTTTTAACCAGAGATTTCATTCTTTCCCAAGCTTGAGCAACATGTTCAGTATCTAATTGTTTAAAATTCATTATGCTACTCCTCAAAGATATAATTTTAGCAGGGGGATAATATCTACCAATAAAAGCATCCTTGCATTTAGTCCATGAATCAATACTATTCTTAGGCAGAGATAGCAACCAATCTTTAGCTCTTCCTCTTAATGAGAAAGGGAACAATTTTAATTTTATAATGTCACCATCTACATCTTTATATTTTTGCATTTCACATAGTTCAACAAAATTATTAAGATGGGCAGCAGCATCATCAGAACTAACACTGAAAATTGCTCTCGCATAACAAGATTCGATAAAGCGAGGTTTAATTTCAAAGAATTCTGCTGTAGTAGCAGGTGGAGCAATAGGTGTGCATAAGAAATCATTATTATTTGTGGTTGTGAAGTCACACAACTTAGTATTTTCAGCGTTGGCCATTTTAGCAACAGTAAATAAAGCAAACTAGATAAAGTAAATGCAAGTAAACTAATTTTTTTGTGTTTTCGATATAGCAAACAAGATAGCAAATAAAGTAAAACCAACAACTAATTTTTTTGTATTTTGATTTAGTGCAGCAAACAAAGTAGTAAATAAAACTAAGCAAGACAAAAACAAAGTAAAGAGATTGAGAAGTGGAGACTCCCCTTGCAGCGTGTCTTGATCTCCCCGGCAACGGCGCCGTAAAAATGTGCTTGATGGCGTGTATTTCACACGTTCGTTGGGCAACCCCAAGAGGAAGGTATGATGCGCACAGCAGCAAGTTTTCCCTCAGAAAGAAACCAAGGTTTATCGAACCAGGAGGAGCCAAGAAGCACGTTGAAGGTTGATGGCGGCGGGATGTAGTGCGGCGCAACACCAGGGATTCCGGTGCCAACGTGGAACCTGCACAACACAACCAAAGTACTTTGCCCCAACGAAACAGTGAGGTTGTCAATCTCACCGGCTTGCTGTAACAAAGGATTAACCGTATTGTGTGGAAGATGATTATTTGCAGAAAACAGTAGAACAAGTATTGCAGTAGATTGTATTTCAGTAAAGAGAATTGGACCAGGGTCCACAGTTCACTAGAGGTGTCTCTCCCATAAGACGAACAGCATGTTGGGTGAACAAATTACAGTTGGGCAATTGACAAATAAAGAGAGCATGACAATGCACATACATATCATGATGAGTATAGTGAGATTTAATTGGGCATTACGACAAAGTACATAGACCGTGATCCAACTGCATCTATGCCTAAAAAGTCCACCTTCAGGTTATCATCCGAACCCCCTCCAGTATTAAGTTGCTAACAACAGACAATTGCATTAAGTATGGTGCGTAATGTAACTAGTGACTACATCCTTGAACATAGCACTAATGTTTTATCCCTAGTGGCAACAAGACAACACAACCTTAGAACTTTCTCACATCGTCCCAGTGTCAATGCAGGCATGAACCCACTATCGAGCATAAGTACTCCCTCTTGGAGTTACAAGCATCTACTTAGCCAGAGCATCTACTAGTAACGGAGAGCATGCAAGATCATAAACAACACATAAGCATAACTTTGATAATCATCATAACAAGTATTCTCTATTCATCGGATCCCAACAAACGCAACATATAGAATTACAGATAGATGATCTTGATCATGTTAGGCAGCTCACAAGATCCGACAATGAAGCACAATGGGGAGAAGACAACCATCTAGCTACTGCTATGGACCCATAGTCCAGGGGTAGACTACTCACACATCACACCGGAGGCGACCATGGCGGCGTAGAGTCCTCCGGGAGATGATTCCCCTCTCCGGCAGGGTGCCGGAGGCGATCTCCTGGATCCCCCGAGATGGGATCGGCGGCGGCGGCGTCTCTGGAAGGTTTTCCGTATCGTGGCTCTCGGTACTGGGGGTTCGTCACGGAGGCTATTTGTAGGCGGAAGGGCAGGTCAAGAGGCGGCACGGGGGCCCCACACCACAGGGCCGCGCGGCCAAGGGGGGGGCCGCGCCGCCCTATAGTGTGGCCCCTCCGTGGCCCCTCTTCGTCTCTCCTTCGGACTTCTGGAAGCTTCGTGAGAAAATAGGCCCCTGGGCTTTGATTTCGTCCAATTCGAGAATATTTCCTTACTAGGATTTCTGAAACCAAAAACAGAAAATGACAGAATCGGCACTTCGGCATCTTGTTAATAGGTTAGTTCCAGAAAATGCACGAATATGACATAAAGTGTGCATAAAACATGTAGATAACACCAATAATGTGGCATGGAACATAAGAAATTATCGATACGTCGGAGACGTATCACTCATGAGATCATTGTATTGAGGTACATGGGAGAGAGATTAACCACATAGCTACCGGTACAGCCCCGAGCCTCGATGGAGAACTACTCCCTCCTCATGGGAGCAGCAGCGGTGATGAAGATGGCGGTGGAGATGGCAGCGGTGTCGATGGAGAAGCCTTCCGGGGGCACTTCCCCGCTCCGGCAGCGTGCCGGAACAGAGACTCCTGTCCCCCAGATCTTGGCCTCGCGATGGCGGCGGCTCTGGAAGGTTTCTGTGGTTTTCGTCAATCGTATCAGGGTTTTCGATCCAGGGGCATTATATAGGCGAAGAGGCGGCGCAGGAGGGTCGAAGGGCTGGCCAAACCATAGGGGGGCACGGGCCCCCCCTAGGCCGCGCCAGGGTATGGTGTGGTGGGCCTGTGCCCCCCCCCCCCTCTGGTCCCTCTCGTGTGTTCTGGATGCTTCCGGGGATTCTAAGATCTTTGGCGTTGATTTCGTCCGATTCCGAGAATATTTCGTTACTAGGATTTCTGAAACCAAAAACAGCAGAAACAAAGAATCGGCACTTTGGCATCTTGTTAATAGGTTAGTTCCAGAAAATGCACGAATATGACATAAAGTGTGCATAAAACATGTAGATAACATCAATAATGTGGCATGGAACATAAGAAATTATCGATACGTCGGAGACGTATCACCCATCGGTCAGGGGCAAGTCGCCATCTGACCCGACGAGGGCCTCGGGTGGGCCATCTGGCACGAAGTCAAAGTCCCACTCTTGCTCTGACATCGGCTCACTCGAGGAAGAAGATTGGAAGGAGAGAGCCGATGAAGCAGAGGAGGAGGATGGGTCCATGGTGGAGGAGGGTTTTTTCGATGGCCAGAACAGAGCAAGGGGATGAAGAGGTGAACTGTGCTGCACGGTTAAATAAATGGGACATAGTGGAAATTTAATGCCATGGCAGTTTTCGAGGAGGCGATGCCAAAACGCTGTCAAATCTTGCAGAGAAGTTGAGAAGGCAAGGCATCATGATGAAGGATACTGCGGCGGTTCTGCTCTGCCATGACACGACCCGACGAAGGAAAAGCAGAGTGTTTTTGGAATTATCATTTCCAAAACCAGGGGGGCATGTGTTATCACCAGAATTTGACCGGATCAGAGGTGGGCCGTGATTAAAGATGGGCTTGAAGAATATACACGGAAGATATACATGAATCGGCCTTGTGCACGAAGTTTGGGCTAGTTTGCCCGTGTATCTGTAAATATAGTAGGATACGTGTCGGTTAGATAGAATTTGGCTTGTACACGGTTGGGATTATTCCCACGTTAGAAAGTCTACGGACTATAAATATGTATCTAGGGTTATTGAGAAAAACAACAATCACGTTCACAACAAACCAATCTAGGCGCATCGCCAACCCCTTGTTTCGAGGGTTTCTTCCGGGTAAGCATCATGCTGCCTAGATCGCATCTTGCGATCTAGGCAGTATACGTTTATTCGTTGTTCATGCGTTGCTCGTGCTGAAGCCTTGTTGATGGCGAGCAACGTAGTTATCGTAGATGTGTTAGGGTTAGCATTGTTTTACCACGATATATGCTTTGATCCATGCTATCCCTAGACGTCTAGATGGAGAAAATAAAGTAAGGAGTGTTTTCTGGTCAGATGCAAGGTCTAGACAGTACTATGATCTTTATGGTGATTGTGTTAGTTTGTACACAACATTCCTGACAAATAAATACAACTTACCATTTGCTCCGTTTGTTGGAATATCACCACATGGAAAAACATATCTATTTGCTTGTGCTTTCATAGTAAATGAAACAGCAAATACATTTGAATGGTTATTCAGAAGGTTCCTAGGGGTGATGGGTGGTAAACCACCCCAGTCAATAATGACTGATCAAGACCAGGGCATGGCTACTGCAATTAATACTGTTTACCCAAAAGCAACACACAGATGCTGCTTGTTTCATGTGAAGAAGAAGTGTGACAACAAGAATGGTCCAACATTTGCTACAAACGAGGGTTTGTATGAAGAAATGCAGGACATCATAGACAACTCACTGACTGTAGAAGAATTTGAAACACTATGGCATAAAATGATTGAAGACTACAACGTTAGTGGTGTCAAGTTCTTCGATGAAATGTGGAAATCAAGAAAGAAGTTTGTGCCAGTGTATTTCAAGACAAAATTCTTTCCTTTTATCCAAACAACAGCTAGAAGTGAAGGTACTAATGCATTATTCAAAAAAGGAGTGGGTGCTCAATTTAGCATGACAAGCTTTCTAAGAGAATACCAGAGAATATTGGACACAATACATGCAACAGAAGATGAACTTGACCACAAGGTATCCAACAAGAAAGTGGAACCAAAGAAATTCCTCACAAAGTACTACATAGAAAGACAAGCCCATGAGCTCTACAACTTGTCAATATTCAGAAAATTCTAGCATTTGCTCAAAGATGTAACAAGACTGAGTATCCGAGAGCAAGAAAAGGATAGGATTTATATTCTATATCAAGCAAATAACTACCCAGTTAGAGAGCATAGACAGAGAAACTACATAGTGCAAGTAAATTTACAGAATGAGGAGTACTTCTGCGTTTGCTGCAAGTTTGAAAAGGATGGCTTATTGTGCTCTCACATCCTTAAAGTCATGCTACACATAGAAGTGGATAAAATCCCAGAAAAGTACATTATCGAAAGATGGAGAAAGAAGCAAAAGAAACTGAACTACCACCTCCCTGCACCAGAAGAAATAGATAATGACTGTCTTCGGTACAACTTACTGTCAAGAAGACTAACTGAGACAGCATCGAAAGGTTGCAAAAGCAGAGAGAAGTGCAATTATTTACTACAAGAGGTGCTCAGAATTGAAGAACACATGGATGCGATGGATAGAGTAACAGAAGCAACAGGGGAGACTCAATCAGCTGCTCAAGCTACTTCAACAAGAACAATTTCGAACTTATTTAATTCATCAGTGCAAGAAGGGACAAGCTCAACCATTGAATTGCAGAATCCTGATCGTGCTAAAACAAAAGGGTGGCCAAGGCTCCTATCAATCAAAGAGAAAATCAAAACAAACAAATTTTACAAGTGCAGCCACTGTGGTAGCAATGAACACACATTGAAGAACTGCATCAACAAACATCTCGTGTTCAACTTACCAAAACAAAAAAAAAGGACTAGGAAATCGACAACTAAATCTACAGGCAAGTGAAGCGAACATCCAGTAGAAAAAGTACACTTTCCTTACTGAAAAAGTCAATTTAAATATCATATTTAACAAACTGCTATTTTACTTGTTTGCAGCCTCGGATTCTCCAGCAAAGAAGATAACAAAAAGAGGGAAGAAGAAGCAGCAGGAATCTGGACAAGAACTTCGGGATCAAAATCAAATCCCATGCAGCGAAACGGCATCCACATCAAATGTAGTCAACTGAGAAAAGAGAAAGTTGTATTTATATTAAAAAGTATTGAGTGCAGAACATTTTATTCTCTTGGCATAATAAATTGTATTCTGAGATAATTATTAGAATAAATAGGGGGTTTATGAGTGAAGGATGTGATGCGCAGATGAACTAATGTACTGATAAAGTGAGGGATGAAAGTGAAACTGAGGAAGTTGCATGCTCTATTTGTTTCTATTCTACAACCTTAGGTCGAAATAAATCTAGTGAGGAAGAAACATGGGTTAAGAAAAGAAAGTGTTCGTACCTGATTCATGCACGGACGGAGATGATCTGCTACAATCTGCACCGATTTAGGAAATGCATGTCCAGCTTATACGATTTCTGCGAGGAAAGCATTTCAGAAAAAGTTAGCAAAGTCATGCGTCATGGAAGTTATCCTCAAGTGTGTATAATGTTGGGAAGATGAAGAAGTAGGGATGAACACTGAAGGTCTGAAGTTAATTCGCATATGGAAAGACTAAAACTGAATACTGTAGTAAGAGTACACTCGTAGTAAGAGTACACTGAGTAAAACACTGTCAATCTAAAAAAACCACTAACACTGAATAAACTGAAGAGACGCACTATAGTTTCAGTAAATTGTGAGCAAATTAAGTTCACTACATTACAAGATCTGGGTGCTCTATCGCTCGCTGTAATGCTCTTTGCCGCTTTTTTCCCTCACTTCTCTCAAGAAACCATTTGGCATCCACTACCTCATGTGCCTCTTCGTACACACCGCTCCTTCCACAATCGTAGAACACATCAGCAGGGAAAGAAAGATCACAGGAATAGTCAACTCGTAGGCGGCGCACATACCTTCCACAATCGTGAATCGCCGATCTCTTCGCCGTAAGACGATGCCACTTCTCAAGGAGAGTACTGACTATTCCTTTGTCGATGGACTGAAAAACTAAAAAACTGACAGACTGAAGACTACAAGACTAAACAAAGAATAATGAAGGAGAAAATAAAAATGAGATTGACTGATGAAATGAGGGACCGAGAGAAACACATTGCTCACAATAAACTGAGCAAATAAAGACTGGAAGGAAAGATGAACAAATATAACTGAGAAAATAACTGAGAGAAGGAGAACCAAAATGAAGTAAATGAGAGATAGAGATAAATGTAAAACTGAGAGAATCAACATGTAAAACTCAGGAATAATCTGAGACTGAACATGTAAAACTGAGACAGTAATTATCTGAAAATGAAAGCTGATGACTCTAAAATGAGAACAATTATCTGAGAAAAGAATTACTGAGAGACATAAATACAAACGGCGAAGAATGATAACTGAGACTGAACATGTAAAATGAAAATTAAAGCTGATGACTATACACTGAGAACAATAATCTGAGAGAAGAAACACTGAGAGACATAAATACAAACGGCGAAAAATGAAAACTGAGACTGAACATGTAAAATGAAAATGAAAGCTGATGACTATACACTGAGAACAATAATCTGAGAGAAGAAAAACTGAGAGACATAAATACAAACGGCGAAGAATGAAAACTGAGACTGAAAGATTGAGAAAAAAGGGACCCTCCTCCTTTATCCGGGCTTGGAACCGGCTACCATAATGAATGGTAGGCGGAGTTACCCCCCTACCCAAAAATAAAAATAAAAATGAAATGAACAAGAAATCAGAAGAATAAAAATAAAATCAGAAGCACATTACAAAGTGTATACAGAAAAATAACTACAGAGGGCAGTACATATATCATGCTATGAAAAAGTGAGGTAAAAATCTGTACGTCACAAAACTAATACAAGTATTAAAAGACATGGGATTACTAGCCACTCAGGACAAATGTAACCAACAAAATCTAAGCTTTGTATTCAAGAACAACGCTTTTGTCAGCTCTATTCCTTGGGGACAAAAACAATTGGTTGGCCATCTGAATCCTGATATGAACTATATCATCCTTGCTGAAAAACTTGCGCATATCAAATGGTGGCTTGTAGATTTCCATGAACTTCAGAGTAAAAACACCACAATCATCGCTAGCAACAAATTAATAAACATAAGTTCAAAACTATAAAAATTAGAAGATTAAGATTAAAACAATTCAAAAAGTTATAAATTAAAAACTTACGGATTATCCTGTTTAGGAACATTTGGATACATCACTCCAAAATTTCTGAACATGTTTTCATCGGTTTTAAAGATTATTTTCCACAGCTTCACAAAGTTGTTAATCTGCATAAGTGTAAAAATTAAGTTCAATAAAAAAATAAAATACTACTAGACAAAAGAACAGAAAAGGGAAGAGGCAAACTTACAAGCACATTTTTAATAGATGTGTGATAATCATCATCTTTCCCAAAAAGAGAGTCCAAGAAGATGAAAACCTTATACTTGAAATCAACAGAAAACGTAAACCAATGACGGCTGCGACAAATCGGGAAAAATAGCTAACAAAACAAATTATTTTAGGTCAGAAATAATGAAAGTGGAACAAAACATAAGTAAAGAAAATTATAAGATTAGTACCCTGTCTGATAGCTCAAGACGTTTCCCCCTGCTTGCTGATGCAGCTCCTAGAAATGCCTTTGATATAATATTCACTTGAACATCATTCTGGTAATCCAAGATATTCTCCTGCAAAAATATTAGTTACAAAAAATTACATATATATTAGATAACAGAAACAAAAGCTAACAAATAACAAAATAGAAAAATAATCAAATGAGAGAAATGACTTGGTTACTCACTCCAATGAACGAGAAAAAGTGGTGTCTACCAGATTTACTAGGATGATTGTCCTCAAATAGTTTACGGCAGAATACAGGGACCAGGAAATTATCAACATGTCCTCCAACCATTAGTGATTGACCTAACGATATATAGCTGCAGTGCACCTTATCAAAAATAACAGAGTATGACCTGAAAAAATAAGTTAAAAAATAATTAAAAATCAATTTTGAACAGAAAAAGGGATAGGGGACTAAGGTCAACTATACATACTTTTGTACACCCCTTGTATATGCCAGATCAACAATTGCACAAAAATTTCTGATGTCTGAATGAGACACAGGGAACCGCTTGTTCTGAAGAAGAGGAAGATCTAATATCTTCTTAGGTTGCAAACTGATGAGATCATCTTTTGCCTTCCTCTTATCAAACCCATTCTGCGTCAGATCAACCTATTGCTCGGCTTGCATATCAACTCCATTCTTACAAGCAATATTAGACATCTTGTTGTACAATTCATCTACTTTATTTGCCATTTCAGCTTGACAAAAACTAAAAGAGCTTTGTCCAATAATTTCAACTTCTGGGCTAAGCTGAATCTAGCAGTACAAAAGATAATATCGCAGGGGATAACTTCAAAATGTAAACAACAAAAAACCATCAAACAATGAAGAAAAAATCTTACAGGGCGAGTTTTGGGAGATATATCACCAACAGGGATTGGATCATGCCTAGAACCGGAGAAGTTTGTACTTCTGTTTATCACAGTAGGACGATCAGACAGGTCAAAGTTGCTGCAACCCTGCATTAATAATGCACATTACAAAAAGAATCAAACTAAGCAAGAAAGGAGACAGAGATAAATGTAGAACACAAAACATAGTAAAAAGCCCTAGTGATCATCTCACCTTATTGTTCGGAGATTCCAAGAAATTAAGTCGTGCAATAGGAGCTGCCACATCATTACCCACAACATAACCCCCAACAGATCTAACATCATTTTCAACAACATTACTACCATCAGGCAAAATGAATTCCCTGAAATCTTTTACTCCACAAGGATATGTATTGACTGAAGGGAGATGCTGGCCTACAGTTACTTCAGGATGCAATCTAGCTTTCACCTTCCTTAATGGATGAATTTCAGGAGCTATTACACAAAAAATGATCAAAAAACAAGGGGATTAGAAATTAGAAAAACCCAAAATAATATAAGAAATAAGAATATACTGAAACCCCGTAAAAACGGGCAAAAGTCAACCTGTTTTACTACCATAAGGTCCATCTATCGTAGTAATCAAACATTCTGGACTAGCTGAAAAAACAACAAGTATTACAAACATGTGAGACCCCTATGATTGAAACAACAAATAATTACATCCATGTAATGCAAAAAAGAGAAGTAAAAAGAATTTACCATATTTCAAAGAGAATGATTTGCTACTGCTGGAAGCATGAGGAAGACCTTCAGGGCTTATTACTTCCAAATTTCTGGCAATGTCATACTCATCAACCTGGTTGCACAAAAACAAAATAAGGAGAAACACACATTATAGTAGAAAAAAGGATAATTAGCTTGTAATGCACTAATCAAAATAAACACTACAAAAACACATTCAAAAAATCATAGCACAACAGAGGTACCTTCATGTATTTATCTTGGATGCCAAATGCATTATTGTAATTGCTAGTACCTGCAGGAACCTCACAATTGCCAGCCCCAAAAACTGCGCAGAAAAAAAACATGTTTAAAATGAGCAAAAAGGAAAAATGCTTGCTGATGTTCAACTTTGCTAAATCTTCAAAATATTAAAAATAAAATGTGCCAAAAAACAACCTGGAACTGTGATATTGGATGTTGTAGGAATCTTCAATTCAGATAATTTCATATCCAACATAAACTGCAACACATTTGTTACGAAAATTTCAGACTTGTTAACATTCCCATGGTTACCAGTCTCCACAGAGCATACTGAAGCAATAATTCCGTCGATAATCTACAAAAAGGGATTAAAATAGGTAATTAATACAAATTTCATCGTTTCACCCAAAGAAATCCAACTTTTGCAAGTCACATGCTCTGATAGGAACTACAAACTAAATGAAATGAATCATCGGGAACATAATAACAACATGAAAAGGAAAATACCTTTGCATCAAGGTCCTTGCCAAACTGTAGAAAAGAGGAATACGAAAAAATGGTCACTACAGTAAATGCAACACAAAAAAAATAAGAAGAAAATTATGTAAAAAACATTTTAAACCAACATACGTCTCTATAACAAGGTGCAAGGATTTTCTTGAAATGCCTCTTCCCAAAAATGTTATTCTCCTTCAAGTCCAATCCAGAGAAGAACTTAATAAGATTTCCTTTCCAAACAGATATCCTAGGAATAGTATCATCTAGCTTCCTACCACAAAAATCGAGTGAATCAAGGTAATACACCTGCAAGAAAATGACAAAGAAATAATTACCTACAAAATTAGTGAAAACACTTTATAAAAAACCAAACAGAAATGAATGCAGCAAAATGGAAACAATGAAGCTACAAAAGACAAAGACTTACGGCAAGGAAGTAGTAGCAGAACTCGAACTCCCTAGGTTTCCTTCCACTCAATTTGCAAACCTTCAGTAATTTATGAACTCCAGCAATCAGATGATCATAGACAAGTTCACACAGGTCAAAGCCTTTAGAAGCATCAGGATCATCAAGAATATGCAGATAATCTGTGTTTGGAAAATCATCACTCGTTGGGAACAAAAAGCATTTGAATGCTATAACCATGAAGGACACGAAAATCTCTTTGTCAGTAAGAACTTCTTTAGACTTCAACTTGTTGCCAAAATATGTAATGTGCGGTAACTCAGACAAATGAAACAGAGACATAAGGAGTTTAGCACCACCATCACTGTTGGGCAAGGGAACAACACCAGAATTGGGCAGTCCAATAACAAAGTGTACAAAGGACTTTGCTATTGGTATAATCTTCGAACCATCAACAATTATCTGCGACGATACAGGATCCACACAGCTGGCAAGCCACCGGACAAATGAAGAAGGTATTTCAGATTTCTCATACAATAGAAGACAACCAAAGCCAAACTTCCTAATGACTTCCTTCCGCTCATTGCTCAAACATTTCAAAACCTCCCAGTAGTACTTGATTGAGTAAGAGATAAATGACTCTCTGCCAATTTCATGACGATTTGCCCTTTTACTCTGAATTAGAAAGGGAATCAAAAAACTAAAAATAGAAAACTAAAAGAGACAAGCAAACACAAGCTCCCCAAAAAACAACTACACACCTGAGACCAAATATTAGAACCATTGCAAAAATCCGTAAAATCCCTCTTGACAGATTTGATAGCCTGATACACACATAACAAATAAGAAAGACAAAAGGAATGAATAAGATAAAAGGTTGAAACATATTCCGCTCTCACAGCAGTAAGGGAACAAAACAGACAATATGACAACACACCTCTTTACGGATAAACTGAAACAAAGCTTCATCCAGACCGCTGTTCCGAGTTGGGTAGACATTCTCCTACATATATTACAGAACACAACAATTAAGATACAACGCCAAAAACATACATAGAAATAAGATATATGCTTAAACAAAAGTTTATATATCCATACTTTGTCACTTGGTGACAGGCTATCCATGCTAGACAACATAAAATCTGCATCATGCGATGAAGAACACCAATCTCTCGTATAACCTGCTAGCAAATTATCACCAAACCTCCTCGTGCTTATATCACTGAAACAGAGAAGCGTTATGTTCAAAGCAGCTGAATAAGTGGGGACAAGTATATGTAGTAAGTCTCTGAAAAAGAGAGCAGTAATGTTGCTAAAGTGAAATAATTAAAGGCAGTGCACTAAACCTATGGAATACACAACCATTTCCCTTTGTATGGCTTACTCAACCATATATCATTAGAAAATATGCGAATGCATAGGATACTTAGAGAACAGGTACTAATAAACTTCCATGAGCCATCAGAAGAAAATAACAACAAAAATCAGACTAGACAAGGTGCATCCATGCTTCTGGATTGTTCGATGCTACAATTTACAAAACTCAAAACTCATCCGATTTATATTGAATCAATTAATCTGAAAAAAAATGTGCATCAAAGTACAAAAGGGCAGAGCGTTCATCCGTATATGAATAGAACATATGTTTAACCGAAAACTGAAAACATCCGTATTGGAGCAAAGAAATTATGTATCCTTATCATGAGTCATACAGGTCAGATTACTGGTTGGCTGCCTAAAATTTGACTTTGAAGTAGTTCTGAACAATATAAAAAGTGACTTTGCAGGTTAAGTTATGAACCATAATCAAAGGTGACTTTGCAGGTTAAGTTATAGACCAATTGTCTGTCATTACATGGACCTGGAGGCTAGCCTTCTCCATACATCTCATAAAAAAGCAGTTATATACTAGAAAATTGATAACAGAGCAATTCAAAGCCCCTAACTGAATTAGTCACTGACTTATACATATATTATGAAAAAAGCATTTCAATGCTAGCTTTGTTGTCTACTCTACTACTTAGAGGTATACTCAATGACATATTTAACGTTTTCAAATGGAACATGTTAAACTGAAAGTGGAGAATTTACAGAGCTTGCACTATGAAATGAAGCTCTGAGAAACAACCCACCGCGTAGATGATATTAAGATCTGGCTAACTCCATCTAGCAACATTGACATCAGAAATCAACATCTAGCTACCTAAAAACACTACATAGATCTAGCTGTATTCATATACGAATAAACATTGGGCTTGCTTACTAATACATTACAAAACCAAAATCATCACCATGTGCAAAACGAAAAGGCTTCACACTAGTGAACATGATGAACTAACTACAACAAAAAATCGAGCACTACAACCAAATACAAACCTGTATGCTAGTTGGCTACACGAAAAGCCCACCCAAAATCGACAACATCACAAATCAGCACCCGCCAGATGCATAATAATTGCATACGAGACTACCCAACCCAAAATCGACATCAGAGATGATAGAGGAAAAGGAATACAGAAGTCATACCCCGAACGATGGCCATGTCCTCGACGCACACGAAAAACAGCTCCCCCGGCCGCGCACCGGGGAACTTCTCTGTCAGCAGGAATCCCCATGGCCTCCTTCACCGGGCGCTCCCCATCCGAAGAGGGCAGCACGGACTCCGTCGCCGCGCGCGTCCGCTGCGTCTCCGTCGCCGCGCGCGTCCGCTGCGTCTCCGTCGCCGCGCGCGTCCGCTGCGTCTCCATCGCCGCGCGCGTCCGCTGCGTGCTCGCCGCCGGGCGCAGTGGTGGCGGATCCCCCGGCAACACCTCCGCCATATCGCTCCCCTTCCAACACAACCGAGGCAGAGGAGAAAAGAGACAACCGGCCAGAAAAGGAGGAAATGAGGAAATTCGAAAAATAAAAGAGAGGGCTGAACGTTGACTCAACCAGGAAAAGAGAAAATGAGAAAGAGATGTGCCAAGATTCGTGCAACACAGGAAAACGATCTGACGGACCAAAAAGTAGCTGTTCACCAATTGCAAAACAGCTAGCTGGTAAGTAGGATTGGTGTAGCTTTATTGGGTTTTCCACGATCAGCTCTGTTCGGTTTGCACATCTAAAGGTGTATATGATGCCCCCCATAGGGGGTCTCATAGCGCTTTGGATTTTCGGCCGTCAGATCGAGCTGACGTGGCGCGATCTCCGCCGTCGATTTCGTCCAGGGCGCGAGGCCCTCCCACGAACCCGCGTTTTATCCATGGGTACTGTAAAGCCCGCTCGGCCCAGCCTCTCGCGTCGCGCGTGGCTGCGAGCTGAGGGAAAAGGCCGCTTCCTCTCCAATCCCGTCGCTCCCTCTCCCCTTCCAATCCCGCAGATGCAGCCACCGCCTCCCCAGCTCCCTCTCCCTGCTGCCGCTCTCCTCTCCGGCGAGCCGCCGCCGCTCTCCTCTCCGGCGAGCGTTGTCGGCTGTGTCCTCCTGCTCATCAAGGCCCCCGTTCTCGTCGCTGTTGAGAGGAAGAGGAGGAGCAGAGAGGGAGAAGGAGTGGCTTCCTTCCACCCAACCGGCGGCGCCCGCATACCTCGCGCCCAGACCTCCACACGACACCTCCCCTTTGTGGCCGTCCCGTGGGCAGGAGCACGGGAGGCCCCCAACCGCCGCCATCCCTGGTTCCACGGCGACCGGCGACGGGCGCTCTTCCGATGTATGTCCCTCCTGGCCCTCACTCCCTCGTTTCATCTCTCCATCTCCCCATCTCAGCCCCTCCTCTCTCTCTAAGCGCCTGCCGTCACCATCGTCGGCGGCTGCCGGTGGAAGCAACAGATCACCGCCTCCTCGTCGCCTCCAATGGAAGCAGCGCCGCCTCATCATCTCCATTGCCGGCGGCTGCCTGGAGGAAGCAGCAGGTTGGCGCTTCATCGTCGCCCCCGATGGAAGCAGCCCCGCCTCGTCTTTTCCATGGCCGGCGGCTCCTCGTTCGCCTGCCCGAGTTGTTGATCCCGTCGTCTCTCCGGAGATGCTGCTGGTGACCACGTCCCTGAGCACCTGCTAGTGCTACCGACCACGTCCATGACTAGCTGTTGCTGGTGAGGCCCCTATCCTCTTCCTCCCTCCACTCTTGCCACCATCTACTTAATTATGCCCTGATTTTATTTGACTTTTTTTTGTACAGATCCATGTTTAGATCAGATGAAAAGTTCGGTCAAGTCAAAAGATGAAAAGTTCGTTCTGCCACCATCTACTTAATTATGCCCTGATTTTATTTGGCTTTTTTTATAAAGATCCATGTTTAGATCAGATGAAAAGTTTGTTCAAGTCATAAGATGAAAAGTCCGTTCAAGTCACAACATGGATCAGCTGGAAGCTGCAAAAAAGGTGCATTTTTCTTGTGTATTTTTCATCCTTTTAAATCCTCCTATAATCTAGCTTGCTAAATGGTGCTCCACATAAGTTTCTCAAAGAGAACTAGAAATTTTGAGTTCATAAGTTGGACATGCTTACAAAGCCATATAATTCTCATCGATGAATCCATGCTTAAAAGGACATGCTCCATGTACTATTAATCTTTAATTAATTTATTCTATGAATGCTTCATTCCTCAATTTTTTGAGTGCTTGTGCTGCAGATATGGCTGAGCCCTTGCATTGGTGTATCTGCAATGCTCATGCTCTTGTCAATGTCCACTTTCTTATTGTGTAATTTGGTGGTCTTTTATTTCTGTACAAATTGGTACTGGGCTACAACATGATCAAATGTACATGTTCTGCAAGAGAGGTGATAATTTTTTTATCGAGTCTCATTTACAAGCTATGATTGCAAAGTTGGAAGCTTGTGCGCCCGATGGGCGCAAGGTGACGCCGCCCTCATGGCCCCTTCAACAGGCGTTATCACTACAAGCCACCGTGTTGTATGCAAAGGTAACGGACTCAATCATATTACCTACTCCAGTTTACATCAGCATTCTTGAAGCATCCCATGGATTGGAGTGGTGAATTTCTAGATTTTCATTGGAGCGCAGAATAGCCTGGCAGTGCTATCACCAGTAGGAAGGACACGTAGATGTCGATATGCAGCCAGGCCACCTCGCCGGCACATCCATCCTCAGGCCAAGATAAGGTGCTCCTGGATTCTCCTCTTCCCTCCCCCTCAGCTCACATTTTTATTTCCCCATCCAATCCTTAGTGCTTGATCGAGCCTTTTCCAAATTTCTTTTACTATATATTATTGGAAGGATCAATATGGTCTCAGACACTATACTTGTTCAGGCCATGCAGCAGACCGTGTCTTCAAACCCGAGACGGTTATGCTTAAGGATCTGCTGTAAGTTGTTAAGTTCCTTCTGTTTTTCTTTTGCACACAATGATTTTGCTGATGATCTATGTACTTTACTGTTTCTGGCTGTGTAGATATGCAGGGGCAATGAAATGAGGCTGGCTCTTTGGGATGACCAGTGTGGTTCATTTTGACGCGGAAGCAGTCCGTGCTATACAACATAAAGAGCCAATCATTACTACTTTGTGGGAACATTACCTAAAACAGCTCATGGTGCTCCCACTATTCGTTTCTTAATAATCTGCATAGTTGGGTAAAGTCATGTTTCATATTTTGTAATATTTTCAGCTTTTCTTGGTTGTGTATAATGGATTTCGAATATCATCCTTCATGTCCATGCATTCAATAGAGTTATTCGTCTATTCTGTGTTGTGCATGTCGATGGTGGTTTTTTTAACACTTTTTCATCTTGTGGGTGCCTTTGACCTCCTTGCATTGCAGGAAAAGGCTGAATACCTTTGGATGCATTAACCTATATTTAGATTCAGTTGTTGTTTGCCTGGTGAATGACAATCCAATAGATCTATTTTCTAGAATAATTTATCGTGTATATTGTTGCTTCTTATAAGTTAGTTTATGTACCAACACTAAGTTGTAATCCCCGGACCACATTTTTTACATTTGCATGATTTTGGATTGTCTACATGATTTTGGATTGTCTACATGTCAATATTCATGTTTAATGTTCGTTTTAAAACATAATCATGAGTTGGAAATGGATACATATAACCATGTCTAAGTTGTATTACATATGGTTGCGATGCAACACAAATTTGTCTGCATGTTGACCTGATTGTGTTTAATCTGCAGCTTGACCGTTGGAAGCAGCAATGAGGAAACAACACCTTCCCTGGGCCTCTGCCCAACTATGATGACGTACAGTCTTCTACATGCCCCCCCACCCAGTTTGCTCAGTTTTAAATACGTCTTGTGATTGCTCTTCTGTACAATGACCTTCAGTTCCTAAAATTAGTTTTGCAGCTTACTCATCTGACATTCTTTTGGTTTGAGGGATAGGCAATACTAATTGGGTATTTCCAATTTTATTCTGGTACAAAATTGAAAGCATAGGCTAATCCTAACATTAAACGTCTCAGGTTTGGACCTTTCTTGATGATGCAGTTGCAAGCTTTCGACAGTGGAGAATAATTATAGGATTATGGATTTGGAATAATACTTATGAACTGCACATGCGGCAACTGTGGCTATGGCTACTTGATCAGAAACATCAGCAGCTTGATGTCAATGGCTTGCCCTGTTCCGCCTCCCATCCAGGGTTCCTGATTTTTCAGCATCGTCGTGACAGCGTATTTCACCCTCATCTCCCCTCCTTTAATTACAGATTTACGTTGCGGCTGCAAGATCGACGGTTCCAAACCCCAGGTGAGGATGCAATTCGCTTCATCCATGATTTATGATGAATATATTGTTTCTTAATTCATTTTTGTTAGGATCCCTACCCTGGCTGCATTGTTCTAAAGTCGATGCTGCAAATCAGCCTAGCCCTTGAACATTCTCAGCACTTAGATATATGCAATATATTGTTTTTTTACTTTTGTAATTTCTTTGCAATTCAAACCGATTTAATTTAGGTTCAAGAAAAAAATAACTGATTCATTTATGTGTTGAAAGACATCGGTATGCCTTAATATATGCAGTTCCGTTGCATGTGACAAATCTTTCCCATTGACCCATTTTGGTCCTTATTGTTTGGTTCTTGGGTGCAATAAAATATAGCTTTCCTAAAAAATAGGTGTATCTAGATTTCGTAGTACAGGAGGGTTTCATATTTATTGCACTAAATCTTCCATGTTCTCCTTGTATTTGTTTTATTGGTAAGTGCAAGTTACTAAAATCTAAGCTTTGTTGACATTGACAGGGGGGTGTGGACCTACAGTTCTCCATGAACAATGAGGCCGTCGTGAGAGAGAGAACTCTGGTGAAGAGAAAGCGAGCAGAGGTTTCATGTTTTGGTATTATTCTCTCCTGTTCTTAACATCGCTCAAGTCCTTTCTTTCATTTTTCATTGCTCCGTTGAAGCTAATAATTTTTGTGGTTGATTTTGCTTCAATATGTTTGGAAGTCTGCTTATGTTACTAATAGTCTGGAAGAGCAAGAGCTTTTGATTGCATTTAGGTTCATGAAAAAAGTAACGGATTCATTAATATGCTGAAAGACATCGGGTTGTATGCCTTAACATATGCAATTACTGGTATTTGTTTCTATTCTTTTATAATCTAGCTAGGTTAGTTCATAGGTTTATACGGCAGATGTAATAGTTGTACTACTAAATTGCAATCATTGATATTTGTTTCTATTCTTTTATATTTTTATCATATAATTGCGAGCATATTTTTGCATATTGCACTTCTGTCCCTGAATTATGTTCACATAAAAAGTCTTTGTATTCTCTGTGTTTAAATATATGCTTTGGGCAGTCTAAAGAAATAAATATGCTGGGAACTTATGAAGCTGGAACAATTATACTTGTACCTGGGCTCCTACCATTTGACCAATTGCTTGCCTGCTTTTGTTATTGTTATTTCAACTGAATCCTTGGGAGTAATATGGTTCCCTTCTACAGATCCCTATGTCTTATTTGATTGGATTGCGGTGAAAGAATTATTGTGTAGTTCTTAGACAATCAATGTATTATTTAAATTTAATAGGTGCACTTTAGTAAATTACGTTGTTGTTGCAAGTGGCTTGGTGAGAAAAGATAGATAATAGGGGGCAGTTATGTTCTTGCCTGACGTGCAAACTGATGCATGGTGCAGATGGCCGATCAGATGCACGCAACGTGCCTCTTTCTTTTGATTTTTTAGAAAATAGATCATCCTTAAAAATCAACACATCTGGTACTTTGGTCTGTTACTTTGTTTATATATTGTAGTAAATTGCAAAAAAGTTCAGTTGGCACTAAAACTTTTATTTTATTTTTCAGAAATTAATTGAATATAAAGCCAACTACTCAGATGCGTCCAATCTATATTTATTATAGGGGCTCTCTTTCAGTTCACTTCTGATGGCTGCATGCCAGGTAATAGAAATAACATCTTTGTTATTGTTTCTTGACTGAACTTTGGCCAAATATATTGTTTATGTGGCCATTTTTCTTCAGTTGTACTTATGATTGATCAATTGTTTGCTCATAGTTTCATTTGGTGTATATTTCTACCACAGTTGTCGGGATGCAGAGGTGAGTAGCAAGATTTTTGAGTCGCGTCTCAAAAGTGAATCGCCAACCTGTATGACTCAGTATATAGTCGATAAAGTCGTTGTATAGTTGCCATAAGTTGCAGTATAGTCGTGAGTCGCCGTGATTTTGGAAAAAACGACAGGGCGACTATGCAACGACTCAAAGAGGAGTTGATATTTAATGCCTGCAGATGCTAGCTGCAACTATCCAGTGTCTAAATTGCCATCGGCAGTCCAAGGAACTGTGAACAAAGATTTGTTTAGTGTACATTATGTTACTGCTACGTTATGTATGCGTTTTCAGTAGCAGCTGGTATTGTATTGTGTTGTAGCTTTTTCTGCCCAATGTACTGCTTTGTCTAGAACTCTAGATACAGACAGTGCACTGAAGACTATTCCTTCTTTCTGTGCATTTACTCTTTTGATTTGATTTTGTTTGTATAAGCAGAGAGAACAAAGCTTAATGTATTAGGCAACCAGAAAGTAGAATTGAGGACACTGCAGTTATTTCTTAGACCAACGGTCTCTTTTCCACATGGGACTTTTATTGAGACCAATTGTCTCCTTTCCCTCTGAAGTGTTGGGTCTTGGTTAGCCGTTCAGGGTTTATGCTCTAAATTGTTTTTGTAGCTATGATCAGCGCTATGAAGACCATCTTTATTTTTGTCTATTTTTGTGCTTCCTCCTACTGGTGGTAAGATATGATTTCTTACACTATGCAGCGGCAAGATATAGTCTATGCATGCTTAATTTCTACCTTTCCTTTTCGGTTACACTTCATCTAGGCGCGCACAGAGAACAGAACTCAGTGCACTTAAAAAATTGAAGACAAAGCTGAAAGCGCCACGAGTTTCTCCCTCTAATTAGCAGAGAGAAAATTATAGTATGCTCGGCCAATCTGATAACGCATACAAATGAAATTGCTTTCAGTAACCCAAAAAAGAGGAAGAATCATACCGATCAGTTGTGTGCCTTCTTTTCCCCTGGGGGTTGATCCATAAAATTGATGCCAACCGAGCACCGTACCTCGATCCGGCGTCTTCGTCCAGCTTCAGTGTTGCTGGTCCGGTACCTCTCCACTGGTACTCCTTTGCTGCATCGTTGCTCTTCAAAGCCGGGCCACAGCAACACCGCGGCCCCGCAGCTTAGCGACGGTCCAGGAACCCAGGTAGCTGCGCCGACGAGCCAGGCACAGCACCATCCGCAGCAGCTCCCCTCCGCTCGGACCGCTGCAGCTCCACTCCGTTCTCCTTCATTGATTTTCTTGGGTTGCCTTTCTTTTTTCCATCCGCTCCTTCAGTCCCTTCAGAGCATCCACTTCGCTCTGCTCTACCTTGTCGATACCACCGAGGTCATGCTGCATATTGTCAGAAGATTCCAGTGCCTGCTTTTTTGAGAATAACAACGAAGGGAGTACTAGCCAAAGTTGTCCTTTTAAAATACTAACCAGAACGTGTGGACGTGAGTATCAAACCTACTCCGTGGCGAAGTAAAGGTTTGTGTTGTTGGATAAAGGTTAGTCATCAATTTATTCTTGTACTTCTAGGAAAAAAATATCTCTGTTCATAAAATACGTCACGAATTTATTTAAATTTATATATCTAAAAAATCTTTAGTGTATTAATATATTCAAATTTAACAAACTTTCGTCATTCTTTTATGGACGGAGGGAGTACATCATGATACTTTACGCCACAGCTAGGCCACAGTGTTGAGATTCAAACATAACCGCTAAACTCATTCCGTACATCCTTCTTTCGATATAACACTAAGTAAGAGACAACGCATTGTAGTAGCCGACTCTTGTAATATACAACTGCCTAGGGTATTGTTCTAAGAAACGCTGCATTGATAAAGATCTTATTAACCCTCGATTCCAAAAAAAAAAAGTCATTTTTGAAATTATATTCTACACACTAAATATGAATAGATGCATACAAATTCAGATAAAGCTAAGACATAGACAAAGGTAGTAATAAAATAATAGAGAGAGAGTCCATGAATAAGAAAAGAATGCCAATTTACTATATATACTACACTTCTCAAGCACACGCCCAAGATAGTTAGCGGTAACCATGTACACCGAAAACTTGATACGACCGGCGTTGGTGATGTGTCCAGCTTCCCCGAGAGATCACTGCATGTATTTAAGTTTTGGTGTGTGATGCTATCAGCTCCTTAGTAAATCGTCTTGTTGTTGCCTTCAGATTATCCTCTACAGGCCAGGTGGCGGACCATTATAGCCTTAGCCAAGTGGTGGCACCTCATTGTCTGCAAGACTGCTTTTAATTCTGATTTTTCAATGACAGTTTCAAGACCGTGGTTTCTATTTCGTGTAGTTTGTTCTTCCTGGTTCTTTCAGAACAGAATTTAGGATTATGTTGTTGCTAGAGAATCCAATATATATGAAATAATCTACATAATGTAATGAAACACACATATGCAAGACGTGATCGCCGCCCAAAAAACATTTGTGCAGCCCTACAATGGTTATTCTGTTGTTTATTACCTTTTCACTTTAGCCTTTTTTTTATTTATTCCACACCATATATTAGTTAGTTACGACGTTCCAAATAATGCTTATCCGAAACGACCACTACATGGCGGCGTTTTCCTAGAGTGTGCGATAAAAGGGGGAGCGTGGGGAAATGATGCGGTCGACACCGATTGTATGCCACTCGACATTTGCAAGCTCTAATTAGATTTACACTTCCTTTGTGCGGTGACTTTTAAATACCATGCTGCGACAATGCACTGCCTGTGTTCAAGATGATTTTGGCGATCCTTCCTTGTTTTGTTACTCTCGGTAGGATAAACAATTGTTAGTTGCCATGATATATTTTCTTCATGTTTGCTTGGTTGTATATAAATGTTTTCTTTTGTGTAATGCACTATCGTTCGCCATCTTTTGTAAAACCTAAAAAAGATTATTACAATTTTCTCACCTATGCATAGATCTCATGGATCGTACGCCAAGGCACATAGGGTTCGTTTTGTCGATGAAAATGAAGGTGGTGAAATTCGGCTGATCTTATTTGATAGGATGGCAAGGAGATTATTTATAGGCCAGTATCATTGTTGTTTGGGCTCATTTTTTGTCCATCAATAGCTCCTGTTTTTTACATTCAAACAATAACTTTTTATTTGATAGGTAACCTATAAAGTTTAGACTTATCATCAGAATCCAAGAGCGCTTACATCAGAAACAACACTTTGTATTGTGTACAACTTTGTTTCACCAAATCTCTAAGAAAATGCCAACATGTTCAATTGGCAGAGTAAGCCCATAGTTTATGCCATGAGAAACATATACTTTTGTCTTCATGGGGTTCATCTGTAGTTGCAAAATGCCACTACATGACACTCCTTCGGTTCATGCGACTGATTAACATGTGTGGGTAAATTACTGTCAGGTGATCAGCATGCGTGGGTAATTTTCAATTCCCTTATTCAGAAATCAAAACCGTGTTTAACTGGAATGTCCACCGGCCGAGTGGCGAGGTTGAGATGTCTCTGCTATAGTGAGGAGGCAGATTCATTCTTTTGTGGATCAGGTGCATGTAAATTGTAATGGCATGTGGTCTTTGAATTAGTTTTGAAGCAATGATAGCAGCGTTCACTTTTGTATTTGGTTCATAGTTGCCTCAACGGAACTGATAACAATCAAATGTATTCATGTACTTGAGAACAGATGCCACATCGTCTGCGTGGGAAGGAGATACGGCCATGGCATGGCCGCGGAGGGGAAAATCGATGCGGGAATTGGTTGTCGGAGCTCCTCCCCTCCATGTCCAAAATCTCGCTCCGCTGAGACATTGTACTGCAGGAGACCGGTGGCATAGTGGACTACCTAGGAAAGTGACAAACTGATGCAAAACACATGATATGTTTGTGTTCTCTTGCTCCTCTTCGTCAAACGGATAATTATTCACCCATCATTTAATTCTTGCTTGACATCTATGTTGACAAATGTATACAAAATAAACATTGGCATAAATTTTACGGGATCGTGCGCCAAGACGCACATGAAAATCGTGTGCTTGGTATATATGCGTTTGCTACTCCACTTTTCTTGATTGTATATAAGCGTTTGCTACTCCATTCATGATTTCGTGTGCTTTGTCCTGATTCCATCCTATCGATTTTGTTTTGTAAAATCTAAAAATCGTATTTTCATTTTTCACCCGATTTTCATCATTCTTATACAAATTGTAAATCGGTGCAAATTTCACGGGATCGTGCGCCAAGGCGCACATTTAAATCTAGTATATGTTACGTATGATAGTTAAACAACGTGTCTACGTAATTGCATGTGTAACAAAATAAGTTGTGACTTTTCGGCTAATCCTAGCCGTAAATTTTTAGATCTAATTATCCTAATTATTCTAATGATGTGGATTAATGTGGTGTCTCGTATGGTGCCTCCAATTAGTAAATATAAGATACTAACATAGCATGCACACTGTCACCATCGCACTATGAAAGGAGGAATAGATCACATCAATACCATCATAGTAATAGTTAAATTCATAATCTACAAGAGATCACAATCATAAACTACGCCAAGTACTACATGATGCACACACTGTCACCATTACATCATGGAGGAGGAATATAGTACTTTAATAACATCACTAGAGTAGCACATAGATGAATAGTGATACAAAGCTCATATGAATCTCAATCATGTAAGGCAGCTCATGAGATCATTGTATTGAAGTACATAGGAGAGAGATTAACCACATAGCTACCGGTACAGCCCTTAGCCTCAAGGGAGAACTACTCCCTCCTCATGGGAGACAGCAGCGGTGATGAAGATGGCGGTGGTGTCGATGGAGATGCCTTCCGGGGGCACTTCCCCGTCCCGGCGGCGTGCCGGAACAGAGACTCCTGTCCCCCAGATCTTGGCTTCGCGATGGCGGCGGCTCTGGAAGGTTTCTCGTACCGTGGCTTATTCGTATCGAAGATTTAGGTCAGGACGGCTTAAATAGGCGGAGAATCGGAGTCGGAGGGGGTCTGGGGCCACCACACAGTAGGGGGGCGCGCCTGGCTCCTTGGCCGCGCCGCCCACATGTGTGGGGCCACCAGGGCTCCCCTCTGGTGCCTCTCCGGTGTTCTGGAAGCTTCGTGGAATTTTAAGATTCTGGGCGTTGATTTCGTCCAATTCCGAGAATATTTCCTTACTAGGACTTCTGAAACCAAAAACAGCAGAAAACAGGAACTGGCACTTCGGCATCTCGTCAATCGTTTAGTTCCGGAAAATGCATAAAATCATCATAAAGTGTGAACAAAAGATGTAGGTATTGTCATAAAAAAGCATGGAACATCAGAAATTATAGATACGTTGGAGACGTATCACTTGTCAGACCAGAAGCCGAGGTTCATATCTCGAGAAAGTAAGGGTTAGACCTTAACTTGAGTGGTTAATTGTAATTACTTGAAACCAAGAGAACTTAAGTAAGTATTAGATAATGAAGTTGGAGGAAGTAGATGTCGGAGTACAATCAAAGCCTAAGAAGACAAAAGACTGAAGGGTTTGACCATACCAAAACTAATGATATTAGAAAGATTCCTTTCATGGAACCTAAAGAAACAAAAAGGAAGATAACTAGTATAAACTAGAAGCCATGATTGGATGGACTAAATGAGTCTAATCCATTCGTAGGACTAAACAACCAGGACCATGGCTATTGTAAATACCTTACTAAGTACCATTACTTTCGTTATGATAGTAAGGGAAAACAATACCCTACCTTAAATGTATCTTTAGACTTAAGGTTTGAGCACCGCAGCTGGATTACTGCAGCTGGTGGAACCAAGCTTTGAGTACCCAAATAGGAAGATGTCACCACAACCATTAGTAAATTTCATTAACACAATAAGATGCCCTAATCCAAGAATCTTTGGAGAGTAAACCTATAAGATTAGAGTGTTGCAAGAAATCATAGAATTGAAGAAAATATCAGTACCAGACATCAAAAGACTCCAGGAAGGATCTGGACAAGGGATTCAATTATATCTAATGAGATCACTAGGAAGTTTGAAAGGATTGTGATCTGTTCAAGCTAGTTCCACATTCCGAAACATGAGAGCGTTCGAACTTCGGGACAAAGTTCGGTTTAAGGGGGAGAGGCTGTAATATCCCAGGTTTAGAGGCTATAAAATGAGAGAACACCAAAATGTGCATTGCATTCATGCATAGAAAATCCGGGGGATTTTCGCGCTTTCAAATAAAACTTACCACAGTAACTGAAGTTTCACTTGACTTACTGGAATTGAAGTAGATAAAAAAGTCAAGCGCTATAAACTTCAATGTGACCTTTGCTAAAACCTTGTTTTGGGTAGAGATGATTTGATCTATGGGCTAGATCAAATAGGATTAGTTTTACAACAAACAACACCTTAAGTAAGGGTCAATTACAAGATCTTATAAAGGATCTCAACATGCCATTCCTTACAACAACACATGAATAATTATTCAATCCTAAATCAAAGAACACAATTAATTAAGACACTATTCTATACTTATCTTATCCATGTCTTCTACTAAATAAATGTTCCTACCATGAGTCATATGGTATATCTTTTCAACTACAATACTTGAACCAAGTCAAGAACACTCATATTCATTCTTCATTAACTTTTGACCATTCCCACCTTGTTTCCCAACTCACACCATTAAACCTAAAGAAAGGAGAGAATCATTCATATGCTTATTCTATCCATTGAATAGAACCTAGATTACTATTTAAACCTTATCCAATTGAGGTACTTGTTGATACTAACCAATGATACCAGAAATATAAGACAAGTATTAAACCCTACTTGACCTAGCTCACACTTGATGGTAAGTAAGAACCTATTCTTCTAGTAATTAGAGAGAGGAAAGTGTTGTGATCATTACACCTTGGTAATGATCATAAACCCTAGAGGAAACCCTACCTATTCAGAAGAGCTCAACCTAAAGAGGTATACTCAAGTATATGGACTTATACTTAATCTTGGAGAAAAGAACCATGATTCATTAGTAAATAATTATAAGGCCAATACTTTGATCATTACAAATTGGGTGATGATCATGAACCCTAGGAACCTAAGTGAGGGTAATGAGAGAAGTAATATAGTAGAGAGATTGGTGAGGAATAAGTGGATCATGTCTAATGCATGATCTTACTTTCTAAATTGAGATGATAAGTTAAACCTATATATGTGATGTTTAGACCTCATTCTTCTCATGAAATAATAAGTAACTCATTAGTAGTTAACCAAACCAATCCTCATGCCTTGTGTGGAGTAGTATTGATATTGTATTTAAACCTTGCTTATCCAAACCCTTGAGAGAAACCTAGCTTACGCCCATGTCCAAATACTAGTTGTGTATCACATGGGTGATCACCATTAAAACCCTAGATTATCTTTGCATTTCAATCCAAGTATCACTTTGGATTATAAGTAGAACCCTGCCATGCCTCATGCCTATTTAATACATCAAATAGTGAAGCATCACCAAAGCCCTAAACCTTCCAAATAGAATTTATTCCTCATAAAATAATATGTCCTAACTTGTGTATCATGGATCCCAAGTATAAAGCAAACTAGTTATACTTAAGCTTAAATATTATATAAGTGAGTAGAGTGAACCTAATATCCAATTCTACCTTTCTTTCTAAATACCTTGTATAGAATACCAAATGACATAGTAGTTTTATAAAGTAGAACCACCATTTAAATAAGTGAATTAAACATGATGAGCTTAGGATCTATTTTAAATGAAGCAAGTTAGAAATTTGCTAACCAAGATTACTAAACAAAGAGTTATCCAACCATATACTTAAAACCTTAGAACTAATTCTCCACATAAAATCATGATCCCATTTCCATCCTCATTTTCACCACTTCTTTAAATACTAGCCATAATAAAATGCATGAAAACAATCAAAGTTGTTAAACACACTAGTTTGACCTAATAATATTTTCACCATTCACGTGATTTAAATTTCAAATCATTTAAACAGATTTTGTTCCTAAATAAAAAGGAATAGAGATAAACATTTAAACCATATCCATTTTCAATTTAAAATGCACTTCACAAGAACACCAAGTTAATCATCTATTTAATAGTTGTTTAAATAAAAGAACTATGCAGTGAGTATTATCATGAAGTGATATGGATATTCAAATAATTTAGTACCTGCAAATTCACACAGAATTCAAATCAGATTCAAATAGCAAATTTCAAATCAGAAAATAAAAAGAACAAATAGAAAAGAGAGAGAGAGAGGGGCCTTACCTGGCTTACCACCGTGGACCTTAGCAGCCCAGTAACCGCCCAGGTGTAAGCCCAAACGCCAGCCCAGCCCACCAACAAAACGATCCACGCCCCCGTATCGTTTCGGCGAGGAAGAAAAGAAGCTCCGTCTTCTTCCTCGCAGACGACACGCCGGCGGGCACTGTGGCCACGTCCTCGTGGAGGATGAGCACGCCCCGGATGTCGCAGGCGATCTCTGAACCTCGTACAAGCGTTCTCGCGTCCGAGTCTATCTCTTGGCGCCAAGATTCATGCCCAATACACCTCCGTCATCGTCGAGGCATCCCGGCCACTGCCGCCGGCGAGCTGACGAACTAGACCCCGCCGTGGTCTATAAATACACCAGGAGCTCCGCACTGAAACCCTAGTTCCTCGCCACCCCTCTATTCCCTCTCTAATCTACCCAGATGCTCGCAATCATCCGCAGCACCTCGCCGGAGTCGAGCACGAATTCGACGGTGGAGGTCACTGATACGTCTCCAACGTATCTATAATTTCTGATGTTCCATGCTTGTTTTATGACAATACCTACATGTTTTGTTCACACTTTATGATGATTTTATGCATTTTCCGGAACTAACCTATTGACGAGATGCCGAAGTGCCAGTTCCTGTTTTCGGCTGTTTTTGGTTTCAGAAATCCTAGTAAGGAAATATTCTCGGAATTGGACGAAATCAACGCCCAGCATCTTAGAATCCCACGAAGCTTCCAGAACACCCGAGAGCCACCGGAGGAGGGCCCTGTGGGCCCCACACATGTGCCCGGTGCGGCCAGGGGGTGGGCCGTGCCCCCCTAGTGTGTCATCGCCTCGTCAACCTTCCGACTCCGCCTCTTCGCCTATTTAAGGGTCCCTGACCTAAATCTTCGATACGAAAAAGCCACGGTACGAGAAACCTTCCAGAGCCGCTGCCATCGCGAAGCCAAGATCTAGGGGACATGAGTCTCCGTTCCGGCACGCCGCCGGGATGGGGAAGTGCCCCCGGAAGGCATCTCCATCGACACCACCGCCATCTTCATCACCGCTGCTGTCTCCCATGAGGAGGGAGTAGTTCTCCATCGAGGCTAAGGGCTGTACTGGTAGCTATGTGGTTAACCTCTCTCCTATGTACTTCAATACAATGATCTCATGAGCTACCTTACATGATTGAGATCCATATGATGATGCTTGTAATCTAGATGTCGTTATGCTATTCAAGTGGATTTTACTTATGTGATCTCCGGAGACTCCTTGTCCCACGTGTGTAAAGGTGACACTGTGTGCACCGTGTGGGTCTCTTAGGCTATATTTCACAGAATACTTATTCACTCTTATGAATAGCATAGTGAAGTGCTTATTTATATCCCTTTATGATTGCAATGTGCTTTGTATCACTATTAATCTATGTGCTACTCTAGTGATGTTATTAAAGTACTCTATTCCTCCTGCATGATGTAATGGTGATAGTGTGTGCATCATGTAGTACTTGGCGTAGTTTATGACTATGATCTCTTGTAGATTATGAAGTTAACTATTACTATGATGGTATTGATGTGATCTATTCCTCCTTTCATAGTGTGATGGTGACAGTGTGCATGCTATGTTAGTACTTGGTGTAATTGCAATGATCTATCATGCACTCTAAGGTTATTTAAATATGAACATCGAATGTTGTGGAGCTTGTTAACTCCGGCATTGAGGTGCTCTTGTAGCCCTACGCAATTAGTGGTGTTCATCATCCAACAAGAGAGTGTAGAGTATAGCATTTATCTATTCTATTATGTGATCAATGTTGAGAGTGTCCACTAGTGAAAGTATAATCCCTAGGCCTTGTTCCCAAATACTGCTATCACTGCTTGTTTACTGTTTTACTACATCTGTTCTGCCTGCAATATTACCACCATCGACTGCACGCCAGTTGTAGCATCAAGCTATTTTTTGGTGCCGTTACTACTGCTCATATATATTCATAACACTTGTATTTCACTATCTCTTCGCCGAACTAGTGCACCTATATATCTGACAAGTGTATTAGGTGTGTTGGGGACACAAGAGACTTCTTGTTTTGTGGTTGCAGGGTTGCTTGAGAGGGATATCTTTGACCTCTTCCTCCCTGAGTTCGATAAACCTTGGGTGATCCACTTAAGGGAAAACTTGCTGCTGTTCTACAAACCTCTGCTCTTGGAGGCCCAACACTGTCTACAGGAAAAGAAGCGTGAGTAGACATCAAGCTATTTTCTGTCGCCGTTGTCGGGGAACGAAAAGCTACACAACAGAGATTTCCACCCTCGTCAACCACGCGCCAGTCCTGGACAGCATCAAGTATTTTCTGGCGCCTTTGCCGGGGAGGAAAGGTAAAAGGTACTCACACTCCGGATCTCGGCTACTAAGCTATTTTCCGGCGCCGTTGTAAGTACTCGAAGCTATTTCCTTTAGATCCTGCAATTGCATCTTTTTGTTTCTTGTTTTACACTAGTTAGGCATAATGGAAAGCAACATGGAGCTTTTTAATATTTTTCCTGAGTTAAGACATGCATGGTTTGATCCGAAAATTAAAAAACCCATGAAACATATTAGTATGAACACTTTGAACACCATTGTTGCTAATGATATGAAAAATTCTAAGCTTGGGGAAGCTGGTTTTGATGAGCATGATCTTTTTAGTCCCCCAGGCATTGAGGAGAAAATTTACTTTGATGATACTTTGCCTCCTATTTATGATGATTATAATGATAGTGGTCTTTTGGTGCCACCTACTATGGAGAGTAAATTTTGTTATGATTATACTATGCCTCGTACACTTGATGAGAATAATAATGATAGCTACATTGTTGAATTTGCTCCCACTACAATTAATAAGAATGACTATGCTTATATTGGGAGTAGTAATAATTTTATGCATGAGACTCATGATAAGAATGTTTCATTTGATAGTTATATTGTTGAGTTTGATCATGATGCTACTGGATATTATTATGAGAGAGGAAAATATGGTTGTAGAAATTTTCATGTTACTAAAACACCTCTCTATATGCTGAAATTTTTGAAGTTCCACTTGTTTTATCTTTCTATGCTTATTGCATTATGCCTACATAACTTGTTTATTTACAAGATTCCTTTGCATAGGAAGTGGGTTAGACTTAAATGTGTTTTGAATTTTCTTCTTGATGCTCTCTTTTTCTTCAAATACTATTTCTTGCAAGTGCATCATTAAAATTACTGAGCCCATCTTAATGGCTATAAAGAAAGCACTTCTTGGGAGATAACCCATGTGTTTATTTTGCTACAGTACTTTGTTTTATATTTGTGTCTTGGAAGTTGTTAATACTGTAGCAACCTCTCCTTATCTTAATTTTGTTGCATTGTTGTGCCAAGTAAAGTCTTTGATAGTAAGGTTGATACTAGATTTGGATTACTGCGCAGAAACAGATTTTTGTCTGTCACAAATTTGGACAGGGTTCTCTGTAGGTAACTCAGAAAAATCTGCCAATTTTTGTGTGTGATCCCCAGATATGTACGCAACTTTCATTCAATTTGAGCATTTTCATTTGAGCAAGTCTGGTTCCTCTTAGAAATTCGTCTTTACGGACTGTTCTGTTTTGACAGATTCTGCCTTTTATTTCGCATTGCTTCTTTTGCTATGTTGGATGGATTTCTTTGTTCCATTAACTTCCAGTAGCTTTGGGCAATGTCCAGAAGTGTTAAGAATGATTGTTTCACCTCTGAACATGTGAATTTTTATTATGTACTAACCCTCTAATGAGTTGTTTCGAGTTTGGTGTGGAGGAAGTTTTCAAGGGTCAAGAGAGGAGGATGATACAATATGATCAAGAAAAGTGAAAGCTCTAAGCTTGGGGATGCCCCGGTGGTTCATCCCTGCATATTTCAAGAAGACTCAAGCATCTAAGCTTGGGGATGCCCAAGGCATCCCCTTCTTCATCGACAAATTATCAGGTTCCTCCCTTGAAACTATATTTTATTTGGTCACATCTTATGTACTTTGCTTGGAGCGTCTTTTTGCTTTTGTTTTTGTTTTTGTTTGAATAAATGCATGCTTGTGTGGGAGAGAGACACGCTCCACTGGTTCGTATGAACACTAGTGTTCTTAGCTTTATTCTTAATGTTCATGGCGAAGGTTGAAACTGCTTGGTTAATTGTTATATGGTTGGAAACAGAAAATGCTACATGTAGTAATTGGTATTATGTCTTGAATAATTTGATACTTGGCAATTGTTGTGCTCATGTTTAAGCTCTTGCATCATATACTTTGCACCTATTAGTGAAGAAATACATAGAGCTTGCTAAAATTTGGTTTGCATGATTGGTCTCTCTAAGGTCTAGATATTTTCTGGTAAAGGTGTTTGAACAACAAGGAAGACAATGTATAGTCATATAATACTTGCAATATGTTCTTATGTAAGTTTTGCTGTACTAGTTCATACTTGTGTTTGCCTCAAATAACCTTGCTAGCCTAAGCCTTGTACTGAGAGGGAATACTTCTCGTGAATCCAAAATCCTTGAGCCAAAAACTATGCCATTTGTGTCCACCATACCTACCTACTACATGGTATTTCTCTGCCATTCCAAGTAAATTGCTTTATGTGCTACCTTTAAACCTTCAAAATGCTTCTCAATTTTTGTCAATGTTTTATAGCTCATGAGGAAGTATGTGGTGTTTATCTTTCAACCTTGTCATTTACTCTTGACGGACTTTCATAATGGACTAGTGGCACATCCGCTTATCCAATAATTTTGCAAAAAGAGCTGGCAACGGGGTTCCCAGCCCCGATTAATCAAACTTCATTAATAATTCTCTTCACATGTTTTGCTCTGATTCATCAGTAAGCAACTTAATTTTGCAAATAGACACTCCTCCATGTTATGAGATTGATGGAAGGCACTCGAGGATTCGGTTAGCCATGGCTTGTGTAAGCAAAGGTTGGGGGGAGTGTCACTCATAATAAAAACTAAAGTACATGTGTAAACAAAAGAGAAGAGGGATGATCTACCTTGCTGGTAGATATGACGTCCTTCATGGGAGCCGCTCTTGAAAGTCTGGTTGGTGAGGTAGTTGGTGTACCCATTACCATTCGTTGACAACAACAAACACCTCTCAAAACTTTACTTTTATGCTCTCTATATGATTTCAAAACTTAAAAAGCTCTAGCACATGATTTATCCCTGCTTCCCTCTGCGAAGGGCCATTCTTTTACTTTCATGTTGAGTCAGTTCACCTATTTCTCTCCATCTCAAGAAGCAAACACTTGTGTGAACTGTGCATTGATTCCTACATACTTGCATATTGCACTTGTTATATTACTTTATGTTGACAATATCCATGAGATATACATGTTACAAGTTGAAAGCAACCGCTGAAACTTAATCTTCCTTTGTGTTTCTTCAATGCCTTTACTTTGAATCTATTGCTTTATGAGTTAACTCTTATGCAAGACTTATTGATGCTTGTCTTGAAAGTACTATTCATGAAAAGTCTTTGCTATATGATTCAGTTGTTTAATCATTGTCTTTATCATTGCTTTGAATCACTTCATTCATCTCATATGCTTTACAATAGTATGATTAAGATCATGTTGGTAGCATGTCACTTCAAAAATTATCTTTGTTATCGTTTACCTACTCGAGGATGAGTAGGAACTAAGCTTGGGGATGCTGATACGTCTCCAACGTATCTATAATTTCTGATGTTCCATGCTTGTTTTATGACAATACCTACATGTTTTGTTCACACTTTATGATGATTTTATGCGTTTTCCGGAACTAACCTATTGACGAGATGCCGAAGTGCCAGTTCCTGTTTTCTGCTGTTTTTGGTTTCAGAAATCCTAGTAAGGAAATATTCTCGGAATTGGACGAAATCAACGCCCAGCATCTTAGAATCCCACGAAGCTTCCAGAACACCCGAGAGCCACCAGAGGAGGGCCCTGTGGGCCCCACACATGTGCCCGGCGCGACCAGTGTGTGGGTCGCGCCCCCCTAGTGTGTCATCGCCTCGTCAACCTTCCGACTCCGCCTCTTCGCCTATTTAAGGGTCCCTGACCTAAATCTTCGATACGAAAAAGCCATCGTACGAGAAACCTTCCAGAGCCGCCGCCATCGCGAAGCCAAGATCTGGGGGACAGGAGTCTCTGTTCCGGCACGCCGCCGGGACGGGGAAGTGCCCCCGGAAGGCATCTCCATCGACACCACCGCCATCTTCATCACCGCTGCTGTCTCCCATGAGGAGGGAGTAGTTCTCCATCGAGGCTAAGGGCTGTACCGGTAGCTATGTGGTTAACCTCTCTCCTATGTACTTCAATACAATGATCTCATGAGCTTCCTTACATGATTGAGATCCATATGATGATGCTTGTAATCTAGATGTCGTTATGCTATTCAAGTGGATTTTACTTATGTGATCTCCGGAGACTCCTTGTCCCACGTGTGTAAAGGTGACAGTGTGTGCACCGTGTGGGTCTCTTAGGCTATATTTCACAGAATACTTATTCACTCTTATGAATAGCATAGTGAAGTGCTTATTTATATCCCTTTATGATTGCAATGTGCTTTGTATCACTATTAATCTATGTGCTACTCTAGTGATGTTATTAAAGTACTCTATTCCTCCTGCATGATGTAATGGTGACAGTGTGTGCATCATGTAGTACTTGGCGTAGTTTATGATTATGATCTCTTGTAGATTATGAAGTTAACTATTACTATGATGGTATTGATGTGATCTATTCCTCCTTTCATAGTGTGATGGTGACACTGTGCATGCTATATTAGTACTTGGTGTAATTGCAATGATCTATCATGCACTCTAAGGTTATTTAAATATGAACATCGAATGTTGTGGAGCTTGTTAACTCCGGCATTGAGGTGCTCTTGTAGCCCTACGCAATTAGTGGTGTTCATCATCCAACAAGAGAGTGTAGAGTATAGCATTTATCTATTCTGTTATATGATCAATGTTGAGAGTGTCCACTAGTGAAAGTATAATCCCTAGGCCTTGTTCCCAAATACTGCTATCACTGCTTGTTTACTGTTTTACTGCATCTGTTCTGCCTGCAATATTACCACCATTGACTGCACGCCAGTTGTAGCATCAAGCTATTTTCTGGTGCCGTTACTACTGCTCATATATATTCATACCACCTGTATTTCACTATCTCTTCGCCGAACTAGTGCACCTATACATCTGACAAGTGTATTAGGTGTATTGGGGACACAAGAGACTTCTTGCTTTGTAGTTGCAGGGTTGCTTGAGAGGGATATCTTTGACCTCTTCCTCCCTAAGTTCGATAAACCTTGGGTGATCCACTTAAGGGAAAACTTGCTGCTGTTCTACAAACCTCTGCTCTTGGAGGCCCAACACTGTCTACAGGAAAAGAAGCGTGAGTAGACATCAAGCTATTTTATGGCGTCGTTGCCGGGGAACGAAAAGCTACACAACAGAGATTTCCTCCCTCGTCAACCACGCGCCAGTCCTGGACAGCATCAGTCACCCTGGAGCTCAAGAGGTGGTCAAGGAGGTGCGCCTCGACGTCGTCGTTCTACAGACCAAGTCGAGCATCCAGGGGAGGTCTGAGTGCGGCCAATTTCAAGATCTTCTCCCGCAGTACATCGCCGGAATCGGCAAAGTTGAGGTCGATTCCTTCTCCAATCGACATCGGCGACTATCTGGGAAGCACCAGGGTGAGCATGCGCATCTCCTGAGCCCTTTAGATCATCCTCGCATGCTCCGTAGCTCGCGTTCGATTCTTCGCCGGAGTGCGCCGCCACAGCACATGGTCGCCGGCGATGCTCCGGTGAGTTTCTCGGAAAACCGCCACCACCATCGTGTTCAGTAGGTCGTGGGGATCCAGAAAATTGTACTCGCGCCTCCCGGGAGGCCGTAAATCGGCGGCGCCACCGTGCTCTGGCCACCGGCGTTTAAACGTCGGTGAGGTCAACAGCCTCAGCCCACTTTGACCGGTCTTTGCTTGCGTGGCAGTCTACGTGGCCATAGGTCCCACTGGTCAGTGACCGTAGCTAGTTACGACTCGGTATGTTTAGCATTTTCTGTTTAATTTAAAAACCAGTAAATCGCTGAAACTTTGCAAAATCATATAAAATTTATTTTAGCTTAGAAAAATATGAATAATATATCAAAATGCTCACAAAAATAAACTATAGTCAAATCAAATATAAAACAAAAATGTGTGTCAAAATAAAAATTCACTTATTTTTAACTTTATTAATTATGCCTTTTCAATTGTTTTAAATCCAATTTGAATTCAATAAATAGTTAAGTTTCAAAATCAAATATTATCTATTCAGTAAGTAAATAAAATGTTAAGATTAAATTTCTTGATCATGTTTTCATCAATTAAAATATTAGTGGTAATTCATAAACCCTAATGTGCTAATTGCCATTTACTATTTCTTTAAATATTAATAAAGCAAGAAAATACCAACAACTAATATTATTTTGATAACTCAAATTTTGTAACTTAAACATTCTTTAATTAACAAGTCATTATTTTAAAACTTAATCATAAGTATAAAACCCTAATTCTAGAGATTAAACCCTAACTAAAATTTGTCCTGACTCTTAAACCTTTTAAAATAATTGAATGATAAGGCTATTATTAATTTTGTGCAAAGTACTTAATCACATTAAATCTAGTACCAAGTATTACTTTAAGTATTGGATCATAATTTAGAAACCCTAGTTTTATTATAAGTTAGAATCTGGATCCCATTATTTTATGTGATCATTTGAAAATGCTTTAACCCTAAAACCCTAGTTGTTTATCACATATGATCATGTGAATTTCACCTTACATAGAGAACCTTATTATGTGACCAACAAATACAAGTCATGATCCACCAACATTGAAACAATTTACATGAGTCATCATTCCATGTCTTTATCTTGGAATAAAACTTGTGTAACCAATTAGTGCCACTTAGGAGCAAACCCTAGCTTGTTAATATGTTAGCACCCTTGAGATCAACCTTAACCATCATAATTTAGTAGAACCATAATGATAAACCCTAGTACCAACCTTGTGTAGAATTTCACATCACATGCTCCTATTCCACTAAACCCTATTTAGAAAATGATAAGCCACTTAGCTTAGAAACCATTAGATATTATTTAGTAAAGCAAAGATGAAGCCATAGTAAACCTAATAGCAAACCTATGGAACCATCTTAATAACCATCCTTTGATATGATGTATATGGGAAACCATGGTAATAACCCTACCAATACTTGCTACATATAAACCAATTCTATTTAAGAACCCAACTAGTTCCTATTAGAGAACTAAATGAATCCAATAGTAAACCCTTGAAAGCCATGATACGTCCAAAACGTATCTACTTTCCCGAACACTTTTGCTATTGTTTTGCCTCTAATTTGTGTATTTTGGATGCAACTAACGCGGACTAACGCCGTTTTCAGCAGAACTGTTCTGGTGTCTCGTTTTTGTGCAGAAATCCAACTTTCGGGAAAATCCTCGGAATTTATGCGAAAGGTCCTATTTTTTCAGAAGACTCACGGAGCCAGAAGGGCAAGCCAGGTGGAGGCCCGAGGGCCCCACACCATTTCGGCGTGGCCCAAGAGGGGGGCGCGCGGCCCTAGCGTGTGGCCCCCTCGGCCGGCCTCCGACGCCCTCCTCTGGACTACTTAAGGGGTTTCGATCTAAAAATCGCGACCAAGAAGTCGAAGTCGCCAGAAACCCTCCAGAACGCCGCCACATCGCGAAACTCCATCTCGGGGGCCAGAAGTCTCTGTTCTGGCACTCCGCCAGGACGGGGAAGTGGAGGAGATCATCGCCATCATCACCACCGACGCCTCTCCATCGACCAGCAATGTTTCCCCCATCCATGTGTGAGTAATTCCCCCGCTGTAGGCTGAAGGGGATGGTAGGGATTGGATGAGATTGGTCATGTAATAGTATAAGATTGTTAGGGCATAGTGCCTAGTGTCCGTAATTGGTACTTTGATGATATTGTTGCAACTTGTTATGCTTAATGCTTGTCACTAGGGCCCGAGTGCCATGATCTCAGATCTGAACATGTTATTGTTTCATCATGATATTCATTGTTTTATGATCTTACCTGCAAGTTGTATACACATGTCGCTGTCCGGAACCAATGGCCCCGAAGTGACAGAAATCGGGACAACCGGAGGGGATGGTAGTGATGTGAGGATCACATGTGTTCACGGAGTGTTAATGCTTTGCTCCGGTATTCTATTAAAAGGAGTATCTTAATATCCAGTAGATTCCCTTGAGGCCCGGCTGCCACAGGCCGGTAGGACAAAAGATGTTGTGCAAGTTTCTCATTGCGAGCACGTACGACTATAATTGGAACACATGCCTATTGATTGCTTTGTACTTGGACACTGTTTTATTATTATCTGCAAATGCCCTGCTTTGATTGTTACATGAGTTTCTCTCATCCATGCAACGCCCGTTATCCGTCCCTGTGCCTACAGTATTTTAATCCTGATGTTTACTATAATCACTACTACTGTCTTTGTTACTCTGCTGCTGTTATTTTACTACTGCTACTGTTATAAAATTGTTACTACTGATAAACTCTTGCGAGCAAGTCTGTTTCCAGGTGCAGCTGAATTGACAACTCCGCTGTTAAGGCTTTCAAGTATTCTTTGTCTCCCCTTGTGTCGAATCTATAAATTGGGTTATACTACCCGCGAAGACTGCTGCGATCCCCTATACTTGTGGGTCATCAAGCCATAGCTCCTATGTATAGTAGTTCATAATCTTATTTAACATGTTCTTCAAAAGTTATTCTTTTGAAGTACAAATGTCAATCAAACCTTAGAAGCCCTAATCTTTCTTTGAAATACTCAATATTTCTTAAACAACATGTTCTTCAAAAGTTATTCTTTTGAATTATAGTATAAGTAATCATCAACCATGTTCTGTAGAACTTAAAATTGACAACTGTTCTTTATATATTATTCCACCACTATTCTTTATGTGTATGATTTTTATGATGTCTTATATCACTTGGTTATGATGCTAATATAACCAAACCCTAATAAGAACCTTGTTTGAGAATCATTCTAAAAGTGCAACCAACCCTAAAGAAATCTTTACAACTCATCAAACTTAAATCATCGAGATTAGGTTACGCTCGGGACGATTGCATCTCATACTATGCATTATAGCATTATTGCCAGTTCTTTAAACATTGTCCTTACTGGACGATGATGGTATTTCAGCATTTGGACTTCTCACGTATCGAAGCTTTTGCCTGCATAATCTTGCAGTCAAGAAAGGCAAGTTCATCGCTTGCTCATGTCATTTGATTATTTGTATCAAACTATATGCAAAGTACTATACTTATCACTCATGCATTGAAAAGCAAAGTATTATTTTACAATTATGAATATGACTATGTGGTGGGAAATGGAACCATGGTATGTGTTGATATGGTGGAGGTTCCATTGCATGGGTACTAATCATCTAGGACTAAGTACCAATGCCGTCCAGTGATTCTAGCGCCGTACAAATTGCGTTAACCATAAGATCTACAATGGCTCTGGGGAAGTCAGCTGTATCATTTCCCTCCTGCACGCCAACGGACTGGTAGAGCTGCAGGGTGTTGGAGGCACTGTCGTAGGTTGGGATATCCTTTTAATTCCCCATCCGTGTGTGGTGACGAGCTCTACGGTCTATGATGGATTGTCCAAAGTACATCGTGAGTAAAGCCGTATTATCGGAAGATGTCTACTGGGGGTGTGCGGTTGGACAAAAGGGTGGGTTTGCAGGGTCGCGGAGAAGGTAGTGATTGGCTTGGATCTTAAACCTGGCCCCACACCAAGGAAGTGTGGACGGGAAAGTACACCCGGTTGGTATCAAGGATAAGTTCTCTTATGGGAAAAGTACCGCACCTCTGCAGAGTGTATCAAATTGTGGCTGTCACTCCCTGTTCTGGGAAGGGAACTGCGAACGCGGCAGGAAAGGAACTCCACGAAGTTCTGGTCAACCTGTGAAGACTGACGGGCATAGTTTTCAGAATAAAATAAACCTTTTGAAGAAATGTTTATGAAAACTTGCATTGGTCTATGACTTTCTGGTCTATGGCTGTAGCTAGTGCATGATACACCTATTTCCTAATATGAACTTGCTGAGTACGCTCGTACTCATTCCCTCCCATTTGAACCCCCTTCTTAGATCAAGGCACTGAAGGAGAAACTACCATGGAACTCAAAGACAAAGGAGTCAACTGCAACAAGATGAAGAAACCAATCAAAGAAGTCAATGGAGTCAACTTCGGCATCAGTTAGAGTTGAAGCTTAGACTAGTAATAGAAAGGAACTTTTCCCTAATCCTAGCACCTAAGTAGCTAGAATTCTATAGCAAGCCTAGCATCTCTAAAGATAGTGTTAGCTATAAGATAGACTACAAGTCATTCTTCTGGAGCTTTATTTGAAGTTTCACCTCACTGTAAAGTAATGTAGGAGGTTGTGTTGATCTTATGTAAACAGCTCGTGTGTACTTCTATAGACCTACCTTGGACTCGCATATGTTTCTGTTGTACCACTCTGAGAGATGTAATATGAGTGGAACGGTTTTTCACTTGTGTTATGTCAACGACTTGTGTACTACACCATGAAGTGGTACGCTGAGTCATTTCACTTCTTCATCATATTCCGTTACTCTCGGAGAGTCATGTTCTATTTCTATCGACAGCACTGCCTCAACTCCATGGACCAGGAAAAACGGCGTTTCCTGTGTCGCTGTATTTGGTGTTGTTCGAATACTCCATAACACACTGGGCAACTCCTCTGGCCAGGTGTGTCGAGCTTTTGCCAATGGTGCTAACAGGCATTTCTTGATACCATTACATATGGTGTCGTTGGCTTTCTCGACTTGACCATTGGTCTGTGGGTGCGCAACTGATGCAAAGTGTAGTTTAATGCCTACCTCTGCACAACATGCCTTGAATTCCTTGGATGTGAAATTACTACCGTTGTCCGTGACGATGCTATGAGGTACTCCAAACCGAAAGACGATACTTTTCACGAACTTGATTGCAGACGCTCCATCTGGTGAATTTATCGGCTTCGCCTCTATCCACTTTGTGAACTTGTCGACAGCGATGAGCATGTACTCGTATCCTCCTGGCGAAGCTTTGTGTAATTTTCCCACCATATCAAGACCCCACTGAGCAAATGGCCAAGACAACGGTATTGGCCGGCATCAGCTCTGCTACCGGAGAATGAGGTTTTGCGGCAAATCTCTGGTACGCGTCGCAAGTACGAACTATGTCTTTTGCATCCTCGATTGCTATTAACCAATAAAATCCTGCTCTGAAAACCATGGCTGCTATAGCTCGACTGCTTGCGTGATGTCCACATACTCCTTTGTGTACGTCCTTCAGAATTAGCCTTCCTTCCTCAGGTGTGACGCACCTTTGTAATACTCCCGAAATACTTCGTCTGTATAACTCTCCCTTTACCACAGTAAAGGCTTTAGAACGCCTAATAACTTGCCTTGCTTCAACTGGATCGTCGGGTAATTCCTGTCTCGAGATATATGCTATGTACGCCTGCATCCATGGAACCTGTATCATCATTATTACCTTAGGTTCCTCCTCTTCTCTCGATGGTACTTTTTTAGCCTCCGAGGATTTCTCCTCCTTTTCTTTCTTCTGTTGTTTCTTCGCTTTGGTTGATCTTTCAGCTATCTCTTCCCAGAACACTCCAGGTGGTATTGCGAGACATTGCGACCCAATGTTTGCAAGAACATCGGCTTCATCATTGCTTAGCCTGCTGATGTGATTTACCTCACACCCGTCAAACAGCTTCTCGAGCTCGTTATACACTTCCTTGTATGCTATCATACTATTATTGACTGCGTCGAATTGATTCATGACTTGCTGAGCCACCAGTTGTGAGTCACCGAAGATTTTTAATCGAGTTGCACCACAGGCCTTCGCCATCTTCATCCCATGTATAAGAGCTTTGTATTCTGCCTCATTGTTAGACTCGTTTGGAAACGTCATCCGTAAGACATACTTCAATTTGTCGCCTTGAGGTGATATTAGTATCACGCCTACTCCAGCTCCCTCTACTCTTTAGGACCCGTCGAAGTTCATAGTCCAGGTTCTTGATAAATCCGGAGGTCCTGTATTTTGTAGCTCCATCCACTCTGCGATGAAGTCTGGTAAGATCTGCGACTTGATTGCTTTTCTTTTTTCGTATGTGATGGCCCGAGGGGAAAGCTCTATTCCCCAAAGGGAGACACGACTCGTAGCCTCTGGATTGTTTAATATATTGGATAAAGGCGCCTCATTGACCACTATTATCGGATGCACCGAAAAATAGTGCCGCAATTTTCTTGCGGTTGTGAACACTCCATATGCTAGCTTTTGGTACTACAGATACCGCTGTTTCGAGGGTGATAAAACTTCACTGATGAAATATACTGGCCTCTGCACTCCATGGAGTTGTCCTTCTTCCTCTCTTTCCACTACGAGTGTTGTGCTGATCACCTGAGGCGTGGCTGCGATGTATAGCAGGAGAGGTTCCTTCTCCTTAGGCACTACCAAGATTGGTGGTGTCGAGATTGTTCGCTTAAGATCTTCGAAAGCTCTGTTTGCTTCATCGTTCCACTAGAACTTCTCTCCTTGCTTGATCAAGGCGTAGAACGGCAACGCCTTTTCTCCTAGCCTGGCGATGAATCTGCTCAAAGCTGCGACTCGCCCAGTCAACTGTTGTATTTCTTTCAACTTTGTTGGCTTCCTCATTGTTACGATAGCTTGGATTTTCTCCGGATAAGCTTCGATTCCTCTTGCTGAAACTAGGAACCCGAGAAGTTCTCCCGCGGGGACGCCAAAAGAGCACTTTGTCGGGTTTAGCTTGAGGTGGAATTTGTCAAGGTTGTCGAAAGTTTCCTTTAAATCCTCGATCAATGTTGACCCCTTCTTTGTTGTTATGATGACATGGTCAATGTATACTTGTACGTTTTTGCCAATCTGTGTTGCAAGGCACTTCTGCATCATCCGCTGATATGTTGCTCCCGCGTTTTTCAGACCAAAAGCATTGTTCTGTAGCAGAACGCGCCATAGGGTGTTATGAACGCTGTTTTGACTTCGTCATCTTCTTTTAATCTGATCTGGTTATAACCAGAATATGCATCCAAGAAGGAAAGACGTTCACATCCTGCCGTGGAGTCGATAATTTGATCAATCCTTGGAAGGGGAAAGTGATCCTTTGGACAGTGTTTATTGAGACACGTAAAGTCGACATACATGCGAAGGACTTTTGTGTTTTTCTTCGGGACCAGCACTGGGTTAGATACCCACGTGGCCTCTGTATGTAACTCTTTGATAAAACCAGCTTCTCTGAGTCGATCAATCTCTGATAGCATAGCTTTGCGGTTTGGTTCCGAAAAATGCCGCAAAGTTTGTTTAATTGGTTTTGCTATTGGATCCAAGTTTAGGTGGTGCTCGGCAAGTTCCCTGGGTACTCCTGGCATGTCAGCTGGACACCATGCGAAGATTTTCCAGTGCTCACGGAGGAACTCGACGAGCGCGCTTTCCTATGCGAGGTCCATGTTTGTTGCAATGGACGTCGTTTTCTTGGGATCTGTCGGGTGAATCTGCACTTCCTTAGAATCCTTGGTAGTGTTAAAGGTTGGCTCCCTGAGTGGTCTTCCTACATCTGGAAACACATCATAATCAGTTGTTAGCCTTGACGCCATATATTCTGCTTGCATCCGAAGGTTTCTGATAGTCGATGAAAATCCTTGTCACATTTATCAGCTAACGCGAAACTGCCTTTGACTGTAATCGGTCCCTTAGGTCCAGGTAGCCTCCACAACAGGTACGTGTAGTGTGGTCCCGCCATAAAGCTGGCATACGCTGGTCGTCCCAACAAGGCGTGATATTGCGACGGGAAATCCACAACTTTGAACTCCAGCCTTTTTATCCTGTAATTTTCTCGGGTTCCAAACTGAACGTCGATATTGAACTTCCCCAGCGGATAACTTGGCTTGTCTGGCGTGATACCATGGAAACGTGTGTCAGTTGGTTTTAGGTTCGCCAGGGATATGTTCATCTTCCTTAGTGTATCTGCATACATAAGGTTTAGACTATTGCCTCCATCTATGAATACTCGAGAAACGTCTTATCCTGCGATCACCGCTGGTAAGATAAGTGCTGATTGTCCTGGTCGAGGAACTTGCTGTGGGTGATCCGCTATTGTGAAGCCAATGTCCTGTCCCGGCCAATTTAGGTACTCAATCGTTGGTGGAGGCATCTTCTTTGCCATGAACACTTGATGCGAGATTACTTTCTGAGCTCTGTTAGACGGCCTAGCTTTTTGAATTATCGAGACCGCACCATTGGTGTCGATATAAGGAGGTGGATTTTGAGCTGCCGCTATTTGCAGCTGATGTCGATTTGCATCCGTAATTGCGGGAGGAGGTGGGAGGTGAATCTCACTCCTTGGCCCCTGGGGGTTTCTATTCATTGCTTGCGTGTTGGCTTGCCCTGCGAATCTAAGCATTGCTTGAAAATTTCGACAGTCTTTCTGCAGATGTCCTGACTGCCTCTTCCCATTATTGTCGAGATAGAAATGCATCTGACATGGTCCGTTCATCATATCCTCGGGAGATACATATGGTCTCTGGAACCTTGGTCCACTATTTTGTCTATTGTTACGGGAGTCATCTCTATTTTCGCCTCGTTGCTCGCTGCTCCTTTGATATTCATCTCTATTGTTTCCTCCAGTGTTTCCTCGAAAGCCAGCCGATATTTGGCCAGGAGCATCATAACTCGAGAACTGCCGAGGAAATCATCGTCTATTTTGAAAATTTCGACTGCGGTCCTCCTCCAGCGACCTATGTCGCTTGTTGTGAACAACGTCTTCTCCATCTGCCCACCTATTCGCTATTTCCATTAATGCTGATATTGTCCTTGGGTTGGTTCTCCCCAAATCTTCGACGAAATCTCTCCGTCGAATTCCTGCCACAAACCCATCTATTGCTCTCTCGTCAGATATGTTCTCTGCCGAGTTTTTGATAATATTCCACCTTTGGATGTATTTTCTCATTGATTCATCATACTTTTGCCTGCAAGCCCTCAACTCTTCTAGTGATGCGGGTTTTTTGCATGTGGATTGGAAATTCTTCACAAAGATGTCTTCGAAACTATCCCAACTATCGATGGACCCCGGAGGCAACTTCTTTATCCATGATCGTGCAGCTCCACTCAAATGTACTTGGATGCTCTACATGGTTGTTGCTCTGGTTCCACCTATCAGCTTCACTGTCTCGAGATAATCGACTAGCCAATCCTCGGGATCTTGTAAACCATCGATTTTTTTTGAAATTATCGGGTAGCTTAAATCCTGACGGGACTCGAGTTTTTCGGACTCGTCTCGTAAATCACGGAAGTCCACACATATCTTCTTCATCGAATTCTGGCGAATGCCGATGTTCCCTTCTGTCCTGTCGCGCTCTATCCACCCTGGCCTGAGTCGCTGCATCTCTTGCCCCACTCACTCTCGGGGGATCTTGAACTGGTGCAGTAGGTCGAGGACTATTTTGCCTTGCAGATCCTTCGGGAGGTGTTGTTACGAATGTTGTTCCCATGGCTCCAACTCCTGCCATTGCCATGTTATACAATGCTTCTCTTGGATCTCCGGGAGGTGGCCTGGATGCGAGGATGAAGGCTTGCGTCGCCATGTACCCAGCTTCTGGTGTTTTAGGAATAATGTTCCCCCTCGTGTCTATTGACATAAAGGACATGTCAAGGTTTTGAACTAAATTTTCTCTGTTAGCCTCAGGTATGTTTTGCAGCCAAGATGTTGCTCTGTTTCGAGCTTCTCTGTGACTATCTCCCGAAGTTCCTGATTGTCGGCTTAACTGCGCCCTTCGCCTACTTGACGCGGAAGCCGCCTCCTTTCTTCTATTCAGAGCAGCTGTCTGTTTTTCCAATTCTCTTCCAACACGGGCGAGTCTATATTGGTATGCTTGCAATTCTTCCGATGTAGCAGTTGTAGTCATTGGTTCTGTACCATCCATAGCTCTTGCGGCTCTATCCCACGCTGCTTGCGGAAGTTGAACCCTTAAACGCGGTGTAGGCCCGACATATTTAGTGCCTAAACCTCGCCTAAGGTCAGCGGGATCGACATATGGGTTTCCCACATCGTCGAAAGCCTCTGATGTCTCCGGCTCTGCTCGGCTTGTATCTCCAATTGCATATATTTGATGGTACTTCGGACTTTGATATTTTTCGGGATTGGTGACACCATCGTTTAGATCGGTGAAGACCTTCCCAACAATAATGGATCTGTCGATGAAGTTGAAACTGTCGACGCTATCTGAGTTGCTGCTTATATCAGAGTTCGCAGACGACTCGAAGGACATGTGATACGCGTACATCACGCGTCCGTTGGGAACCCCAAGAGGAAGGTGTGATGCGTACAGCAGCAAGTTTTCCCTCAGTAAGAAACCAAGGTTTATCGAACCAGTAGGAGCCAAGAAGCACGTTGAAGGTTGATGGCGGCGGAGTAGGTAAACGATAACAAAGATAATTTCTGAAGTGACATGCTATCATAATCTTGATCAATACTATTGTAAGCACATGTAATGAATGCAGCTATTCTAATCAATGGTAAAGACAATGAGTAAAGAATTGAATCATATAGCAAAGACTTTTCATGAATAATACTTTCAAGACAAGCATCAATAAGTCTTGCATAAGAGTTAACTCATAAAGCAATAAATTCAAAGTAAAGGCATTGAAGCAACACAAAGGAAGATATAAGTTTCAGCGGTTTCTTTCAACTTGTAACATGTATATCTCATGGATAGTTGCCAACATAAAGTAATATAGTAAGTGCAAATATGCAAGTATGTAAGAATCAATGCATAGTTAACACAAGTGTTTGCCTCTAAGATAGAAGGAAATGGGTAAACTGACTCAACATAAAAGTAAAAGAATGGCCCTTCGAAGAGGGAAGCATCGATTGCTATATTTGTGCTAGAGCTTTTATTTTGAAAACATAAAGAGAGCATAAAAGTAAAGTTTTGAGAGGTGTTTGTTGTTGTCAACGAATGGTACTGGGCACTGTAACCCCCTTGCCAGACAGACCTTCAAAGAGCGGCTCCCATGAAAGATTTTTATTTTTGGGTGGCACTCCTTCCAACCTTTGCTTTCACAAACCATGGCTAACCGAATCCTCGGGTGCCTGCCAACAATCTCATACCATGAAGGAGTGCCTTTTTATTTTAGTTTTATTTAGACGACACTCCTCCCCATCTTTGCTTTCTCAAGCCATGGCTAACCGAATCCTCAGGTGTCGTCCAACAATCACATACCATGGAGGAGTGTCTATTTTTTGTAAAATTATGAAAGTTAATTAATTTGGGGCTGGGAACCCCATTGCCAGCTCTTTTTGCAAAATTATTGGATAAGCGGATGAAGCCACTATTCCATTGGTGAAAGGTGCCCAACAAGATTGAAAGATAAACACCACATACTTCCTCATGAGCTATAAAACATTGACACAAATAAGATGTAATAACTTTTGAAGTGTTTAAAGATAGCACTCAAGCAATTTACTTTGGAATGGCAGAGAAATACCATGTAGTAGGTAGGTATGGTGGACACAAATGGCATAGTTTTTGGCTCAAGGATTTGGATGCATGAGAAGTAATCCCTCTCAATACAAGGCTTAGGCTAGCAAGGTTATTTGAAGCAAACACAAGTATGAACCGGTACAGCAAAACTCACATAAAAACATATTGCAAGCATTATAAGACTCTACACTGTCTTCCTTGTTGTTCAAACCCTTACTAGAAAATATCTAGACCTTAGAGAGACCAATCATGCAAACCAAATTTTAGCAAGCTCTATGTATTTCTTCGCTAATAGGTGCAAAGTATATGATGCAAGAGCTTAAACATGATCTATATGAGCACAACAATTGCCAAGTATCAAATTATTCAAGACATTCTACCAATTACCACATGTAGCATTTCCCGTTTCCAACCATATAACAATTAACGAAGCAGTTTCAACATTCGCCATGAACATTAAGAATAAAGCTAAGGACATATTTGTCCATATGCAACAGCGGAGCGTGTCTCTCTCCCACACAATGAATGCTAGGATCCAACTTTATTCAAACAAAACAAGACAAAAACATACAGACGCTTGATGTCTACGCATACTCCTTTTCCTGTAGACAGTGTTAGGCCTCCAAGAGCAGAGGTTTGTAGAACAGCAGCAAGTTTTTCCTTAAGTGGATCACCCAAGGTTTATCGAACTCAGGGAGGAAGAGGTCAAAGATATCCCTCTCAAGCAACCCTGCAACCACAATACAAGAAGTCTCTTGTGTCCCCAACACACCCAATACACTTGCAGATGTATAGGTGCACTAGTTCGGCGAAGAGATAGTGAAATACAGGTGGTATGAATGAATATGAGCAGTAGTAATGGCGCCAGAAAATAGCTTGCTGTCTATAACTGGCGTGCAGTTGATGGTGGGAATATTGCAGGAAGTACAGATGTAGTAGAACAGTAAACAAGTGATGAATGCAGTATTTGGAAACAAGGCCTAGGGATCATACCTTCACTAGTGGACACTCTCAACATTGATCACATAACTGAATAGATAAATGCTATACTCTACACTCTCTTGTTGGATGATGAACACCACTAATTGTGTAGGGCTACAAGAGCACCTCAATGCCGGAGTTAACAAGCTCCACAACATTCGATATTCATATTTAAATAACCTTAGAGTGCATGATAGATCAACACAACTATACCAAGTACTAACATAACATGCACACTATCACCATCAAGCTATGAAAGGAGGAATAGATCACATCAATACCATCATAGTAATAGTTAACTTCATAATCTACAAGAGATCACAATCATAAACTACGCCAAGTACTACATGATGCACACACACTATCACCATTACATCATGGAGGAGGAATAGAGTACATTAATAACATCACTAGAGTAGCACATAGATGAATAGTGATACAAAGCTCATATGAATCTCAATCATGTAAGGCAGCTCATGAGATCATTGTATTGAAGTACATAGGAGAGAGAGATTAACCACATAGCTACCGGTACAGCCCTTAGCCTCGATGGAGAACTACTCCCTCCTCATGGAAGACAGCAGCGGTGATGAAGATGGCGGTGGTGTCGATGGAGATGCCTTCCGGGGGCACTTCCCCGTCCCGGCGGTGTGCCGGAACAGAGACTCCTGTCCCCCAGATCTTGGCTTCGCGATGGCGGCGGCTCTAGAAGGTTTCTCGTACCGTGGCTTATTCGTCTCGACGTTTTAGGTCATGGGGCTTATTATAGGCGAAGAGGCGGAGTCGGAAGGGTTACGGAGGCGCCACACAACAGGGCGGCGCGCCCCCCTCCTGGGCCGCGCCAGCCACATGTGTGGGCCCCTTGTGGCCCTCCTCTGGTCCCTCTCGGGAGTTCTGGAATCTTCGTAGAATTATAAGATGCTGGGTGTTGATTTCGTCCAATTCCGAGAATATTTCCTTACTAGGATTTCTGAAACCAAAAACAGCAGAAAACAGGAACTGTCACTTCGGCATCTCGTCAATAGGTTAGTTCTGGAAAACGCATAATAATGACATAAAGTGTGAACAAAACATGTAGGTATTGTCATAAAACAAGCATGGAACATCAGAAATTATAGATACGTTGGAGATGTATCAGCATCCCCAAGCTTAGTTCCTACTCGTCCCGAGTAGGTAAACGATAACAAAGATAATTTCTGAAGTGACATGCTACTTACATAATCTTGATCATACCATTGTAAATCATATAAGATGAATGAAGTGATTCAAAGCAATGGTAAAGACAATGAGTAAACAATTGAACCATATAGCAAAGACTTTTCATGAATAGTACTTTCAAGACAAGCATCAATAAGTCTTGCATAAGAGTTAACTCATAAAGCAATATTTTCAAAGTAGAGCGTCGGAGCAACACAAAGGAAGATTAAGTTTCAGCGGTTGCTTTCAACTTGTAACATGTATATCTCATGGATATTATCAACATAAAGTAATATAATAAGTGCAATATGCAAGTATGTAGGAATCAATGCACAGTTAACACAAGTGTTTGCTTCTTGAGATAGAAGGAAGTAGGTAAACTGACTCAACATAAAAGTAGAAGAATGGCCCTTCGCAGAGGGAAGCATTAATTGCTATATTTGTGCTAGAGCTTTTATTTTGAAAACATAAAGAGAGCATAAAAGTAAAGTTTTGAGAAGTGTTTGTTGTTGTCAACGAATGGTAATGGGCACTCTAACCCCCTTGCCAGACAGACTTTCTAAGATCGAGCGGCTCCCATGAAAGATTTTTATTTTTGGGTGGCACTCCTTCCAACCTTGCTTTCACAAACCATGGCTAACCGAATCCTCGGGTGCCTGCCAACAATCTCATACCATGAAGGAGTGCCTTTTATTTTAGTTTTATTTAGATGACACACCTCCCCACCTTTGCTTTCTCAAGCCATGGCTAACCGAATCCTGGGTGCCGTCCAACAATCACATACCATGGAGGAGTGTCTATTTGTAAAATTATGAAAGTTAATTAATTTGGGGCTGGGAACCCCATTGCCAGCTCTTTTTGCAAAATTATTGGATAAGCGGATGAAGCCACTAGTCCATTGGTGAAAGTTGCCCAACAAGATTGAAAGATAAAGACCACATACTTCCTCATGAGCTATAAAACATTGATACAAATAAGAGGTAATAACTTTTGAATTGTTTAAAGGTAGCACTCAAGCAATTTACTTTGGAATGGCAGAGAAATACCATGTAGTAGGTAGGTATGGTGGACACAAATGGCATAGTTTTTGGCTCAAGGATTTTGGATGCATGAGAAGTAATCCCTCTCAATACAAGGCTTAGGCTAGCAAGGTTGTTTGAAGCAAACACAAGTATGAACCGGTACAGCAAAACTCACATAAGAACATATTGCAAGCATTATAAGACTATACATTGTCTTCCTTGTTGTTCAAACACTTTACTAGAAAATATCTAGACCTTAGAGAGACCAATCATGCAAACCAAATTTTAGCAAGCTCTATGTATTTCTTCACTAATAGGTGCAAGGTATATGATGCAAGAGCTTAAACATAATCTATATGAGCACAACAATTGCCAAGTATCAAGTTATTCAAGACATCATACCAATTACCACATGTAGCATTTCCCGTTGCCAACCATATAATAATTAACGAAGCAGTTTCAACCTTCACCATGAACATTAAAAGCTAAGAACACATGTGTTCATATGAACCAGCGAAACGTGTCTCTCTCCCACACAAGCATGAATTTATTCAAACAAAAACAAAAACAAAAGCAAAAAGACGCTCCAAGCAAAGTACATAAGATGTGACGGAATAAAAATATAGTTTCACTAGAGGAACCTGATAATGTTATCGATGAAGAAGGGGATGCCTTGGGCATCCCCAAGATTAGATGCTTGAGTCTTCTTGAAATATGCAGGGATGAACCACGGGGGCATCCCCAAGCTTAGAATTTTCACTCTTCTTGATCATATTGTATCATCCTCCTCTCTTGACCCTTGAAAACTTCCTCCACACCAAACTCAAAACAAACTCATTAGAGGGTTAGTGCATAATCAAAAATTCACATGTTCAGAGGTGACACAATCATTCTTAACACTTCTGGACATTGCCCAAACCTACTGGAAGTCAATGGAACAAAGAAATCCATCCAACATAGCAAAAGATGCAATGCGAAATAAAAGGCAGAATCTGTCAAAACAAAACAGTCCGTAAAGACGAATTTTTTAGAGGAACCATACTTGCTCAAATGAAATTGCTCAAATTGAATGAAAATTGCGTACATATCTGAGGATCACTCACGTAAATTGGCAGATTTTTCCGAGTTACCTACAGAGAACACTGCCCAAATTCGTGACAGACAGAAATCTGTTTCTGCGCTGTAATCCAAATCTAGTATCAACCTTGCTATCAAAGACTTTACTTGGCACAACAATGCAATAAAATAAAGATAAGGAGAGGTTTCTATAGTAGTAACAACTTCCAAGACTCAAATAGAAAACAAAATTGCTGTAGCAAAGTAAAAACATGGGTTATCTCCCAAGAAGTGCTTTCTTTATAGCCATTAAGATGGGCTCAGCAATTTTAATGATGCACTCCCAAGAAATAAAAGTTGAAGCAAAAGAGACCATCAAGAGGCAAATTAAAAACACATTTAAGCCTAACCCACTTCCTATGAAAAGGAATCTTGTAAATAAACAAGTCATTTAAGCATAATGCAACAAGCATAGGAAAACTAGACAAGCTCAACTTCAAGATTTTTAGCATATAGAGAGGTGTTTTAGTAACATGAAAACTTCTACAACCATATTTTCCTCTCTCATAATGATTTTCAGTAGCATCTTGAGCAAACTCAACAATATAACTATCACATAAAGCATTCTTATCATGAGTCTCATGCATAAAATTATTACTCTCCACATAAGCATAGTCATTCTTATTAATTGTACTGGGAGCAAATTCAACAAAGTAGCTATCATTATTATTCTCATCAAGTGTAGGAGGCATAGTATAATCATAAAAAAATTTACTCTCCATAGTAGGCGGCACCAAAAGACTACTATCATTATAATCATCATAAATAGGAGGCAAAGTATCATCAAAGAAAATTTTCTCCTCAATGCTTGGGGGACTAAAAATATCATGCTCATCAAAGCCAGCTTCCCTAAGCTTAGAATTTTCCATATCATTAGCAACAGTGGTGTTCAAAGCATTCATACTAATAACATTGCCATTAGCATGCAAATAAGGTTCCATAGGTTTTTCAATTTTTGCAACACACCATTTATGTCTTAACTCAGGAAGTAGATTAAAAAGCTCACAGTTGTTTTCCATTATGCCTTACTAGTGTTTAACAAGAAACAAAAAGATGCAATTGCAGGATCTAAAGGAAATAGCTTCGAGCACTCACCCAGAAAATAGCTTAGTAGCCGAGATCCGGAGTGTGAGTACCTTTTACCTTTCCTCAACGGCAACGGCGCCAGAAAATAGCTTGATGTCTACGCACACTCCTTTTCCTGTAGACAGTGTTGCGCCTCCAAGAGCAGAGGTTTGTAGAACAGCAGCAAGCTTTCCCTTAAGTGGATCACCCAAGTTTATCGAACTCAGGGAGGAAGAGGTCAAAGATATCCCTCTCAAGCAACCCTGCAACCACAATATAAGAAGTCTCTTATGTCCCCAACACACCCAATACACTTGTCAGATGTATAGGTGCACTAGTTCGGCGAAGAGATAGTGAAATACAAGTGGTATGAATTAATATGAGCAGTAGTAACGGCGCCAGAAAATAGCATGCTGTCTATAACTGGCGTGCAGTTGATGGTGGGAATATTGCAGGAAGTACAGATGCAGTAGAACAGTAAACAAGTGATGATTGCAGTATTTGGAAACAAGGCCTAGGGATCATACCTTCACTAGTGGACACGCTCAACATTGATCACATAACTGAATAGATAAATGCTATACTCTACACTCTCTTGTTGGATGATGAACACCACTAATTGTGTAGGGCTACAAGAGCACCTCAATGCCGGAGTTAACAAGCTCCACAACATTCGATATTCATATTTAAATAACCTTAGAGTGCATATAGATCAACACAACTATACCAAGTACTAACATAGCATGCACACTGTCACCATCAAGCTATGAAAGGAGGAATAGATCACATCAATACCATCATAGTAATAGTTAACTTCATAATCTACAAGAGATCGCAATCATAAACTACGCCAAGTACTACATGATGCACACACTGTCACCATTACATCATGGAGGAGGAATAGAGTACTTTAATAACATCACTAGAGTAGCACATAGATGAATAGTGATACAAAGCTCATATGAATCTCAATCATGTAAGGCAGCTCATGAGATCATTGTATTGAAGTACATAGGAGAGAGAGATTAACCACATAGCTACCGGTACAGCCCTTAGCCTCGATGGAGAACTACTCCCTCCTCACGGAAGATAGCAGCGGTGATGAAGATGGCGGTGGTGTCAATGGAGATGCCTTCCGGGGGCACTTCCCCGTCCCGGCGGCGTGCCGGAAAAGAGACTCCTGTCCCCCAGATCTTGGCTTCGTGATGGCGGCGGCTCTGGAAGGTTTCTCGTACCGTGGCTTATTCGTCTCGATGTTTTAGGTCATGGGGCTTCTTATAGGCGAAGAGGCGGAGTCGGAAGGGTTACGGAGGCGCCACACAACAGGGCGGCGCGCCCCCCTCCTGGGCTGCGCCAGCCACATCTGTGGGCCCCTGTGGCCCTCCTCTGGTCCCTCTCGGGTGTTCTGGAAGCTTCGTGGAATTATAAGATGCTGGGCATTGATTTCGTCCAATTCCGAGAATATTTCCTTACTAGGATTTCTGAAACCAAAAACAGCAGAAAACAGGAACTGGCACTTCGGCATCTCGTCAATAGGTTAGTTCCAGAAAACGCATAATAATGACATAAAGTGTGAACAAAACATGTAGGTATTGTCATAAAACAAGCATGGAACATCAGAAATTATAGATACGTTGGAGACGTATCAACGCTCCAAGTAAAGCACATAAGATGTGATGGAATAAAAATATAGTTTCACTAGAGGAACCTGATAATGTTGTCGATGAAGAAGGGGATGCCTTGGGCATCGCCAAGCTTAGATGCTTGAGTCTTCTTGAAATATGCAGGGATGAACCACCAGGGCATCCCCAAGCTTAGAGCTTTCACTCTCCTTGATCATATTGTATCATCCTCCTCTCTTGATCCTTGAAAACTTCCTCCACACCAAACTCAAAACAACTCATTAGAGGGTTAGTGCATAATCAAAAATTCACATGTTCAGAGGTGACATAATCATTCTTAACACTTCTGGACATTGCACAAAGCTACTGAAAGTTAATGGAATGAAGAAATCCATCAAACATAGCAAAACAAGCAATACGAAATAAAAGGCAGAATCTGTCAAAACAGAACAGTCCGTAAAGATGATTTTTTTTGGTGCACCAGACTTGCTCAAATGAAAATACTCAAATTGAATGAAAGTTGCGTACATATCTGAGGATTACACACGTAAATTGGCAGATTTTTCTGAGTTACCTACAGAGAACACTGCTCAAATTCGTGACAGTAAGAAATGTGTTTCTGTGCAGTAATTCAAATCTAGTATGAACCTTACTATCAAAGACTTTACTTGGCACAACAATGCAATAAAATAAAGATAAGGAGAGGTTGCTACAGTAGTAACAACTTCCAAGACTCAAATATAAAACAAAAGTGCAGAAGTAAAATCATGGGTTGTCTCCCATAAGCGCTTTTCTTTAACGCCTTTCAGCTAGGCGCAGAAAGTGTGAATCAAGTATTATCAAGAGATGAAGCATCATCATAATTTTCACAACTTGTCACATTAGGTATCTTAGATGCTCCCTTATCTATAGTGGTATTAAGAGCTTTATCAATTTTAGGCCTATAATGGTTTTTTGGTTTAGGCACCTTAGAGACATACATGAACTTTTGCTCCTTATCCACATAAGCTTTCTCTTTAAACTTAATAGAAGAAAAAGTTGAACCCAAGGTTCCCATAGCTTCTTCAAGTTCACTAATCCTTTGGGTTTGATTATCATGGATAGCTGATACGTCTCCGACGTATGGATAATTTCTTATGTTCCATGCCACATTATTGATGATATCTACATGTTTTATGCATACTTTATGTCATATTTATGCGTTTTCCGGAACTAACCTATTGACGAGATGCCGAAGGGCCAGTTGCTGTTTTCTGCTGTTTTTGGTTTCAGAAATCCTAGTAAGGAAATATTCTCGGAATTGGACGAAATCAATGCCCAGCATCTTAGAATCCCCGGAAGCATCCAGAACACCCGAGAGTCGCCAGAGAGAGGCCACAGGGGGCCCACACATGGGGCTGGCGCGGCCCTGGCCCTGGCCGCGCCGCCCTAGTGTCTGGTGGCCCCAGACCCCTTCTGACGCCGCCTCTTCGCCTATAAGAAGCCCCTCGACCTAAAACATCGATACGGAAAAGCCACGGTACGAGAAACCTTCCAGAGCCGCCGCCATCGCGAAGCCAAGATCTGGGGGACATGAGTCTCTATTCCGGCAGGCCGCCGGGACGGGGAAGTGCCCCCGGAAGGCTTCTCCATCGACACCACCGCCATCTTCATCACCGCTGTTGTCTCCCATGAGGAGGGAGTAGTTCTCCATTGAGGCTCGGGGCTGTACCGGTAGCTATGTGGTTAATCTCTCTCCATGTACTTCAATACAATAATCTCATGAGCTGCCTTACATGATTGAGATTCATATGAGTTTTGTATCACTATTCATCTATGTGCTACTCTAGTGATGTTATTAAAGTACTCTATTCCTCCTCCATGATGTAATGTGGACAGTGTGTGCATCATGTAGTACTTGGCGTAGTTTATGATTGTGATCTCTTGTAGATTATGAAGTTAACTATTACTATGATGGTATTGATGTGATCTATTTGGTTATGTTGATCTATCTTGCACTCTAAGGTTATTTAAATATGAACATTGAATATTGTGGAGCTTGTTAACTCCTGCATTGAGGGTTCGTGTAATCCTACACAATTAGTGGTGTTCATCATCCAACAAGAGGGTGTAGAGTCTAGCATCTATCTATTTATTCTGTTATGTGATCAATGTTGAGAGTGTCCACTAGTGAAAGTATGATCCCTAGGCCTTGTTTCCAATACTGCTATCGCTGCTTGTTTACTGTTCTACTGCATTTGTACTGTCCGCAATATTACCACCATCAACCACACGCCAGTCCTAGGCAAAGCACTTTTCTGGTGCCGTTGCTACTGCTTATATTTATTCATACCACCTGTATTTCACTATCTCTTCGCCGAACTAGTGCACCTATTAGGTGTGTTGGGGACACAAGAGACTTCTTGCTTTGTGGTTGCAGGGTTGCATGAGAGGGATATCTTTGAGCTCTTCCTCCCTGAGATCGATAAACCTTGGGTGATCCACTTAAGGGAAACTTGCTGCTGTTCTACAAACCTCTGCTCTTGGAGGCCCAACACTGTCTATAAAGAATAGAAGCTCCCGTAGACATCAAGCACTTTTCTGGCGCCGTTGCCGGGGAGGAAAGGTAAAAGGCACTCATACTCCGGTTGCAGGTAACTAAGTACTTTTCTGGCGCCATTGTGTGTGTACTCGAAGCTATTTCCTTTAGATCCTGCAATTGCATCTTTTTGTTTCTTGTTTACACTAGTTTGGCATAATGGAGAACAATGAGCTTCTTATTCTATTTCCTGAGTTAAGACATGGATGGTTTGATCCGAAAATTAAAAAACCCATGGAACATATTAGTATGAATACTTTGAACACCATTGTTGCTAATGATATGGAAAATTCTAAGCTTGGGGAGGTCGGTTTTGATGAAAATGATCTCTTTAGCCCTCCGGGTATTGAGGAGAAAGTTTATGTTGATTATGATATGCCTCCTATTTATGATGATTATAATGATAGTAGCCTTTTGGTGCCGCCTGTTATGGAGGATAAATTTGATTATGATCACAATATGCCTCCTATAATTGATGATGAGAATAATAATGATAGCTACTTTGTTGAATTTGCTCCTACTATAATTAATAAGAATAACTATGCTTATGTGGAGAGTAATAATTTTATGCATGAGACTCATGATAAGAATGATTTATGTGATAATTATATTGTTGAGTTTGCTCATGATACTACTGAAAGTTATTATGAGAGAGGAAAATATGGTTGTAGAAATATGTGCTGAAATTTTTGAAGCTACACTTGTTTTATCTTCCTATGCTTATTGCATTATGCCTACATAACTTGTTTATTTACAAGATTCCTTTTCATAGGAAGCATGTTAGACTTAAATGTGTTTTGAATTTGCTTCTTGATGCTCTCTTTTGCTTCAAATATTATTTCTTGCGAGTGCATCATTAAAACTGCTGAGCCCATCTTAATGGCTATAAAGAAAGAACTTCTTGGGAGATAACCCATGTGTTTATTTTGCTACAGTACCTTTGTTTTATATTTGTGTCTTGGAAGTTGTTACTACTGTAGCAACCTCTCCTTATCTTTATTTTATTGCATTGTTGTGCCAAGTAAAGTTGTTGATAGTAAGGTTCATACTAGATTTGGATTACTGCGCAGAAACAGATTTCTTTGCTGTCACGAATCTAGGCAAAATTCTCTGTAGGTAAATCATAAAATTATGCCAATTTACGTGAGTGATCCTCAGATATGTACGCAACTTTTATTCAATTTGATCATTTTCATTTGAGCAAGTCTGGTGCCCCTTTAAAATTCTTCTTTATGGACTGTTCTGTTTTGACAGATTCTGCCTTTTATTTCGCATTGCCTCTTTTGCTATGTGGGATGGATTTCTTTGTTCCATTAAATTCCAGTAGCTTTGGGCAATGTACAGAAGTGTTAATAATGATTGTGTCACCTCTGAACATGTGAGTTTTTGATTATGCACTAACCCTCTAATGAGTTGTTTTGAGTTTGGTGTGGAGGAAGTTTTCAAGGGCCAAGAGAGGAGGATGATATACTACGATCAAGAAGAGTGAAAAGTCTAAGCTTGGGGATGCCCCGGTGGTTCATCACTGCATATTTCAAGAAGACTCAAGCATCTAAGCTTGGGGATGCCCAAGGCATCCCCTTCTTCATCGACAAATTATCAGGTTCCTCCCTTGAAACTATATTTTTATTCGGTCACATCCTATGTACTTTACTTGGAGCGTCTGTATGTTTTTGTTTTTATTTGAATAAATGCTTGTGTGGGAGAGAGACACGCTTCGCTGGTTCATATGAACACATGTGTTCTTAGCTTTTAATTTTCATGGCGAAGGTTGAATCTTCTTCGTTAGATTGTTATATGGTTGGAAACGGGAAATGCTACATGTAGTAATTGGTAAAATGTCTTGGATAATTTGATACTTGGCAATTGTTGTGCTCATGTTTAAGCTCTTGCATCATATGCTTTGCACCTATTAATGAAGAAATACATAGAGCTTGCTAATTTTGGTTTGCATAATTGGTCTCTCTAAAAGTCTAGATAATTTCTAGTATTGAGTTTGAACAACAAGGAAGACGGTGTAGAGTCTTATAATGTTTACAATATGTCTTTTATGTGAGTTTTGCTGCACTGGTTCATCCTTGTGTTTGTTTCAAATAACCTTGCTAGCCTAAACCTTGTATCGAGAAGGAATACTTCTCATGCATCCAAAATCCTTGAGCCAACCACTATGCCATTTGTGTCCACCATACCTACCTACTACATGTTATTTCTCTGCCATTCCAAGTAAATACTTCATGTGCTACCTTTAAACCTTCAAAATGCTTCTCAATTTGTGTTAATGTTTTATAGCTCATGAGAAAGTATGTGGTGTTTATCTTTCAACCTTGTCATTTACTTTTGACAGACTTTCATAATGGACTAGTGGCACATCCGCTTATCCAATAATTTTGCAAAAAGAGCTGGCAACGGGGTTCCCAGCCCCAATTAATTAACTTTCATTAATAATTCTCTTCACATGTTTTGCTCTGATTCATCAGTAAGCAACTTAATTTTGCAAATAGACACTCCTCCATGGTATGAGATTGATGGAAGGCACCCGAGGATTCGGTTAGCCATGGCTTGTGTAAGCAAAGGTTGGGGGGAGTGTCACCCATAATAAAACTAAAGTACATGTGTAAACAAAAGAGAAGAGGGATGATCTACCTTGCTGGTAGAGATAACGTCCCTCATGGGAGCCGCTCTTGAAAGTCTGGTTGGCGAGGTAGTTAGAGTACCCATTACCATTCGTTGACAACAACAAACACCTCTCAAAATTTTACTTTTATGCTCTCTTTATGATTTCAAAACTTAAAAAGCTCTAGCACATGATTTAATCCCTGCTTCCCTCTGCGAAGGGCCTTTCTTTTACTTTTATGTTGAGTCAGTTTACCCACTTCCTTCCATCTTAGAAGCAAACACTTGTGTCAACTGTGCATTGATTCTTACATACTTGCATATTGCACTTGTTATATTGCTTTGCATTGACAACTATCCATGAGATATACATGTTACAAGTTGAAAGCAACCACTGAAACTTAATCTTCCTTTGTGTTGCTTCAACACCTGTACTTTAATTTATTGCTTTATGAGTTAACTCTTATGCAAGACTTATTGATGCTTGTCTTGAAAGTACTATTCATGAAAAGTCTTTGCTATATGATTCATTTGTTTACTCATGTCATTTACCATTGTTTTGATCGCCGCATTCATTACATATGCTTACAATAGTATAATCAAGGTCATGATGGCATGTCACTCCAGAAATTATCTTTGTTATCGTTTACCTGCTCGGGACGAGCAGAAACTAAGCTTGGGGATGCTGATACGTCTCCGACGTATCGATAATTTCTTATGTTCCATGCCACATTATTGATGATATCTACATGTTTTATGCATACTTTATGTCATATTTATGCGTTTTCCGGAACTAACCTATTGACGAGATGCCGAAGGGCCAGTTGCTGTTTTCTGCTGTTTTTGGTTTCAGAAATCCTAGTAAGGAAATATTCTCGGAATTGGACGAAATCAACGCCCAGCATCTTAGAATCCTCGAAAGCATCCAGAACACCCGAGAGTCGCCAGAGAGAGGCCACAGGGGGCCCACACATGGGGCTGGCGCGGCCCAGGCCCTGGCCGCGCCACCCTAGTGTCTGGTGGCCCCAGACCCCTTCTGACGCCGCCTCTTCGCCTATAAGAAGCCCCTCGACCTAAAACATCGATACGGAAAAGCCACGGTACGAGAAACCTTCCAGAGCCGCCGCCATCACGAAGCCAAGATCTGGGGGACATGAGTCTCTGTTCCGGCACGCCGCCGGGACGGGGAAGTGCCCCCGGAAGGCTTCTCCATCGACACCACCACCATCTTCATCACCGCTGCTATCTCCCATGAGGAGGGAGTAGTTCTCCATCGAGGCTCGGGGCTGTACCGGTAGCTATGTGGTTAATCTCTCTCCATGTACTTCAATACAATAATCTCATGAGCTGCCTTACATGATTGAGATTCATATGAGTTTTGTATCACTATTCATCTATGTGCTACTCTAGTGATGTTATTAAAGTACTCTATTCCTCCTCCATGATGTAATGTGGACAGTGTGTGCATCATGTAGTACTTGGCGTAGTTTATGATTGTGATCTCTTGTAGATTATGAAGTTAACTATTACTATGATGGTATTGATGTGATCTATTTGGTTATGTTGATCTATCTTGCACTCTAAGGTTATTTAAATATGAACATTGAATATTGTGGAGCTTGTTAACTCCGGCATTGAGGGTTCGTGTAATCCTACACAATTAGTGGTGTTCATCATCCAACAAGAGGGTGTAGAGTCTACCATCTATCTATTTATTCTGTTATGTGATCAATGTTGAGAGTGTCCACTAGTGAAAGTATGATCCCTAGGCCTTGTTTCCAATACTGCTATCGCTGCTTGTTTCTTTGTTGTCTTGCATTTGTCTTGTCGCAATATTACCACCATCAACCACACGCCGATCTGGGCAAAGATCTTTTACGAGTGCCGTTGCTCTTTGCTTATATTTATTCATACCACCTGTATTTCACTATCTCTTCGCCGAACTAGTACACCTATTAGGTGTGTTGGGGACACAAGAGACTTCTTGCTTTGTGGTTGCAGGGTTGCATGAGAGGGATATCTTTGACCTCTTCCTCCCTGAGATCGATAAACCTTGGGTGATCCACTTAAGGGAAACTTGCTGCTGTTCTACAAACCTCTGCTCTTGGAGGCCCAACACTGTCTACAAGAATAGAAGCTCCCGTAGACATCAATAGCACAAGCTTCTAAGATGGCAATTCTCTCATTAACTCCACCTAGAGATTTGTCAAGTTTACCAGTGCTATTAAGTAATTCTCCCAATTTAGTCTCAATACTTGGAAGATTTTTCTCTATGGCTTCCAACTTTTTCATGACATCTTCAAAAGAGATTTCAGTTTTAACTTCATTAATAGGTGGTATTCCAAATAGACTCTCAATAATGCAACTAGCTTCTAAAGCAGGAGTGCCTAGGAAATTACCTCCCGCGAGACAATCAAGAACATACCTATTCCAGCTAGAGATGCCAACATAAAAATTCCTAAGTAGGATAGTGGTGGAGTGTTTCTTAGTGCACCTATTATGAGCATCACTAATTCTATACCAAGCATCTTTTAAACATTCTCCGCCTTGTTGTTTAAATGAACGAACTTCAACTTCAGGATTACTCATTTTAGCAATAGTAAATAAAGCAAACTAGATAAAGTAAGAACAAGTAGCTAATTTTTTTTGAGTTTTTTTTAATATGGAGCACGCAAACAAGATAATAAATAAAGTAAAGCTAGTAACTATTTTTTTTGTATTTTGATATAATGCAGCAAACAAAGAAGTAAATAAAATAAAGCAAGACAAAAAAAAAGTAAAGAGATTGAAAGTGGAGACTCCTCTTGCAGCGTGTCTTGATCACCCCGGCAACGGCGCCAGAAAATGAGCTTGATACGCGTACAACACACGTCCGTTGGGAACCCCAAGAGGAAGGTGTGATGCGTACAGCAGCAAGTTTTCCCTCAGTAAGAAACCAAGGTTTATCGAACCAGTAGAAGCCAAGAAGCACGTTGAAGGTTGATGGCGGTGGAGTGTAGTGCGGCGCAAGACCAGGGATTCTGGCGCCAACGTGGAACCTGCACAACACAACCAAGATACTTTGCCCCAACGTAACATTGAGGTTGTCAATCTCACCGGCTTGCTGTAACAAAGTATTAGATGTATAATGTGGATGATGATGTTTGCAGAAAACAGTAAGAACGAGTATTGCAGTAGATTGTATTCGATGTAAAGAATGGACCGGGGTCCACAGTTCACTAGTGGTGTCTCTCCCATAAGAAATAGCATGTTGGGTGAACAAATTACAGTTGGGCAATTGACAAATAAAGATGGCATGACAATGCACATACATGTTATGATGAGTAGTGTGAAATTCAATTGGGCATTACGACAAAGTACATAGACCGCTATCCAGCATGCATCTATGCCTAAAAAGTCCACCTTCAGGTTATCATCCGAACCCCTTCCAGTATTAAGTTGCAAACAACAGACAATTGCATTAAGTATGGTGCGTAATGTAATCAACACAAATATCCTTAGACATAGCATTGATGTTTTATCCCTAGTGGCAACAGCACATCCACAGCCTTAGAACTTTCTATCACTGTCCCAGATTTAATGGAGGCATGAACCCACTATCGAGCATAAATACTTCCTCTTGGAGTTACAAGTAACGACTTGGCCAGAGCCTCTACTAATAACGGAGAGCATGCAAGATCATAAACAACACATAGATGATAGATTGATAATCAACATAACATAGCATTCATATTCATCGGATCCCAACAAACGCAACATGTAGCATTACAAATAGATGATCTTGATCATGTTAGGCAGCTCACAAGATCCGACAATGATAGCACAATGAGGAGAAGACAACCATCTAGCTACTGCTATGGACCCATAGTCCAGGGGTGAACTACTCACACATCACTCCGGAGGCGACCATGGCGGTGAAGAGTCCTCCGGGAGATGATTCCCCTCTCCGGCAGGGTGCCGGAGGCGATCTCCTGAATCCCCCGAGATGGGATTGGCGGCGGCGTCTCTGGAAGGTTTTCCGTATCGTGGATCTCAGTACTGGAGTTATTATCGACGAAGGCTTCTTATAGGTGGAGAGGTAGGTTTAGGGGCGACGGGAGGGGCCCACACAACAGGGCCGCGCGGCCAGGGCCAGGGCCGCGCCGCCCTACTGTGGCGTCACCTCGTCGCCCCACTTTGTTTCCCTCTCGGTCTTCTGGAAGCTTCGTGGAAAAATAAGATCCTGGGCGTTGATTTCGTCCAATTCCGAGGATATTTCCTTACTAGGATTTCTGAAACCAAAAACAGCAGAAAATAGCAACTGGCTCTTCGGCATTTTGTTAATAGGTTAGTGCCGGAAAATGCATAAATATGACATAAAGTATGTATAAAACATGTAGGTATTGTCATAAAACAAGCATGGAACATAAGAAATTATCGATACGTTGGAGACGTATCAACATGCCGCCAAAGATCTTGGCGAGTTTTTCGCTAGCCATAGTGTTGATGAAGTTTGGCAGCGAAATCTCCTCATCGCCTGACTCGATTGATGACGTTGAATCCGAAAAGTCAGGATCGACCGCTGATAATCCCGATGAGATTGGAATTTTGAGACGATACGATCCTTCCTTCTCGACACGGAAGTGGAACTTTCCGAGCATCATCTCCATGGGCTCCTCCAGATGTGCATATGCAGCCAAACGGGAGGGTGGGTGAGGAACAAAATCGACTAGATCAGTTTCGATCCGTTTACCTCTATCCATCGCGTTGCTTGCTACCGACGAAGTCGACGATTCTGAACGTGCCATCGAGATCAGCTCCTTGTCGCCTCTAATTCCCACAGACGGCGCCAATTGACAAGGGATTAACTTATCAATTCCTACGTATGGTGGACTAAGGTTTAGTTGGAAGTAGAGGGCAAGTAGATCTCAAAGGTTTCAGCCGAAAAGTACTCGACGATTGAGAAGCTAGGGTTATGTTGATGTTTGATTCGATCCTCTCTTTGTCCCTCGACTCCCCCTTATATAGGAGGCGGAGCCGAGGATACCGTGTTACACAAGAATACAGATTCCGGGGGACTCTTTGAGTTCAACCCGCAAAGTTACAAGTCTATATTTCCTAATACAACTCTAACTTTCCTTAATACTAACTGGGCTTCCAAACTTCATATTCTTCGACTCGTGGGCCTTCAGTAAACCCCGGGTACCATCTTTGGCAGGCCCATTGGGGGTGCCTATGTCAGATAGTTTGTGAGTATGTCCAAGATCAACTTCACAACTAAGAAAGCATATGGTAAAGGATAAGAGTTAACCATAATGTAAATGGAGATTCTTGAGAGATTTAATTTGTTACACCAATCATGCAAGGCAATGAATGGCATAACATGAAGCACATGATTTTCCAAAGAGTATATAGAGCTAGCAACACAATGTGGAAAACCATGCCAAGACAAACTCCCACAAACAAAATCCAAGAGAATATCAATAAGAGCATTTTAGGCAAAATGGGATTTGTTTTAGCAACATGTCACATAGGAACAAGATAATCTAACATATCAATTCTATGTGACACAACCTCAAGTGTTCACATTTTCTAGGCTTGTAAGATGCACAAAGCATAATACTCCCCCATAATGTGATAAAGACATTTTTCATACAAGAGGCAAATAACAATCACGTGAGATAATTAATGGACATTATAGAATTTTAATTCATCACGTCGCACATTTTAAGATTGTGAAATGCACAAAGCATATCACTCCCCCAAAATGGGATAGTCCATTAATTTCTCACACGAGCCAACAACTAAGATATCAACAAGATGCAATAGGCTCGACATAAGAACAATTGTACATGATGTGCCACCCCACATATATAAGCATGAATGCAAGATAAGCAAGTAGGAGGCACAACATACACAACCACATGCAAGGTACAAAACCAACACATGTAAAAGGGGGCGAGTAACTTTCAATGTAAAGGAGTTGAGGACTCGTAACCGCAAGGAGGAGCATGGGTAAAGGATGAACGGAATAATACTTGACTTGAGGAAATAAGAATGATGAAGATCCCCTAAGTCTTCATGAACTAGTCAAGTCTCCATGCCCTCCACTTGTACCTATTGATCAAATTTTGGCTTGATGGTCTCCAACCAAGTTGGGTCCTAAGAAGTTAGTCACAATAGGCTTGGCAACCCAAATGGTTCTCAAACCACATTGAGTGCCCATATATTTGGCAAACACATTTCCAACCTTATCCTTATGTAGAGAATAAGCACCATGGATCGAGATAGGGTTGGATGAGTTACCAATAGTGCAAAAGGAGGAGATGTGGCCCCTCTCATGGCATATGTAGCATGTCTTATCTTCTCCTTCTTCTCACTTGATTTCTCCACAACGGGAGCCTTGGCTTGACCCTTCTTGGGTAGCGGCCTTTCTTCAAGTCGCGGTAGACCATGAGCTTGACCTTGAGGTAGACCATGAGCTCCATCTTGAGGCTGCTTCCCTTGTTTCTTCCCGCCAAGTGGCTTCTTCTTCAAGGGGAGTGATCTAACATGATGCCCTCAATCTTGCACTTGAAGCACACAATCTTGGCGGGGTCCTTCACATGCTCTTGGCCCTTCTTCCGCTTGTGCGTGGTGTACTTGTTCTTGTTGTTGGAGTTGAATCCAAGTCCACTCTTGTCAATGGGGGATTGCTTCCCTTCATGACCCTTTACCAAGTCCTTCTTCAAACAAGAGACTTGGGCCTCGAGCTCTTCGATTTCCTCTACATGGTTAGTAACAACACAAGTGCTAGAGGAAGTGGAAGCTTCATTATTAGAGCAACAAGGCAAGGTATGTAAATCACCACAAGATATAGTAATAGCATGGGTGGGTGAATTACTAGCACTAGCACATGGATTTGTAGAGCAACAAGGCATAGAAGGTAGTTCACCACAAGATAAATCAATAGCATGAGTGGGTGAACTAAAAGCACTAGCACATGGCAAAATAGAATTTTGAGAGGTAGTGCTAGTACTCACATGAGGCTCACAAGATTTTACCTTTGACATGAGAGCCTCATGAGCTAACTTTAGCAAATCATGAGAGACTAGAAGATCATCATGGGAGCTAAAAGCTTTCCATGAATTTCTTCCAATTTCTCATAATTGCTTCTTAGCAAAGAAAGTTGAGCCCTTAGCTCAACATTCTCCTTCAAGATGGATGCTTCACAAGAGGTAGAGTTAGTATCACAAGCATTATCAATTATAGCACAAGGAGAAGGCAACTTAGCAAGCTATATTATGTTGAGAGCCTTAAATTGCTCATGTGAATCGGTGAGTTTGATGAGCTCACTCTCAATAGCCCTAGAGCCATTTTTGAGAAGCTCAAAATCCTCAAGGAGTTTAGCATGAGCACTTACTAGCTCAACATTTTTAATTCGAAAATCATGTGCCACCTCTAAAGCTCTATATATCACGAGATTCCTTTACTTTAGATAGCTCTAGAGTAAAGGTCTCCTCAAGAGTTTCATTGGTGGTTTGTTGTTCTTTAAGAGATTCACTAAGAGTTGCAATCTTGTTTGCATACTCGCGTTCATGCTCTTCCATTTCCTCAATAATTTTTGTGCTCTCAATGTCAAAAGACAATATTTTCATAAAGTTAGAGCAAGCAAGTTTCTTATCATGGAGATCATGGAATACTAACTCACCCATCATGTTTAAGTAAGAAACATTAAGTCCTTCCATATCATCATCCTCATCATCACTAGATAGAGAGGGTTCCAATGGAGGAGATACCTTTGAAGCCATAGCCATAAGGTATGTGTAGGAACCGTGAGATGACGAAGAAGATGAACTACTTGAAGATCCATCCAAGATCTTGTCTTGGCCCTTAGTATCCTTGGTTTCCTCTACATTGTTAGTCACACAAATACTTGAGGAAAGCAAAGTATTTTCATTATGGCAACAAGACAAGGAAAGCATATCAACATGGGATGAAGACATGCAAGGACTATCAACACTAGCATGTAAGATATTTCTAGTGCTATAAGTGTTCAAGTCCAAAGATGAAACATTGCAATGGTATAGGGATGTAGAATCATCAAGAGAGAGCTCACTATCATCAATACAATGTTCATAACCACTCACCATACCATTACCTTGTGTCTTACTACACATTGGTGAAGTGGAAGGAGTGCGATCATCCTCAATGGTCTTGGACCCACCATATGTATCTCGAAGCTTTGTCCAAAACTCATGAGCACTCCAGAAAGGTGCGATGGAGGAGATCACTACATCACTCACAACATGGCAGAGCACTTTAGTAGCTTGAGCATCTAGATAAGAGTTTTTATTCTCCTCAAAATTTGGATTTTGTGGATCCTTAGGAGGAGAAAAACCCATATGAAGAATTTGCTCCACATGTGGGTGCATGCCCCTAAAATAATCAAGCATGTAGAATTTCCAAGCATCATAATTAGTGCCACCAAATATAAAAGTGGTATTGTGCACTAATCCTCTAGCCGACGTCATTACTCTCTAGGCGGTGAAGCCCAACAAGATAAGAGAGCCCTAGCTCTGAAACCAATTGAATGTACAAGGACGTCGCCTAGAGGGGGCGTGGATAGGCGGGTTATAATAACTTCTACTTGAGAGCTAAACTAGGCGGAATAAAACTACTAAGTGTTTACTAGTTTAGCTCAAAGCCTATCAACTAGGGGTTTGCCTAAGTGCACCAACAACCTATGCTAGCATGATGAGCAACAAGGTGATAACAAGCTAGGTATAGAACATCAAGCATGATAGATATCACAATGTAAAGCGCATAGGTAAAGGAGCTCGGGTTGAGAAGTAACCGGTGCACGAGGAGACGACGATGTATCCCGAAGTTCATACCCAAGGGTTTTACGTCTCCGTTGGAGCGGTGTGGAGGCACGAGACACTCCAATGAGCCACTAGGGCCACCGTATTCTCCTCGAGCCTTTCCACCAAGGGGAAAGCCTCGATCCACTAAGGGACCCTTGAGGGTGGTTACCGAGCCCGTACAAGCTTGGGCAAACTCCCAAGTATCAAGCTTGAGGCAACTCCACAACACGGAGGCTCTCAAGTACAAGGCCACAAGAGGCTACAACACGCCACACCGGTGACAAGGCCACCAAGACACCAACGCGCCACAACCGGCTCCAAAACCACAAAGGCTACCACACTCCACAAAGGCAACAACGCCACAAAGGCTACCACGCCACAAAGACGACAAGGCCACAAAGGCTACAAGGCCACAAAGGCAAAAACACCACTAAGGTCAACACACCCTCTACGAGACCGAAACCCCAGAGAGAACCCAAACCGATGCACCTAGCGCAATGGCTAATAACACCACTAAGATGTCCAAGTTCTTCTCCCCAAATTCCAACAAAGCTACAAAAGCTATTGGGGGAATAAGGGAGGAAGAACAAAATAGAGGACGAACACCAAATTACTCCAAGATCTGGATCTAGCAAGATCCCCTCACTTGGAGAGGGATTCAATTGGTGAAGCTCTAGATCAAGATCTCCTCTCTCCTTTCCCCCAAAAATATGCAAGAAATAGTGGGGGGATCAAGAGGAGGAAGAAACTCTTCAAGGTAAACAATGGAGGAGAGAGAATGGAAGGGAAGAAGTAGTTGGATCGGAGGTGGAAGAGAGGTATAAATAGAGGGGCCAAAATATAGCTGTTGGGGCTGGAAAAACGGTCAGATTCGCGCCCGAGCGGTACTACCGCTCACACGGAAACTGTGCGAAAATCATGCAAAAAATCGGCCCAAACCGATAGTACCACTCTGCGGAGCGGTACTACCGCTTGTGCCACAAAAAGCAAATCTGGATTTGAGAAGAGAGAGAGAGTAGCGCAGCATGGCATCCAGCGTGTGCATGCGGTAGCAGCAGCGGCAGCATGCGGCGTGGGGCCAGCAGCATGCCACGCACTCGCGGGCGGGAGCAGCGACGCGGGGGTTGAGGCACTCCACGCACGCTCGTGCGGGTCAACGTCCGACAGTGAGCGGCAACAGCGATCTGGCGAGCTGGCGGCGGTGGCCTGGCGTTGAGCTGGGCCTGCCAAGGGCAGGCGGCCCAGTGCAGGGTGGAGCAGGCGAGGCCCAGGTGCGGGCGCTGGCTGGCGGGCGAGCTGGGCTGGATGGCCGGTGGCGGCCCACACGGGAGAAGGTGGGAGGCAGCTGGGAAGAAAAGGGAAAAAGAAAAAGAGTGGGCCGGTAGTACCGGCCCCGGTACCGGGTCGGTACCGTAAGTGGGCTACGGTACTACCGGGCCGGTACTGGCCTGGTACCAATTGCGATCCAGTATACAAAACTGCGCGTGCGGTACTTTGGCCGGTACCGCCCGACCCAATAATATTTATTTTTGTTTTCTTTTACTCTGCAACACGGAAAACGCAATATCTCCAGCTAGGAAACTCGGAATGACATGAAACCAATTTTGCCGGAAATAGGACGACAAGAGATACCAGTACACAAGGTAAAAACATGGAAAATAGTGGATGCTGATTTTCTCATGGTCATAGAGGTGTAACCTCTCAATATGGTATATCGGGAAAATCATCACCCTCGCACACGCAACATGCGATGCAACCGAAATCCGTTTCCGATGAGCTTGCCATGAGAATGAATACAAGGTCTAACTCATCTCATGGATAAGAACCAAGAACAACCAAGAAACACGATGCAATGCATGCAAGGTTTGAGCTCTCTCCGATGATGCGATCCACTATCCTATCGAGCACAAACCTTGTCCTTGCGCGTTCCTCTCGATTCGGCAAGCTCCGTCTTCACCCTCTTCATCATTGTACATGCCACCGTCTTCCTCCAACATACACGCCACCGTCTTCTTCCATATTGTACGCACGTCACCGTCTTCATCCATCTTCTATGTCGTCTTCATCTCTCTTCATCTTATACACCGTCTTCGTCTCTCTTCGATACCGTCTTCATCATTGTACTCGATCTTATCCATCTCACAACCTTGAGACCATCATATGGCTATGGACATGTCCTAAGATTGATTCTCAATGCAACCCTTAGTCCATAGGGATTGTCATCAATTACCAAAACCACACATGGGGCAATGGACATGTTCTTTCAACGTGGCCAGACTGTAACCCAACAAATCGTGGGCTTCGCTCTTCGTTCTCCACTGACCCGACCACTCCCCTCCATATCCGCTCCTTGTTTACGATCTTCAACGGCAGTGACAAATTGGCTGCCCACGAATCGAGCCCCCTCCTCTGCCTTTGTCGTGTGCCTCAGAATCTCCTCCGGCGCGTGCTGGCGGCGGATGCGCCCGTCTCCCCTCTGATGGGGCTCACCTCTCCCTCCCTTCTCGCCGTAGCCTCGACCCCTCATCTGGCCGCTGCTTCGCCACGCGCATGTGCGCCACCGCCCCCGTCTCACCTCTCCCTCCCTTCTAGTCCCCGCCCCCGCTCGAGACCGCCATGGCCGTGTGGCCCAGCACGGACTAGAGCCACACGCGCAGCACCGAGCCCCCTAGCCCCAAAATCCTTTTCCCTGGCCGCGGTGGGGCGCCGCCGCCGTTCGCCATCTTCGACCTGAGCTCCGGCTACTACAACGACCATCGTGATTATGGGTGCTTTTCCCCTAAATTCTCGCACATCTCTAGCTCCTCCACTTCTACATCCAGTGATCCCGAATGATGTATTCTACTAGTAATTTTTAGAGCTGGGATGTATTTTTTGATCTTTTTTTTACATCCAGAATAATGACAGTTGATGTATTTTCCCCTTTTTCTACATCTATGATCTCTTTACTTCCTTTTTCTACATGTAGGATATTGAAAATAGTATGTATCTCCAGATTTGGATGTAATAATAGTAGGTTCGCCGAGACCTAGATGTCATTTTTTTGCATTCACCGTTACTATTTTTGCAAAAAAAGAAGGTGGTGGATATGCATTGGTTTTCAGTTTTTTTGTCTGGATTTTTTGTCCACAGACGTGGGTGTATTGAGAAGGTGCGACACGGGAGAATTGCAATGGAGCACGGGAAAAAGAAGCACGACGCGGGGATCAGTTTCCATTTTTGGAACGTGCGAGCTGTCGGAATATTTTTTTCTATATTTGGGTGGGGCACCCCGACTAACCAGTGCTAGGGCATTGTGTAGCAATGCCCTTAGTTATGTGAGTTTTCTTTCCTTTTCTTACTTACAGTGTTATGCAATTTTTTTGGCTAAGATATTGCTAAGACCTTAGTTATGTAGCAAATGTGGTTCTAATTTTCCTTGACCTGAGTTAGCTTTCTACTCGGATTTTAATGTCGTTTTGTAATAACAGATTGGAAAAATTATGCGTGATTTGTAAACATATTGAACACAACTATTCCTTAATGGGAAATTCTACAAGGAGGCGCCGCACGCTACGTCTTTCCATTCGGCAGTTCCGTGTCCGTTCGATCAGATACAAATGTCCAATAGAAACTGCCTCTCTTCACCTTATGTCGTCACTCAAAACCGACCACAGCCACACAAACCTTGCTTCTCCTCTCCCTTGCGGTTCACTTTATTCGTCCTCCCATGTTTGACCAGAAATTAGGTGGGGAAGGAGATGGGGTGGAAGGAGGCAATGATTTTATTTCAGGTGTGTATAAAACCTTTTCACAGCCAAACCCTAGCTGTTCATCGCCAGATTCTTCAAGGGTAAGAACAGCAACAACAGCAAGAACAACAAGAACAGGAAGAACATCCAGAGCTACTCAACCATCCAAAAACCACCAGAAATTAATCAAGACAAGCCAGCGGGAGGAGCAGGGCAAGCCTTGACCATTTCCCAGAAGCAAAACCTCTACACCAACACAAATTTCTAGGAGCTGGAGTGAGGTATTGAAGGAGATATGCCCTAGAGGCAATAATAAAGTGGTTATTATTTATATCTTTATGTTTATGATAAATGTTTATATATCATGCTAGAATTGTATTAACCGAAACATTAGTACATGTGTGATATGTAGACAAACAAGAAGTCCCTAGTATGCCTCTTAAACTAGCTTGTTGATTAATGGATGATTAGTTTCATAATCATGAACATTGGATGTTATTAATAACAAGGTTATGTCATTGTGTGAATGATATAATGGACACACCCAATTAAGCGTAGCATAAGATCTCGTCATTAAGTTATTTGCTATAAGCTTTCGATACATAGTTACCTAGTCCTTATGACCATGAGATCATGTAAATCACTTATACCGGAAAGGTACTTTGATTACACCAAACACCACTGCGTAAATGGGTGGCTATAAAGGTGGGATTAAGTATCCGGAAAGTATGAGTTGAGGCATATGGATCAACAATGGGATTTGTCCATCCCGATGACGGATAGATATACTCTGGGCCCTCTCGGTGGAATGTCGTCTAATGTCTTGCAAGCATATGAAAGAGTTCATAAGAGACCACATACCACGGTACGAGTAAAGAGTACTTGTCAGGAGACGAGGTTGAACAAGGTATAGAGTGATACCGAAGATCAAACCTCGGACAAGTAAAATATCGTGAGACAAAGGGAATTGGTAATGTATGTGAATGGTTCATTCGATCACTAAAGTCATCGTTGAATATGTGGGAGCCATTATGGATCTCCAGATCCCGCTATTGGTTATTGGTCGGAGTGAGTACTCAACCATGTCCGCATAGTTCTCGAACCGTAGGGTGACACACTTAAAGTTGGATGTTGAAATGGTAGTTCTTGAATTATGGAATGGAGTTCGAATATTTGTTCGGAGTCCCGGATGAGATCCCGGACATCACGAGGAGTTCCGGAATGGTCCGGAGAATAAGATTCATATATAGGATGTCATTTTATGTGAAATAAAATGTCGCGGAAGGTTCTATGGAAGGTTCTAGAAGGTTCTAGAAAAGTCCGGAAGAAACCACCAAGGAAGGTGGAGTCCACAAGGGACTCCACCTCCATGGCCGGCCAGCCCTAGTGGGGGTGGAGTCCCCAGTGGACTCCACCAGGGGGGGCCGCCAACCCCACATGGGAGGTGGGAATCCCACCTTTGGGTGGGAGTCCTAGTTGGGCTAGGTTTGCCCCTCCTATGGAAGGTTTTGGTTTCGGGTCTTATTCGAAGACTTGGACACCAACACTTGGGATCCACCTATATAATGAGGGGCCAAGGGAGGGGGCCGGCCACCCCAAGACCATAGCTTGGCCGCCCCCCTTGAGTGGCCGGCCACCCCCTCCCAAACCCTAGCTTTGCTCCTCCACTTCATATTTCCCGCGTAGCTTAGCGAAGCTCCGCCGGACTTCGACACCGCCACCGCGACCCCGCCGGCGTGCTGGCGGATGGAAGAGGAGCTACTCCTTCCGCGGCCCGCTGGAACGGGGAGGTGGACGTCGTCTTCATCAACAACCGACCGTGTGACCGAGTACGGAGGTGCTTTGCCCGTTCGTGGCGCCGGAACCGATCGTGATCAAGATCTTCTACGCGCTTTTGCAAGTGGCAAGTGATCGTCTACCGCAGCAACAAGAGCCTCATCTTGTAGGCTTTGGAATCTCTTCAAGGGTGAGACTCGATACCCCCTCGTTGCTACCGTCTTCTAGATTGCATCTTGGCTTGGATTGCGTGTTCGCGGTAGGAAAATTTTTGTTTTCTATGCAACGTTATCCTACGGTGGTATCGAGCCGTATCTATGCATAGATGGTTGCACGAGTAGAACACAATGGTTTGTGGGCGTTGATGCTCTTGTTATCTTTAGTTTGAGTACTTTGCATCTTTGTGGCATAGTGGGATGAAGCGGCTCGGACTAACTTTACATGACCGCGTTCATGAGACTTGTTCCTCGTTTGACATGCAACTTGTATTGCATAAGAGGCTTTGCGGGTGTCTGTCTCTCCTACTATAGTGAAGATTCAATTTACTCTTCTATTGAAAACATTAGTATCAACGTTGTGGTTCATGTTCGTAGGTAGATTAGATCTCTCTCGAAAACCCTAAACCACGTAAAATATGCAAACCAAATTAGAGACGTCTAACTTGTTTTTGCAGGGTTTGGTGATGTGATATGGCCATGATATGATGATGAATATGTATGAGATGATCATTATTGTATTGTGGCAACCGGCGAAACCTTATGGTTGTCTTTAATTTTCATGTTGAGTAGTATTTCAAAGTAGTTGTTATAGTTGCTACATGAGGTGAACAACCATGAAGACGGCGCCATGAACCTTGACGCTACACCGACGATGATGGAGATCATGCCCGAAGATGATGGAGATCATATCCGTGCTTTGGAGATGAAGATCAAAGGCGCAAAGACAAAAGGGCCATATCATATCACATATGAACTGCATGTGATGTTAATCCTTTTATGCATCTTATTTTGCTTAGATCGCGACGGTAGCATTATAAGATGATCCCTCACATTAATATCAAGATAATAAAGTGTTCTTCCCTCGTATGCACCGTTGCATTGTTCGACGTTTTGAAGCATCTCGTGATGATCGGGTGTGATAAACTTGACATACAACGGGTGTAAGCCATGTTGCACACGCGGAATACTTGGGTTTGCTTGACGAGCCTAGCATGTACAGACATGGCCTCGGGACAACGGAAACCGAAAGGTTGAACACGAGTCATATGGATGATATGATCAACATGTTGATGTTTACCATTGAAGCTACATCATCTCACGTGATGATCGGTTTTGGTGTAGTGGATTTGGATCGTGTACCACTTAACAACTATGAGGGATGTTGTATTAAGTGGGAGTTCATTAGTAATTAGATTAAAACATGAACTAATTATCATAAACATAGTCTGAGTAGTATTTTGAATTAATTTTGTAGTATTGGCATCCGTTTACTACTATGCGCTAGTCTTGTTATTGAGATAGAAATACTGTTAAAATCTGACAAGAAACTTTACGGATTGGTACCGTATTGTTAAAGAATCAAGTATTGATTAAGTCCTATTGCAAACTTTTAGTAAACCTCACATTGTTGATTCAAAGAGCTATGGTTTCAATTAGTACCTAAAGTTATCTTGTCTCCATGAAACTTGAAAGTTCAAATATGTTTGAAAAATAAGGAGCTGAAAATTTAGTTTTCAGAAATAATCAAGGTATGAGATATATGTGATATCTAAGACCTTATTGCAAGATGATAGAATATAATTTGGTGAGACTACATAAACTCATAAGTTTTATGGGAATGTATGAAGGTTGAAGACGCAAGACGTCACAATCCTCCAGCTATTGGGGCACTAATGATATTCGCATATCCATGAAGTTATCATCCTTAGTATGCACCGTTGCTAAGACTCGTCGTTTCGAAGCATCACGTGATGATCGGGTGTTATAGATTCTACGTGTGCTTACAATGGGTGCAAGCCTGATTTGCACATGCGAATACTAAGGTTAAACTTTATGAGCCTAGCATGTCTGAGACATGGTCTCAAAAAGTTGTCATGAATTGATGGATAAAATTATGAGTGAAATTGTTCATCATAGTTACTAATATGTGAAATCTAGAACACTTGTCATATGATGATCAACTTCAAAGTAAGAACCTCAAGGTTATTGGTATTTGACCAACAAACCTAGAAGTTATTGATGTTGAAATGTTTTTCTGAATAATGAGGAAAGCTAAAAGAGAAAGCGCAAAAGATATTTTGGCAACAGAAAAGAAAAGACTAGAAAGTCTAGCTCAGGTGTATATAAATGATATACATGTTATGGTTGTATTCCTAGTTAAGTCACACAATGAAATTCTTGGGTATTAATACCATATTGGTTGGTATGAAGTGTCATACAAAACAACGCAATTCAAGAATACAATGGCCTAAGTGACTGACAAGGAATATGATAAGAATGTTCGCCTGGAACAAAAATAAAGTGTTATTATGTTCGTCGTTGGCATTCTATCTAGCCCTTAGAATTTATAATAAAGAGCTTAATAAATTGTTATTTTGCTCTGGTCAAATGAAAACAATGAGTTGTTCAAATTATGACATTACTCCATGTATGATGGATAAGTTATTATAAATCTTAAATGGTGAAACACACATACATAAAAATGACGCTAAAAATGCCATAAGGCAAATGATTTGAATTCCACTTATTTGTGGAACCGCAATTTAGGTCATGTTAGAAAGGATCGCATGAAGGAACTCCATGCAAATGGATTTTTGGAGTCATTCGATTTGTTGAATCGTTTGGCACTTGCAAAATCTTTTCTAAAAGGTAATGACTGAAATACCGTTCATAGGCCGAAGAGTTGAACGGGCAACTAACTTAGTGAAAACATACATAATGATATATGTGGTTCACTGGGCATAGTTGTGTGCGGAAGATTCTTCTACTTCATGAAAACTTTCAAACAATGAATTGAGTATATATGTGGATATATTCAATAAGGAAAAGTTTGAAACATTTGAATAGGATTCAAATAAATTTCAGCATGAAGTGGAAATCATCGTAATAGAAATCAAATATCTATGATTGGATCATGGTGGAAATATTTGAATTACGAGTTTTAGCGAACATCTAAGAGAGTTATGAAATTGTTCTACAACTTACGTTTCTTGGAGTATCATAGTGATGATGAAGTATCCAAGAGATATATCCAAACTTTGTTGGATCAATGATGAGATAAAATATTGATGCCATTATATTTTTGTGGATTATGCTTTAGTGACTACCGCTTTTACACTGAATAGAGCATCATCATGATCCGTTAAAATGACACCATACAAGTTATGGCATGGGTATAAACCCTAATAGTCAACCAAAATCGGATGAATGTCTTTGTTGGTTATCCCAGAGATTTGATTGGGAATTCTTCCCACGAGACAAAGAAAAAAGTGTTTGTCAATGTTTCTTATTTCCGAGAAATTGTTTCTAGTGAAGTATTTGAGTGGGAGGACAATATATTTTGATAAGGTTTATGAACACGAGCATAATGATCGAGTAGCGCAGCATCGGAATTGGTTTCGAAAGCGGCCACAACGATCATGGCTCCCATGACTACAAAGTGTTTTAGCCATGGAGATCGAAGTACATATTGAACCTTGTAGGTATGGTTTACTTTGTGATCAAATAAATGATTTGTGGACAAAGGATTGATTTTGAACAATGATAAACCAACTACAAAACAAAGAAGTTATGATGGGCCACGACTCAGTTAAAATGGCCATACGCCATGAAATCCAAGATAGATGAATACTTTTTGAAAGAAAATAGATCTATAAAATTGATGGACTTGGATGAAATATCCTTGAAGAAGCTTAACTTGTCGAAAAGTTGTTTACGACAAAGTTCAAAGAGTTGACTACGACAAGATTAGATCTTCCGTAGCAATGCTTAAAGTCTATATGGATTATTCTAGTAATCACCACATATTTCCTTTATGAGATATGTTAGTAGGATGGCAAAATACATTACTTATCAGAAGTGTGTATTAAAGGTGTATACAAGATACAACCAAGAGTTTTGCTGATCCGTGGAATACTAGATAGGTATACAAACTTCAATTTGATGAAGTAAGTATAGCGGAGTTTGAATCTTCACTAGATGAAATAGTCAAAGAGTTTTTGATTTCATCGAAACAATGAAGAGGCTTGCATTTGCAAGAAATTAAGTGGGAGCGCTAAGACACATTTATAATACTTTATGTAGGTGACATATAGTTGGTTATAAATGATGTAATTATATACTTGATTAAAAGGTTTCATTGAGAATTAACTTCAATGAAAGGATATGGACTGAAACAAATTTAGTGTCAAGATCTATGAAGATAGATTGAAACACATAAATAAGTTTAAGTCAAAGTGCATATGATGGATATTGAAGTAGTTCAATATAGAAATATTAAGAAAATGTTCTTGTCATGTGAAGGTTTAACAAGACTTGAGTGTATCTGACACTCAATGATTAAAAACACATGAGTGATTATAGATCACGAATAATATGTACACAATCAGATATCATGTGCTATAAAGTGTTATGAGCATATACGAGAATGATTCATATGATGATCATTGGACGACAGATAAGAATATCCTTGAGTACTTTAGAAGAACTAAGGATATATATATATATTTTTGTATAAAGAAATGACAAACAAATCGATGTAAGGTGTTACACCGATATTGGTTTTATCACATATAAAATATAAATTCAATCTCAAATTAGACGAAGTGTTGTTTAAAAGGTAGCACAATGAGCTAGAAGTTGTCTATGCTAGATTTAGAAGGGTTCTAAATGTGGTGACGGATTCTACAAAAGAAGGCAGAGTATGTCATTGTTTTGACAATGACAAAGGATGTTAAGTTAAGAGGTTCTTTGAGAACTTGGTGTAGTTCCGATGAGTCGAACTTTGAAGCTATATTGTGTGTGACAATATTAGTGACATATTTCAGACAGCGGAATTAAGGTTCCACCGAGAAGATCAAACATATTTAATGCCAGCTCATTTGGAAATGAGTGATGCGTTGAGACGCAAATGAATTACAAAATACATACGTTTACGAGCGTGTCGGATCCGATGACTAAAAACCTCTCCCGTGAGCAATACATGATAAAGCACCGAGAAGGCCAAGGTGTTATATCTTTACAAATGTAAACTAGATTATTGACTCTAGTGCAAGTGGGAGGCTGAAGGAGATATGCCCTAGAGGCAATAATAAAGTGGTTATTATTTATATCTTTATGTTTATGATAAATGTTTATATATCATGCTAGAATTGTATTAACCGAAACATTAGTACATGTGTGATATGTAGACAAACAAGAAGTCCCTAGTATGCCTCTTAAACTAGCTTGTTGATTAATGGATGATTAGTTTCATAATCATGAACATTGGATGTTATTAATAACAAGGTTATGTCATTGTGTGAATGATATAATGGACACACCCAATTAAGCGTAGCATAAGATCTCGTCATTAAGTTATTTGCTATAAGCTTTCGATACATAGTTACCTAGTCCTTATGACCATGAGATCATGTAAATCACTTATACCGGAAAGGTACTTTGATTACACCAAACACCACTTGCGTAAATGGGTGGCTATAAAGGTGGGATTAAGTATCCGGAAAGTATGAGTTGAGGCATATGGATCAACAATGGGATTTGTCCATCCCGATGACGGATAGATATACTCTGGGCCCTCTCGGTGGAATGTCGTCTAATGTCTTGCAAGCATATGAAAGAGTTCATAAGAGACCACATACCACGGTACGAGTAAAGAGTACTTGTCAGGAGACGAGGTTGAACAAGGTATAGAGTGATACCGAAGATCAAACCTCGGACAAGTAAAATATCGTGAGACAAAGGGAATTGGTAATGTATGTGAATGGTTCATTCGATCACTAAAGTCATCGTTGAATATGTGGGAGCCATTATGGATCTCCCGATCCCGCTATTGGTTATTGGTCGGAGTGAGTACTCAACCATGTCCGCATAGTTCTCGAACCGTAGGGTGACACACTTAAAGTTGGATGTTGAAATGGTAGTTCTTGAATTATGGAATGGAGTTCGAATATTTGTTCGGAGTCCCGGATGAGATCCCGGACATCACGAGGAGTTCCGGAATGGTCCGGAGAATAAGATTCATATATAGGATGTCATTTTATGTGAAATAAAATGTCGCGGAAGGTTCTATGGAAGGTTCTAGAAGGTTCTAGAAAAGTCCGGAAGAAACCACCAAGGAAGGTGGAGTCCACAAGGGACTCCACCTCCATGGCCGGCCAGCCCTAGTGGGGGTGGAGTCCCAAGTGGACTCCACCATAGGGGGCCGGCCAACCCCACATGGGAGGTGGGAATCCCACCTTTGGGTGGGAGTCCTAGTTGGGCTAGGTTTGCCCCCTCCTATGGAAGGTTTTGGTTTCGGGTCTTATTCGAAGACTTGGACACCAACACTTGGGATCCACCTATATAATGAGGGGCCAAGGGAGGGGGCCGGCCACCCCAAGACCATAGCTTGGCCGCCCCCCTTGAGTGGCCGGCCACCCCCTCCCAAACCCTAGCTTTGCTCCTCCACTTCATATTTCCCGCGTAGCTTAGCGAAGCTCCGCCGGACTTCTACACCGCCACCGACACCACGCCGTCGTGCTGTCGGATTCAAGAGGAGCTACTACTTCCGCTGCCCGCTGGAACGGGGAGGTGGACGTCGTCTTCATCAACAACCGAACGTGTGACCGAGTACGGAGGTGCTGCCCGTTCGTGGCGCCGGAACCGATCGTGATCAAGATCTTCTACGCGCTTTTGCAAGTGGCAAGTGATCGTCTACCGCAGCAACAAGAGCCTCATCTTGTAGGCTTTGGAATCTCTTCAAGGGTGAGACTCGATACCCCCTCGTTGCTACCGTCTTCTAGATTGCATCTTGGCTTGGATTGCGTGTTCGCGGTAGGAAAATTTTTGTTTTCTATGCAACGTTATCCTACAGGTATACCATGAATCATGAGCAAGCAAGGTTTTGCTCATACTAATCCAACATATGCATAAAGCAAACAAGCCAAAAGGGTTGAGACATCCTGTTTGTATCATCATTTGGCTACCAGCCATAAGATGCAAGCAAAACAAGGGTAAAACCATCAGGAATTTATCCAAGGGAACACTGATTAAGCCAACAAGAATTAAAAGTGACATAACCAGGGAAATCCAGCAAGGAACCGATCCCTATCCAGCCACCCAGATTCACCTAGCACCACACAGGTAGCAAAACCATCAGAATATTGGACAGTTATCTGTCTAGTATGATTTCAACATCAAATAACCTAGCAGCCTATGGAAGACTACCAGGATTAGTGCACAGAAGCATCCACTAGAGGCAGGAGCAACCATTTCCAGCAGACAAAGTCTGCTAGGGTCACAACAGCTACCTAGCCACACATGAAAGTCACTAAAGCATCACATCATCACCCAGTAGGGTTCAGTATGAGCTAGGGTACCCAACCAGTGGTTGACATCCCTCTAGCTACATCAAATCCATCCATGAGATCACCACTGCTCAGCAGTTCACATCATTTATCTATTCAATTCATCAGAGCAACACAGATAAATGAAACAGATAAGCAAATCAAGCAATATCAGTAACTTGAGCAAGCACAAACATACACCAGCACATACATGTGTGTCACACAGACACAAGGGAGAGCATCAGTGAGACACAAGCATGGTACAACAGCCAATTATCAAGCAAATGATGATCATATGATCATCAGAGCTTGACAAAGCATGCTAGAGCCAAGCCTAGCAATAACAGCAGCATCCAGAGCTACAATTAATCAACTTATATATCACAGATAAGTAAATAGATGCATTAGAATTGTATCCCGAAGCACACCATCAAGAGAGGGAGCTGTCTAGTCGACATCTATGCTCAATGGAGCATTTCCATGATTCACAGCTCAATAAGCAACATTCCAGGGGCACTGGCTCTTGCAGATGGCAAGGATTACACACAGTAATCAAGCCAGGGGCCAAAATTATGAACACACAGGATAGCCTAGCAGCAGTAGCAATAACATGAGCAATCCAATAGACCATGAGCATCACTGGATACTCATGAACAATTACAGGAGTGCCACAGCATTGTTACAGCATGAACAGAAGCAGCTAGGAAGCACATAATCATGCACATATAGTCAAGTAGAGCAACACAAGCTAGGGCATAGAACATGCAACAGCAAGGCAGAGAACAGAGCAAGTAGAGCAGCAACAGCTAGTATCCATGGCACATAGAGCAGCAGCAGCTAGCACACTAGGGCAGCACAAGAGGTAGCATGGCGCAGAGCACATAGGCGCAGGAGCAGCAGCAGCACAACAACCTGGACACCAAGGCATCCAGTGGAGGAGGAGGAAGAACAGATAATAGAGAGAGAGAGAGAGAGAGAGGTAATGGAACACGTACCAGGGCGAGCAGACGGCAGTCGCGGCCATGGCGGCCACGGCGGCACACGCCGGGCGCACGGCAGCGCCAGGCCAGGCCAAGCCACGCCTCGACCAGCGCCGCGGACCCATCACCACTACGGCGGCGCCATGACGTCAGGAACGCCGGTGAGCGATGGATCGCCACGGATCCGTGCGGTTGAGACGCAGAGAGGTTGGGGGCAAGCGGGGACGACAGCGAAACACAGATCGACGCGGACCAGAAGGTGCATCATCGAACGCCGGTTCGATTGCCACCCATCTCATCGCCGGAGTTGGCCGGAATAAATCAGCGAAGGCGGCGGCGACCATGGATCGCGAGAGCACGGGGAGAGTTAGGGTTCGGAGAGGAGAGAGTGATGCGAGCGACTGGGTCGGTTGGACCGAGCCCAGTGGGCTGGTCCAACCTAACCAGTTCGGCCGCCTGGCAGGTGGGCCCGAGGGGCATTTTTGACATTTCAAAAATGCCAAATTAAGTGAATCTTCACTGAATTTTTATAAAATAAATATAGTTCTAAAAAATAAATAAAAATATGAAAATCACTCAGCATAAAATTCTCTATCATAATAAAATATGAAATGGAATTTTTGAGACAATTTAAAATGAGTCATATTTAAATGCAAATAATTAATCATTAAAAATTAAACCTTGTATTTTTAATGATAAAAATAAGTCCATAAATACTTTTGGACTTTAAAAACACGTTGACAACATTTCAAGGTAGTATTTTACTCTAAGCAGAGTATCCCTAAATTGTTCTTAGTAATTACCTCTTACATGAAATAATAAAGCATCGGGAAGGGGGGAACAAACACTAAAAGCTGAATCATGCATAAATGCTTCTTTAACCATTGCTCTTATCGGACAATGATGCTATTTTTTAGCAACAGAGGACAAGGGTCAGTCCACACCATCGAACTGCAACACTTTGCAGTCTTCAGGCAAGTTAATCGCTTGCTCATGTCATTTGAGTATTTTTACCAAATTACTTGCAAAGTACTATACTTATCACTCTTGCATGAAAAGCAAAAGTATTACTTTCATAACTATGAATATGATTATGTCGTTGGCAATGGAACCATGGAATGTGTTGACATGGTGGAGGTTCCATTGCAATGGGTTTATATCCATCTAGGATTAAACAACAAATGGCGTCCAGTGATTCTTGTGCCGTAAAACTCGTGTTAACCATAAGATCTGGAGTGGGACGGAGTAGTCAATTGTATTTCCACCTCTCGTACATCAACATATGCGCTTACCGTAGCAGTTGTATCTTGCGAGAACAACCGGTGGGTGGGGATCCCCCTCTAATTCCCCACGGTAATGCGGTCTATGCTGGATTGCATTGCCCGGCGAAGGACCATGGTTGCGACCTGTTAGTTGTCGAGGTCGGAAGAGATCCAAGTGATATAGCCTGGCGAGGACCCAAGGTCGGATTTGCAACAAAGGGTGGGTGTGCGAGGTAGCGGAGGAATATGATTGGCTAAGACCTTATACCGGGCCTCACACCAAAGGAAGTGTGGACGGGAAAGCTGCCCGGTTGGCACCATGGTTAAGATCTCTTATGGGTAAAGCAACACACCTCTGCAGAGTGTAATGAATCGTGACCTGTCACTCCCTGTTCCGGGTTTGGAACTGCGAACGCTGCCGGAAAGGAACTCCATGAAGTTCTAGTAAACCGGTGAAGGCTGACGGACATAGTTCTTCTAAATAAAATCAACCTCTTGAAGAAATGATTATCAAAACATGCATTGGTATTAGACTTTCTGGTCTGATATCGTAGCTAGTGCATTAAACACCTCTTTTCTATAATGAACTTGTTGAGTACGCTCGTACTCATACCACTCTTAAATCCCCTGCTTAGATTGCCTGAATCATCTTGAGGAGGACACTGACAACCAGGAAGGAGCAGAAGAAATCTGCTATGAAGAGCCAAACCTCTCTGGAGGTATTGAAGGTGTAGACTACCTCATAGTCTACGGAGCCGGGAACGGTTCCGAAGGATAACAAGCATAGAGTACCCTACTAGTAGTAGTAACCGAGTAGTGTGAAACCTTTAGTAATTAGCTGCTCGATGAGAATAAATGTATAACCTGCTAAGACTTATATATTGTAAGCTAAGCTGGGTTCACTTCGAACCCAGGAGTATTCCTCTCAAGACCCAGGAGGAACTCCGAGATGATATGTATATGGTTTGTAATAATAAATGAATAAGTTATGGACCTGCTATGTTCTGTTGTACTACTCTGAGGGATGTAATATGTGCGGATTGGTACTTCGTGAATGTTATATCAACGACATGCATACTACAACATGCAGTGGTATGCAGGGTCACCACACATGATCTCATGGTCGAAGGACTAGGTAACTATGTATCGAAAGCTTATAGCAAATTGAACTTAATGACTTGATCTTCTGCTACGCTTATTTGGGTGTGTGTCCATTATATCATTCAACTAATGATATAACCTTGTTATTAAATAACATCCAATGTTCATGATCACGAAACCATAATCATCTATTAATCAACAAGCTAGTTATACAAGAGGCTTACTAGGGACTCCTTGTTGTTTACATAACACACATGTATCAATGTTTCTGTTAATACAATTATAGCATGGTATGCAAACATTTATCATAAACACAAAGATATTATAATAACCACTTTATTATTGCCTCTTGGGCATATCTCCAACACTTCACACCAAGACCTCCGAACTGAATGGGCTTGCATATGGTGTCCCAAGCTACCATGCATTGCCCACCACTCACCTCCTTCTTGCCGGCCCAGAAAAAAGCTCTCATCCACTTTACTAACTCCTCATGCACCCAAGCTGGCACCTCTGCGACCATGAGCTGATGTATTGGCCGCGTGCTTATCACTGATTTAATGAGAATAAGCCTCCCAGATTTCTGGATCATGCCTCTTTGCCAGGCCGGAATAATGAGAATAATTCTTTGACCTTGTCAATCAGCAGAAGGAGAGCTTTTATGCAAAAAAATTATAATTGCAGTATGGAGTATCTGGAAAGAAAGGAATAATTATATCTTCAAGGGTGTAAGTCCTACCGGGGCTGTTTGGAGAGCTAGAGTGGCAGCTGATCTGCACCTTCTTAGATACAAAGTCTCTCACTTCACTTTTTTATACTTTCAGTTGATGATACCATCTGAACTTCGTAATCCTGGGATTCGAAAGGATGTTACACCCAACGATGTAAATATCTTTCTGTACTAATATATATACCACAGTAGTAGCCTCTCCTATTATTTCGCTGTCAAAACAAAATCTACTCTCCCCCGCAAAAAAAAAAACTACTCTGTTTTTTCTACTATTTTTCTATACCATCAGTTTTAACATCCTCTTTTATTTAGTCTGGCTATCTGGCACACAGAAGGATTCTGAGTTAGCACATCGCATCTTATTCTCTTTTCATACCGTTTCATATTTTCATTGGATGCAGGCTGCGATGATCTCAAAGTTTCATGCTGGTCTAGCAATGCTGAATGGCTATGGACATTTATTATTGTAAAAGCATATTGAATGGTTATAGCATTTTGGTTTTCCGCTGCTCTTAGTTTCAAATAAGATGTCCATAATTGGTCTAATGTTGGGAGCTCTAGTGAGGGACAAAGCGAGCCCTCAACACTGCAAGGAGCATACATTCCATCCATCAATTTCCTGGACAAATAGGTAGCAACATAAGCCACACACCCATCACTAAAGCAGGAGTCGTCAAGATTGTCCACGGGTGCCACCTCCGTCACTCAACTAGCCAATGCCTCCGTTTTATCGAAGACAGTTTCAATGTGGCGGCCCGGTGAAGCCTGCGCCGGCCATACCAAACAATTGACCTTTCGTGTAGAAAACCGGCGGCTCCGATTCTAAAGACGAGCTTCGAAGAGGAGATATGCAGGATGAAGATCTTCACACCAAACCACCTAATATTGGTCATCGTCGCTCGAGAAACACGACATCAGATCGAATTCCGCAGCGGCAACACCAAGACCCGTCAGACACACGCCGAAACAAGCGCCGACTGCCAATGTCTTGCCGCGACCAAAGCGTCACTCTTCGTTGCCGCAGCTGCCGTGCGAGCCACCAGTGTTTCATTTTCTACTTTTATTCTACGAAGTTTGTGTCTCGCGTTGTTGCGACCACGGCCTCAGATGTTGCGCAGCACTCTATTGAATATTGCACTCGGGTCACAATGATGTATCATAGGTGGAGCATACAGCGAAGGAATCAGCGTATATCTGGCAGTTTCCATATGTTGTGCCGTCACCGGCACGGATGTGGGCCAACATGGAGAAGATTCACGTTAACATACCCCCACGGTACCATGTTTTCGTTAAGCGTGTGTCACCAATCACCATCACGACGACGGCAACGACTCGTCGCCGTGCCCAAGCAGCCGTCCTGACCAAAACACACACACACGTTCCACCGATCCCATCCCCCAACCCCCCGCGCGCGCGCGTATAACTCAGCTCTCTGCCCGCGACCGCAGGCACACAACACAAGCGCTAGCTCCGACATCCGAGGCCCGAGCTCCCAAGTCCCAATCCCACCCGCAGAAGGATCAATATCTGCGAGCGCTCGCTATGGCGGAGGCGCCGCTCATGCCGCGGAAGGATCAGCGGGAGAAGGGGTACTGGAGGAGCGAGACCGGGAAGCTGGCGTACCTGGCGCTGCCCATGGTGGCGGTGAGCCTGTCGCAGTACGCGGTGCAGGTCTCCTCCAACATGATGGTCGGACACCTCCCGGGCGTCCTCCCGCTCTCCTCCGCCGCCATCGCCACCTCCCTCGCCTCCGTCTCCGGCTTCAGCCTCCTCGTCCGTACACTCGCTTATCCCCACCGCTCCTCTTTCCGTTCATTTTCCTTTTTTTGCGCATATTCCGCATTCTGTTTACGGTTTCTTGTTGTTTTTTGCCTGGTATATAAACAGCGTCTCGCGTTAATTTCATTTCTGAGTGTTGCATGTCGTGGCATTCCTCGGCTGTGGTCGCCGTCGCCTAGTTCGATTAGGCCACTGTAATGCGGAGTTCTTGGCTCATCCAGGCTGTTGCCATCTCGAAATTCAGACAAGGAAAACACTAAGAGTCCAGCCCACTAGTTCTTTATTCCGTTTATTTACTACTTTTGGGTGGTTGAGTTTAGTAGTATAACCTGTTAAGCTGGATATACTTGGACGACCATGTGACTTTGATTTTTCTAGTGTGAATTATGAGACTAACGAGACTCAACTAGTGGCCGCTATGAGAGATTTCCGATCGGTGTATTTCTTATGCCAACTAGTCTGCTGCCAAGGGCGTGATGACACCGCTGGAAAGCTACGTGTTCCGCAGCCACCGAATGGTAGTCAGTTTTCAGGAACCATTCAAAGTACAGTATCTTTTTTCTTCTCTGAAACGGGTTTCACATACTTTTGTCGGGTGTGCGATTTCTTCCACCATTACTTAGAGTTTGTTTTCTTGAAAGAGAACTTGTGGCACCTACCTCCAAAGGTCATTTTCCATTGTGTGATATGATATCACGTAGTGAGGGGTCTTGAAAGATGAAGTACTTGACATTAGCATACTCTGCTACCAAGGGCGTGGCACTGCAGGAATGGTTCTCCACAGCCATCAAGAGTAGGAGTATTCAGTTTTCAGGAACCATTCAAAGCATGTTTCCTCTGAAACGGGTTTTACATACTTTTGTCATGTTTGATTTCTTCCACCAGTAATTTAAAGTTGGTTTTCTTCAAAGAAACTCTACATTACCTACCTCCAAAGGTCATTTTCCATTGTGTGATATGATATCACGTAGTAAGGGGTACGACCGGACTATGAGGTACTACTTGATTTTAGGCGAGTCATCAGTGTCTTGGAATTTCTTTAGTCAGCCAATTGACATCTAGAAAGATGAAGAAATTGGCAGACACCCCATTAGGTGAGATCAGTTTTTTTGTCACAGTTACTCTGTCCGTTCCAGACTAGTTGCCTCTGATTTAATAGGTACTAAATCAGCGACAACTAATATGAAACTGAGGAAGTATTTGGTAGACAATAGCTTTTGTAAATATATTCTTTATCAGAGCAGGCCATATTTACTCATCTACCTGCTACTAAGATATTTTCACTTGACTTGCTATTTGGCTACTGTTTATCAAAGCACTGAATAATATCCTCGAAAAAAAAAAATCAAACCACTGAATTGATTTGTGAAACAGATCGGCATGGCAAGTGCACTGGAGACTCTCTGCGGCCAAGCCTACGGTGCAAAGCAATACCACAATCTCGGGCTGCACACCTACAGAGCCATCGTCACCCTCCTGGTGGTGTGCGTCCCTTTGTCACTGATATGGGTGTTCATGGGCAAAATCCTGGTCCTGATCGGTCAGGACCCCCTGATCGCGCATGGAGCTGGGAGATACATCGTCTGGCTGATCCCGGGACTGTTCGCAAACGCGCTGATCCAGCCGATCACCAAATTCCTGCAGTCTCAGAGCCTGATTGTGCCACTGCTCCTGTCTTCCGTGGCGACGCTGGCGTTGCATGTACCACTGTGCTGGGTGCTGGTGTTCAGGACCGGAATGGGGTACACCGGCGCCGCTCTGGCGATCAGCGTGTCCTACTGGCTCAATGTGGCCATGCTCGTAGTGTACATTGTGATATCGAGCTCCTGCAGGGAGACGCGCACGCCGCCGACGATCAAGGCCTTCAGGGGAGTGGGTGTGTTCCTGGGCTTAGCTCTGCCCTCTGCACTGATGATGTGGTAATCACCGGAACCTGACTGGGAACTGCATTGCCTCTGCTTTTGAATTTCCAGTTACCTGTTGCCAATCATGTCATGTTTATATTTGCTTTGTACTTTTGTTCAGTCTTGAGTGGTGGTCATTTGAGCTCCTTATTCTCATGTCGGGGCTTCTACCCAACCCAGAGCTTCAGACCTCAGTTCTATCAATTTGGTAAGATATGGTCATTGTATTATGTGGCATAAATCTGCTAGTCCAACAATGTTTGACCTTATGTTACATACTCTTTTTTTACAGCCTCACGAGTATAACATTACTATTCACTATACCCTTTGGGCTTGGAGCGGGTGGAAGGTATGAACCATTAAGCCAATTAATTACATGGAGGATACATTTTTTTCTTTTGCTGCTTGGAAACAATATCTGTTTGGTAATTGATTCTGTATTTTTTTACTTTTGTTATTTAATGAGCAGCACACGAGTAGCAAATGAACTGGGTGCTGGAAACCCTGAAGGAGCTCGATCGGCAGTCCGTGTGGTGATGTCGATCGCAGTGACAGAGGCAGTGATCGTCAGTGGAACTCTTTTGCTGTCCCGGCGCCTCTTGGGTCATGCTTACAGCAGCGAGGACCAGGTCGTATCCGCCGTTGCGGCGATGGTTCCTCTGGTCTGCATCACTGTGGTTACGGATGGTCTCCAAGGAGTTCTCTCAGGTCAGTCACCTGAGATCAAACTGTTCCCTATGCCCAGTCCTGACAAATGTTTGCGACGGCGTGTAACATCTGTTTCTTTGTTAGGTATTGCTCGAGGATGTGGGTGGCAGCACGTGGGCGCTTACATCAACCTCGGCTCGTTCTACTTGCTTGGGATCCCGATGGCGATGCTCCTCGGTTTTGTTCTGAACATGGGAGCAAAAGGGCTCTGGATAGGTATCATATGTGGGTCGATCTCACAGAGCACGCTTCTCTCCGCCGTCACGTTTTTCACCGACTGGCAAAAGATGGTTTGTTCTTCATCTCCATCTGAACTGAACCCACTTTCACACCTAAGACTCATAACGAACAGCCCGATGCATCGTTGGAAGAGTTATACCTATCTCACGGTTCATTGCATCTTCGTGCAGGCTGACAAAGCTAGGGAGAGGTCGCTAAGTGAGAAGGTAACGGAGTCTGAGTCGAGATATCTACTAGAATAGTTGTTACACTGCAATTTTGTGCATCTCATCGCTGTCGGGAGTCGGGAAGTGATCAAGTAGATTGTAGATGAGGAGGAGGAGGACACCGTGAACCACTGCTTTCCTCCATCTTTACATCTACGGAGTCCACGGCGGCGGTGGAATGGCACGGGATGATTTCCTGAATCCCTTGGTCCTCATTTCCACTTAGTTTTTGCTCGACAGGGTACATGCTGGGCAGCTCGAGACTTGAGAGTTGCCCCTCCACGTTTTGTGTGCATGTGTTGGCTGTAACATCTTGATGTATAGACTGCAGGATAAATCCGTGCTGTTTCTAACTGAATCATCTCATGTTCTGAAGGTCATTTCCCCTTTCACTCCTAGAAATAACCAAGCAGGTTGGGGTATTGTTGCTCGTGATCACAGGGGTGAGGTTGGGGTATTGCTGCTCGCGATCACAGGGGTGAGGTTGTGGCAGAAATGGCGGGGCGAAGCGACTGCGTTTCTGATGCGTTTCATGCTGAGCTGAATGCAGCAGTAGAGGCGGTGCGACTGGCCGAGCAACTACGAGTGATTCATGCTATCCGTGAGACAGATTCTCAGCGCCTGATGATGGCGCTGAACAAAAATTGTGCTGACTCTTCCCCGCTGAGCGTAGTCATCAACGACCTGAAGTTTTATATTAGGACCAAGTTTGCCTTTTGTGGTAAGGTCGTGTAGGCGTGAGTTGAATCAACCAGCCCATGAACTTGCAAAAATCGGGTGGTCATGCGATGTAAACAGAGCTATGCTCTAGGGGTATGATGTACCAATGTCTACTGCTGGTCTTGTGTTGGGCGAGATGCCCTAATGAAGCCTAGGCTTTCTCTCAAAAAAGGAAAAAAGAAAAAAATTGGTAGTTTTAGAGTGAGGTGGCGAAGAACTGCAATCTTCGAGGGGTGATAGTATATGTGTTCCCCTTATTATCAGCGTGTATGAATTGGATTTATTGGCAATTATATATACTATATATAAAAGCTGACCATGTTTGCTCTCCTCTCAGCCCTTCAATCCACTGTTCATTTTCGAGCATGAACAGTACCATGATGAACAGTAACATCCTGCTACAGTAATTCCTGGCAATGAAAAATATCATCTTTGCTATATGTTTTTTTACGTTCACCTCCTTTCATTTTTCAACGGTAACTTTTTGACGCAACATACCGGCCCGATGATACTTACCCTATGGCAACGATCTTTTTCTACATTACTTTTTTAAAAAGTAATTATTCGACCGTGATTCTTCGACACACTTTTTCGACTGTAATAGTTCCAATGGCAGCTACCGTTTAGTAATACATCCGTGGTGACGGTGATTCGCCGATAATATTCTATCTATTATTTTGCCATAGATTTTCTTTTGCTATAGGTTTTCGAGATAACTTCCCTGCGTAATTTTCTACCATTAGTAACCCCACATTATACTTTTTCTATTTTCAATAGTAGTTCTTGGACATATTTTTCGGGCTAATCTTACCACGGTAACATTGACAATGATTTATCGACTTCTTCGATAAAATTTCAATGTGCATAATTCTTGAATGGTAATTATTACACAACAACAAATGAAAAAAATCAGGCACACAAGCTGATTAGGAAAACCTAATCACATGCACGTCCCTATACACAAATCATCGTCGTAAACTATAAAAAGACAGCTCCTAAAAACCAAAGCTTGACTACACATTCTACATGATCGACACCACGGGCGCGGCGTGCGCCGCGCTACAATTCCTAGTACCCTATATAAAAGACAATCAGTTTACCACATTCCATAGCAATTTGGTAACTGTAGATGGGCTATTTTCTCTCACTTTCCTTCAATCCTTATATATGTGACACGTCAGGTTCTCCATCCAGTAACTGCAAGTTCATAATTTTTTTTGCTATTTATTCTTTCCGGTGATATCCGGTTACCGGTCATCCCGAATGGTCCACGCAAGAGAAAAGAAGGACAAGATTTTATTCTTGTGTCGGAAACTCTCGTGCTACTTTATCTTCTTTCTGTCTTCTAGAATTCCACCACCGCTTTTTCTCGAGCACCTCACGAGTCTCGGAGCCTCAGGTCGGAGAGGAGGCGGTGCGGAGGTGGCATGGCTTCTAGAGCCGTGACAACCGAAGAGCCAGGGAGCGGCATCGAGCGGAGGATGCTGGCGGTGGCCGTGGCATGGGTCGGGTTCTCCTTCGATGTCCCGGCCGTTGCCAAGGCGCTCTGGTTCCCTCGTGTTGATTTGGCCGTCACGCGACATTGGGAGGGGCTTGGGCTGGAGGCGACGCGGTTTTCATGGAAGCCGGACGGCGAGCAGGGAGAAGCGTCCACCACGTGTCCGGCGGCGACCATCAGCGTCAGTGGCAAAAAGGTAAGTAGCCGGCTGTTGAGGCTCTGCCTTTTCCTCTCCTCTCTCCCTTCTCTGACCCCCCTATTTCTCTTCTTTCAGCAGCGACACAGGACGGGAGGATCTGGTGCTTTACCAGAGCGGGACGAAGAGCGCGGCCAAATCGCCTCCATTCCAGGTTCACCTCAGCGCCCTTTCTCTCTCTCAGCCGTCGGCAGCGACAAATCATGAGGAGCTCGACCTCAGTAGCGACCTCGACCTGCCGTGGTGCCGTCTGGTTCGCCGTGTGGCCTGTCGATGAACACCACTATGGTTGCCTGTTAGGGATCTGGGAACACGACGTCGACTGGAAGCCACCGCCTCCCTGCCGACGGCCAGGGTCCATCTACTCTGCCTCTGCTACATCTCACCATCAGCCCTTCCTTAATTTGTGCGGAGCCCCTGCTATTTCTCTCTCAAATTTGGGCTTTGCTTTTGATGCCTGATGCATATAGCCATATACCATTGGTCACTATTATGATGGGAATTTTACACATGACAAATTTTCCTTTCAAAAGTACACGTACGGCAATATGAATTCTGAAATGCGTACATAAGCAAGGCATGTATGTTGGTACAGCTTTATTGTTGGTTATTTTGGCAAATTGCTTCACGAGGCTACCTTTGGTGATGCTTTACATACCTGTGTTACCGCCAAGTGTCCACAAGATAATCCTGATTATGGTTTTACGTTCAGAGTGATAATTGTTGTTCCGTTGGTAATGACAGTCCATGTGTTTCAGTAATATTAGATATCATTTGCCTGATTTGTCAACCAGGCGAACTGTCGAGGATAGTCAACAACCTAATAGGCAGGCATAGAGTTAATAATCTCAGAGTACTGTATGTAGTAAACAACATAATAGGTTCACTCTTAATCTATATATGTACAAAATGAAGTTCATGCCCTGAATGATTTTTGAGCAAAAAGTGTAGAAACTGAATACCAACATTTAGTCTTCCTTATGTTCTATCCTTGAAGATCCGAAAGAACAAAGTGAGTCTGATGTTGCATAGTTATGTTAAATGAGTTTACTTGGACAAAAAATGTAGAAACTGAGTACTAACATTTGGCCTCCGTTCCGCCGTTCTGTATATCGAAGAACAAAGTGGGTCTTATGTTGTACAGTTAAGTTATATAAGTTTATTGGCAATGTTGTCACTACCATTGGATTAAAATGCTTTTCATGTTACCAAATTTATGCAGGGTTCAGCCACCGAGCTGAAGTGTCATGGTTTCGCCATTCCAGGGTCCCAAGCCAGTATGTGTTCTCCAGAAGCCAGAATTTGCTTATGTATATAGCTGGGGTGATGGCGGTATGCCATGCAGTTTGCATTACCGCAACCGCTGTGCGGACTCCTGGTGTGCACAAAGATCGCTCATCTGTCTCTCAAGTATTTGTATGTAATTTTTCATCTCAACATTGAGTTTGATCTACACGAAATTGGATAGGCAGCAGACAAACAGTGTATACTTATCTGCTGACAGAATATATTATGTGGTTTATTTGAACTAAATCGGAAGATTCACAAAAAACATTGGTTCATCCTGAAGTTACACTCATACTTGCAGCTTTTTGAAGTAACAGAAGTTCACAAAAATTAATATAACAGTATATGTTCATCCTGAAATTACTCTTCAATCTTATGGTACTATGCTCAGCTGATATTCAGGTAATTTGCTTCATCCGTGTACTATGGTTCTAAATGTAATAATTTTTTCCTTGACTGCAGATCTCAGTGGTGGTACCGGCAGATAAGACATGAAGCTGCATGAGGCTCTACCAGAGTCTTATGCCATTCCTCTGGTCGCATATAGTGCACAGCCCTTGAGCGTCTTACAAGTACGAGCATGAGACAGCAAGCTTCTGTCAGGAGACTTGCGCTTTATTTCTTAATGATCTTACCATTCTTTTGAGACCGCATATATTTTAACGGCGTGTTTTCATTATAAGTGGAAATTCCATTATCGTTATGCAGAGAACTTTGATGAGGACTCTGTCCGTGCAAGTTCATCGCAGGGCTGTGTCGGCATACTATTTGTAGGCATGGCTGTTGCTTACTACTCAGGTTTGTTATTGTACATGCAACAACACACTGCTCATAAGGCAACTCCATTTACCATCCCCTGACAAACTGCTTGCTCCGGTGCAGGAAACTGTGCTTCAAAAGCACATCTCTAGCCCGTTCGTACATAAACATTTCCATTCCGGAGGTATTTGATATACATGCCAGGTATAACACACCAACTCATCAAACTGATATCTACCTTCACTATATACATGCTTAGCACACAAATGGCCACTTATTACAGATACGGGAATCAGCCATATGAAGTAGAATGGCACGGATCAGATGCAAGGGCTGGCCCTGTTGAGATAACATTGTATGCTTTGTCCAAAGAAGAAAGAGATTTCACTATGGTAACCTTTTAAAATTATTGATAAAATAAAACATGGAAATAGCAAAGATGCGTTGTGCCTGCTTATCCCTAAACATATCAATTGCATTGATAATATGCAGGGAAAGTACTATAAGATGACATTTAATTCCACAGAGGTCGAGAATTCTGATGGCTGCTGTTCATGACCTGCAAGGTATGCTGGAAAAATATCCCTAATGGAAATGCTTACAGATGCACCTACAACTGCTTCTGCAAAGAAGAGAGGCATGGGTAAGCAACTAGGTTGTGTACACTGATGAAACCGTCCCTGCTCATATAAACCAGAAAAATAAAGATTCTTTGCAGGTAATATTGCTAAGCTGACGCTGCCATCAGAAAGAAACACAAAAAACTGTCTACAGAAAAATCTTCCATGGCTTCTCCATCTGGCGAATCACCAAATACAACAGCAGATAGCAGAGCTTTAGGCACCACACCAAGCAAAGACATGATAGAAAAAGGCCGAATCCAATGTAGACGATGTAAGTACAAACTGGATTTATCCATTCTCTCAGTTCCCAGCTGCATAAGCTTAAAAGGGACACATTTATGCCACAATGTAGATCGAATAGCAACATTTTTTTCTACTGAAGGATGTCAGCTCTGTGTCTGAGAGAAAGAAGAGCAAGGCCACTGACTCAGATTCTACATCGCCTAAGAAACAGGTCAGCAAGGCGCTCTTCCCATGCCAATAAAGAAGATGTCATTTGCCAGTAAGCATAAACCTCAAAACAGCGGTTACCCAGAAGCAATGTAGTTGTAAGAAAATACTCGACATTACCTTTCTCTTCGCATTCGACATCCGCACATATCCTCAGTTCCAAGAACAGGTCAATTCAGACCGAGAAGAGAAAGATTGGTTAGGGGCAGATTTCATAGACTACTACTGATCTGCTATGTGTAATATTATGGAGCTACCAACTACTCTAGACAATATGTGCCTTTGATGCATTGTGGATGACGGAGTAGTTGTGACCCATCTGTGTGTAATAACATATCCAATGTTCCACAATAGCACGAAGATATCTACCACTCCAGCAGCAACAAGCCCTCCTGCTATGTCTTCAGTTCAGATCCATCACTCAGATGTCTCGCCACGGGCGCGGCGTGCCGCCGCGCCAATGCCTCCTAGAGTCCTAGTACTAACTCAAAGTTTATGAACTAACAATTCAGTGGACATCTAACGTGTTGTATTCATCTAATTCAATATCAATTCCCCAATTATGTACTCCCTCCGATACAGAATTGTACTAAATCACCATACACTTATTATTTTTTTCCGATAAGGAACACTTTATTACTTAAATTTTTTTAAGCATTACACCTAACCTCTGCATAACTAGAATGTACATATCCGTTCGAAAGTCTAGTATCAAGCAAAAAGAAAGACGAAAACGATAGGAAAAAGCCAGCTACTCTAAAACTCTGTTGGCTTCGATCCTCCGACTATGCAGCTATCCATGTGGGGAAATAAACTCCGTGGCTGTATTCTCTAACCGTGTAGACACCTTCATAAAGAGGTTGCGATCCCCCAAGCGCAGAAGTGGCGACCATAAACGGAGCAAAGCTGTACACCGGTAAATGGCCTGCATGATAGAAGAATTTTTGTTATTAAAGACCTTGTCATTTCTATATAGGCAAAACGACCATGCTACCGCAATCGCTGATAATCGTTTTGTACCTAGAATCCACCCCATTTGGCCAATTGTAAAAATATTTGCAATGCTACTCGGAAAGAGTACATAACTCATACATCCAAACGTGTTGGTATGGATTCAGGATTTCAGGTAAGCATTACAAGAATATATATTCACAACTGAAAGACAAATCCAATTCACAAGAATATATAATTTCAAGCCTCATTGGCCTTTCATCTTTAATGTCATTATTGAAAGTCTAAACCTGAGAGAGATTGCTCTCTCAGGAAGGCAATTCACTTGGGCTAATAGGAGGGGCCATCCAACATATGAGAAGCTTGACCGTATACTCTCGACTGTAGAATGGGAACAAAAATTTCCTTTAGTTACAGTCAGAGCCTTGACAAGGACTGGTTCAGACCATGCCCCTTTGTTAATTGATTCGGGTAATCATGCTCATATCGGCAATAAAGCTCACTTTTCTTTTAAAACTTCGTAGTTGAAACATGAAAATTTCTATGAGATAGTGAAAACTGAATGGAGGCTGAAATGCGTGGTAATACACCTATTGCTAAATGGCAGTACAAAATCAGGCACCTTAGGCGTTTTTTAAAGGGCTGGGCTAAATGTTTAAGAAAAAGAAAGATTGCTATCATTAATAGATGAATTGGATTTGAAAGCAGAGTCAATTCCTCTAGATGATGATGAGAGAGCAAAATTAAGAAAGGCAAATGATGATTTAACAAAACTTCGTAGAGATGAGGAGACAAAATGGGCACAAAGGGCCAAGGTAAAACATATTCAAGAAGGGGGTAACAATACTAAATACTTTCATTTCATTGCTAATGGAAAACATCGCTGAAAAAAGATTTTTCAATTAGAGCAAGAGGAAGGAACCATAGTGGGTGATGAAAACTTACAATTATATATTTCTGAATATTATAAGAAGTTGTTTGGAGAGCCAATTACTTCTACCCTCACTTTGAATGAGGAGTATATGCAGGATTTACCGCAATTAACCCTAGAAGAAAATAATATCCTTGTTGCTGAATTCACGGAGAAGGAAGTTAAGGATGTTATTTTTCAGATGGAGTTAAATAAATCTCCACGACCTGATGGCTTTCCAGCTGAGTTCTACCAAACCTTCTGGGAAGTTATCAAGGGTGATTTAATGCCAATGTTCTATCAACTGCATTCAGGGGAATTACAGTTGTTCAAATTGAACTTTGGTGTTATTACCATGTTACCTAAAAAGGAGAATGCGGTTCAAATCCAGCAATATAGACCAATTTTCCTTCTTAATGTTAGTTTTAGAATATTCACGAAAGTTGCTACTATTAGAGCTACTACAGTTGCCAAAACAGTTATTAGTCCTACACAGTCGGCTTTCATGCCAGGACGTCATATTGTTGAAGGAGTAGTTATCTTACATGAAACCATTCATGAACTTCATCGGAAGAAAATGGATGGGTGATTTTTAAAATTGATTTTGAGAAGGCTTATGATAAGGTAAAATGGCATTTAATTTCTTCAACAAGTTATGCGCATGAAAGGTTTTCATCCTATATGGTGTCAACTTGTCGAGCAATTGTTAGGGGAGGAAGTGTAGGGATCAAGATCAATGATGATATTGGTCACTACTTCCAAACCAGAAAGGGGATTCGACAGGGTGATCCACTGTCACCTATGTTATTTAACATTATTGCAGATATGCTAGCCATCCTAATAGCAAGAGCGAAATAGGATGGACAGATAGGAAGTCTCATCCCTCCTCCGGTTGATGGAGGAATTTCCATTTTGCAATATGCTGATGACACAATACTTTTCATGGAACATGACATTGAAAAGGCTGTAAATATGAAATTAATATTGCGTTTCTTTGAAGAATTGTCGGGATTGAAAATTATTTTTCAGAAAAGTGAGATTTCCTGTTTTGGTAAGGCTAAAGAGAAAGAGGAACAGTATAAACAACTATTTGGTTGTAGATCTGGCTGTTTACCCTTTAGATATTTGGGTATTCCAATCCATTATAGAAAATTTAATAACTCTGAGTGGAATCCAGTGGAAAGTAGATTTGAAAACAAACTAGGGTGTTGGGCTGGAAAATTATTATCTTACGGGGATCGCCTTGTGTTGATTAATTCAGTTCTTACTAGTTTACCGATGTTTATGCTATCCTTCTTTGATTTACCTAAAGGGGTAAGGAAGAGGCTAGATTTTTTCCGATCACGTTTCTTTTGGTAATGTGAGGAAAATAAAAAAAATAGGTTAACTAAGTGGAATTTGATTTGCAGACCTAAGGACCAAGGTGGTTTGGGAATTGAAGTTTTGGAGATTAAAAATTCCTGCCTTCTTAGTAAATGTATTTTTAAACTTCTTTCTGAAGAATGATTATGGCAACAAATGTTAAAAAATAAGTACCTATCACAGAAAACATTGGCTGAAGTTGAAAGTAAGCCGACTGACTCACCATTCTAGAAGGGACTAATGAAAATCAAGGGGAATTTTTTAGTAGAGGTAAATTAATGGTAGGCTTCGAAGAAGGAGTGTGTTTTTGGGAAGATAAATGGCTAGGTGATCAAACACTTGTAGCTCAGTATCCCCAACTATACAATATAGTCCACCGTAAGCATGATACAGTGGCAAATGTTATGAGATCAACTCCGTTAAATATTGGTTTTCAGAGAAGACTAATTGGTGATAAATGGGAACAATGGACACACCTATGCCAACATTTAATGGTGATAAATTTAAATGATATCATGATAAGTTTGTTTGGGGTTTAACATCTTTAGGGAAATGCACTGTTAAATCGATGTATGCAGATATGTTAAGTGGACATACAAGATATCTTCGTAAGTATCTTTGGAAAATAAAAATCCCACTGAAAATAAAAATCTTTATGTGGTTCCTTAGTAAGAAAGTCCTATTAACCCGTGATAATCTAGTAAAGAGGAATTGGAATGGAAATACGAAATGTTCGTTCTGTGACGCCGAGGAATCAGTAGAACATCTGTTTATTTCCCGTCCATTTGCTAGGCTTATTTGGCGGGTTATTTTCGCTGCTTATAATATTCCACCTCCATCCAGTGTGACAAATATTTTTGGAAATTAGCTTAATGGAATTGACAAAAATGATAAAGCTAAAATTCGCATTGGTGTTTCGGCTTTATGTTGGTCAATTTGGAATTGCAGAAATGATATTTTTTTAACAAGGACTCTAGTAATTTTTTGCAGGTTATTCACACTATGGTCCACTGGATCCAGCTTTAGCGTTTCTTGCTCCCGGAGAATCAGCTGGAGTGCATGGTTTCTGGATGCAACCGTCTTCGAATGGTTGTCCAAGATGTTTTCTATCAGGCTACTTAGCGGCCTGTTAAGAGATTACATGATGCCTAGATTGCTTAGCAATCTTTTATTGTTTCGATGGTTGGTTTTTGTATCGGCCCTCGTTGATCTTTGAATTGTAAACTTTGAATATTTCATTTTTTAAATAAAAGGTTGTGTGCATCAACCGATGCAGAGGCCGGAGTATACCCCATTTCGAAAAAAAAACAGTCTTCTTGTCATTTTTCTGACATGCCATCACGGTCAAATTTTCGCTACTCCAGACAGATAGAAGAATTTGGTGTACTTTCAGCCTTGCTTCAAAGACATAAATAATATATCTTTATTAGATGTCGGGATAAAGGAGATCCAACGAAAATGCCTGACTAGACAATGTCTTGCAGAATTTCCGAAATAAAGGATGCTCAACAATTGATAGTGGATATTCATGAACACAGATCATTAGGGCAAGTTCCTTCCTTGCAAGCGCTGCGTCAAACACACCATCATTATTCCCGAAATTAACACTCCCATCAACATTCTCTGTTAGCTTTAATTTCTGTTGTTTTAGGCCCACTGGTGCACACTTAGCACCACAAGTTTTTAAGTGATTTGCTAAGTGAGTAGTACCACCTTTACTTCCTGCACTAAGCCATTTTTTACAATACATGCATTGAGCGAGCTCATTTTTAATAAACTCATCCCATACTGCAGATGTGAGCCTTCTCTTTGTGCCTCTAGCAGTAGCAGATACACTAGCACTTGCAGAAGGTTCTGTACCAGTACCTTGAGCTTGGTTGGAAGGAGAGTTACTAAGAACACCACTGGCAACAGCCGAGCTTGACACTTCCGGCTGAGAAGAAGTGTGCTCCGGGTAAGCCATTCAACTCCTGCACAAAAACACAGCAAATGAGATGGCAGTGGCCTCAAATATTCACAAATTTGCAAGCAGTACACATGCCAAACAAAGCAAAAAATACCAAAACCCTAACCTAATGCAGTGTTGCTGGCAGTGGCGTCCGTGGGAGATGCAGGGGCGTCGTCCCGGGAGATGCATGGCAGCAGGCAAGATGCAGCAGGGCGTCTAGGGTCAGGGAGATGCAGGCTAGGCGATGTGGCGGCATCCAGGGTCGGGGAGACGCGGAGGCGGCATCCAGCGTCAAGGAAAACGGGGCGGCGTGCAGTTGTCCGGGGGTGGCGTGCGGAGGCGGGGCCGCGGGGAGATACAGGCACCGGGCGGCACCATCCGTCTAGATGGAGGACGACGGGACGGTGGCGACGGACGCATCTCGCGGGGCGGCGTGCGGAGGCTATGCTTGTGAGGCAGTGAAGAGGAGAGGAGGATTCGGGAATTGGGGTCTCCCTGGCGTCAAATTGCGGCTAGGTTAGGATTGGGGAGTGGTCGATGGGCACCAAAACCAACTCGTCCCCAGTCCCCACTCGGCACGGCAGATGGCCTGATGGGCCAGGTTGGGTGGTGGGTGACATAGGCATCCCCCATGGGCCTGCCGAAGAAGGTACCCGGGGTTTACTGAAGGCCCATGACTCAAAGAATATGAAGCCCATAATCCCAATTAAGTGTCGGTTTGGAAAGATAGAGTTGTATTAGGAATAATGACTTGTAACTATTACGGGACGAACTCAAAGAGTATCCCGATGTTTGTAACTTGTACATCACAAAACCCTCGGCTCCGCCTCCTATATAAGGGGGAGTCGAGGGAGAAAGAGAGGATCGATTCATTGTCAACATAACCCTAGTTTTCTAGCAGTCGAGTACTTTTCCGGATGAAACCCTCGAGATCTACTTGCCCTCTACTTTCCACGAAACCCTAGTCTACAACTTGTAGGCATTGACAAGTCGATACCTTGTCAATTGGCGCCGTATGTGGGAATTAGAGGCGACAAGGAGCTGATCTCGATGGCACGTTCAACATCGTCGACATCTTCAGTGGCAAGCAACGCGATGGATGGAGGTAAACAGATCGAAACTGGTCTCGTTGATTTTGTACCACACCCTCCCGCCCGTGTGGATGCATATGCGTATCTGGAGGAGCCAATGGAGATGACGTTCGGAGGTTTCAACTTCCGCGTCGGGAAGGAAGGATCGTATCGCCTCGCGACACCGGTTTCGTCGGGATCGTCGGTGGTCGACTATGATTTCTCGGAATCATCATCATCGTTCGAGACGGGCACCGAGGAGATCTCGCCGCCACGCTTCGCCAAGTCTGCGTCAAGAGGAAAACTCGTCGACATCTTCGGCAACATGTCCTTCGGGTCGCCTGCATATTCTGATCTGAGCAGCGACTCAGAGAGCATCGATAGCTTCGGCTTCATTGATAGATCCACTTCAGTTCGAGCGGGTATTATTGATCCGCGCGATGGTGTCACCAGCTTCAGGAGGACCAACCCGACAAAATATCATCAAGTCTATGTAGTCGGAGAGACGAGTCGCCCAGAGGAGGAGACATCAGAGGCTTTCGATGATTTGGGAAATCCATACATCGATCCCGCTGATCTTATTGAGGTTTAGGCACCAAGTACGTTGGGCCTACACCGCGCCAGAGGGTGCAACTTTCGCAAGCAGCTTGGGACAGAGCATCAAGATCCTTGAACGGTACAGATCCAATGACCACCACGGCTACGACGGAGGAGTTGCAAGCATATCAATATAGACTCGGGCGTGCTGGCCGAGAATTGGAAAAACAAAGGGTGATACTCGAGCAGAGAAAAGTTGCAGCTTCCGCGTCAAATAGGTGAAGAGCTGAAGAGAGTCGACAATCAGGAACCTCGGGAGATAACCATAGAGAAGCCCGCAGTAGGGGACGATCTCGGCTGCAGAATATACCTGAAGGTGAGAGGGAGCATCTGATCCAAAATCTCGACATGTCTTTTATGTCAATAGACACAAGAAAGAACATTATCTCCAAAACACCGGAAGCTGGATATATGGCGACGCAGGCCTTTATACTGGCAAACAGGCCACCTCCCGGAGATCCAAGAGAAGCGTTGTACAACATGGCTATGGCAGAAGTTGGAGTCATGGGGACAGCGTTCGCAAGTACAAGTGCGCCTCCTGAAGGCACTCCAAGGCAAAATAGCCCACGACCAGCTGTGACAATACAATACCCTCCAAGAACGGGTGGTTCAAGAGATGCTGCGACGCAAGCGCAGGTCGATAGAGCGCAACAAGAAAGGAGAGAACGTCGGCATTTACCAGAAGTAGATGAGGAAGACATGTGCGGACTCCCTTGCTTTACTCGACGAGTTCGTAAAACTCGGGTCCCGTCTAGGTTGAAATTGCCCGACAACTATAAGAAGTTCGATGGTTTGCAAGATCCCGAGGACTGGTTAGTCGACTACCTGGAGACAGTAAAATTGACAGGTGGAATCAAAGCAACTGCTATGCAAAGCATCCAGGTTCACCTAAGTGGAGCAGCGAGGTCATGGATAAAAAAGCTACCACCAGGGTCAATCGACAGTTGGGAAACTTTCGAGGACATGTTCGTGAAAAACTTCTTATCCACATGCAAGAAACCCGTGTCAATAGAGCAGCTGAGGGCCTGCAGACAGAAGTATGATGAGCCAATGAGGATGTACATCCAGAGGTGGAACATTATCAAAAATTTGGCAGAAAACATATCTGACGAAAGAGCAATAGATGCGTTTGTTGCTGGAATCCGAAGGAACAACTTAGTCGAGGATTTGGGAAGGACTAACCCAAAAACAATAGCGGCACTCATGGAAATAGCGAATCGCTGGGCAGATGGAGAAGATGTTATTCACAACAAACGGCATAGGTCTCCTGAGGATGATCGTAACCGAAATATTCAAAATAGACGATGTTTTTCTCGCCAGTTCTCAGATTATGATTGACCTGGCCAAATATCAGCTGGCTTCCGAGGAACTAGTGGAGGTAATAATCGAGAAGATTATCAAAAAAGTGGTGAGCAGCGTAGTGATTACAGAGACGGTCCCCGTCCCAGCAGGCAAAATAATGGACCAAGATTCCAAAGGCCGTATGTGTCACCCGAAGATCTCCTGAACGGACCATGCGAAATGCACTTCTTTCTCGGCAACAAAGGAAAGAGGCAGTCGGGGCATTTACAGAAGGATTGCCGAACTTTCCAGGCAGTACATAGGTACGCAGGGCATGCAAACGCACAGGCAGCAAACAGATACCCCCAGGGGCCAAGAAGTGAGATCCACCTCCCACCTCCACCCGCAATCACAGACGAAAATCGACATCAATTACAATTGGTGGCAGACCCAACCAACGGTCCTTATATCGACACCAACGGGGCAGTCTCGATGATTCAGAAAGGCAGACCCTCAAATAGGACTCAAAAAGTGATTTCGAGAAAAGTTTATATGGCAAAGACCTCCGCCAACGGTTGAGTACTTAAACTGGTCGGGGCAGGACATCGGTTTCACCATAGCAGACCACCCGCAGCAAGTGCCACGACCATGGCAATCAACTTTGATTCTCCCAGCGGTGATCGCAGGATTCGACGTTTCACGAGTGTTCAGAAATGGTGGCAGCAGTTTGAACCTTATGTATGCAGATACATTGCGAAAGATGAACATATCGTTGGAAAACTTTACACCAACTGACATGCGTTTCCACGGTATCACTCCTGAGAAGCCAAGTTACCCATTGGGAAAGATCAATCTCGACGTTCAGTTTGGAACCCGAGAGAACTACAGAAGGGAGAAGCTGGAATTCGAAGTTGTAGACTTCCCGTCGCAGTATCATGCTCTGTTACGAGAACCCGGTTATGCCAGATTTATGGCGGTGCTGCATTATACGTACTTGCTATGGAGGCTCCCTGGACCCAAGGGCCCAATTACAGTAAAGGGTAGTTTTGCCCTGGCAGATAAGTGCGACAAGAATTTTCATCGGCTGTCAGAAACTTTCGGGATGCAGGCGGAGTACATGGCGTCGAGGCTAACAACTGATTACGATGTGCTGCCTAACGGAGGGAGGCCATTGAAGGAGCAAACTTTCGACACCACGAAAAATTCGAAAGAAGTGCAGATTCACTCGACAGATCCTAAGAAGACGATAGCTATCGCAACAAACATGGATAGCGCATAGGAAAGCACGCTCGCCGAGTTCCTCCGTGAGTGCTGGGAAATATTTGCATGGTGTCCAGCTGACATGCTAGGATTACCCAGGGAACTTGCCGAGCACCCTGTTAATTTGGATCCAATGGCTAGGCCGATTCGACAACCTTTGTGGCGTTTCTCAGAGCCAAACCGCAAAGCTATGCTATCTGAGATTAATCGACTCAGAGAAGCAGGATTTATCAAAGAGCTACACACAGAAGCCACGTGGGTAGCTAACCCAATGCTGGTCTCGAAGAAATACACAGAGGTCCTTCGCATGTGTGTCGACTTCACGTGTCTCAATAAACACTGTCCAAAGGATCACTTCCCCCTCCCGAGGATCGATCAAATTATCGACTCCACGGCAGGCTGCAAACGTCTTTCCTTCCTGGATGCATATTCCTGTTACAACCAGATCTGACTAAAAGAAGATGATGAAGTTAAAATAGCTTTCATAACCCCCTATGGCGTGTTTTGTTACAGAACAATACCTTTTGGGCTGAAAAACACGGGAGCAACATATCAACGGATGATGCAGAAATTTCTTGCCACACAGATTGACAAAAATGTTCAAGTGTACATCGACGATGTCGTCATAACAACAAAGCAGGGTTCAACCTTGATCCAGGATCTCAAGGAAACTTACGACAACCTCGACAAGTTCTGCCTCAAGCTGAACCCGATGAAATGCTCTTTTGGCGTCCCTGCAGGAGAGCTTCTCGGGTTTCTGGTGTCAGCAAGAGGAATCGAGGCTAACCCGGAGAAAATTCAGGCCATTATAACAATGTGGAAGCCAACCAAGCTAAAGAAAATACAACAGCTAACTGGGCGAGTCGCAGCTTTAAGCAAATTTGTCGCCAGGCTGGGAGAAAAGGCATTGCCATTTTACGCGTTGATCAAGCAAGGGGAAAGTTCGAGTGGAACGAAGAGGCAGATAGAGCCTTCGGGACCTCAAGCGCACAATTTTGACACCCCCAATATTGGTGGCTCCAAAAGATAAAGAACCTCTCCTCTTATATATTGTGGCCACACCTCAGGTGGTCAGCACGGTCCTCGTGGTAGAAAGAGAAGAAGAAGGGAAGATCCATGGAGTTCAGCGCCCGGTATAATTCATCAGTGAAGTTTTATCGCCTTCTAAGCAACGTTACCCGCAGTACCAGAAGTTGGCATATGGCGTGTTTACGACAGCAGGAAAGTTCCGACATTACTTTTCGGCACACCCGATAGTAGTTGTCAACGAGGCACCTCTCTCCAATATTCTGAATAATTCAGAAGCCAAGGGGAGTGTCTCCCTATGGTGAATAGAGCTTTCCCCTCGGGACATCACGTATGAAGAAAGAAAAGCAATAAAGTCGCAAATCTTGCCAGACTTCGTCACAGAATGGATGGAGTTACAAAATACGGGACCCCCTGTTTTGTCGAGTACTTGGACCATGAATTTCGACGGGTCCAAAAGAGTAGAAGGAGCTGGAGCAGGCGTGGTACTAGTATCACCCCAAGGACAACAATCTGAAGTATGTGTTGCGGATGACGTTCCCTAATGCATCAAATAATGAGGCAGAGTATGAAGCGCTCATCCACGGAATGAAGATGGCAAAGGCGTGTGGTGTAACCCGACTAAAAATCTTTGGCGATTCCCAACTGGTGGCTCAACAGGTGATGAACCAGTGTGATGCAGTCAATGACAGCATGATAGCATACAAAGAGGTATACAATGAACTCGAGAAACTCTTTGATGGATGCGAAGTGAACCATATTAGCAGACTCAACAACGATGAAGCCGCTGTTTTGGCAAACATTGGGTCACAATGCTTAGTAATACCACCGGGCGTATTTTGGGAGGAAATAACTGAGAGATCAACCAAGGCGAAGAAAGCACCAAAGCAGTCGAAGAAGAAGGAAATGCTTGAGAAAGACTCGGGGGCTCCAGCAGACCCAGAAACGAACACATCTGAAGATGACGAAGAACCACATGAGGTTATGATGGTGCAAATTCCTTGGATGCAAGTTTACGTAGCATATATATTAAGGAAAGAGATACCCGAAGATCCGGTAGAAGCAATGCGAGTTATTCGACGATCTAAAGCGTTCACTGTGGCCATGGGAGAGGTGTACAAACAGAGTATATCGGGATTTTTGCAAAGGTGTGTAACACCCGAAGAAGGAAGAGTAATACTGAAGGATGTACACGAAGGAGTATGTGGCCACCACGCGAGTAGCCGAGCAATAGCAGCCAAAGTTTTCAGGGCAGGTTTTTATTGGCTGACTACAATAGAAGACGCGAAAGATATAGTGCGTACCTGTGATGAATGTCAAAGGTTTGCGGCAAAACCTCATTCTCCGGCAGCCGAGCTGATGCCAATACCTTTGTCGTGGCCTTTCGCACAATGGGGCCTCGACATGGTGGGGAAGTTGCATAAGGCTTGGCCAGGAGGATACGTGTATATGCTCGTAGCTGTCGACAAGTTTACCAAGTGGATTGAGGCAGTACCAGTAACATCGGCAGATGCAGCATCGGTGGTAAGCTTCATCAAGGGCATAATTTTCCGATTCGGTGTTCCTCACAGCATCGTCACAGACAATAGCAGCAACTTCACCTCCAAGGAATTCAAAGCGTATTGTGCAGAGGTAGGCATCAAATTACACTTCGCATCAGTGGCGCACCTGCAATCCAATGGCCAAGTCGAAAAAGTAAACGACATCATTTGCAATGGCATCAAGAAGCGGTTGTTAACACCACTAGAAAAAGCTCGACACACTTGGCCAGAAGAGTTGCCTAGCGTGCTATGGAGTATACGGATGACACCCAATATGGCAACACAAGAAACTCCATTTTTCCTTGTCCATGGAGCCGAGGCAATGCTCCCGATAGAAATAGAACACAATTCTCCGAGAGTGGCGGAATATGATGAAGAAACTTCAAGAAAAGCGCTGGAGGATGATGTTGACACACTCGACGAAGCTAGAGATGAGGTGTTGTCAAGAGTCACCAAGTATCAACAGGACTTGAAAAACTACCACAGTCGACGTTTGGGACCAAGGTCTTTCCAAGTCGGCGACCTGGTTCTTCGGCTTACGCAGGATAGCCATGAAAAATTCGAGTCACCATGGGTAGGCCCATACATCGTCACCGAGGTGATCGCATGAGGAGCATACAGAATAAAGGACAAAAAGACAGGGGTCGCAGAACCAAACCCCTGGAACGTGGCGCAGCTTCGGCGTTTTTACGCATAAGTCAAAATAGAGTTATACATGTAAACATACAATGTACTGAAAAGCTCGCGAGTTTTCAGACGCACTCTTTTCCTTTCAGGGCACCGAGTGGGGCTGAAAGGTTTTTAATGAGGCGGGCTCGCGATGCTGCAATATAGTAAAGATATTTGTGATATACATCTTTTTCTTCGACAGGCCCGGAGGCTTGCAACTCGCAGATTAAACAATATAATACACGATCCTTACAACATATAACTTACAACTCATTTGCTTTGGTTTAAACACCTCACAAGAAAAATACATATGCCCACCGAAATACTCGGGGGATAAAGGAGGAGAAAAAATAAACACAACTCATTTTGACTATACATAGTTCTCGCAATATATACAATATCTCGCCTTTATTTCAGGGATAAATTCGGCAGAAGGGAAAAAATCTTCAGTCCTCTTTTATCAGGTCATCTATGTTTATTCTTTCATCCTCTGCAGAAGCACCCATGGAGTCGACATAATGGCTCTCAGTAAAGTAAGCAGCGTCCATCTGAAGAAGATCGTCAATCATCTTTTCAGCCATGGGAGTCACCACGTCATTGATCCTGTCGATGTTCCTTCTCCGTTTCCTCAATCGGGCATGACAAAGATCCACAATGTTGGACATGTCCAACTTCGGGTAGCAGATCTGCAGCATGATCATAGCAAATCTAGCACCATCCATTAATTGGGCCTTCACAAAACCATGGATTCGATGAACACTTTTGAATTTATCCATCAAGTCGGGGAGAGTTTTGGGTTGAGTGTTCCGAGGAAACATGGCATTATAAACCATGGCAGCACGATCCTGAAATCGCACAATTTGTCGGGTTCGGTCCGGGGTAGCCCAAAAATTGGCGTTGTTCTACAGAGCAAGTCGAATAAGAACCTTGGACCTCGCATCAACACGTTGATCTTCGGCAGCAGCGTCCGAGAAGGAGCCTAACCATGTCAAAGGATACAGTTAGTTTTGCAAAAAAGTGGCTATGGATAGTGATACGCGTACAACATGCGTCCGTTGGGAACCCCAAGAGGAAGGTGTGATGCGTACAGCGGCAAGTTTTCCCTCAGTATGAAACCAAGGTTTATCGAACCAGTAGGAGCCAAGAAGCACGTTGAAGGTTGATGGCGGCGGGATGTAGTGCGGCGCAACACCAGAGATTCCGGCGCCAACGTGGAACCTGCACAACACAACCAAAGTACTTTGCCCCAACGAAACAGTGAGGTTGTCAATCTCACCGGCTTGCTGTAACAAAGGATTAGATGTATAGTGTGGATGATGATTGTTTGCGGAAAACAGGAGAACAGTATTGCAGTAGATTGTATTTCAGTAAAGAGAATTGGACCGGGGTCCACAGTTCACTAGAGGTGTCTCTCCCATAAGATAAACAGCATGTTGGGTGAACAAATTACAGTTGGGCAATTGACAAATAAAGAGGGCATGACCATGCACATACATATTATGATGATTATTGTGAGATTTAATTGGGCATTACGACAAAGTACATAGACCGCTATCCAGCATGCATCTATGCCTAAAAAGTCCACCTTCAGGTTATCATCCGAACCCCCTCCAGTATTAAGTTGCTAACAACAGACAATTGCATTAAGTATTGCGTACTGTAATCAGTGCCTACATCCTTGAACATAGCACCAATGTTTTATCCCTAGTGGCAACAGCACATCCATAACCTTAGAGGTTCTTGTCACCCCTCCAGATTCACGGAGACATGAACCCACTATCGAGCATAAATACTCCCTCTTGGAGTTACTAGCATCAACTTGGCCAGAGCATCTACTAATAACGGAGAGCATGCAAGATCATAAACAACACATAGACATAGCTTTGATAATCAACATAACAAGTATTCTCTATTCATCGGATCCCAACAAACGCAACATATAGAATTACAGATAGATGATCTTGATCATGTTAGGCAGCTCACAAGATCCGACAATGAAGCACAATGGGGAGAAGACAACCATCTAGCTACAGCTATGGACCCATAGTCCAGGGGTAGACTACTCACACATCACTCCGGAGGCGACCATGGCGGCGTAGAGTCCTCCGGGAGATGAATCCCCTCTCCGGCAGGGTGCCGGAGGCGATCTCCTGAATCCCCCGAGATGGGAGTGGCGGGGGCGGCGTCTCGCAAGGTTTTCCGTATCGTGGCTCTCGGTACTGGGGGTTTCGCGACGGAGGCTTTAAGTAGGCGGAAGGGCAAGTCAGGAGGGGGCACGAGGGCCCCACACCACAGGTCGGCGCGGCCAAGGCCTGGGCCGCGCCGCCCTAGGGTTTGGGCGCCTCGTGGCCCCACTTCGTCTCCTCTTCGGTCTTCTGGAAGCTTCGTGGCAAAATGGGACCCTGGGCGTTGATTTCGTCCAATTCCGAGAATATTTCGTTACTAGGATTTCTGAAACCAAAAACAGCAGGAAAGAGCAACTGGCACTTCGGCATCTTGTTAATAGGTTAGTTCCAGAAAATGCACGAATATGACATAAAGTGTGCATAAAACATGTAGATAACATCAATAATGTGGCATGGAACATAAGAAATTATCGATACGTTGGAGACGTATCAGATAGCAAACAGAAGAATACAATAGATAAAACTTACCCGCCATATCCAGGCTTGCGTCATTCAGCAGTTCAAGCATATAATTTTCTCAAGAAGTAGCCTGTAAAGCTTCAGCAACCGCATATTGTTTTAAGTCTAAGGTTTCTTGAGCCTGCTGAAGAGCTATTTTCTCCCGTTCGGAAGATTTGCGGGATTGATCCATGACAATAATGGACTGCTTCTTCATGGCCTGGAGTTGCTGGCGAAGTTCAGCTAATTCTAGTTGTTCAGAGTTAACGCATGAAGAATCGTCCAAGAAAACGTCGTCAGCTATCCGTTTAGAGCGAGACGTAGCAGGGGAAGCAAGTGATGGTCCATCAGTCTTAGAGTAATTATCAAACACCAACTGGAAGAAAGAAAAAATCGACATCAATTACCACACAATGATTCATTCCTTTTCATTGATAAGTCGATATATTTACATGAGTAGAGGTCCATTACAAAAAGTCGATTCCTAGCGAGTCAACAAAAGTAGTCGTACATCATGAAGATATTGACAACTACCAAAAGAGAAAGAAAAGAATGGAGGAATAAGTTGGTCTACTTGACCTCCGGCTTGGCGGAACTGGAGGAAGCAGTTGGTTTCTATCCCAGGAAGGCGAGGATCTTCTTAGAGTGTGGCTTGCCAGCCTTCACCAAGGACTTCCACTTCTCTTTGTTTATTCCCTTCGTCTCACCAGCATTTTCCCAGTCGACATTATGGTGACTCTCGGCAACCAGGGCTATGGTTCCTTCGACCCCAACCTTCAAATTCTCCTGCCGAAAAGTCAACCAAGATCTTCCTGGGGAAGGAAACGCCTGGCAAGCTCAGAGAAGGTAGTTGGTTGTGTTTGCTTGGGGAAGAAGTAGGGGAAGAGGCGCATGAACACGGTCCGCGCATCGACAATACTGTTGCGCGCCAGATCCCCATGAAGTTCGAGGATGGAGAGGGCATCGAGGAGACGATCATCCTCAGCTTCCTGAAGTGCAAAATCTTCACCCATCTTTCCCGCTGAAACAAAATTCGGGTTCATCAAAAAAATGTGGAGAGCCAATCGTAGAAGAAGCTTGAGAAAAGTGATCAAATAACTTACTGACAAAGCGCTGATTTTACGACTCTAAGCGGCCTATGATGGCCTCTTCACGCGCAATTTGTTGAGTTGTCTTCTCGCTCAAAGCAGTCTCAGCATGATGGAGCCTTTTTCGAAGATCTCTAACATAGGCAACATCCTGCTCAGTTTTCTTGCGAGCCTTCTCGCTTTGCTCGAGCTTGATGACGAGATCATCATCGCGTTTGTTGGCTTTTGGCGAGAGCCTCTAGCGGAAGGAAACGATGCAGGAGTGTTAAGTCAAAAACTGCAACATAGTCTACTCGATGAAAAATAAAAATATCTTATTTACATGAAGGTTTACCTTTCAAATCTTCGATAGTATCACGGTACCCAATAAATTGAGTACCGAGATTGATGAAATGTTTCATCAAAGGTTGTAGAAAGAAAGACGATAAAAAGGTTCAGAAGGGAAAAAAACTCGACAAACGATAAAAAATACCTGCAAGGGTTCTTACATCATCCAAGGAAGGAGTCGTCGAACTCCCGGCCAAAAAGTCGTTGCTCTCGCCAAGTTCAATCCTTGCTCTTTTTGGCGAAGGGGCTCGGGGGCTGGCAACAGTAGTCGACATTTCCAAATCTTGATGCTGAGGAGGTGAGGTTTCCTCAGCAGCACGACTAGCTTCCAAAAAACTACAGTATTTGACGTACTCGTCGGAGCAGTCACATTGGCAGCGGGTTCTTCTTCTTCGCCACTGTGCACAAAGATAACATGAGAATATTTACAAGAAATAAACAAAAAGAAAAAGGGGGAAGAGTAACTTACGAGCTAATAATGGCATCTTCATAAGACAGAAGCCACCCTCTTCCTCGGGAGAAGTTTTCTCGGCAGGTGACCCACTGGGTTTGGAGCTGTGATACGCGTACAGCACGCGACCGTTGGGAACCCCAAGAGGAAGGTGTGATGCGTACAGCAGCAAGTTTTCCCTCAGTAAGAAACCAAGGTTTAATCGAACCAGTAGGAGCCAAGAAGCACGTTGAAGGTTGATGGCGATGAAATGTAGTGCGGCGCAACACCAGGGATTCCGGCGCCAACGTGGAATCTGCACAACACAACCAAGATACTTTGCCCCAACGAAACAGCGAGGTTGTCAATCTCACCGGCTTACTGTAACAAAGGATTAGATGTATAGTGTGGAAGATTGTTTGCAGAGAACAGTAGAACAATTGCAGTAGATTGTATTTCAGATGTAAAGAATTGGACCGGGGTCCACAGTTCACTAGTGGTGTCTCTCCCATAAGATAAATAGCATGTTGGGTGAACAAATTACAGTTGGGCAATTGACAAATAGAGAGGGCATGACCATGCACATACATGATATGATGAGTATAGTGAGATTTAATTGGGCATTACGACAAAGTACATAGACCGCTATCCAGCATGCATCTATGCCTAAAAAGTCCACCTTCAGGTTATCATCCGAACCCCTTCCAGTATTAAGTTGCAAACAACAGACAATTGCATTAAGTATTGCGCGTAATGTAATCAATAACTACATCCTCGGACATAGCATCAATGTTTTATCCCTAGTGGCAACAGCACATCCCCAACCTTAGGGGTTCTTGTCAATCCCCCAGATTCGACAGAGGCATGAACCCACTATCGAGCATAAATACTCCCTCTTGGAGTTACAAGCATCAACTTGGCCAAAGCATCTACTAGTAACGGAGAGCATGCAAGATCATAAACAACACATAGGTATAAATTGATAATCATCATAACATGGTATTCACTATTCATCGGATCCCAACAAACACAACATATAGCATTACAGATAGATGATCTTGATCATGTTAGGCAGCTCACAAGACCCGACAATGAAGCATAATTAGGAGAAGACAACCATCTAGCTACTGCTATGGACCCATAGTCCAGGGGTGAACTACTCACTCATCACTCCGGAGGCGACCATGGCGGTGTAGAGTCCTCCGGGAGATGAATCCCCTCTCCGGCAGGGTGCCGGAGGCGATCTCCTGAATCCCCTGAGATGGGATTGGCGGCGGCGGTGTCTCTGGAAGGTTTTCTGTATCGTGGCTCTCGGTACTGGGGTTTTCGTGACGAAGACTATATGTAGGCGGAAGGGCAGGTCAGGGGGCCACACGAGGGGCCCAGATGACAGGCCGGCGCGGCCCAGCCCCTGGCCGCGCCGCCCTAGTATCTGGCCACCTCGTGGCCCCACTTCATCTCCTCTTCGGTCTTCTGGAAGCTTCGTGGTAAAATAGGCCCCTGGGCGTTGATTTCGTTCAATTCCGAGAATATTTCCTTACTAGGATTTCTGAAACCAAAAACAGCAGAAAATAGCAACTGGCTCTTTGGCATCTTGTTAATAGGTTAGTTCCAGAAAATGCATAAATATGACATAAAGTATGCATAAAACATGTAGGTATCATCAATAATGTGGCATGGAACATAGGAAATTATCGATACGTCGGAGAAATTATCTTTATCAACGCATCCGTCGCCGTTTTCTCTTCATCGGTGGCTTCGGCATCCCATGATTGGCGCCGGAGAATTTTTGCGGCACCATCAAAGGGAGCAATGTTGTATTCTTGCGAGTTGACGTCCTCCTCGTGGATGTACAACCACCTTTGGCGCCATCCTTGAACTGAGTGAGGGAACTTGACGTCAAAATAGTCTACTTCGTCACGGACGCAGATAACAACGCCACCCATGTTGTAGGTGACATTGCAAGAATTGTTGCGCCGGAGGTAACAAATGCGTTTCCACAGGCCCCAATGAGGATGGGTCCTGAGAAAGCATTTGCATAGCATGATGAAAATCGAAATATGGAGGATGGAGTTGGGGGTCAGCTGATGTAGCTGAATCCCATAGACAAAGAGAAGTCCACGAAGAAATTCGTGGATAGGGGTGGAAAGGCCGCGGATGAGATGGTCAACGAAGGTTACCCGATATCCAATGGGCGGCGTCGGGAAACTTTCATCACCGGGGAAGATTAAGGCTTCCTTCTTCTTCAACAGCCCAAGCATCTTGAGGGCGTTTGTGTCTTGGTTTGAGATCTTGGATCTCTCCCATCCAGAGATCTCAATCTCCTCTTTCGCCATGGTGGTTCCTGGAGCGGTGTGCCTGAGGAGTTTGGTGCGCGGTGGCATTCAAACAAGTGTTGGAGGAAAGTGGAGATAAGAAGTGCAACGAGCTTGGGGGGACGGCAATGGAGCTTTTGCGGCGAGGAAGAAAAGATGAGCGGCGGAGCGAAGGGAAAGATTGAGGAAGAAGGAGATCATTTATACCAAGAAAGCGATGCGTCGCACCGTTGGATAAAAAGGAAATGAATCGGATGCTTGAAGTTACTGGACAGGCACCGCAGCGTGCGTGCCGGGAAAAGCGGAGGACGTGTGTCCCCCACTTGCATAACGTGTCCAACGACGCAGAGTTTTGGGCCCATATGTCAGCGAAGTGACATGACTCGCGCCTTCCCAATACAGAGTTCGTGGCTGTTGTCAGTACTGACGTAATCATTGGAAAATCTCGGATAAGTATTTCAAAATAGCGGCAGAGAACTGTTGATGATTCAAGTAAGAGAAACTTCGAGAGCCTTTGATCAAATACTTATATTTGTTCAAACGCTCGGGGGCTAGTCTTATCCGAAGTTTTTTCTTCTGATAAGAGGACGGCATAAAAGACAGAAAAATGGTGGTTCAGAGATGTTACAAAATTGAGCCTACATCCAAGAATAAAATACTTGACTGTAACCTCGGGGGCTACTTCCATCGGAAGCGCTGGTCGTGCACCCGATAAAGATGGAAATAGTAGAAGAGTTGACAATATAGCGACAAGATAATAAAAGGTGAGCCTACAACCAAGTACAAGCACTTGGTTGTAGCCTCGGGGGCTACTCCCATCGGGAACACTGGTCACGTACCCGATGAAGTTGAAGGAGTCAAAGTGAGTATATTTCGAGTTATGATATAACTCTTCGTATACTCCCATCGGGAGGTCAAGATAAAAAAGTCATCATATGACTCGAATAAATGTGCTATTCCAACAGCCGAAAAAGGCACTCGATAATATATTATCAGAACGCCTCAATGGCGATTAAATCTCTGAATGTCGTAATACTTTACGAAGGTAAGACCCCGGGATTCGTCCTGCGTGGCGTGGTATCACACACGAATGCGCTCTGCTACTTTTTTCTGTATCAACAAATGCGAAGAAAAATCCTAACGGACGCGTTAGGTACCCGATAAAATATGACTGGAGTTCGGCATATGGTAAGACCTTAAACGGCACATGTCGAATTACGCCAGTATACCGAGATAATGTCCAGGGACTTGATCTTGAAGTAGGTTTTTGCGGGATTTCCACGAGAGCAGTTAACTGGTACCTGATCCGTCAGATGAACCAACCCCAACTACCATTATTCCTGTACAATATATGATTATTTTATGAAAATTATTTAGTGACTCGAAGAAATCATGTGTTAAATGTAGCGATGAAGATTTTTCTTGATTCTTCGATTCAAATAAAATCTCGGGGGCTACTGACATAGGCATCCACAATGGGTCTGCCGAAGAAGGTACCTGGGGTTTACTGAAGGCCCATGACTAGAAGAATATGAAGCCCAGAAGCCCAATTAAGTGTCGGTTTGAAAAGATAGAGTTGTATTAGGAATAATGACTTGTAACTATTACGGGAAGAACTCAAAGAGTATCCCTGTCAACACCCGGATTTTTAAGTCCAGATGCCTATTATGCCGTACATCGCAATCCCAGGAATATTGTTTTTGCGAGACATAATAGTAAGTAGCATAGAGTCATCATTTATTACAACACATACTTGTCTTACAACCATAGATCACATGATCCAATATTACACAAATATATTGTTCAACAACACAATTAGTAGCGGAAGCGAAGTAGTAGTGGACTATCTATTCCATAGGCAACGCTTGACGTTAGAAGACGATCCTAGTTATCGTAGACGTCCCGCTGTCCGTCATCCTGATACTGTTGCTCTCCTTCAAAGTCTGGCATTTGAATAGCCAGGGCAAAGCCATGAGTACTTTAAAGTGCTCGCAAACTAATGATACGTCTCCAACGTATCGATAATTTCTTATGTTCCATGCCACATTATTGATGTTATCTACATGTTTTATGCACACTTTATGTCATATTCGTGCATTTTCTGGAACTAACCTATTAACAAGATGTCGAAGTGCCGATTCTTTGTTTCTGCTGTTTTTGGTTTTAGAAATCCTAATGTAACGAAATATTCTCGGAATTGGATGAAATCAACGCCCGGGGTCCTATTTTGCCACGAAGCTTCCCGGAAGACCGAAGAGGAGACGAAGTGGGGCCACGAGGTGGCCACACCCTAGGGCGGCGCGGCCCCCCCTTGGCCGCGCGGCCCTGTGGTGTGGGCCCCTCGTGCCGCCTCTTGACCTGCCCTTCCGCCTACTTAAAGCCTCCGTTGCGAAACCCCCAGTACCGAGAGCCACGATACGGAAAACCTTACTGAGACGCCGCCGCCGCCGATCCCATCTCGGGGGATCCAGGAGATCGCCTCCGGCACCCTGCCGGAGAGGGGATTCATCTCCCGGAGGACTCTACGCCGCCATGGTCGCCTCCAGAGTGATGTGTGAGTAGTCTACCCCTGGACTATGGGTCCATAGCTGTAGCTAGATGGTTGTCTTCTCCCCATTGTGCTTCATTGTCGGATCTTGTGAGCTGCCTAACATGATCAAGATCATCTATCTGTAATTCTATATGTTGCGTTTGTTGGGATCCGATGAATAGAGAATACTTGTTATGTTGATTATCAAAGTTATGTCTATGTGTTGTTTATGATCTTGCATGCTCTCCGTTATTAGTAGATGCTCTGGCCAAGTTGATGCTAGTAACTCCAAGAGGGAGTATTTATGCTCGATAGTGGGTTCATGTCTCCGTGAATCTGGAGGGGTGACAAGAACCTCTAAGGTTACGGATGTGCTGTTGCCACTAGGGATAAAACATGGGTGCTATGTCAAGGGATGTAGTCACTGATTACATTACGCGCAATACTTAATGCAATTGTCTGTTGTTAGCAACTTAATACTGGAGGGGGTTCGGATGATAACCTGAAGGTGGACTTTTTAGGCATAGATGCATGCTGGATGGCGGTCTATGTACTTTGTCGTAATGCCCAATTAAATCTCACAATACTCATCATAATATGTATGTGCATGGTCATGCCCTCTCTATTTGTCAATTGCCCAACTGTAATTTGTTCACCCAACATGCTGTTTATCTTATGGGAGAGACACCTCTAGTGAACTGTGGACCCCGGTCCAATTCTCTTTACTGAAATACAATCTATTGCAATACTGTTCTACTGTTTTCTGCAAACAATCATCTTCCACACAATACGGATAATCCTTTGTTACAGCAAGCCGGTGAGATTGACAACCTCATTGTTTCGTTGGGGCAAAGTACTTTGGTTGTGTTGTGCAGGTTCCACGTTGGCGCCGGAATCTCTGGTGTTGCGCCGCACTACATCCCGCCGCCATCAACCTTCAACGTGCTTCTTGGCTCCTACTGGTTCGATAACCTTGGTTTCATACTGAGGGAAAACTTGCCGCTGTACGCATCACACCTTCCTCTTGGGGTTCCCAACGGACGCGTGTTGTACGCGTATCAACTAACACTAAAGTAATTACTTATTGAGTGTAATAAGGGGGTGCTAATCTCTAGGTTTATTTGCATAAAGCCAAGTTTTAATTTGATAAACATTTAGTAAGCCTTATCATTTGCTAGACTAACTCAAGTGGGAACATTAGTGTCATCCCCACAACTCATTGTAATTCACCTCACTATCACCTTCCAATTCATCATTCCTTTTTAAGATCAAAATTTCTGATAACGGAGACATTATGGCCTTTCCAATCGTTCGTAACCGTGGACACGGCTATTCGAATAGGTTTAACACTCTGCAGAGGTTGTACTCTTGTGCCACAACTTTTGATTACATCCGTCGAGGATAACCCCGAATCATCGTAACTCAGTACGCGGATCATCAACCATAACCTTACACTTATATATGCTAGTATGAGCACCTCTCCCCATGAGCTTGGCCTCCCGGTGAAAACCAACAGTTAACCCGGGAACTGCACAGGGCTTGGGCCGTACATTCACCTCATATTCACATCATTCCACACTTAACGGAGGCAGCCTCGGCGTAACCCCTATGATGCTTGTTTAGAGGGAACCCATACTAAAATACACAAGTTTCTAGTTAAGCCCTACCCATAATCAGGTATTGTGGGGGTACTTGTATAATTGGAAGGGTATCGCATTCAAACCCAATCATCAGTTTTCATTTAAATTCACCAAGTCAACCATGTCACCTTCAACTCCACTTTTTTTCAAAGTCATTTCACTTCACCATGTTCCCATCTAGAGTAGTCAATTTTATTTGATTAGCACTAGCAACTATTTCATGAGGGGTGCTATCTAGCTTTGATTTGTTCTAAGCTAACTTTGAATATTGTTCTACTCTAGACCAAGTGAATCATAAATCAAAAAGTACTTTGAAATAAATAAGCGAAAGTAAATGTAAAGTAAAACATGGGATAGGTAAGACATAAAAGTAAAGTGTGATGGTGCCTTGCTCTTGTAGAGCTATGCACTTGGTGTTTAGCAAGGGTTAGCTTGCCTTGAGCTGGGTAGTTGTCAAAGTTCTCCTCTTCTTCCTGGGAGTAGGCTTCCTCCTCTTGATACTCCTCGTTACTAGCGTCTATATACGAATACGAGGTATAAATACTAAACCAAGTTCACATACTAATCTAAAACACTCAAAAGAGTTCACACACTAATCCTATCATCATATCAAACATGGCATGGTGGATTACTTGGTTGGTTCTTATTTAAGAGAAAAATAATTTTCTCTCATTATTCTTATTTCTTTAATTTGGTATTTAGATCCTTAGAGAAAATAATTTCCTATCATTAAATATTATTAAGATTTAACCTCCTCATATAATAATCAGGTATGAAATCTAGGTTGACCAAGGTCAACATTCCATATCTATTATATGTGAGTATAATTTAATTGAAGTGCTACACTTCACATAATTTAAAACTAACAATTAAATGATTTAAATCTCTAAGTAATAATAATCAGAGGTTCATTAGCCTAAGGTCATTTCCTCTGGTTGTATTACTTAGGATCAAAATTTAAATGAGAGAGTAGCTCTCATAACTATTTGTAGAATTTGAATTTCAATATTTAGTTGCACTAGATTTGACTACATAGCCATTATTTTGATCTAGTCCATGATCATACAAACAACCTGTCTATATTATTGCATAATCAAATAGAGGACATCATTTGTGATTTATTTGAGTTGGAATCAATTCAAAATCAATTATGGTTGAATTTTAAATAAAGTTTCAATTTGCAAAAGTCCCTGTCTTGTTATTTTTATCAGATTAATTCTACTTTGAATTTGGAGATGGGACCAGTGGCATTAGTTATATAAATTCATTAGCTTTCCAATGGTATAAAGTTTGCTAAATTTGGATTGGTAGATTTCAAACTATTCAAAATTTACAAAGTCATCTGCAGGACATTTGAATAATTGTTAAAACTAAATTTGAATTCGTGGGCTAGGCGGGAAACGCTACTGGGCCGAAACAGAAATTAAAAACACTGCGCGGCCCAACAAGCAACGGGTGCATTTGGGCTGCCCTGGCAAGGTGGGGACCACCCGTCAGTGGCTCGTAACGAAGCGAAACAGTATGCGTGATTTAGACCGTAGGATTAGAACAGAACCCAACGGCGTGTGATCGTCGTCGTCTCCGACGAGCGACGGGTGCACTGGCGGCGAGCCTAGGGGGTCGGAGGGAGTACCAGGCCGTCGGAGAGGGAGCGCAGGCTGCTCGGTGAAGTGGAAGTAGATGGGGAAGCGTCTGGTGCAGCGGCGGAGCTCGGCGAGGCTCCAGTCGATGCAGAGCTTCCGCGGGCTCCGGCGGCTTCGAGCTCTCGATTCGAGCTACTCCGGCGAGGTGGGGTGAAATTGACTGGGGGAGAAGGATCAGTGATGAGAGGGGAGCGAGTTGCGTGAAGAAATGAAGGGCTGATCGTCTCTATTTATAGCTGGAGGGAGGTGGCCGAAGGGTGCTGTGGAGGAGCGTCCGTGGCGTGGCGTTTCTGGCGATCGAAGGGGCAACGCGAGGACGGCTAGAGGTAGGCATCGTCCTGGCGATGCTCAACGTGCAGCGACGCAGAGAAAAGGGCGACGGGATCAATCACGAGCTTGCAGGGAGTGCGGCAGAGCGTGCGGCATGATTCGGTCGAGGACGACAGCGACGATGCAGGGGCAGGCTATCGACGTTGTCTAGCATGTAGAGGGTGGCGAGTGGATGCTCGACGCAGGCGTAGCTGGTGCAGAGGAGGACGACGTCGCTCGAGCGCGCGACGTACTGGCGCGGCCAGAGCGCGGTGAGCGCGCGTGCTGGCATGTCCTGGCAACACTTGGACGCGCGCATTCTGGCCAATGCCGTGGCTTGGCGAGCTGGGGCTGGGTACGGTGAGGTTCCTCGTGCTGCAGAGATGCTCCAGGACAAGGAGAAGAGGCGAGATGGTGGCCAGAGAGGGATTGGCCAAAGGTGGCCGGCATGGTACGGGTTAGGGTTCATCTCCTCACTTTTCCACTTTAAACGCTGGTGACAAAGGCTAGGCTTGATGCAGGGATCATAGAGGGAGCTGATGATCACCAGGGAAAGTTGGTTTAGGCTAATATCCAATGGACAATGGTGTGTAACACAAATCTGAGAATATGCCTGCCAGGTGTTCGATCATATGGCCGCATGAACATTTTTGATGAATTTTGGAAATCTTTTTGGTACATCTCATTTATATAATTAACGCGAAAGATTGGTGGTGGTGGGGTTCATTTTGGAGTTGATTTGCAGAATTTCAAATTTGAGATGATCTTGTTTTCATTCTCGGGTTCCATCTTGGCACCTCATTTCTGGTCAACCTAGTCAACTCTAGCCCTGGTGGTCAACACCAACATTGTTCATCATCACTTGGTCTTGGATGAGGTGGCCTTAGTTGACCAAGTCTGGTTTAGGAATAAAAAGATAAGGAGGTGCAAAGTGGTGAAGAAAATATAAAAGTGACATATGACCATTATCATATGTGTGCAAGTTTTGAGATTTTCTTTGGTTTGATTCTTGTTTCATTGATGCAATTGTGTGTTTATCATATCTAAGCACTCTACAAGCAAGAGATCAAACAAATATGGCCTTTGGTGATGATTTGCAATTTGGCCTAATGTGTATGTGAGTGAGATATGAGTTTTTCTCATTTTCTTCTATTCTTCTCAAATTAGGGTTAGGTGATCTTAGTTTAGGGTTTAAGCACACTTGATCAACATACTAACACTCATCATGGCAATTGCACAAAAGAAAATCACTCAAATGCATGAAACTATATGTGGCACTATATGCATAGAAAAAGTTTTTGTTAGTTGCAAATTTTGAGTTTGGGGAATCTTCTTTCTTGATTAATATTGTTGAAACTTGGGATGTTACAAACCCTTCCCCTTACAAAAGATCTCGTCCCGAGATCTGAGAGAAAACTAGGTACTAAAGAGATCTGGGTACTCAGTCCTCATGAAGTCTTCTCTCTCCCAAGTGGCTTCTTCCTCGGTGTGATTACTCCATTGGATCTTCAGAAACTTGATACTCCTGGTGCGGGTGGTTCTGAAAGGTTCTTCCAAGATGCGAATAGGTACTTCACGGTATGTCAGATCTGAGTTGATATCCACAGCTCGATGATCGATGTTCTTGAAAACCTCGGTCTTCTCAGGCACTTCTAAGCACTTCCGGAGTAACGAGATGTGAAACACATTGTGTACCGCTGCCATTTCTTCCGGTAACTCCAGTTGATAGGATACTTCTCCTCGGCAGCTCAGGATTTTGAAGGGTCGGACATATCGGGGTGCAAGCTTTCCTCTAAGCTGAAATCTCTGCATTCCTTTAAGGGGGGACACTTTGAGATACACGAAATCTCCGATCTCGAAGGTCATCTCTCGGCGTCTCTTGTCGGCGTAGCTCTTCTGTCTGGATTGGGCGGTCTTGAGGTACTCGCGGATCTTGTGAACCTTCTCTTCAGCTTCTCGGAGAATATCTGGTCCAAAGACTTGACTCTCTCCTACTTCCGATCAATTCAGAGGGGTACGGCACTTCCTTCCGTACAGTGCTTCGAAGGGGGCCATCTGCAAGCTGGCTTGATAGCTGTTGTTGTACGAGAATTCTGCGTACGGCAGGCAGTCTTCCCACTTAGATCCATACTCTAGCACACATGCTCTCAACATATCTTCTAGTATCTGGTTGACTCGTTCAGTCCGTCCATCTGTCTGCGGGTGATAGGCTGTGCTGAAATTCAGACGAGTTCCGAGTCCTTCATGTACTTTCTGCCAGAATCTGGAGGTGAATTGGGATCCTCTATCGGACACTATCGACTTCGGGGTTCCGTGCAGGCTGACTATCCTTGAGATATATAACTCAGCGAGTCTTCGTCCTTGATAGGTGGTCTTGACGGGGATGAAGTGGGTGACTTTGGTCAGTCTGTCGACCACTACCCAGATGGAATCATTCCCTTTACTAGATTTGGGCAGTCCGGTGATGAAGTCCATTCCTACGGAATCCCACTTCCATTCGGGAATCTGTAGGGGTTGCAACAGTCCTGCGGGGCGTTGATGTTCTGCTTTGACTCTTTGACAGATGTCACATTTGGCGATGTAGCTTCCGATTTCTCTCTTCATTCCATGCCACCAAAATTGTTCTTTCAAATCTTGGTACATCTTGGTTCCTCCGGGATGAATGGAGTAAAGGGTGTCATGGGCTTCTTTCAGAATAACTAGCTTCAACTCTGAGTCTGACGGCACGCAAAGGCGTCCGTTGTACCATAGCACTCCTTCTTCATCTGCGGTGAATCCCGGTGCTTTTCCCACAGCTATTTGGCTCTTTATCCCGTCAATGCTAGCATTTCCTTTTTGAGCTTCCTTGATCTGACTAACCAGGGTGGGTTGGAGTTCAATGCTGGCTAGATATCCTTCGCTAACCAGTTCAAGTCTAAACTGTTCAAACTCTTGATACAGGCTGGGTTGCTCGGTGGCTAACATGGAGTTCAACTGACACGGCAGTCTACTCAGAGCATCCGCTACCACATTGGCCTTGCCGGGGTGATAATGGATTTCCATGTCGTAATCCTTGATTAACTCTATCCATCTGCGTTGCCTCATATTCAGCTCCTTCTGCGTGAAGATATACTTCAGGCTCTTGTGATCCGAGTAAATCTCGCATCGGTTACCCATGAGGTAATGATGCCATACTTTCAGTGCTAAAACCACGGCTGCTAGCTCTAAGTCATGGGTTGGATAGTTCTATTCATGTTGCTTCAGTTGTCGTGACAAGTAGGATATCACTTTGCCTTCTTGCATCAGCACACATCCAAGACCAATCTTGGAGGCGTCACAGTACACATCAAATGGCTTGGTAATGTCCGGCATAACCAGTATTGGGGCTGATGTCAATCTGCGCTTGAGCTGTTGAAAGCTCTCTTCACACTTGTCGGTCCATTCGAACTTCTTGTCCTTCTTCAATAATTGAGTCATCGGTCTTGCTATGCTCGAGAATCCTTCAATGAATCGGCGGTAATATCCCACCAATCCGAGAAATGCACGGACTTCGATCTGAGTGGTTGGGGCTTTCCATTCTTCAACGGTCTTGATTTTTGAGGGGTCAACGGCAATTCCTCCGGCAGACAAAATATGACCCAAGAATCCTACTTCCTTCAACCAGAACTCACACTTGCTGGACTTGGCATACAACTGATGCTCCCGAAGGGTATCTAGGACCACTTCCAAATGTTGCTCATGTTCTTCTTCGGATTTGGAATAGATGAGGATGTCGTCGATGAACACAACGACAAACTTATCCAGGAAGTTCATAAAAATCTTATTCATGAGATTCATGAAGTAAGCGGGGGCATTGGTCAATCCAAATGACATGACATTGTACTCGTACAATCCATATCTGGTGGTAAAGGCAGTTTTGGGGATGTCGGTGGCACGAATCTTCAGTTGATGGTATCCTGTCCTCAGATCAATCTTCGAGAATACTTTGGCACCGGTCAGTTGGTCAAACAGATTTTCTATCTTGGGCAACGGATACTTGTTCTTGATGGTGACATCGTTAAGCTTACGATAGTCCGTAACCAAACGAGTGACACCGTCCTTCTTATCCACAAACAAAATTGGTGATCTCCAAGGCGACGCACTTGGTCGAATCAGACCTTTGAATAGCATATCATCCAGTTGCTTCTTCAATTCCACTAACTCTGCCGGGTTCATGCTATAGGCTCTCTGGGCTATAGGTCCGGTTCCAGGGATTAACTCGATGATAAACTCGATATCCCGATTTGGGGGCATACCGGGTAGATCATCTGGAAACACATCGGGGTATCGACAAACGACCCTGATCTGATCCAAGGTGGGTTTGGCTAGACTTTGGTTGCAGGTAAACTTTCTGGGCATTCTTTCAGATATGTGCTCGACTATTATTCCGGTGCTACTAGTCATGGTGATGGCCTTCTTGGCACAATCCATCAGTCCATGATGTTTCGCCATCCAGTCCATACCCAGGACTACTTCCAAACATTTGGCTCCCAGAACAATCAAATTTGCATAAAATTCTATTTCATGAATTCTGATAGGCACATCTTTGCAAATTTTTCTACCTTTAGTTGTTGACCCAGGTATTTGAACTATCATGACATGCTTCAAACTGATAGGTTGAATCTTACTAGTGCATGCAAAATCTTCGGTAACAAACGAATGCGATGCTCCAGAATCAAACAACACTCTTGCAGGTATTGAGTTAACAGAGAACATACCCAGCACAACATCTGGGGCTTCCTGAGCTTCTTCCGCATTCATGTGATAGAGGCGGCCATTGCGGTTGTTCGGGTTGTTGGGGGCGAACTTCTTGTTGTTGGTGACACGGCGTTGCTGCTGAGCAGGGCCAGAGGTGTTGGCGGCAGTCTTGGCGAGCTTCTTGGGGCACTCGTAGGAGAAGTGCCCCGCCACTCCGCACTCGTAATAGTTGTAGGTGGACTTGTCCTTGGGGGTGATGGGAACAGCATTGCTCCCAGTCCTTGGAGCGGTGTTGGAGTTGTTGTTGGGGGCGCGGGGTGGAGCGCGGTTGAAGTTGTTGTTGTTGTTGCCTCCTGTCCTGGGGTTTCCTCCACTCCGGTTCTGATAACTCGGACATGAATTCTGCATCTGGGGCTTGTTGTTTCTTGGGACGAACCCTCCACTTGAGCTGGGGCGATACTTGTGGGTATTGCTGGGCCCACTTTGATTCATCATGCGGCGCTTGCGGTTCTCATTGGCTTGGTGTATCTTCCCCTCCATCTGAATGGCGGAGTCAACGAGGGCTTCCAGGTCAGCAAAGGGGATGTTGATCAGCACAGTCTGCATCTCATCATGCAGTCCATTCAGAAACCTCTCCTTCCTCTTCTCGACGGTGTCGGTCTCATCCGGGGCGTACCTTGACAAAGTGAGGAATTTGTCGCGGTATTCTACCACGGTCATTCTGCCTTGTTTCAGTTCCCTGAACTCATCCCTCATCTTCTTGATCAGGCCCGGGGGCACATGATACTTGCTAAACTTGAGTTTGAAATCTTCCCAAGTCATCATTTGCCCCGCATTCAATGCGCGAGCACTTGTCCACCAGGCACGTGCAGGTCCAGCCAGATAGTGAGTGGCGAACAACACCTTCTCATTGTCCTCAACTCCGGCAACCTCAAGATTGTTCTCCATGGTTTGGAGCCAATCATCAGCATCGAGGGGTTCCTCCGTCTTGCTAAACACCGGTGGGTTGGTGTTCTGGAAGTTCTTCAGCTTCGACCCTGGGTGGTCGTGGTTTCCATGGCCTTGATTGCCCTGAGCTATCTGTTGAAGTGCAGCTAAATTGGCTTGCCGTTCAGCTCTCTCAACTTCTCTATCAGCCAACATCTGTTGCAACATCTGCATCATTGCCTCCTGAGTCATGTTGCGAGTTGGAGGTGCCATCTGAACAGTGATAGGGATCATGAGACGAGAGGGAAATTTCTATGGCTCATTTTGGGATAAAATTTCACACAATTTAAAACTTGATTCATAAAATAGTAATAATATTACACACACAAACATAGTTGTTATCACCAGATTTTGGACAAATCCAGAGGTGGGCCGTAAGAGAGATGGGCTTGGAAGACTACACATGGAAGATCTCTGAAGCGGCCTTGCACGGAGAATTTGGGCTAGTTTGCCCGTGTATCTTTAATTATAGTAGATTATGTTTTAGATCAAGATTAGAGTTTGTATCGTGCACGGTGGGATATTCCCACGTTAGAAAGTCCGCTGGACTATAAATATGTATCTAGGGTTTATGGAATAAACAACAACACAACGTTCACCCCAAAACAAACCAATCTCGGCGCATCGCCAACTCCTTCGTCTCGAGGGTTTCAATCAGGTAAGCGACATGCTGCCTAGATCGCATCTTGCGATCTAGGCAGCACAAGCCCCACGTTGTTCATGCGTTGCCCGTACTGAAGCGTCTTTGATGGCGGGCAACGTAGTTATCATAGATGTGTTAGGGTTAGCATAGTTCTCCGTATAACATGCTTACGTAGTGCAACCCTTGCATGTCTAGCCGCCCTCACACCTATCTCAGGTGTGGGGGCGGCACCCTGCTTGTTCATTATTTAGTAGATCTGATCCGTTACGATTGCTCCTTGCTCTGCAAGGATTAGTTTAATATCTGCAATAGTTAGGCCTTACAAAGGGGGGGAGGATCCAGCGGCACGTAGGGTGGCGTTCGCAAGTCCTAAACAGGATGTTCCGAGGATCAACGCCATGTTGGTTTTTTGGCCTTGTTTAGGATCGGCTTACGAGCACCGTGCGTGGCCGCGAGGCCCAACCTAGAGTAGGATGATCCGATTATGCGGTGAAAACCCTAAATCGTCGTAGATCTCATTAGCTTTATCTTGATCAAGCAGGATCACCAAGTATTCGTGCACCCGTACGAATCATGGGTGGATCGGCTCTTTGAGCCGATTCACGAGATAACTTTGAGAGCCGATCGAGGCTCTTATTTAATGTTTACGTGTATGCCATGCGAGGAACTAAGCGAGGCATCCCCATCACCTTCCGACCAGGTATAGGTCAGGTGGCACGCCCTTGCACTTCGCATCGCCGCGTGTGACCAGAAGAGCATTGCGGGCCGTCGCTCGGAGGGTCTCAGCCAGCCGCAGCTCTAGGCTCTTCCCGGCTCTACCTGTGTTGACAGTCGCTGCCCGCCGGTGGGTTTTGGCAGTCAACACATTCTGGCACGCCCGGTGGGACAATCGTCTACATCAACCACATCGCCATCTACATCTGAGATGGCGGCGGACGGCACGCCAGTCACCTACGAGGAGTTACCTGCCGAGCTCAAGAAGAAATACGACGAGATCAAGGTCACCCTCGAAGCCGACCTCATCGGCTCTTTTCGAAGAACCCGTACCCATGGCATCGGATGGAAGGGATTCTCACCACAAGGTGCACTCGATGGGATAGATCTCTCTGCCCCGTCGGAGGAACGCACCAGGGCCTACGAGCAGGAGATCAACTACTTGGTGGCTCACTCGCTACACCGCCACTCGAAAACTTGGTCAACGTGTTGGAGCGTCTCGCTCTGCGCGTGATCCGAGGAGATCATGAGCCACCGGTACTCGCCGTCAGACCAGCTCTCGGGACGCATCAAGGGGAGTTGCCACTCCGGTCCGTCCACCGCTGCCAGATGCGTTGGCAGCACCAGCTGAAGTGCCGGCTACACCGGCATTCGTCGTCTACAAGATCGGTGGTGACCCTAGTGACTACCAGTTCTTGGCCGAGGCGCCTAAGGAGATCCCTCAAGGATACGCGTGCACGTATGTGCCAGATTGTGGCAACTGGCCACTCTCAAACCAGGCCACAACGTCAGGGACTCCGGCGCAAACAGGAGGAACGTCAACAACAGAGCTTGAGAAGCAGACGTGGCTAACTAAGTACGCCACCCCGACGAAACTCCCGAGCCCAGCTCCTGCACGTCGCTAATAGCTGGAAAACCAAACATGGCTGGCTAAGAACGCCACCCCGGCGAATCTTCGAGTGCATCTCCTGCAGCCGGCCACAATGGATCAGATCGGTACCATGCGAGAGACCAGTTCGGCATGGTGCCGAAAGAAGGGCAATCGGCTATTCCAAGCCGTACCAGACGAGTACGAGATGATCCTGCTGCCACCTAAATATCGGCTCCCCGACTTCTCCAAATTCAGTGGATCCGATGGCTCCAGCTCCCTCGTGCACTTGGGCCGATATTTGGCGCAACTAGGACCGGCTTCAGTGTCGGATCAGCTACGCGTGAGGCTCTTTTCACAGTCCCTCACGGGATCGGCTTTTGGATGGTACACCTCTTTGCCAGCAAACTCCATCCGGTCTTGGAAGCAATTGGAAGAGCAGTTCCATACGCAATACCATTCAGAAGCTTCCGAGTCCAGCATTGCCGATCTAGCACAACTACGTCAGAAGCGCGCAGAAACGGTGACAGAGTACATCCAGCGCTTCAGGAATCTTAGGAACCGATGTTATTCGGTTCGTATAACTGAAAAGGAAGCAGTCGAGTTGGCAGTAGCAGGCCTTACAACACAGCTCAAGGACATGGCCTCCCAAGCAGATTATCCCTCGCTGGCGCACATGGTTCAGAAACTATCAGCATATGAACAGCGCCACCCAGACCTGTACCAAGACAAGTTCAAGCGTGCAGTAGTCATGGTCGATACAGAGGAAGGTGAAGTGCCTGCGGGAGACCAAGAAGTAGCAGTGGCTGAGTGGACTCGGGGAGGAACCCCCGTGTCCTGCAAATGGGTAAAGCCACCAGGGCCGCCCAGGGGATTTGATTTTGACGTGACCAAGACTGAACAAATCTTCGACCTCCTGCTCAAGGAGAAACAGTTGACGATTCCTGAAGGTCTCAAGTTCCCCACGGCGCAAGAGCTAAACGGAAAGCCGTACTGCAAATTCCACAACTCGCTTTCCCATGCCACCAACGACTGCAGGGTGTGGCGTCAGCACATCCAAGCGGCGATAGAGAAGGGGCGTTTAATTTTCAACCAGTACGCCATGAAGGTAGACACCCAGCCCTTCCCCGCCGTTAACATGGTAGAAGTCATCTACCCTAAGGGTTGCCAGCCAGGTCCCACGTTCAGCATCAACATGGTAGGACTTGGGAACCGCTCTGGCAAAGATGGAGATGAGGGCAGCTGCTCTCATGGCAAGGACACAGAAGAGGCCGCTCCACGCGATCGGCTCCATCATGATGGCAAGCGCTACGTCACAGAGGGAGAAGTGAAGAACATAAGATATCAACAACCTCTCTCTGATCACCTCCTCAACAAATATGTGAGTCAGTATGACCAACGCCGACGGTCCAACTATGATGATGAAGGAGATCGTCTGGCTAGAGAAGCCAGAAGACATCGTCGGCAGGATCGCGATGAGGAGGAGCACGAGCGCCGTGCCACAGACAAGTCAAGGGAGCAAGATGACAACGCCGGTTCACCGGGACTGCCCTTTCTTCAGACACTGCTGGGATTCAGGAATGAGCCGATTGCCCACAATCGGCAATTGCCCAGAATGCAACAAGAAGAAGAAGGAGGCAGCCAACGTGTCTGTGTTTGAGCGCTTAGGACCTCTCCCACCACCAAGCAAACGCGCTGAGTCACTTCGTTGGGCAGATCTTGAGGATTCCGAAGACGAGGGACTAGAAGAAGAAGAAGACAGGTACCACCGTCCAAGGTGGTGCCCTGACGGACTCAGCCGTTCACAAAAACGCAGGGTTCAGCGGTTGCGCGGCCTGGAGGAAGCCGAAAGGTTATACCTGCATACGCTAAGGAAGGCACGGCCTGATCTGGCTGCAAAGATTCAGCGAGCCCTGGATGAGGAGGGTCGTCCACGGAGAATGGAGTGGCGTCCCAAGCAAAGGAAAGCCGATGATGAAACATCGGCTGGCACAAACATGGTGCTTGTCTTGCCGACAGAGCTTAGTGCTCCACGATTATACGATGCACTAAAGGTGGATGACAGCAGGCGCATCAAGTCAGAGGTTGGGTTGGTTTTATCCAGCCTAACCGAGTAGCAAGATTAAAACAATGAGCAAACCGGGTGAGGCTGATCCTTGTGATCGGCCCCAAAAAAAAAAAAAAAAATTTATGGAGGAACATTACAAAACCTTCATCGAACAAGCAATGTGGAGGCCGATTCCAGCAATCGGCTAAAATTATCTTCTGCACATATTCTGTTTGTGGTCAGCAACGATCTACTGGGCAGCGGCCACGTCGGCAGATGAAAGTCAGCATGAATCTTTGCGAAGCCGACGTACAAGTGCAGTGCCCTGACTAACCATGAAAGCCGATATCTGCAGTCATTTGGCAGATTCGGCTCGGGGGGCATATAGTCATGAACATGCGCAGGTAACACGTGCAGACATGCGTGCGGTGGAATATTGGGGGCCGATTAAGGAGAAAAATCGGCCAAATAAAAAATAAAAATTTTCGCACGAAGCAAAGCCGATGCAGATACGTGGCCATCGACTCAAGAGGAACAGCTGTTGTGAGCAGGAAGTGAGTCACGAAGAGAGATTCTAATGGAAGAGCTCCTCAGTTGAGTGGCTTGATGACTTCGGTTTTCTCTTCAAGAACCTCTGGTTTCTTTTCTGCGAGTAATGTGCAGATCAGGTTAAGGATGGGATGCATCAGATCCACCACAGGGAAGGAGCCGATCTGACATGCAAGGCGCGAAAAGTAGACTGAAGAAGCCCGGGGGGCAGCTCACCCTGAAGGTTCTCTGCTCTGGAGAGCCGATTTTGCTGAAATCGGCTGGTTCCGCATCATGACTTGGGAACTGATAGCGACACATTTGGTTAGTCCACTGATATGCTCGCCTTGATAGAGGCTCGGGGGGCAACTGATGGCGCAGAACTTCCGTTCTTAAGAAGCCGATTGAAATTTCATCAGGCTGAAAACCCAGTGGTATCGACTTCAGGAGCAAGTCGTGTCGGCGGTGGTTCTGGGGCTCTCGTGAGAACGTCGATCTGCCTAGTTGTCTGCCAGAGCGTTGTCATCGGCTCGTTGGGCATTGGCTAAAGTAACGATCGGCGGGGTCAGCAGAAGAGGGAATCGGCTCAATTAAACCCCGAAGAAATCGGCAAAATCAAATTGGGGAAAAGTTCTTCATTGATAAACCAGATTTCTTACATAGAGGAGCTGATTGCTCTCAAAAGGGAGTACTAAGGGGATACATTGCCCCGTCTACTGTTGCTGATCCTATTCTAGAGGTCCTATTCTACGGGCCGTCACTGCCCTTGTCGTCACCATCGTCAGCACTGTCGGCGCTGCTCCCGGCGGGCTCGTCGTCGCTGCTGTAGCGGCCGCCGGCAAGACCTTCGTTGTCCTCGTCCTCCACGTCGTCGTCGTCGTCGTCGCTATCATAATCACTGAGATTCCCTGGCCAGGGGCAATGGCGCTTGGCCGGCGGCTCGTCGGAGGGGTTGTCGTCGTCATCCTCCTCCTCCTCTTCCTCCTCCTTCACCTCGGAGGAGGTAAAGTCATCCCAGGAGAAGCGATCGTCATCGCTCTCCTCCTCCGATTCCCCGTTGGCGGGGAAGCAGAGGTCGCTCTCCCCGTCCGTCGAGGACTGGTCGTCCTCGGACCAGATGGAGAAGTCATGGTCTGACTCCTCCCCGGCCTCAATGGCGCGGCGGATGTTGGCCGCATGGACTTCTTGTGGGCTCGGTGCTGGCATCGGCTCGGGAGAAGAGGACTCGAAGGAAAGTCCCGACGAGGCAGAGGAAGAAGAAGACATGGAGCGCAGAAGGGTTTTTTGGGGTGCCGATGGCTGGAACAGAGGAAGGGGATAAAGATAACTAATCAGTCGGCACGGTTAAATAATGAGAAAACCTGGTGGGAATTACTGCCGTTACAGTTTCTGAAGGGGTAATGTCAGAGCTGTCAAATTTTGCAGAGAAGCTGAGAGGACAGGGCATAATGATGACGGATGCTGCAAATGGCTCTGATCTGCCACGACATGACCCTTCGAAAGGAAAGCATAATGATTTTGGAAATGTTATTTCCAAAACCAGGGGGGCATGTGTTATCACCAGATTTTGGACAAATCCAGAGGTGGGCCGTAAGAGAGATGGGCTTGGAAGACTACACGTGGAAGATCTCTGAAGCGGCCTTGCACGGAGAATTTGGGCTAGTTTGCCCGTGTATCTTTAATTATAGTAGATTATGTTTTAGATCAAGATTAGAGTTTGTATCGTGCACGGTGGGATATTCCCACGTTAGAAAGTCCGCTGGACTATAAATATGTATCTAGGGTTTATGGAATAAACAACAACACAACGTTCACCCCAAAACAAACCAATCTCGGCGCATCGCCAACTCCTTCGTCTCGAGGGTTTCAATCAGGTAAGCGACATGCTGCCTAGATCGCATCTTGCGATCTAGGCAGCACAAGCCCCACGTTGTTCATGCGTTGCCCGTACTGAAGCGTCTTTGATGGCGGGCAACGTAGTTATCATAGATGTGTTAGGGTTAGCATAGTTCTCCGTATAACATGCTTACGTAGTGCAACCCTTGCATGTCTAGCCGCCCTCACACCTATCTCAGGTGTGGGGGCGGCACCCTGCTTGTTCATTATTTAGTAGATCTGATCCGTTACGATTGCTCCTTGCTCTGCAAGGATTAGTTTAATATCTGCAATAGTTAGGCCTTACAAAGGGGGGGAGGATCCAGCGGCACGTAGGGTGGCGTTCGCAAGTCCTAAACAGGATGTTCCGAGGATCAACGCCATGTTGGTTTTTTGGCCTTGTTTAGGATCGGCTTACGAGCACCGTGCGTGGCCGCGAGGCCCAACCTAGAGTAGGATGATCCGATTATGCGGTGAAAACCCTAAATCGTCGTAGATCTCATTAGCTTTATCTTGATCAAGCAGGATCACCAAGTATTCGTGCACCCCGTACGAATCATGGGTGGATCGGCTCTTTGAGCCGATTCACAGGATAACCTGAGAGCCGATCGAGGCTCTTATTTAATGTTTACGTGTATGCCATGCAGGAACTAAGCGAGGCATCCCCATCACCTTCCTGACCAGGTATAGGTCAGGTGGCACGCCCTTGCACTTCGCATCGCCGCGTGTGACCAGAAGAGCATTGCGGGCCGTCGCTCGGAGGGGTCTCAGCCAGCCGCAGCTCTAGGCTCTTCCCGGCTCTACCTGTGTTGACAGGCCGCTGCCCGCCGGTGGGTTTGAAGGTAGCAAATATTACAAGCCAACAATCCGGAGGGTTTGAAGAACCCTTTCAACAATCTACGATACATGGGGCGGATACAAAGGACCGATACATATCACGGGACGCAAGTGCTCAGACGGGACTACTCTCCATCGACGTTGATCGGGTAGACGTTGACTATCCCGGCAGCAAGGTGCTCGTGGCCATCCTCGTAAGGGTGGAACTCCAGGTCATCGTCTTCCTCCTCCTCGTAGTCGTCGCCGTTGCTCACGTAGGAGTAGCCGTCCCCCTGGATGTTCTCCCCTTCACCTTCGCCCTCCAGTTCGCGGATCTGCTCCGCTTGGGTCTCGATGGTCGCCTTCAGTGTGGCGATCCTGGCCTTGAGGCGGTTGATGGAGTAGTCCTTCTTCAGGTTGAGGCGGCGGAGAGCCCTGCGCTCCCCGGCGATGACCTTGATGGTCTCCGCCTGCTGTGCCAGCTGAAGGTGGGTGTGGTTGGCCTACTCGTGGGAGTTGTCCAAGTCGATGCGGGTCTCATTCAACATAAAGTCGAGATGATCCACATGGTGGCGCAGTTGAGGGTGCGACGGCAGGTTCATGGGCACCCCAAGAGAGTTGTGCCTTGCATAGTGCGCAAAGGGATTCCCCTCGAGGTCCATGGCATTCTGCCCGCACAGACGTGCGAGCCCCTCCTGTAGTCCACGGGCGAGACCGTCCGCCCAGTTGTTCTCCCGGAAGGAGAACTGGATCCTCTGGCTCATGGGCATCGTGAACCTTCCACAGAGGTCAACCATGATGACCCATTGGAGCTGACTGCTGCGCGTAGTTGACTTATGTCTTTTCGTTCAACACGCGTCCGTTGGGAACCCCAAGAGGAAGGTGTGATGCGTACAGCGGCAAGTTTCCCTCAGTAAGAAACCAAGGTTTATCGAACCAGTAGGAGCCAAGAAGCACGTGAAGGTTGATGGCGGCAAGATGTAGTGCGGCGCAACACCAGGGATTCCGGCGCCAACATGGAACCTGCACAACACAACCAAAGTACTTTGCCCCAACGAAATAGTGAGGTTGTCAATCTCACCGCCTTGCTGTAACAAAGGATTAGATGTATAGTGTGGAAGATGATTGTTTGCAGAGAACAGTAGAACAAGTATTGCAGTAGATTGTATTTCAGTATAGAGAATTGGACCGCGGTCCACAGTTCACTAGAGGTGTCTCTCCCATAAGATAAATAGCATGTTGGGTGAACAAATTACAGTTGGGAAATTGACAAATAAAGAGGGCATGACCATGCACATACATATTATGATGAGTATAGTGAGATTTAATTGGGCATTACGACAAAGTACATAGACCGCTATCCAGCATATATCTATGCCTAAAAAGTCCACCTTCAGGTTATCATCCGAACCCCTTCCAGTATTAAGTTGCTAACAACAGACAATTGCATTAAGTATTGCGCGTAATGTAATCAATAACTACATCCTCGGACATAGCATCAATGTTTTACCCCTAGTGGCAACAGCACATCCATAACCTTAGAGGTTTCTGTCACTCCCCCAGATTCACGGAGACATGAACCCACTATCGAGCATAAATACTCCCTCTTGGAGTTACTAGCAAAAACTTGGCCAGAGCCTCTACTAATAACGGAGAGCATGCAAGATCATAAACAACACATAGATATAAATTGATAATCAACATAACATGGTATTCTCTATTCATCGGATCCCAACAAACACAACATATAGCATTACAGATAGATGATCTTGATCATGTTCGGCAGCTCACAAGACCCGACAATTGAGCACAATGAGGAGAAGACAACCATCTAGCTACTGCTATGGACCCATAGTCCAGGGGTAGACTACTCACTCATCACTCTGGAGGCGACCATGGCGGCGTAGAGTCCTCCGGGAGATGAATCCCCTCTCTGGCAGGGTGCCGGAGGCGATCTCCTGAATCCCCCGAGATGGGATTGGCGGCGGCGGCGTCTCTGGAAGGTTTTCCGTATCGTGGCTCTCGGTACTTGGGGTTTCGCGACGAAGGCTATTTGTAGGTGGAAGGGCAGGTCAGGGGGCCACACGAGGGGCCCAGGGGACAGGTCGGCGCGGCCAAGACCTGGGCCGCGCCGCCCTATCATCTGGCCGCCTCGTGGCCCCACTTCGTTGAGTCTTCGGTCTTCTGGAAGCTTCGTGTGAAAATAGGCCCCTGGGCGTTGATTTCGTCCAATTCCGAGAATATTTCCTTACTAGGATTTCTGAAACCAAAAACAGCAGAAAATAGCAACTGGCTCTTCGGCATCTTGTTAATAGGTTAATTCCAGAAAATGCATAAATATGACATAAAGTATGCATAAAACATGTAGATATCATCAATAATGTGGCATGGAATATAAGAAATTATCGATACGTCGGAGACGTATCAGCATCACCAAGCTTAGTTTCTGCTCGTCCCGAGCAGGTAAATGATAAACAAGGATAATTTCTGGAGTGACATGCCATCATAACCTTGATCATACTATTGTAAGCATATGTAATGAATGCAGCGAGCGAAACAATGTAAATGACATGAGTAAACAAATGAATCATAAAGCAAAGACTTTTCATGAATAGTACTTTCAAGACAAGCATCAATAAGTCTTGCATAAGAGTTAACTCATAAAGCAATAATTCAAAGTAGAGGTATTGAAGGAACACAAAGGAAAATGAAGTTTCATCGGTTGCTTTCAACTTATAACATGTATATCTCATGGATATTGTCAATGTAAAGTAGTATAACAAGTGCAATATGCAAGTATGTAGGAATCAATGCAAAGTTCACACAAGTGTTTGCTTCTTGAGATAGAGAGAAATAGGTGAACTGACTCAACAATAAAAGTAAAAGAATGGTCCTTCAAAGAGGAAAGCATCGATTGCTATATTTGTGCTAGAGCTTTGGTTTTTAAAACAAGAAACAATTTTGTCAACGGTAGTAATAAAGCATATGTGTTATGTAAATTATATCTTACAAGTTGCAAGCCTCATGCAAAGTATACTAATAGTGCCCGCACCTTGTCCTAATTAGCTTGGATTACCGGGATTATCGCAATGCACATGTTTTAACCAAGTGTCACAAAGGGGTACCTCTATGCCGCCTGTACAAAGGTCTAAGGAGAAAGCTCGCATTGGATTTCTCGCTTTTGATTATTCTCAACTTAGACATCCATACCGGGACAACATAGACAACAGATAATGGACTCCTCTTTTATGCATAAGCATGTAGCAACAATTAATTTTCTCATATGAGATTGAGGATATATGTCCAAAACTGAAACTTCCACCATGATTCATGGCTTTAGTTAGCGGCCCAATGTTCTTCTCTAACAATATGCACGCTCTAACCATTTAGGTGGTAAATCTCCCTTACTTCAGACAAGACGGACATGCATAGCAACTCACATGATATTCAACAAAGAGTAGTTCATGGCGTCCCCAGGAACATGGTTATCGCACAACAAGCAGTTTAATAAGAGATAAAGTGCATAAGTACATATTCAATACCACAATAGTTTTTAGGCTATTTGTCCCATGAGGTATATATTGCAAAGGTAGAGGATAGAAATTTTAAAGGTAGCACTCAAGCAATTTACTTTGGAATGGCGGAGAAATACCATGTAGTAGGTAGGTATGGTGGACACAAATGGCATAGTGGTTGGCTCAAGGATTTTGGATGCATGAGAAGTATTCCCTCTCGATACAAGGTTTAGGCTAGCAAGGCTATTTGAAACAAACACAAGGATGAAGCGGTGCAGCAAAACTCACATAAAAGACATATTGTAAACATTATAAGACTCTACACCGTCTTCCTTGTTGTTCAAACTCAGTACTAGAAATTATCTAGACTTTAGAGAGACCAAATATGCAAACCAAATTTTAGCAAGCTCTATGTATTTCTTCATTAATAGGTGCAAAGTATATGATGCAAGAGCTTAAACATGAGCACAACAATTGCCAAGTATCACATTATCCAAGACATTATAGCAATTACTACATGTATCGTTTTCCAATTCCAACCATATAACACTTTAACGAATAAGAAACTTCGCCATGAATATTATGAGTAAAGCCTAAGGACATACTTGTCTATATGCAACAGCGGAGCATGTCTCTCTCCCACACAAAGAATGCTACGATCCATTTTATTCAAACAAAACAAAAACAAAAACAAACCGACGCTCCAAGCAAAGCACATAAGATGTGACGGAATAAAAATATAGTTTCAGGGGAGGAACCTGATAATGTTGTCGATGAAGAAGGGGATGCCTTGGGAATCCCCAAGCTTAGATGCTTGAGTCTTCTTGATATATGCAGGGGTGAACCACCGGGGCATCCCCAAGCTTAGAGCTTTCACTCTCCTTGATCATGTTGTATCATCTCCCTCTCTTGATCCTTGAAAACTTCCTCCACACCAAACTCAAAACAACTCATTAGAGAGTTAGTGCACAATCAAAATATACATGCTCAGAGGTGACATAATCATTCTTAACACTTCTGGACATTGCACAAAGCTACTGAAAGTCAATGGAATCGAAATATCCATCGAGCATATCAAAACAGGCAATGCGAAATAAAAGGCAGAATCTGTCAAAACAGAACAGTTCGTAAAGACGAATTTTATTGAGGCACCAGACTTGCTCAAATGAAAATGCTGAAATTGAATGAAAGTTGCGTACATATCTGAGGATCACTCACGTAAATTGGCATAATTTTATGAGTTACCTACAGAGAATTTTGCCCAGATTCGTGACAGCAAAGAAATCTGTTTCTGCGCAGTAATCCAAATCTAGTATGAACCTTACTATCAACGACTTTACTTGGCACAACAAAACACTAAACTAAGATAAGGAGAGGTTGCTACAGTAGTAAAAAACTTCCAAGACACAAATATAAAACAAAATACTGTAGTAAAAACATGGGTTGTCTCCCATAAGCGCTTTTCTTTAACGCCTTTCAGCTAGGCGCAGAAAGTGTATATCAAGTATTATCAAAGGATGGTGTATCTACAGCGGGGTTTGGAGTTTTCTTAACCATGCATAGTATATTGGATACATAAGTTTTAGCGGCTCCCTTTTCATTAGTCTTGGGCTTGCTACTCTCATCAAACAAATTTTCAGGAACAAGCCAAGCATAGTTATTTTCTAGTGCGTCATTCATCGCTAGGAGCTTACATGGTATTGGTGCTTTGATCTCCCCACCATCATTAATATTATTAGTGTACCTTACTCTCTCCATGTCCATCTTTTCAAGGAGACTAAAATTGGTATAAGAACCAAGCATCTTATATTTAATAAAGACGTTTCTAGCCTCTCTTGCTATACCACCAAATTCTCTAAGAAGGGTTTCTAAAACAAAATCTTTCTTTTCCCCTTCTTCCATATCACCGAGTGTAAGAAACATGTGTTGGATTATAGGATTGAGATTAACAAATTTAGTTTCCAACATGCGAACTAAAGCAGCGGCAGCAATTTCATAAGTAGGAGCAAGTTCTACCAAGTGTCTATCTTCAAAATCTTCAACGGTACTAACATGATTGAAAAATTCTTCTATATTATTTCTCCCAATTATAGACCCACGTCCTACCGGCATGTCTTTTACGGTAAAATTAAAAGGAAACATAATGAAATAAGTAAAGTAAATGCAAGTAACTAATTTTTTTGTATTTTTAATATAGAGTGCAAGACAGTAAATAAAGTAAAACTAGCAACTAATTTTTTTGTATTTTGATTTAGTGCAGCAAACAAAGTAGTAAATAAAATAAAGCAAGACAAAAACAAAGTAAAGAGATTGCGATCTGGAGACTCCCCTTGCAGCATGTCTTGATCTCCCCGGCAACGGCGCCAGAAATTTGCTTGCTGCGCGTAGTTGACTTATGTCTTTTCGTTCAACACGCTTCTATTGGGAACCCCAAGAGGAAGGTGTGATGCGTACAGCGGCAAGTTTCCCTCAGTAAGAAACCAAGGTTTATCGAACCAGTAGGAGCCAAGAAGCACGTGAAGGTTGATGGCGGTGAGATGTAGTGCGGCGCAACACCAGGGATTCCGGCGCCAACGTGGAACCTGCACAACACAACCAAAGTACTTTGCCCCAACGAAACAGTGAGGTTGTCAATCTCACCGGCTTGCTGTAACAAAGGATTAGATGTATAGTGTGGAAGATGATTGTTTGCAGAGAACAGTAGAACAAGTATTGCAGTAGATTGTATTTCAGTATAGATAATTGGACCGGGGTCCACAGTTCACTAGAGGTGTCTCTCCCATAAGATAAATAGCATGTTGGGTGAACAAATTACAGTTGGGCAATTGACAAATAAAGAGGGCATGACCATGCACATACATATTATGATGAGTATAGTGAGATTTAATTGGGCATTACGACAAAGTACATAGACCGCTATCCAGCATGCATCTATGCCTAAAAAGTCCACCTTCAGGTTATCATCCGAACCCCTTCCAGTATTAAGTTGCTAACAACAGACAATTGCATTAAGTATTGCGCGTAATGTAATCAATAACTACATCCTCAGACATAGCATCAATGTTTTACCCCTAGTGGCAACAACACATCCATAACCTTAGAGGTTTCTGTCACTCCCCCAGATTCACGGAGACATGAACCCACTATCGAGCATAAATACTCCCTATTGGAGTTACTAGCAAAAACTTGGCCAGAGCCTCTACTAATAACAGAGAGCATGCAAGATCATAAACAACACATAGATATAAATTGATAATCAACATAACATGGTATTCTCTATTCATCGGATCCCAACAAACACAACATATAGCATTACAGATAGATGATCTTGATCATGTTCGGCAGCTCACAAGACCCGACAATTAAGCACAATGAGGAGAAGACAACCATCTAGCTACAGCTATGGACCCATAGTCCAGGGGTAGACTACTCACTCATCACTCTGGAGGCGACCATGGCGGCGTAGAGTCCTCCGGGAGATGAATCCCCTCTCCGGCAGGGTGCCGGAGGCGATCTCCTGAATCCCCCGAGATGGGATTGGCGGCGGCGGCGTCTCTGGAAGGTTTTCCGTATCATGGCTCTCGGTACTGGGGGTTTCGCGACGAAGGCTATTTGTAGGCGGAAGGGCAGGTCAGGGGGCCACACGAGGGGCCCAGGAGACAGATCAGTGCGGCCAAGACCTGGGCCGCGCCGCCCTATCATCTGGCCGCCTCGTGGCCCCACTTCGTTGACTGTTCGGTCTTCTGGAAGCTTCGTGTGAAAATAGGCCCCTGGGCGTTGATTTCGTCCAATTCCGAGAATATTTCCTTACTAGGATTTCTGAAACCAAAAACAGCAGAAAACAACAACTGGCTCTTCGGCATCTTGTTAATAGGTTAGTTCCAGAAAATGCATAAATATGACATAAAGTATGCATAAAACATGTAGATATCATCAATAATGTGGCATGGAACATAAGAAATTATCGATACGTCGGAGACGTATCACTGACCACCGGGCTGGTCATTGATATGTCCACCGAAGACTTCCGGAGGTGGGCGTCCGAGGAATTCCGAAAGGGCGAAGAGGTCCCTCTCGAAAATGATCTCGCCACCATTCCCCAACTGGTAGAACTCAGTCTGGAGGAAAGGCTCCGCTGGGACGATGTGATCCATCTGTAGAGGGATTAGATGATTAAGTTAGAGAAGTGCAAGTGTTCCAAATTTTAGTTAACCCATAAGAAAGAGCATGAATTCAAATTTTTGCAAGAGATTCTTCAAGGATAAGGGGATAAATAAAGTTTTCATAACTAGTCAATTCCTTGAATTTGATACTAAGTTTTTGAACGTCCATTCTAACTAGGGTCTCCTAAGGTCAAACAATGGCTCTGATACCAACTTGTCAACACCCGGATTTTTAAGTCCAGATGCCTATTATGCCGTACATCGCAATCCCAGGAATATTGTTTTTGCGAGACATAATAGTAAGTAGCATAGAGTCATCATTTATTACAACACATACTTGTCTTACAACCATAGATCACATGACCCAATATTACACAAATATATTGTTCAACAACACAATTAGTAGCGGAAGCAAAGTAGTAGTGGACTATCTATTCCACAGGCAACGCTTGACGTTAGAAGACGATCCTAGTTATCGTAGACGTCCCGTTGTCCGTCATCCTGATACTGTTGCTCTCCTTCAAAGTCTGGCATTTGAATAGCCAGGGCAAAGCCATGAGTACTTTAAAGTGCTCGCAAACTAACACTAAAGTAATTACTTATTGAGTGTAGTAAGGGGGTGCTAATCTCTAGGTTTATTTGCTTAAAGCCAAGTTTTAATTTGATAAACATTTAGTAAGCCTTATCATTTGCTAGACTAACTCAAGTGGGAACATTAGTATCATTCCCACAACTCATTGTAATTCACCTCACTATCACCTTCCAATTCATCATTCCTTTTTAAGATCAAAATTTCTGATAACGGAGACAGTATGGCCTTTCCAATCGTCTGTAACCGTGGACACGGCTATTCGAATAGGTTTAACACTCTGCAGAGGTTGTACTCTTGTGCCACAACTTTTGATTACATCCGTCGAGGATAACCCCGAATCATCGTAACTCAGTACGCGGATCATCAACCATAACCTTTCACTTATATATGCTAGTATGAGCACCTCTCCCCATGAGCTTGGCCTCCCGGTGAAAACCAACAGTTAACCCGGGAACTGCACAGGGCTTGGGTCGTACATTCACCTCATATTCACATCATTCCACACTTAACGGAGGCAGCCTCGGCGTAACCCCTATGATGCTTGTTTAGAGGGAACCCATACTAAAATACACAAGTTTCTAGTTAAGCCCTACCCATAATCAGGTATTGTGGGGGTACTTGTATAATTGGAAGGGTATCGCATTCAAACCCAATCATCAGTTTTCATTTAAATTCACCAAGTCAACCATGTCACCTTCAACTCCACTTTTTTTCAAAGTCATTTCACTTCACCATGTTCCCATCTAGAGTAGTCAATTTTATTTGATTAGCACTAGCAACTATTTCATGAGGGGTGCTATCTAGCTTTGATTTGTTCTAAGCTAACTTTGAATATTGTTCTACTCTAGACCAAGTGAATCATAAATCAAAAAGTACTTTGAAATAAATAAGCGAAAGTAAATGTAAAGTAAAACATGGGATAGGTAAGACATAAAAGTAAAGTGTGATGGTGCCTTGCTCTTGTAGAGCTATGCACTTGGTGTTTAGCAAGGGTTAGCTTGCCTTGAGCTGGGTAGTTGTCAAAGTTCTCCTCTTCTTCCTGGGAGTAGGCTTCCTCCTCTTGATACTCCTCGTTACTAGCGTCTATATACGAATACGAGGTATAAATACTAAACCAAGTTCACATACTAATCTAAAACACTCAAAAGAGTTCACACACTAGTCCTATCATCATATCAAACATGGCATGGTGTATTACTTGGTTGGTTCTTATTTAAGAGAAAAATAATTTCCTCTCGTTATTCTTATTTCTTTAATTTGGTATTTAGATCCTTAGAGAAAATAATTTCCTCTCATTAAATCTTATTAAGATTTAATCTCCTCATATAATAATCAGGTATGAAATCTAGGTTGACCAAGGTCAACATTCCATATCTATTATATGTGAGTATAATTTAATTGAAATACTACACTTCACATAATTTAAAACTAACAATTAAATGATTTAAAATCTCTAAGTAATAATAATCAGAGGTTCATTAGCCTAAGGTCATTTCCTCTGGTTGTATTACTTAGGATCAAAATTTAAATGAGAGAGTAGCTCTCATAACTATTTGTAGAATTTGAATTTCAATATTTAGTTGCACTAGATTTGACTAAATAGCCATTATTTTGATCTAGTCCATGATCATACAAACAACCTATCTATATTATTGCATAATCAAATAGAGGACATCATTTGTGATTTATTTGAGTTGGAATCAATTCAAAATCAATTATGGTTGAATTTTAAATAAAGTTTCAATTTGCAAAAGTCCATGTCTTGTTATTTTTATCAGATTAATTCTACTTTGAATTTGGAGATGGGACCAGTGGCACTAGTTAGATAAATTCATTAGCTTTCCAACGGTATAAAGTTTGCTAGATTTGGATTGGTAGATTTCAAACTATTCAAAATTTACAAAGTCATCTGCAGGACATTTGAATAATTGTTAAAACTAAATTTGAATTCGTGGGCTAGGCGGGAAACGCTACTGGGCCGAAACAGAAATTAAAAACACTGCGTAGCCCAACAAGCAACGGGTGCATTTGGGCTGCCCTGACGAGGTGGGGACCACCTGTCAGTGGCTCGTAACGAAGCGAAACGGTATGCGTGATTTAGAACGTAGGATTAGAACAGAATCCAACGGCGTGTGATCGTCGTCGTCTCCGACGAGCGACGGGCGCACTGGCGGCGAGCCTAGGGGGTCGGAGGGAGTACCAGGCCGTCGGAGAGGGAGGGCAGGCTGCTCGGTGAAGTGGAAGTAGATGGGGAAGCGTCTGGTGCAGCGGCGGAGCTCGGCGAGGCTCCAGTCGATGCAGAGCTTCCGCGGGCTCCGGCGGCTTCGAGCTCTCGATTTGAGCTACTCCGGCGAGGTGGGGTGAAATTGACTGGGGGAGAAGGATCAGTGATGAGAGGGGAGCGAGTTGTGTGAAGAAATGAAGGGCTGATCGTCTCTATTTATAGCGGGAGGGAGGTGGCCGAAGGGTGCTGTGGAGGAGCGTCCATGGCGTGGCGTTTCTGGCGATCGAAGGGGCAAGGCGAGGACGGCTAGAGGTAGGCATCGTCCTGGCGATGCTCAACGTGCAGCGACGCAGAGAAAAGGGTGACGGGATCGATCACGAGCTTGCAGGGAGTGCGGCAGAGCGTGCGGCATGATTCAGTCGAGGACGATGACGATGGTGCAGAGGCAGGCTACCGGCATTGTCTAGCGTGTAGAGGGTGGCGAGTGGATGCTCGACGCAGGCGTAGCTGGTGCAGAGGAGGACGACGTCGCTCGAGCGCGACGTACTGGCGCGGCCACAGCGCGGTGAGCGCGCGTGCTGGCATGTCCTGGCAACGCTTGGACGCGCGCGTTCTGGCCAATGCCGTGGCTTGAACGAGCTGGGGCTGGGTACGGTGAGGTTCCTCGTGCTGCAGAGATGCTCCAGGACAAGGAGAAGAGGCGAGATGGTGGCCAGAGAGGGATTGGCCAAAGGTGGCCGGCATGGTACGGGTTAGGGTTCATCTCCTCACTTTTCCACTTTAAACGATGGTGACAAAGGCTAGGCTCGATGCAGGGATCATAGAGGGAGCTGATGATCACCAGGGAAAGTTGGTTTATGCTAATATCCAATGGACAATGGTGTGTAATACAAATCTGAGAATATGCCTGCCAGGTGTTCGATCATATGGCCGCATGAACATTTTTGATGAATTTTGGAAATCTTTTTGGTACATCTCATTTATATAATTAAAGTGAAAGATTGGTGGTGGTGGGGTTCATTTTGGAGTTGATTTGCAGAATTTCAAATTTGAGATGATCTTGTTTTCATTCTCGGGTTCCATCTTGACACCTCATTTCTGGTCAACCTAGTCAACTCTAGCCCTGGTGGTCAACACCAACATTGTTCATCATCACTTGGTCTTGGATGAGGTGGCCTTAGTTGACCAAGTCTGGTTTAGGAATAAAAAGATAAGGAGGTGCAAAGTGGTGAAGAAAATATAAAAGTGACATATGACCATTATCATATGTGTGCAAGTTTTGAGATTTTCTCTGGTTTGATTCTTGTTTCATTGATGCAATTGTGTTTGTTTATCATATCTAAGCACTCTACAAGCAAGAGATCAAACAAAGATGGCCTTTGGTGATGAGTTGCAATTTGGCCTAATGTGTATGTGAGTGAGATATGAGTTTTTCTCATTTTCTTCTATTCTTCTCAAATTAGGGTTAGGTGATCTTAGTTTAGGGTTTAAGCACACTTGATCAACATACTAACACTCATCATGGTAATTGCACAAAAGAAAATCACTCAAATGCATGAAACTATATGTGGCACTATATGCATAGAAAAAGTTTTTGTTAGTTGCAACTTTTTTTTTTTGAGTTTGGGGAATCTTCTTTCTTGATTAATATTGTTGAAACTTGGGATGTTACAATCCCGATATTTGTAACTTGTACATCACGAAACCCTCGGCTCCGCCTCCTATATAAGGGGGAGTCGAGGGAGAAAGAGAGGATCGATTCATTGTCAAGATAACCCTAGTTTTCTAGCAGTCGGGTACTTTTCCAGCTGAAACCCTCGAGATCTACTTGCCCTCTACTTTCTACGAAACCCTAGTCTACAACTTGTAAGCATTGACAAGTCGATACCTTGTCAGTGGGCCTCATGGCCTGCGTTTTTTCAGTTCTAGTATGTTAAGGACCCACCTGTCAGCTAATCGGGCGACCCATCAGGCGATCCATGGGTACAAGTCTGTGCCCATACCCTGCCCATGATTAATCGGATCACCCATGGGTAAAACCCATGGGTGAATATAGCAACCCATACCCGGCCTATTCGGGTCGGATGCCCATGGGCGGACGTGCCCATGGGTAAAACTGCCGGCTTGACTAGACACACATGCTAAACCAAAAATTCACTACTCTATGACACACTTCAGTTGATGATGGGAAAGAATACCATTCAGTGTACCCGGACACCACATCGCGCTGGACCAATCGGATCATGACTTAAGCCAGGAGCACATGCCTGCAGGTTCAATATATTCAGTCTCAACCGCAACAAGTCTCTTTTTTTTCGATAAAGGATGCTTCATTACTTTAATAAGCAATTACATCCAGCCTCTGCATAACCAGGATGCACACAGCCGTTTTGTTATCTCAAGTCCAAAAGGATAAATAATAAAAACTAGGCAAGATACATATCGGAACGATGAATCATATAACGCCTAAAGTGTAGGTGGGGCATCTATTCGTAGACTATGCTGCCACCCATGTAGGGAAAAAGTATCTCTCGCTGTAGCCTCCAATCGTGTACAGACCTCCGTAAATAGCTGTCGGTTCTCCACTCGCTGTAGAGGTAACCATGAACGGATAATACATGTACATCTGTAGATAACCGCAACAAGTCTCTTGCCTGGATCAATGCTTAGGAAACACTAACGTGCACTAGAGCATTGTAGCCAAATTTTGCATCCCATTGCTTCCCATTCCTAAAAGGTTAATCCTACTGAGAAGGGTAACTCCCTCCAAATAGAACGAAGGGGTAATCGAAATGTCCCCCCCCCCCCCCCCCCCTTCCCCCTTCATACATCAATAGGCAAGATCGAGCTGAGAAACAAAGCACAAATTAAATATCGCCTTGTGTTTGTGGTGCAAGGAGTAGCAACTATATATCAATATAGGTAGATGGAATATATCGCCCAAGTGCTAACCGGAAACCCCTCACAAGTTTGCTTCACATTGTCGACGTTGTTGAGGGCTTGCAAATTTATAGATGATTGAACATTGGCTTTCGTATAGATTTCAACCACCAAGGTTGGATTCTACATGAAGGTAAATTCAGGCCAACCAACGAGAAACAATAAAGTTTTCACCTACTTTGTGCTCTAATCTAATTTTATCACACATGCAATGTCTAAGATAGTTGGAATCCAATGAATCAAAGATATCATATACGGAAGATTCGATTCATAAACCGTATTATGTAGGAGTAATTAATATGAGTGTACAAATACCCCCGTTGCGTAGAGACCTTTTCTATTCCAACATAATTTCTGCTTCCATGAAATTGTTTTAAAAAATCGCTCGGTTTTATAGTTTGGTCATCTTTTAGAATTGCATGCTCTACCCAGTTCAACCAAAGTATCGATCTGATGGAAGAGACCCGAAAATTAGGTCGGTGGGCTTTCTAGAAACGTGTCTAGTCTCGCAGGACTATGACATGGATCACATACACGGGATCCCACTTGTGGACCTGGTATGAAAAAATATTTTGTTTCTTAGAGTACATTATCTTTGAATTTGGACAGTGATGTCAAGCGCATGTTTATGTTGTAATCAAATTTAAGACATATCAACTCCAATTTAAGGAAAAAATATATTTAGTTTGATTTATTTTCCTCCATGAATTCATTTCATGTTGACCATTCTACTAGCTAGATAAACTAATGAAGTCCTGCAAAAAAACTCATAATCTCCTCGGGCTCCTACCCATCATATGTATTTTTCTGTGACCTTCAACACCATCATAGGATTGGCGGTAATCGTTGACACCATGCGTTTGGGTTTAACAGGAATGTCGAATGGAATATGGAAATTGTATATTCTTTGAGTAAGGGGAAGTGTTTTTTTTTTTTTTTTTTTGAAACACAATTCCTCAAAACTGTCAGTTATGCTGGTTGTCATTTTGTATTTCTAGGGCCGAGGTGACTGCAAGTCTGGGAGGTCTCCGTCACCACACAAAAATATAGTTGCACACAAAAAGAGTTACAACAAAAGGAAAAGGAAAAAAGAGAAAAGAAAAGGTGAAGTGAAAGTGCAATTACAAAGGTTCTATTGCAACAATTACAATCTAGAAAAAATAACAAAAACGTGACGGACCCTTCATAGAATTGACCGAAGTTACACAAAGTGACCGAAACTTGGAGGAAAATCAACCGCCTGCGTTTTAGCGATTCCGTGTTGAATTATAATAGCCATGGTAGCTGTATGATTATCTGGAATTTACTGGAAAAAAAAAAAGCTTTGTTAACTTCTGCGTACAAACCACTTCGTTCATCTGTGTCGATCCAACTAGGATCGTTCGCGCTGCGTCCACAGACAAGCTGACACTGGCTGAGGCTGAAAATATCTGTATGCATTGAGCAATTCTAAGATGAACATCATGCTCTTACGATACTTAATTTCACTGACCCTCCCGACCCCCTCCCCCAACCGCCACCCCTTCCGAGCCCCTCCCCCAACCCTAACCGCCGCCGCCGCCGGTAGCGCCGCCGGGGCAAAGACCCACGAGGCGTGGCGGTGGCGGGGGCCTTTCCTCGCCGTCGTGGGGGACGGCGGATGGGCTCCCTCCTCCTCGACGCATACGGCGGCGGCCTGCGCGGATGGTGATGCGCGGCGACGGCTCTTGCGCTGCGGTCCCCCCTCTCCCCTCCCGTAGGCTTCCACCCGCAGCACACCGGCATGGGCTGGTGGTGGGCGGCGGCCAAGCCCCCATTTTGCGACATGCCCTCCCCCACCCACCTCTCGTCGGTGCGTGGAGGCTATCTCGGGCTTCTTCCGCGACACGAGGGCGCCCGGGGCAGCAGCCTTGGGTTCGACGGAGGAGGTGGCCCTCTTCTTCGCCGAAGAGGGTCGGCCTGCGGTTGGTGGTGGTGGATCTTTTGATCTATCACCGCGATCCGGCGGCGAGATGGAGGTGCATGGAAGCTGGCGATGGTGTCGCCGGTGGAGGGTTGGTTTCGCCAGCCCGGGATGGTCGCCGACGTGGGGGTCCGACCTGAATAAAGGTGGCGGTCCTAGGGCCTCTCTTGCATGAAGAGGAGGACCTACCGGAGGCCTGGACTCGTGGTCTGGCTGGGGGGTTGAGTTCCCGAAGGCTCCACCGGCGAATGTAACAGTGTTTTGCCTGGAGTTTGCTGGATCGGAGGTATTCGTTCGTGCGCATTCATGCTTTTATTCCGATCGATTGGTTCTGGAGGGAGCGGCGCGAAGCTCTTTTTCTGTGTTGACATCAAGTGACTATGGATCCATGATGAAAGTCGGAAGAAGAGAATTTCATGAAGGCCAGAGGGGAAGACTAGCTAAGGGAGGTTCAAGTATCCGCGCTGTTGAGGGACTTGCTTGGTGTTCTGTGCTTCACAGCAGCGGTATGAAAGTGGGGGCGACAACAGGTGAAGTGCAGAGTCCTACCTTTTAGGGTGAAAACCCAATGTCTGGCCTTAATTGGTTGTGCCTGGCAATGACCTTGTTGGAGGCATTATTTTGAGAGCGAGGACTATCTTCATGGTAAAAACCTAAGATCTTTGATCGGGCGACGACGGTGTTTGAGGCTTTGAGCACTGTTTCCTTCTTGGAGGCGTCGTTTTTGGAGAGTATGTAATTCAGGTGTTGTCTTGGCGGAGGATGCATTGTTGTTGTTAGGCCCGAGATACTGTAGCGGGACTTTTGTTTCTTAGTTTTCTTTTCTTGTTTTTGGCTGTGTACATCCGTAGTGCCATTAGGGTGGTGCGTTGTTGCAGAGGCTGGATGTAACTGGTATCTTGTTGATATTAATATATTCCCTTATCGAAAAAAAAAACTTGATTTCACTGTAGTCACACCGTGCTATCTTTCTGTGCGCTCATTTCACGGTGCATCTGCTGTATCCCCTTGGTATAGTCCGTGGTGGTGTCGAGGAAGTAGAGCAGTGCGCACATGAGGACGCTGCAGGTGAGCATGGAGATGGGCCCGAACGTCCACATGAAGAGCGCGAGCGAGACGTAGAAGGCGCGGAGCCCCAGCGACCAGTCGTGGCTGCCGCGGTTCACCGTGCGGAGCGTCCAAAAATTCACACATGCTAAACCAAAAATGCCTGACTAGCCACACATGCTAACCAAAAATGCCTGATTAGCCACGAGCCCTACTTCAGTGCTCCCCCCTAACCCCAAGTTTGAAGGGGTAATTTTGCCCCGCCAGTTTTTTTTCTTTGGCCCGTTAAAACCCAAATCCAAGCCCCATATACCTATGTGTAATTGTGTATGCATACCGTATGTGTACTCTACGTCAAAAATAAAAAAACTGCACGCCCCTACCTGATGATCCAGTTCCGTCATTCTCGACCCACGTCTTGCATAATTTTGGAACAGTCACGGATGAATCTCTTCTCCTTGGCGGCCAAGATCCGATCGATGCCGTCGTACGCAGCTGCTCCGCTGGCACGCATCGGGACGCCGCCGTACACAGCCTCTCCGCCGGCACGGATCGGTTCCGCAACGGCTGCTCCTCGCTACTCGTCGCGATACTCAGTGATCACGTCGCCGCTCCAGATCCACCAGGATCCAATCGCCACCGGCTGCTCTCGGTCTCTTCCTTGCTAGGGTTTCCATACCCGATCGTATCTAGTTCCGTGATGTTTCGGTCTCGCCATCGTCAGCGCACACGTGCAGGTGGAGACGGAGCGAGCACATACGTATACATCGCGTATGCATACACGTACTGTGTGGCCAGGATGTACAAGCTTTCTTGTGGGTTCTATGTACACCATATAGAGTACGAGATTACCATCATGCCCTCCAGTCCGAAGGGGTATCGGAGGATCTTAGCCGTCCTTGTGTTTCACAGACTTAAGTTTTGACTTGGGGTGGAGCACCGGAGCAGAAGTGTCGCCACACATGCTAAACCAAAAATTCACTACTCTATGACGCACTTGGCATCTATATGGAGACATAAGTCCCTTGTAATGAACTTCAATCTCCTACTGCGCCCTCCATCATGTCCTAGGAAATGTTGTGGGAACACCAAGATCTCAGCCAGCTGACACAAAATATACTACGTAAGAGTATTCACTTTCTTCTAGACAAATAAAATATTATTTCTACATAACTTTGTTTCGGCAAAGACCACTAAAATCATAAGTTCGCATTAAGATGAGACAAGTAAAAAGAGGTTACCCCGGACTTTGGATACCCATGATGCACCCAGTCGATAACAAAGACAAAGAAAGTAGTAAAAGGCAAAATGCATAGTCATGAAAAACTAAAAAGGAGCCCAGGGTAGTGGACGGCCGATCCAAAGAAACCGTCGCTAAAATCTCACGGCGTTCCTATCTTCCAAGGATATACCATAGAGGCACTGAGTGCATACACTAGTAGATAACATGCAATTTCTTTCTGGATAGCTACATCAATGAAGAAGAATTGATAATCATGTCCCCTGCATAGATCAATGGCTAGGAAACTCTCATGTGCCCCAGAACATTTTAGCCAAATTTTGCATCCCATTGCTTCCCATTCCTGAAAGGTTAATCCTACTAAGAAGGGCAACTTCCTCCAAGTAGAACGAAGGGGTAATCGAAAGGCCCCCCTTCATACATCAAGAGGCAAGGTCAAGCTGAGAAACAAAGCACAAATTGAATACCGCCTCGTGTTTGTGGTGCAAGGAGTAACAACTATATATCAATATATATGTAGATGGAATATATTGCACTAGTGCCAACTGCCAAGTTTGCTTCACATTGAAGATGTTGTTGAGGGCTTGCATATTTATAGATTGTTCAACATTGGCTTTGATAAAGATTTCAACCAACAAGAGGGTCAATTCGGGCCAACCAACGAGAAACAATAAAATTTTCACCTACTCTGTGCTCTGATCTAGTTTTATGACACATGTAATGTCTAAGATAGGTGGATTCCAATGAATCAAGGACATAAACCATATTATGTAGTATGAGCGTATAAGTACCCTGAGCTTCGTGGGAAAAAAATATGAGCAAAGACATTTTGTATTCGAACATAATTTCTGCTTCCATGAAATTGTTTAAAAAATGTTTTTTTTTAATTTCCAAGGGGGGGTCCCCACCTGAATTTCACTGCACTGAACATAGTGTTTAGGTTTCGAAATTACATGCGGAGAGGTCATTTCTCCATGACATGGCCTCCCCTTTGAGGGAGGGCTTTCTGAATCGATAAAGCCATAGAGAGAGGTCCGAGATTACATTAGAGAGGGACGTTTGGGCAGAGAGTACTTGATCTCTAAAGATTAGTGCGTTCCTTGCGTCCTAGTTTTTCCGGAGAAGGGTGAGAAGCACCATTGACCATGCAGAGGGTGGTAGAGCCGGTGCATATTGTAGTGTTACTGAAGGAAAATCATCCCTATTGGGGTGCTGTACGTCACTACTATGGAAGAGAAAGAATAAGATACTGATTCGTTTTGTAGTCTCCATCATCTTTTAGAATTGCATGCTGTGTGTCCAGTTCAACCAAAAATTCGATATAATGAAAGGAAAAGAATAAGATCGGTCGGCTTTCTAGGTGCGCGTCTAGGCTCACAGTGTTAAACAGCATAGTCTAGCTGTATATATCTGTATAGGTCTCCTGGTCTATTCCGTATGTATCTCTGTATAGAGTTTATTGTATGTACGTTGATGTATGCCTCATATATAAAGCACACCGCGGCCCTTGTTAGGGTAACGCTGCCCATATTATTTTCATATGGTATTAGAGCCTACGCTCTTCGAAAATCGCATCTAGATTGGAGCCGCCGCCGCCGCAAGCTCATGGCGTTCACGTCGTCTTCCTCCTCCTCGACGACCGGCGCGGCAGCCCTCAACATCTCGATCTCGGAGAAGCTTACCCGAGACAACTTCCTGCTATGGCAGACCCAAGTTCTGCCTGAGATCCGCGGAGCCCAGCTGTATGGTTTCCTCAATGGATCGGTGGCGGAACCAGAGAAGACCCTGAAGACGAAGGACATGGAAGGGGCTGAGGTGACAGTTCCCAACCCCGAGCATGCGCGGTGGATACCGCAGGACCAGACGGTGTTAGGTTTTCTGGTCAGGAATATGGCGAAAGAGGTCTTGACGCAGATGGTTGGTCTCCCGACGTCTGCAGCTGTCTGGAAGGCCGTGGTGGAGATGTTCTCCGCTCAATCGTAGTCCCGTGTGGTGCATCTTCGCACCAAGTTGAATCAATGCCGCAAGGATGACAAATCTGGACAAGTTTATCTGGATGAAATCAAGAGCCTATCTGATGAGATGGCTGTGGCGGGAAAGCCCATGGACACGGTGGATGTAATCTCATACATCTTTGCTGGGCTAGATGATGAATATGACGGTTTTGTTGCTGCGATCAATGCACTTCTCAAGGCAGAAAAGAATGTGAGCTTGAGTGATGTCTATTCTCAGTTCATGACATATGAGTCTCGGATGGAGGCTCGGAACAACGGTGGTGGATCATCAGCGAATGCTGCAACCCGTGGTGGCCGCAGTGGTGGCCGTGGACGTGCTCCCTTTCATGATCAGTATCGTGATCAGCAGCAGTTTCAGTACTGTGATCAACGGAGTGGCTATGATCAGCGCAACAACAACTACCGTGGTGGCTACAGAGGTGGCCGAGGCAATAAAGGTGGGCGCAATCCACAAGGAAATCGTCCCTATGGAGGTGGGCGAAGTGATGACATCTGTCAGGTGTGTGGAAAGACTGGTCATACAGCGCTGAATTGCTGGAAAAGGTTTCAGAAGAACTATCAACTATCGGGGCCCTGACAAGTCTGCTGGAGCAGCGTATGGGTCTGGATCCTATGGAGTTGATACCAACTGGTATAGTTACTCTGGTGCTACGGATCATGTCACGGGCGAGCTAGAGAAGCTTCATGTTCGTGATCGCTACAATGGGAACGAGCAGATTCATACAGCCAGTGGTGTGGGTATGGATATACGTCATGTTGGTCATTCTATAATTCATACCCCTACTCATGACTTGCATCTCAAAAACATCTTGCATGTTCCCAAAGCCACCAAAAGGCTTTTATCCACTAGTCGTCTTGCTACAGATAATCATGCCTTTGTTGAGTACTGGCCTAACTCTTTCTTTGTTAAGGATCGGGACACGAGGGAAATCCTCCTACAAGGTAAATGTGTGGGAGGTCTCTATCCCATGCCGGCGCCATCATCTTCCACTTCTGGCCAGCAAGTTCATGGTGTAGCCAAGTCGTCTTCTTCGCTTTGGCATAGGTGTTTAGGTCATCCCTCTTCAGCTATAGTCCATCAAGTCCTTCGCGAGAATAATATTCAGTTTAGTGAGTCCAACAAAGAGTCAGTGTGTGATGCTTGTCAAAAGGCCAAGAGCCATCAGCTACCTTATCCTATATCATCAAGTGTGTCTACTTTTCCCTTTGAACTTGTATTTTCTGATGTTTGGGGTCCTGCTCCAGGTTCTGTTGGAAGATCTAAATACTATGTTAGTTTTATTGATGATTATAGCAAGTTTACTTGGATATATCTTCTGAAGAATAAATCTGATGTGTTTCAGAAGTTTCATGACTTTCAGCATCTTGTTGAACGACTCTTTGATAAGAAAATTATTGCCATGCAAACTGATTGGGGTGGTGAGTATCAGAAGCTCAACTCCTCGTTCCAAAAGGTTGGGACATGGTCCAGCTGAGCGCAAGCATAGGCATATTGTTGAGGTTGGCTTGTCTCTCCTAGCTTATGCATCCATGCCTCTGAAGTTTTGGGATGAGGCGTTTCTTACGGCGGTCTATCTTATTAATCGTCTTCCTAGTAAGGTGATTCACTCTCAAACTCCCATTGAGCATCTCTTTGGTCATAAAGGGGATTATAGTTTCCTTCGGATCTTTGGGTGTGCCTGTTGGCCAAACCTTCGACCGTATAACAAGCGTAAACTCGAATTTCGCTCTAAGCAATGTGCTTTTCTTGGGTATAGTAATCAACACAAAGGCTACAAATGTCTTGATATTTCAACTGGTCGTGTGTACATCTCACGTGATATTGTGTTTGATGAATCAATTTTCCTGTTTGCCTCTCTTCATGCCAATGTCGGCGCACAACTGCGAGCAGAAATTCTTCTTCTTCCTTCCTCCTTGCAACCTATTCATATGCATGATCATGAGGGGGGTGATTTACAGTTTGATGCTGACGCTAATCCTGCTAATAATGTTCCTGCTGAGTCCATTGTGCAGGAATTTGATCAAAATTCTGGTCCAAATGGCTATTCTGGTGATTTTTCAAGTACTGGCACGCATCCCGGAGAAGATTCTCCTGCTGTTTCTCGCCAATCAGCGTCTCTAGATACCCCTGCACGATCGCCTTCGGGGTCCGCGTTGAGATCTTCCTCGGATCAGGTGGCGCCAGGGTCTGCAGCGGATTCTGTCCGCGTGGCGAATAGCGGTTCGTCCGCTCGTGCCCCGTCTGGCCCTCACGGTGGCATTTTCCCGCCCGGCGTGCACGCCGATGCGCCAGCTGCACGTCACGACGTCGGGCCGTCGTCAGTTGAGGGATCTTCTGCAGCGTCTTCTTCAGCTTCAACAGGGGACACAGGATCAAGTGTGGTTGTTTTGTCTGTTGCATCAGACTCGCCCGGATCCGCTGTGAATGGTGCTCCTGTAGCTCCAGTTGTGCCTATGCCTGGTCGCCCGCATACACGACTTCAGAGTGGGATTTCTCAGCCCAAGCAAATTACCGATTGCCGAGTTCGGTATGATCATGTTCGTTTTGCTAAATATAGCAGTACTGGGGAGCCTACCAGTACCTCTGAAGCACTTACAGATCCTAAGTGGAAAGCAGCTATGGATGAGGAGTATCTGGCATTGAAACAGAACAACACCTGGCATTTGGTTCCTGCTCATCGTGGTACTAATATCATTGATTGTAAGTGGGTTTATAAAGTGAAGCAACATGCAGATGGTACTGTTGATCGGTATAAAGCTCGGTTAGTTGCCAAAGCGTTCAAGCAACGATATGACATTGATTATGAGGATACCTTCAGTCCTGTGGTTAAGGCGGCGACTATTCGTTTGGTGTTGTCCATTGCAGTCTCTCGTGGATGGCATTGTTATGACCGGCCTGGTCTACCGCCGGAGGGGGCCCATTGGCCCAACCGGCCAAGCTTAGTTAGGGGCTTAGCCCAGTTAGCAAATTAGGGTTTCGCAAGTTCTCTTATATATACAAGTTGTAATAGACTAAATCAATCAAGCAATAATCAGATATCATTATTGCCGACTCCCAGAGGAGTCGGCTTTCTCCCGTCTGCGCCGCCCAAACCCTAGCCGCCGCCTTCCGCGTGCTCGCGACGGCGCCCTGCCGCCGGCGCCGCCCTCCTCCCTCTCGCTCTCAGCACTTCCACCCCTACAACCTATGCCCTCGCCCCGGTAGAACCCTAGTTTCTACCAATTTGGTATCAGAGACCTCTACGATCATGTCTTCGAGCCAGCCCACCGCCACCACCGCCGCCGCCTCCGAGACGCCGCCGGCCTCCTCCGCCGTCGCAGCTGCCGCCGCCCTCCACGGGCGCCGCGGCGCTCGGCAGATGTCGCCGCGCCGCCCCTCCTCTCGCAGCAAGAGCTGTCGACGGCCATCCGCGACCTCGCCACCGCCGTCCAGGGCATCCGCTGTACCTCATCGGTATTCGAGGGGATGACTACGCCGGCCATGTCGCCACCCTCGCCGCATACCCGGCCGCGCCGACAGCCCTTCCCGGCCGTGGAGCGCCCGCTCCGCCCCGGCCTCACCGCCGCCGCCACCGTGGGCGTCCCGGCCGCCGGCCCCCGGTCCGGGCCCCGCCTCGCTGCCCCCGGGGGTGCCCATCCAGCGGGTCCAGTTCCCGCCATCGCCCTCCCCACTCCCGGCGTGGGTGACCGCGACGGAGCCCCCGCCGATCCACTCGGCCGCACCGGCGCCATCCCCGTCTACACCACCGCCGGGGACCCCGCGCCCGTCCTTCCCGGACCCGCCGCCCGCCCGCTTCGCCGAGCCGTCCGCTGGTCGCGCGGAGTACCCCGCCCAGGGCGCCACCGGCCTCGCTCCCCCACGCTACGCCAAGCTGGAATTCGCCACATACGACGGCGTCGAGGACCCCCTCAACTGGCTCAACCAGTGCGAGCAGTTCTTCCGGGGACAGCGTACCCTGGCTTCGGACCGGACGTGGCTCGCCTCGTACCACCTCCGCGGCGCCGCCCGGACGTGGTACTACTCCCTGGAGCAGGACGAGGGTGGCATGCCTCCATGGGACCGGTTCCGTGAGCTCTGCCTTCTCCGCTTCGGCCCTCCAGTCCGCGGCAGCCGCTTGGCGGAACTTGGGCGTTTGGCGTTCACCACCACGGTGCAGGACTTCGCCGACCTCTTCCAGGCCCTCGCATGCCATGCACCCGGCGTGACGGGCCAACAGCGCGCCGAGCTCTTCATTGTCGGCCTCCCGGACCATATCCGCGTGGATGTCGAGCTACAGGCCCCGCGGGACCTCCAGACGGCGATGCACTACGCGCGCGCTTATGAGCGTCGCGCCCAGGCGGTCCAGCAGACGCCCCTGGCCCGCGGCACCCGCGCCGCCCGACCTCCTCCTCCTGCCGCGGCCGCCACCCGCCCCGCCCCACCTGGACCGACTGGCCCTGCCCCCGCAGCTACACGCACGTTCCGCCGCCTCACCCCGGCGGAGCAGCTCGAACGCCGCCGCACAGGACTCTGCTTCAATCGCGACGACCCGCCACGCCCGGTCACGTGTGCCCTCGCCTCTTCTACCTGGAGACCGTCGACGTAGAGGAGGGCGACCCGATGACCGGGCCAGTTGCCGTGGCATCCGAGATGGCCGGGCCGACCGACGCAGCTGCCACGGCCTTCGTCGTGTCCCTCCACGCGCTCGCCGGCATCCGCCACGAGCGGACGATGCTGCTTCCGGTCACTATCCAGGGCGAGCCTCTGGTGGCGCTACTGGACACGGGGTCTACGCATAATTTCCTCCCCGCCGCCACTATGCGCCGCCTCGCGCTACAGCCGACAGGTGGGGATACCCTCCGCGTGACCGTGGCCAACGGTGACCGCCTCCACTGCCATGGGGTGGTCCAGCACGTCCCCCTTACCATCGGCGACGAGCACTTCGTCATCACGTGCGCCGGCATCGACTTGGGCTGCTTCGACTTCATCCTTGGTGTCGACTTTCTGCGGACGCTCGGACCCATCCTCTGGGACTTCGACGCCCTGACGATGACCTTCTGGCGCCAGGGACGCCACATTCGGTGGGAGGGTCTCGGGGGCACATCTCCCGCGCCGCAGCTCCAGCTAGTCTCTGGGGCCGACGACGCCGAGCACCCCCTCCTGACGCACCTCCTGCAGCAGCACGGCGACATCTTCGAGGAGCCGCAGGGCCTGCCGCCCCCACGAGCGTGTGACCATCGCATACACTTGCTCCCGGGGTCGGCGCCAGTGGCGGTGCGCCCATACCGCTACCCCCAGCTACAGAAGGACGAGCTGGAGCGCCAGTGCGCGCTCATGTTGGCAGCTGTGATGACCCAGCGTACCACTGCATGGTGTAGTACACAAGTCGTTGACATAACACAAGTGAAACACCGTTCCACCCATATTACATCTCTCAGAGTGGTACAACAGAAACATATGCGAGTCCAAGGTATGTCTATAGAAGTACACATGAGCTGTTTACATAAGATCAACACAACCTCCGACTTTACAGTGAGGTAGAACTTCAAATAAAGCTCCAGAAGAACGACTCGTAGTCTATCTTATTGCTAACTCAAGTTTAAGAGCTAATTGGCTTGCTATAGAACTCTAGCTATTTAGGTGCTAGGATTAGGGAAAGGTTCCCTTCTATTACTATTCTAGGTTTCCATTATAGTTGATGCAGAAGTTGACTCCATTGGCTTCTTTGATTGAATTCTTCATCTTGTTGCAGTTGACTCCTTTGTCTTCGAGTTCCACGGTAGTTTCTCCTTCGGTGCATTGCTCTAAGAAGGGGGTTCAAACGAGATAGAATGAGTACGAGCGTACTCAGCAAGTTCATATTAGGAAATATGTGTATCATGCATTAGCTACAGCCATAGACCAGAAAGTCTTAGGCCAATGCAAGCTTTCATAAACATTTCTTCAAAAGGTTTATTTTATTCTGAAAACTATGCCCGTCAGTCTTCACAGGTTGACCAGAACTTCGTGGAGTTCCTTTCCTGCCGCGTTCGCAGTTCCCTTCCCGGAACAGGGAGTGACAGTCACAATTCAGTATCCTCTGCAGAGGTGCGTTACTTTTCCCATAAGAGAACTTATCCTTGATACCAACCGGGTGTACTTTCCCGTCCACACTTCCTTGGTGTGGGGCCAGGTGTAAGATCCAAGCCAATCACTGCCTTCTCCGCGACTGCAAACCCACCCTTTTGTCCACCCGCACACCTCCAGTAGACTTTCCCCCGATAATACGGCTTTACTCATGGTGTACTTTGGACAATCCCTCATAGATCGGAAGAGATTAACATCACCAATGGATGGGGATTTAAAAGGATTTCCCAACCTATTGCGGCAGTGCCTCCAGCACCCCACCGTCTCTCCGATCCGTTGGCGTGCAGAAGGGAAAAGATACAAATTGACTTCCCCAGAGCCATTATAGATCTTATGGTCAACGCGATATGTACGGCGCTAGAATCACTGGACGGCATTGGTAATTAATCCTAGGGTGATATAACCCATGCAATGGAACCTCCACCATATCAACACATACCATGGTTCCATTGCCCACCACATAGTCATATTCATAATTGTAAAATAATACTTTGCTTTTCAATGCATGAGTGATAAGTATAGTACTTTGCATATAATTTGATAAAAATAATCAAATGACATGAGCAAGCGATGAACTTGCCTTTCTTGACTGCAAGATTATGCAGGCAAAAGCTTCGATACGTGATAACTCCAAATTCTGAAATACCATCATCGTCCGGTAAGGACAATGTTTAAAGAACTGGCAAAGATGCTATAATGCATAGTATGAGATGCAATCGTCCCGAGTGTAACCTAACCTCGATGATTTAGGATGTATGAGTTGTAAAGATTTCTTTAGGGTTGGTTGCACTTTTAGAATGGTTCTCAAGCAAGGTTCTTATTAGGGTTTGGTTATATTAGCATCATAATCAAGTGATATAAGACATCATAACAATCATACACATAAAGAATAGTGGTGGAATAATATGTAAAGAACAGTTGTCAATTTTAAGTTCTACAGAACATGGTTGATGATTACTTATACTATATTTCAAAAGAATAACTTTTGAAGAACATGTGAGTTAAGGAATAATGAGTATTTCAAAGAAGGATTAAGGCTTCTAAGGTTTGATTAACATTTGTACTTCAAAAGAATAACTTTTGAAGAACAGATTAAATAAGAATATGAACTATACATATATATAGGAGCTATGGCTTTCTAGGGTTTACTATTGAGTTCATTTAGTTATACTAATAGACACTAGTTGGGTTCTTAAATAGAATGGATTTCTATATAGCAAGTATTGGTAAGTTATTACTATGGTTTCTTCTAAGCATCATATTAAAGGATAATTATCATGATGGTTCTATAAATTAACTATTAGGGTTTACTATGGTTTCACAATTACTTAACTAAGTAATCTCTAATTGCTTCTAAGTTAAATGGCTTATTACTTCCTAAGTAGGGTTTAGTTGAATAGGAGCATGGGTTGTGAATTACTACACAAGGTTGATACTAGGGTTCATGATTATAGTTCTACTAGGTTTTGATGGTTAAGGTTTATTCTAATGGTGTGGTATATAGGAGTGAAGATCAATGGTGTCAATGTGGAATTAGCAAGTTAGGGTTTGTAATTAAGTGGCACTAGTGGATCATACAAGGTTTATTCAAAAATGAAGACATGAAATGATGTCTTCATGTGAATTGTTTCTATTTTGGTGGATCATGATTTGTGTTTGTTGGTCACATAATAAGGTTTTATAGGTAAGGTGAAATTTCACATGATCACATGTGATAAACAACTAGAGTTTTAGGGTTAAAGCATTTTCAAATGATCACATAAAATAATGGGATCAATGTCTTACTTAAATTAAAACTAGGGTTTCTAAATTAGGGTACAACTCCTAAAATGATGATTGGATATATAGGTGTGGTAACTAATTACTTTGAAGCATAATTATTAATGGTTTGGCATTTTATTAACTTCCACAAGAATTAATAATTAGAGTAATTCCTATTTTAGTTTAATTAAGAATCAGGGTTTAATAATTGTTATTAGGGTTTAAAATAATTAACTTGTTAACTAAAGAATGTTTAAGTGACAAAATTTGAGTTATCAAAATAATCTTGGCTTTTAATATTTTCTTGATTATTACTATTTAAAGAAAATAGAAAATAGTAATTTGCAATTAGGGTTTATGAATTACCACTAATCATTAAGTTAATTCAATTATGGTAAATAAAATTAATCTTAACATTTTACTTAGTTACTGAATAGTTAAAATTTAATTTTGGAACTTCATTATTTATTGAATTCAATTTGCATTTTAAACAATTAGAAAGACATAACTAATAAAGATTAAAAATAAGTGAATTTTTATTTTGACACACATTTTTGTTTTATATTTTATTTGAATAGAGTTTATTTTTGTGAGCATTTTGATATATTATTCATATTTTTCTGAGTTGAAATTATTTTTCTATGATTTTACAAAGTTTCAACTATTTACTGGAATTTGAATTTAAGTAAAATGCTAAACGTACCGGTTCGTTTTCTACCCATACACGCAGACAGGTGGGGCCTTGACTAGGTCAGCTGCCACGGGGCAACGACCAAGTCAAAATACTCCCGGGTCCCCACGGCCACGTCACCCTACCGGCGGCTCAACGCCGGCGAGGCAGGGCACGACGGAGACGCCGATTTAAGGCCTCCCGGGACGCGCGACTACAAATTTCTGGATCCCCTCGATCCACTGAGTATGATGGTGTGGTCGCTTAACTCGGAGGACCACCGGAGCTACGCCGGCGACCTCGACTGCGGCGGTGCGGCTCGGCCAAAATGCAAACTCGGGCTAGGATGTAAACTAGGAAGCGATAGTAGGTTCTACTGACGCGCAAACTCACCGTGAATACGACGGTGTGGTCGGCGGTGTTGATTGGCGAGGGAGATGAGCTCGATTTCGCCATTACCGGCGAGGTACTGAGAAAGGGAACGATCAAATTTGTCCAGCTCCGGGCTCCCCTTGACCTGTGCTTGCTCCCAGATGACCTATGCGCCGAGGCGCACCTCCTCGACCTTGCGCCGGAGACCGGGGTGGCCTGTACCGTCGAGTTCGTCCTCGACTCCGGCGAAGTGCTACGGATGATTGTGGAATATTGAGAGGGATAGAGAGGGAATGGAGTGGCGGAGGTGAACAAGAGAAGCACGGCGTTCCTCCTGGTGGTCTTTATAGGGCTGAAGGTGGTCGCAAACGACGACGAGCGTCGGCGACGAGCGGCCAGGATACGGAGACGAGGTGAGTTAGGGTTCCAGTGCACGAATCGTGATGATTTTGGATAACACGGACGCGAAATCGTCAGGGCTTGGTTCTGGAAGGCTTGGCGACGTCCGGCGGCGTCCTTATCCTCGTCGAGGACGTGGCCCGAGCTCTCCTCTGCGCTGTCGATGCCGTAGAGGAAGACGACGATGACGAATGACCTCGCACGAATATTAAGGCAGCCGAAACGGTATTTGGCTTCGGGCTGGGCTGCTTGTGGGCTTCGACGTGGACTGCTACTGGGCTGCGATGGCCTGCCAGGTAAGCTCCTCTCTCTCTATTTTTCTGTTTTCTTTTCTATTTTCTGTTTTTATATTCTGGTTTGTATTTGATATTTGAATTCAAATTTGAACTCTGTTGCTTTTTTGCAGGTTCTAAATTATTTGAGTATTAAGATAACTTAATACTATTATTTACTGCCTAGTGTTACTTTTTAAATACATATTCATTTATTATTAGGTTGATATTGTGTGGGGTTTTAATTGAAATAGAAATGGGTTTTTATATCCATCTCAATTCCTTGTTAATTTAGGAACCAGATTCATTTATATGGTTTGAAATTTTATAGTTGGTGCATAATGAACACATAATTAGGTTGAGCTAGTACTTAGTAATATGGATTGCTCACATATAACTCTCCTTATGGATAGAGTTTAAAATAAATGGCAATGAGAATGGATTGGTTCATGATATTATGTGAAGGATTATTTCTTGAGGTTTAAGGAGATGATTGGATTCAACTCTATATTCTCTACTCTTGCTTAGCAACTACTACTTGAATTATTTAAAGTAGATCCTAAGCTCATCAGGGTTAATTCACTTGTTAAGGTGACTTTATTTTTATACCCTACAATTTCATTTGGTTCACTCAACAAGGTATTTGAACAGCAAAGTAAAATAGGGTATTGGTTTCATTCTACTCACCAAAGGCATTTAGTCCATAAGCATATGTGGCTTGGTTTACACTTGTGATCCATGATACACAAGTTAAGAACAATATGTTATGTGGGGTGAATTCCATATGACAAGGTTTAGGGTTTTGAGAATACTTCACTACTTTAAGTATTAAGTAGGCATGAGGCATGGCAGGGTTCTATTTATAATCCAAAGTGATACTTGGATTGAAATTCAAATGTGGTCTAGGGTTTTAGTAGTGATCACCAATGTGATACACAACTAGGATTAGGTATGAGCATAAACTTGGTTATGCTTAATTGGCTAGTGTTCCTCCTCCTCACTTAGGTAGAATTATTGTGTCAAGGTAATGCTAGGTTTGACTCAAGTGTTTGGATAAGCAAGGTTTAAATACAATATCATTACTACACAAAGCATGAGTATTGGTCTGGATTAACTACTAATGAGTTACTTATTATTTCATGGGAAGAATGAGATCTATACCTCACACATATGGGTTAACTTATCATCTCAATTTATAAGGTAAGATCATGCATTAGACATGATCCACTTATCCCTCACTGGGATCTCTTCTTTAATACTTCACTCAACACACTCACTTAGATTCTTAAGGTTTATGATCATCACCCAATTTGTAATAATCAAAGTATTGGCCTCATAATAATTCATTAGTAAATTATTGTTCCCTCTCCAAGATCAAGTATAAGTCCACATACTTGAGTATACCTCTTTAGGTTGAGCTATTGTAAATAGATAGGGTTCCTCTGGGGTTTATGATCATTACCAAGTTGTAATAATCACAACACTTGCCTCTCTATATTTACTAGAAGAATAGGTTCTTGCTTACCATCAAGTGTGATCTAGGTCAAGTAGGGTTTGATACTTGACTTATATTTCATGTATCATTGATTAGTATCAACAAGTACCTCACTTGGATAAGGTTTAAATAGTATTGTAGGTTCTATCTAATGGATAGAATAAACACATGAATGATTCTCTCCTTTCTCTAGGTTGAATGATATGAGTTGGGAAACAAGGTTGGAATGGTCAAGGTTTAATGAAGAATGAATATGAATTCTCTTGACATGGATTCAAGTATTGTAATGGAAAAGCTATACCATGTGACTCATGGTAGGAACATTTATTTAGTAGAAGACATGGATAAGATAAGTAAAGAATAGTTTCTTAATTAATTGTGTTCTTTGGTTTATGTTTGAATATTTATTCATGTGTTGTTGTAAGGAATGTCATGTTGAGATCCTTTATAAGATCTTGTAGTTGATCCTTACTTAAGGTGTTGTCCGTTGTAAAACTCATTCATTTGATCCAGCCCATAGATCAAATCATCTCTACCCAAAACAAGGTTTTAGCAAAGGTCACAGTGAAGTTTATAGCGCTTGACTTGATGATCTACTTCAATTCCAGCCAGTCAAGTGAAACTTCAGTTACTGTGGTAAGTTTTATTTGAAAGCGCGAAAATCCCCCGGATTTTCTATGCATGAATGCAATGCACACTTTGGTGTTCTCTCGTTTTGTTGCCTCTAAACCTGGGATATTACAGCAGCGGGCATCATCAGGATCTCCACGTCCCCGTTCTCCGCGCCGGTGCTCTTGGTGCGCAAGTTGGATGGCACGTGGCGCTTCTGCATCGACTACCACGCCCTCAACGCCCTCACGCTCAAGGATAAGTTCCCGATCCCGGTGGTTGACGAGCTGTTTGATGAGCTCCACGGCGCGAGGTTCTTCACCAAGCTCGACCTCCGCTCAGGCTATCATCAGGTGCGCATGCACCCGGAGGACATCGCCAAGACGGCGTTCCGGACACACCATGGCCACTTCGAGTTCGTGGTGATGCCTTTCGGCCTCACCAACGCGCCCGCGACCTTCCAGGCCCTGATGAATGATGTCCTTCGCCCATACTTACGTCGTTTTGTGCTGGTTTTTTTCGATGATATCTTGATCTACAGCGCATCATGGGCGGAGCACCTTCAGCATGTCGCCATCGTCTTCAACGAGCTTCGAGCGCATCGACTTCACCTCAAGCGCTCGAAGTGCTCGTTTGTGACGACCTCGGTGGCCTATCTCGGTCACGTCATCTCCGCCGACGGGGTGGCGATGGATGCGGACAAGGTGGCGGCGGTCGCCGCCTGGCCGACGCCGCGTTCACCACGCTCCCTCCGCGGGTTCCTGGGCCTCGCCGGCTACTACCGGAAGTTCATCCGGGATTTTGGCCTCATCGCCTTGCCGCTCACGCGCCTGCTACGGCACGAGGCCTTCGCTTGGGACGACGAGGCTACCGCTGCCTTCGAGGCCCTCAAGGGGGCCCTGACGACGGGCCCCGTTCTCCAGATGCCGGACTTCGACAAGCCGTTCATCGTCGACTGCAACGCCTCCGGGGCGGGGTTCGATGCCGTCCTTCACCAGGGTGACGGGCCGCTCGCCTACTTCAGTCGGCCGTTTGCTGCACGCCACCTCAAGCTTGAGGCGTACGAGCAGGAACTCATTGGCTTGGTTCAGGCCGTCCGCCACTGGCGCCCCTACCTATGGGGGCGCTCGTTCCGCGTACGTACGGACCACTACAGCCTTAAGTTCCTCTTGGACCAGCGGCTGTCGACGGTGCCCCAGCACCAGTGGATCAGCAAGTTGTTTGGCTTCGACTTCACGGTGGAGTATCGTCCGGGGCGCCTCAACACGGTGGCCGACGCCTTGTCCCGCCGCGATGCCGATCCCGACGCCACTGAGGGAGACTCGGACGGACGCCTGCTCTGTATCCGCTCGGGGCCCTCCTTCGTCCTCTTCGACCGCATCCGCCAGGCGACGGTGTCCGCGCCGGATGCCCAGCTTCTGCGGCAGCAGCTCGACGCGGGTGAGCTGGACGACCCTTGGCGCGTCATCGACGGCCTTCTCCTCCACGGGCGCCGCGTGATCGTCCCCGACCATGATGACCTCCGCCATCAGGTGCTGCTCTTGGCGCACTCCGCCGGTCATGAGGGTGTCCAGAAGACCCTCCACCGTCTTCGCGCGGATTTCTACATCCCTGGCGATCGGGCCGTGGTCCAGGATTGGGTGCGTTTGTGTGAGACGTGCCAGCGCAACAAGACGGAGACTTTGCGCCTAGCTGGTGTCTTGCAGCCGCTTGACGTTCCTTCGCAGGTGTGGGCAGACATCTCCATGGACTTCATCGAGGGCCTTCCGAGGGTGGGCGGCAAGTCTGTCATCCTCACGGTGGTTGACCGCTTCTCCAAGTACTCCCACTACATCGCGCTTGGCCATCCCTACACGGCGGCGTCTGTGGCCCGCGCCTTCTTCGACGGTATCGTCCGCCTACACGGGTTTCCCTCGTCCATCGTCTGTGATCGAGATCCGATGTTCACGGGGCACGTGTGGCGGGACCTCTTCCGCATGGCTGGGGTCCAACTCCGCTTCAGCACGGCTTTCCATCCTCAGACGGACGGCCAATCCGAGGTGGTCAATAAGGTGATCGCCATGTATTTGCGCTGTGTTACAGGTGATCGTCCTCGCGCTTGGGTGGATTGGCTTGCATGGGCGGAGTACTGCTACAACACCTCCTACCACTCCGCCCTGCGTGCTACGCCATTCGAGGTGGTCTACGGTCGGCCACCACCACCTATCCTACCGGTAGATCCAGCGACAGCGCGGACGGAGGCAGCTGGCGAGCTCATCCGCGCCCGCGACGAGATGCTGGCCGAGGTGCGGCAGCGTCTTGTCCAAGCTCAACAGGTCGCCAAGCACTACTATGACGGGCGACATCGTGAGGTTGAGTACGCGGTGGGTGACTAGGTGTGGCTTCGCCTGTTGCACCGCTCTCATCAGTCCCTCGACCCGCGTGCCAAGCGTAAACTTGGTCCGCGCTATGCGGGGCCCTTCATCATCGTCGAGCGAATTGGGACCATGGCGTACAGGCTTCAGTTGCCGGAGGGGGCCCGCATTCACGACGTATTCCACGTGGGCCTGCTGAAGCCCTATCGCGGTGCCCCGCCGGTGGCCACTCCACCAATTCCGCCGACGGCCGAGGGACGTCTGCTGCCCAGTCCGGCCAAGGTGCTCCGCGCTCAACTACGTCGTGATGTTTGGCACTTGTTGGTGCAGTGGGAGGGCCTTTCCGAGGAGGAGGCGACTTGGGAGCCCCGCGAGGAGTTCCAGCAGCATTACCCAGACTACCAGCTCGAGGACGAGCTGTTTGCGCAGGCGGGGAGAGATGTTATGACCGGCCTGGTCTACCGCCGGAGGGGGCCCATTGGCCCAAACGGCCAAGCTTAGTTAGGGGCTTAGCCCAGTTAGTAGATTAGGGTTTCGCAAGTTCTCTTATATATACAAGTTGTAATAGACTAAATCAATCAAGCAATATTCAGATATCATTATTGCCGACTCCCAGAGGAGTCGGCCTTCTCCCGTCCGCGCCGCCCAAACCCTAGCCGCCGCCTTCCGCGTGCTCGCGATGGCGCCCTGCCGCCGGCGCCGCCCTCCTCCCTCTCGCTCTCAGCACTTCCACCCCTACAACCTACGCCCTCGCCTCGGTAGAACCCTAGTTTCTACCAGGCATCTTCGTCAGTTAGATGTGAAGAACACGTTTTTACATGGTGTTCTGAAAGAGGAGGTCTATATGAGACAGCCCCCTAGCTATGAGGAACATCCAGGACTTGTGTGCAAACTTGATAAAGCTTTGTATGGGTTGAAACAGGCGCCTTGAGCTTGGTACTCTCGCCTAAGTTCTAAACTTCAGTCTCTTGGGTTCTCTGCATCTAAGGCTGATACTTCTCTGTTTTTCTACAACAAAGGGGGAATTTCTATATTTATGCTCATCTATGTTGATGATATTGTTGTTGCTAGCTCATCAGAGAAGGTTGTGACCGCTCTTCTTCATGATCTTGGCCTTGATTTTGCTTTGAAGGATTTGGGAAGTTTACACTATTTTCTTGGTATTGAGGTGAATAAGGTACATGATGGTATCATTCTTTCTCAGGAAAAATATGGTAATGATTTACTTAGTCGTGTAAACATGAAGGCATGCAAATCAGTTGATACACATCTGTCAGTGTCTGATAAGCTGTCAATGGCTGATGGTGAGATGTTGAATAGTGAAGATTCTACTCGCTATCGGAGTATTGTTGGTGCTCTACAGTACATTACACTGACAAGGCCAGATATTGCATTTTCTGTAAACAAGGTTTGTTAGTTTTTGCATGCACCGACCACTGTTCACTGGACAGCTGTTAAGCGGATACTGCTATATCTTCGAGGCACAATGGCTCTTGGTTTGCGGTTGAGCAGATCTTCCTCTACTTCTGTTAGTGCCTTTTCTGATGCTGATTGGGCTGGGTGTCCTGATCATAGAAGATCTACTGGTGGGTTTGCTGTGTTTTTGGGGTCAAATTTGATCTCATGGAGTGCACGGAAGCAAGCTACAGTGTCTAGATCAAGCACAAAAGCTGAGTATAAAGCTTTGGCAAATGCTACAGCTGAAGTGATTTGGGTGCAGAGTCTACTGACTGAACTGGGCGTGTCACAGAGTCGAGTGGCGAGTTTATGGTGTGATAATCTAGGGGCTACGTATCTCTCAGCTAATCCTACAAAACACATTGAGGTGGATTATCATTTTGTACGTGAGAGAGTAGCTCGGAGGCTGTTAAACATACGGTTCATTCCTTCAGGAGATCAAGTGGCTGATGGTTTTACAAAGTCACTTTCGTTAAGGCAGCTAGTACTGTTTCGTCGCAATCTTAACTTGGACAAGTTATAATTGAGGGGAGTGTTAAACAGCATAGTCTAGCTATATATATCTGTATAGGTCTCCTGGTCTATTCCGTATGTATCTCTGTATAGAGTCCATTGTATGTACGTTGATGTATGCCTCATGTATAAAGCACACCGCGGCCCTTGTTAGGGTAACACTGCCCATATTATTTTCATACACAGGACTATATGATGTGGCCGAAACTTGGAGGAAAATCAACCGCCTGTGTTTCAGCGATTCAGTGTTGGAGTATTACAATTGCCATGGTGGTAGCTGTGGTTTTCTGGAATTTACTGGGAAAAAAAAGCCTTGTAGACTTCTGTGTACAAACTGGCCACTTCGTTCATTTGTATCGATCAACCTAAAACCGTTAGAGGCTCAGCTTTAAATTGATAAATCTACAAACGGAAGAGTTACAAGGTGCTGAACGAACAACTTACAAGCATCAAGTAACAAGCGAACAAAAAAAAAGCACAGCTTGATCTTCAATGCCATCATTCAACAGATTGGACAGAGCGGAGGAGAGGAAACGCCGTGAATCTCACGACCAGACACATGCCATGTTCAAAACCTGGAGCGTCGCCACCAGCATGCCATCCGCCTCCGCCTCCGAAGAAGGCCCCAACCTTCTCACCGTGGTTCGTAGGGTCCCGAACCATCAAAAGGCAGAGCGGCTCTCCCTAGAGCGCGCATAGACACATGGGCCAATGTGCCAAGGGCCATCACCAAGCACGAACACTGCACGCGAAACACCACGGGCATCGCCCTCGGGAAACGCATCGACCACCCAAAAAACCTCAGCTTCAGGACATAGCTCGTCGAAGAAGACAAGGCAAGAAAAGGCCATCCATGTCATCGTGAACGTGTGGGGCACCCGTAGCTGCCAGAAAGGGGACATCTTTCCTCTCTCGCCCAAGCCGAGGGCGCCGACCCGTCGACAAGCCACCGCACTAGCCGCGCACCACCACACTTCGCCACATGAAACGCCGCCACCTGCGGGCTAGGTGTTAGAGATATATTTGGTATAGGTATATTAGGTAGTCTAGGATTTGTAATCTCTACCTACCATATCTCTAGGAGAGCTATCTTAGCCTCCAAGTCTTGTACCACTATATATACTCGCCCGAGAGGCTCGATACAACATCCATCATATTCCGCATATCTCTCTCCATCTTTATCCTTCTACATGGTATCAGAGCGGCACGCTCCTTGATCTAGCCGCCGCAAAGTTTCCGCGCCGCCCCCGGGGAGGTCGATCTCCATGATCTACTCCGGGGGCCGCACAACCCGTATGAGGGTTCGTTCGCCGATCCGTTGATCCGGTGCCCTCGAGTCTTTTTTTCCCAATCCATAGATTGGTTTTATTTTTGCGTCGCCGGTCGCTCGACCGGCGTTTTCTTTTTTGGTTTACCGACCATAGATCGGATTGAGTCGCGCATCGCCTTCGTCCACTTGCGCCTCTACTCCAACAATGGCATCGACCTGCACCGGCCATCAACCGCACGGCACAGCCGCACGCGCCGCACACGGGGCGCCCCTACGTGCGATGCAGCAGGCTATTTCGCCCGACGGTGTCCATCGCCGGTTGATCTTCGCCGTCATCACCGGAACTACATCGACAACGCCGCCATCGACTCCGATCTGCGCGTCGTCCACACCATGGCGCGTACAGCGCTGCCGTCGGTCTGATCAACCGGTAGCGCGCACGTCTCTGCCAAGCACGTCCCCGAGCACGCGCCTACCACTGATCGAGCTACGGGTTGCCGCTGCGTCGCCCCTTCGGGCCGCTGCGCCGCCGCCTTTGGTCCATGCTACTAGCCTCCGACGCGTCTTCCGAGGCATGTATGTCGCCGGTGGCCTCCCGCCGCTGCACCGACTCGCGCCCTACAGCCACGCCGGCCCCTCGGGTCGTGACGTCACCGCACGCAGTCTACTTCGCCATCCCCCGTGCACAGACGTCCGAGGCCACAACAGCGCCGCCCCTTCAGCGCGGGTCACCTCCGTCCGCGCATGGTCTTCGTCACGCCGCCAGGTCTTCCTCACCTACATCGTGTACCGCCGCCGCGCCTCCACACCAGGTCGCCGCTGGGCTCGCCAACCACTCCAGGTCGCGCTGGGCTCGCCGACCACCCGAAACGCCCGTCTAGGCGTCCAGCATGACCACCCCGGGTCACCGCTGGGTTAGCCGCCTTCTACGTCTTCGTCCACTACATCTCCACCGCAAGCATCCTCGCATCTTCCCCGACTACGACACCTGCTACTCTACTCCGACAACTGTCGTTGAGTCTTCCTCTGCTAAGTATACTCCGACATGGCACGACATTTGTACTGGCCCCGTCCAACGCATGCACGGTGCTGGCAACACCGCCGCGTTCCTTCGTCCCCGGGCCTGGCAAGCTCGGATCGGCGCCTCGCCTTCCTCGACTTCGTCTTGCGTACTCGGTTCTGGAAAAACCGGAGTATGCCTTCGTCCCCGATGTGCGCCTAGTTCTGGCAAAACAAGGGTAGCACCTCGTCCTCGACGGCTCGGACTGCATCGACTTCGGAATCGACAACCTCCACGACTGCCTCGACGCGTCTCCGTCACTCTCCTCTCGCACTATGCGCTTGCGGCTTCATGTGCGGTGTATTGACCTCACTTTAAATAAAGTGCAAGTCTCTGTGCATTAGTGCTAGTCCCTGGATCGAACTGCTAGCACACACAGTTTAAGATGAAATACCAAGTAGCAAAGGTCTTCATTACAACCTAAGATACAGCAAAAATAAAATAGTTCAATACAACTTGCATAGCTCAAGGGCTTGCATAAACATAAATCAGAGTTCAACATCAAATGGAAAGCAAATAGCATGGATTCCCCTTCCTTCACGGATGCCACAGGCAGACATGTTGGGCAAAGACCCGTGATCCTAACATCTTCTTCAGCAACTAGGGATATGATGCGCGTGGTTGACGTATTGTCTTTTCGTTCGACACGCGTCCGTTGGGAACCCCAATAGGAAGGTGTGATGCGCACAGCGGCAAGTTTCCCTCAGTAAGAAACCAAGGTTTAATCGGACCAGTAGGAGTCAAGAAGCACGTTGAAGGTTGATGGCGGCGAGATGTAGTGCGGCGCAACACCAGGGATTCCGGCGCCAACGTGGAACCTGCACAACACAACCAAAGTACTTTGCCCCAACGAAACAGTGAGGTTGTCAATCTCACCGGCTTGCTGTAACAAAGGATTAACCGTATTGTGTGGAAGATGATTGTTTGCAGAAAACAGTAGAACAAGTATTGCAGTAGATTGTATTTCAGTAAAGAGAATTGGACCGGGGTCCACAGTTCACTAGAGGTGTCTCTCCCATAAGACGAACAGCATGTTGGGTGAACAAATTACAGTTGGGCAATTGACAAATAAAGAGAGCATGACAATGCACATACATATCATGATGAGTATAGTGAGATTTAATTGGGCATTACGACAAAGTACATAGACCGCCATCCAACTGCATCTATACCTAAAAAGTCCACCTTCAGGTTATCATCCGAACCCCCTCCAGTATTAAGTTGCTAACAACAGACAATTGCATTAAGTATTGCGCGTAATGTAACTAGTGACTACATCCTTGAACATAGCACTAATGTTTTATCCCTAGTGGCAACAGCACATCCATAACCTTAGAGGTTCTTGTCACCCCTCCAGATTCACGGAGACATGAACCCACTATCGAGCATAAATACTCCCTCTTGGAGTTACTAGCATCAACTTGGCCAGAGCATCTACTAATAACGGAGAGCATGCAAGATCATAAACAACACATAGATATAACTTTGATAATCAACATAACAAGTATTCTCTATTCATCGGATCCCAACCAACGCAACATATAGAATTACAGATAAACGATCTTGATCATGTTAGGCAGCTCACAAGATCCGACAATGATAGCACAATGGGGAGAAGACAACCATCTAGCTACTGCTATGGACCCATAGTCCAGGGGTAGACTACTCACACATCACACCGGAGGCGACCATGGCGGCGTAGAGTCCTCCGGGAGATGATTCCCCTCTCCGGCAGGGTGCCGGAGGCGATCTCCTGGATCCCCCGAGATGGGATCGGCGGCGGCGGCGTCTCTGGAAGGTTTTCCGTATCGTGGTTCTCCGTACTGGGGGTTTCGTCACGGAGACTTTTTATAGGCGGAAGGGCAGGTCAAGAGGCGGCACGGGGGCCCCACACCACAGGGCCGCGCGGCCAAGGGGGGGGCCGCGCCGCCCTATGGTTTGGCTCCCCTGTGGCCCCTCTTCGTCTCTCCTTCGGACTTCTGGAAGCTTCGTGAGAAAATAGGCCCCTGGGCTTTGATTTCGTCCAATTCCGAGAATATTTCCTTACTAGGATTTCTGAAACCAAAAACAGCAGAAAAACAGAATCGGCACTTCGGCATCTTGTTAATAGGTTAGTTCCAGAAAATGCACGAATATGACATAAAGTGTGCATAAAACATGTAGATAACATCAATAATGTGGCATGGAACATAAGAAATTATCGATACGTCGGAGACGTATCAGCATCCCCAAGCTTAGTTCTGCTCGTCTCGAGCAGGTAAAACGATAACACAGATAATTTCTGGAGTGACATGCCATCATAAACTTGATCATACTATTTGTAAAGCATATGTAGTGAATGCAGCGATCAAAACAATGTATATGACATGAGTAAACAAGTGAATCATATAGCAAAGACTTTTCATGAATAGCACTTCAAGACAAGCATCAATAAGTCTTGCATAAGAGTTAACTCATAAAGCAATAATTCAAAGTAAAGGCATTGAAGCAACACAAAAGAAGATTAAGTTTCAGCGGTTGCTTTCAACTTGTAACATGTATATCTCATGGATATTGTCAACATAGAGTAATATAATAAGTGCAATAAGCAAGTATGTAGGAATCAATGCACAGTTCACACAAGTGTTTGCTTCTTGAGGTGGAGAGAAATAGGTGAACTGACTCAACATTGAAAGTAAAAGAATGGTCCTCCATAGAGGAAAAGCATCGATTGCTATATTTGTGCTAGAGCTTTGATTTTGAAAACATGAAACAATTTTGTCAACGGTAGTAATAAAGCATATGCATCATGTAAATTATATCTTATAAGTTGCAAGCCTCATGCATAGTGTACTAATAGTGCCCGCACCTTGTCCTAATTAGCTTGGACTACCGGATCATCACAATGCATTGTTTTTACCAAGTGTCACAAAGTGGTACCTCTATGCCGCCTGTACAAAGGTCTAAGGAGAAAGCTCGCATTGGATTTCTCGCTATTGATTATTCTTCAACTTAGACATCCATACCGGGACAACATAGACAACAGATAATGGACTCCTCTTTTATGCATAAGCATATAACAACAGTTAATAATTTTCTCATTCGAGATTTGAGGATTGTTGTCCAAAACTGAAACTTCCACCATGGAACATGGCTTTAGTTAGCGGCCCAATGTTCTTCTCTAACAAATGCATGCTTAACCCTATGGTGGTAGATCTCTCTTGCTTCAGACAAGACGAACATGCATAGCAACTCACATGAAATTCAACAATGAAAAGTTGATGGCGTCCCCAGTGAACATGGTTATCGCACAACAAGCAACTTAATAAGAGATAAAGTGCATAATTACATATTCAATACCACAATAGTTTTTAAGCTATTTGTCCCATGAGCTATATATTGCAAAGGTGAATGATGGAATTTTAAAGGTAGCACTCAAGCAATTTACTTTGGAATGGCGGGAAAATACCATGTAGCATAGGTAGGTATGGTGGACACAAATGGCATAGTGGTTGGCTCAGGTATTTTGGATGCATGAGAAGTATTCCCTCTCGATACAAGGTTTAGGCTAGCATGGCTTATTTGAAACAAACACAAGGATGAACCGGTGCAGCAAAACTCACATAAAAGACATATTGAAAACATTATAAGACTCTACACCGTCTTCCTTGTTGTTCAAACTCAATACTAGAAATTATCTAGACCTTAGAGAAACCAAATATGCAAACCAAATTTTAGCATGCTCTATGTATTTCTTCATTAATGGGTGCAAAGCATATGATGCAAGAGCTTAAACATGAGCACAACAATTGCCAAGTATCACATTACCCAAAACATTTATAGCAATTACTACATGTATCATTTTCCAATTCCAACCATATAACAATTTAACGAAGGAGAAACTTTGCCATGAATACTATGAGTAGAAACCAAGGACATACTTGTCCATATGCTACAGCGGAGCGTGTCTCTCTCCCATAAAGTGAATGCTAGGATCCATTTTATTCAAACAAAACAAAAACAAAAACAAACCGACGCTCCAAGAAAAAGCACATAAGATGTGATGGAATAAAAATATAGTTTCAGGGGAGGAACCTGATAATGTTGTCGATGAAGAAGGGGATGCCTTGGGCATCCCCAAGCTTAGATGCTTGAGTCTTCTTGATATATGCAGGGGTGAACCACCGGGTGCATCCCCAAGCTTAGAGCTTTCACTCTCCTTGATCATGTTGCATCATACTCCTCTCTTGATCCTTGAAAACTTCCTCCACACCAAACTCGAAACAACTCATTAGAGGGTTAGTGCACAATATAAATTGACATATTCAGAGGTGACACAATCATTCTTAACACTTCTGGACATTGCATAATGCTACTGGACATTAGTGGATCAAAGAAATTCATCCAACATAGCGAAAGAGGCAATGCGAAATAAAAGGCAGAATCTGTCAAAACAGAACAGTTCGTATTGACGAATTTTAAAATGGCACCAGACTTGCTCAAATGAAAATTCTCAAATTTAATGAAAGTTGCGTACATATCTGAGGATCATGCACGTAAATTGGCTTAATTTTCTGAGCTTCCTACAGAGAGGTGGACCCAGATTCGTGACAGCAAAGAAATCTGGAACTGTGCAGTAATCCAAATCTAGTACTTACTTTTCTATCAACGGCTTAACTTGGCACAACAAAACTCAAAACTAGGATAAGGAGAGGTTGCTACAGTAGTAAACAACTTCCAAGACACAAAATAAAAACAAAGTACTGTAGGTAAAAACATGGGTTGTCTCCCATAAGCGCTTTTCTTTAACGCCTTTCAGCTAGGCGCAGAAAGTGTATATCAAGTATTATCAAAGGATGGTACTTCTACAGCGGGGTGTGGGCTTTTCTCAACCAGGCATAGTATATTAGATACATAAGTTTTAGCATCTCCCTTTTCATTAGTCTTAGGCGTGCTGCTCTCATCAAACAAATTTTCAGGAACAAGCCAAGCATAGTTATTTTCTAGTGCATCATTCATAGCTAGGAGCTTACATGGTATTGGTGCTTTGATCTCCCCTCCATCATCAATATTATTAGTGTATCTTATTCTATCCATATCCATCTTTTCAAGGAGACTAACAAAATTAGTAGGAGAACCAAGCATATTAAATTTAGCAAACACCTTTCTAGCTTCTCTTGCTAGACCACCAAATTCTCTAAGAAGGGTTTCTAATACAAAATCTTTCTTTTCCCCTTCTTCCATATCGCCAAGTGTGAAAAACATGTGTTGGATTATAGGATTAAGATTAATAAATTTAGTTTCCAACAGGCGAACTAAATGCGCAGCAGCAATTTCATAAGTAGGCGCAAGGTCTACCAAGTGTCTATCTTCAAAATTTTCAATAGTACTAACATGATTGAAAAATTCTTCTATATTATTTCTCCCAACTATAGACCCACGTCCTACCGGTATGTCTTTTGTGGTAAAATTAAAAGGAAACATGATGAATAAAGTAAAGTAAGTGCAAGTAAACTAATTTTTTTGTGTTTTCGATATAGCAAACAAGATAGCAAATAAAGTAAAACTAGCAACTAATTTTTTTGTATTTTGATTTAGTGCAGCAAACAAAGTAGTAAATAAAACTAAGCAAGAAAAAAACAAAGTAAAGAGATTGAGAAGTGGAGACTTCTCTTGCAGCGTGTCTTGATCTCCCCGGCAACGGCGCCAGAAATTTGCTTGATGCGCGTGGTTGACGTATTGTCTTTTCGTTCGACACGCGTCCGTTGGGAACCCCAAGAGGAAGGTGTGATGCGCACAGCGGCAAGTTTCCCTCAGTAAGAAACCAAGGTTTAATCGGACCAGTAGGAGTCAAGAAGCACGTTGAAGGTTGATGGCGGCGAGATGTAGTGCGGCGCAACACCAGGGATTCCGGCGCCAACGTGGAACCTGCACAACACAACCAAAGTACTTTGCCCCAACGAAACAGTGAGGTTGTCAATCTCACCGGCTTGCTGTAACAAAGGATTAACCGTATTGTGTGGAAGATGATTGTTTGCAGAAAACAGTAGAACAAGTATTGCAGTAGATTGTATTTCAGTAAAGAGAATTGGACCGGGGTCCACAGTTCACTAGAGGTGTCTCTCCCATAAGACGAACAGCATGTTGGGTGAACAAATTACAGTTGGGCAATTGACAAATAAAGAGAGCATGACAATGCACATACATATCATGATGAGTATAGTGAGATTTAATTGGGCATTACGACAAAGTACATAGACCGCCATCCAACTGCATCTATGCCTAAAAAGTCCACCTTCAGGTTATCATCCGAACCCCCTCCAGTATTAAGTTGCTAACAACAGACAATTGCATTAAGTATTGCGCGTAATGTAACTAGTGACTACATCCTTGAACATAGCACTAATGTTTTATCCCTAGTGGCAACAGCACATCCATAACCTTAGAGGTTCTTGTCACCCCTCCAGATTCACGGAGACATGAACCCACTATCGAGCATAAATACTCCCTCTTGGAGTTACTAGCATCAACTTGGCCAGAGCATCTACTAATAACGGAGAGCATGCAAGATCATAAACAACACATAGATATAACTTTGATAATCAACATAACAAGTATTCTCTATTCATCGGATCCCAACAAACGCAACATATAGAATTACAGATAAACGATCTTGATCATGTTAGGCAGCTCACAAGATCCGACAATGATAGCACAATGGGGAGAAGACAACCATCTAGCTACTGCTATGGACCCATAGTCCAGGGGTAGACTACTCACACATCACACCGGAGGCGACCATGGCGGCGTAGAGTCCTCCGGGAGATGATTCCCCTCTCCGGCAGGGTGCCGGAGGCGATCTCCTGGATCCCCCGAGATGGGATCGGCGGCGGCGGCGTCTCTGGAAGGTTTTCCGTATCGTGGTTCTCCGTACTGGGGGTTTCGTCACGGAGACTTTTTATAGGCGGAAGGGCAGGTCAAGAGGCGGCACGGGGGCCCCACACCACAGGGCCGCGCCGCCCTATGGTTTGGCTCCCCTGTGGCCCCTCTTCGTCTCTCCTTCGGACTTCTGGAAGCTTCGTGAGAAAATAGGCCCCTGGGCTTTGATTTCGTCCAATTCCGAGAATATTTCCTTACTAGGATTTCTGAAACCAAAAACAGCAGTAAAACAAAGAATCGGCACTTCGGCATCTTGTTAATAGGTTAGTTCCAGAAAATACACGAATATGACATAAAGTGTGCATAAAACATGTAGATAACATCAATAATGTGGCATGGAACATAAGAAATTATCGATACGTCGGAGACGTATCAGGATACCTGCAACATCAAACGTTGCAGCCTAAAGGAATCAATACATTTGGAATTGTATTGGCAAGGACACTTTTGTGGACTCAAAAGGCATCCTACACCTACGTGCACATCTGGCAGGTAGAGCTCAGATTCATTTTGCATAAAGCCAATTTTTCCCTATCATTTATCAAAACATTTTCTTTCAATCTAATTAATAGTAACATTGGTAAATCCCCAATGTACCAATTAACAATAACATTGGTAAAGCCCCAATGTACCTTCCTACCCTTGTTCACCCATCATATTTTATTTAAGAAATTGGGATGAGGAGATCTTCAAACAAGGACTTGTCAGTTCGCTCAAGTTGTCCATAACCGGGGACACGGCTAAGTACTTAGATTTTACACTCTCGAGAGGTTGTACAACTTTACCCACATGGCCAGGTCAATCCTTCTACCTCGATGCACATTTTGCTCAAAGGACAGGTGCAGACCGTGGCCGAGACCTTCTGTGTGTAATCACCCGAACCATTTCCTAAGGGCCCCGTTCCACCTACAGTATCCCTCTACCACCACCTGGCCCCTAGGATCCGGGTTCATACAACATACTTTGTCAAGCCAGAGCCATAGTAGCATGTGGTTGTACGGAAAGCTAATGAGCAAGATTTGTCTACAATCTCTTTAAGCCTGGATGACTTTTCGCAAGTGTGCACTAGCACCAGGGTCTTGCCCCTGATACAGTCACCCTCTCCATAACTCCACTATTCACCCAGGTAATTCATTAAACTTAGTTGTTTTTCCTTAACCTCTATCAAAACCTTTTTCCATGGCATATCAGGTAACAACTAAATTTAATGGCGGCTAAGGGAGTCTAGGAATGGTGTAGCTAAACTACTAGGATTTACTAGCAAGCATAAAGCATAAACCCTAGACATGTCTACTATAAAACACTACAGTGCAAGATTAAAACTGGGACTTTTGGTGTGTGTCACTTGCCTTTTTCAGAGGGAGGAGTTGCAATCTTCGCAGTCACAAAGGTTGCAGCTGTCGCAGTCACAATCTACAAGCATACATACATAGCACCATAAACACAATGCACAACACAAATGCACAAGCATAAACATGAGATGCATATGATATTTACACAAGTGCACTCAATTTAATGATCTCTGGTTGTCACTATATGCATGATGCCATGGTCAAGTTTTATGGTCGGTTGAATTATTGCGAACCATCTATGTCGCACTAGCGAAGGGCAACTACCATTAATTGAAAAAGGTGTTTTGGCACAGTAGACAAATGATGGTTTTGGTACTACTGGACAGAGGGTAACATTTGCAAGCTTGTGCAAAAGGAATTACTCGAAAAGGGTATGTAGATCTCATTTTACGGCTTAAGTACTCCGATTAGGCATTTAAATATGGATGAATCTCAAACTACTTTAAGTACACATTTTATTAATTCATTGTGTTCCTTATATTTTTAGGATTCCAGCGGTATAAAGTTTGTAATTTTTGGACAAGCGGATCTCTGGATACGATTTTTACAAAGCGTGGACTATCGAAACCGAGATTAAACATAAACTAGGGTGGTCACTGGACATGTGGCGCTTTCTCATTGGTGGATACCTCTTCGCGCGGATCGGCACTGCAAGCCGTCGGATCTAACTAAAACGGATGGCTGAGATTAATTGACAGATTTGGGAAAAGAAAAGCAAAAGGAAAATAGGTGCTCACGTGGCGCCGATGTGGCGCACGCGTGGCGTCGACGTGGACGGTGACGAGGCGCTGACATGGCCGGCGACGAGGGGATGGCCGGCACGGCTCAGATGGCGGCGACGGCGGTGTTCCCGGCGGTCCCAGTGGCGGAAAAGGCGCGGACAGGCGGCGGCTTGGCGTCGCGCGTCGGATGGGGCGGCGGTAGGGCTCGGCCCGGCCCCTGCCGGCGGCGAAGGGCGGCTGGAGGCGGCGCGGTAGCGGGCTTCTCCGGCGAGGAATTGTGGAGCGGCCTGGCGGCGTGGTGTTTCGGGAGCAGGGGGAATGGAGAGAGGGCGTGCGGGGCTATTAGAGGGCGGTCTCGGACTGAGAGGGGGAGGCGCGTGGGAAGGTGGGGGAGGTCGTGGGCGAGTGGGAGATCGTGGTGGCCGGCGGTTTCTGTGCGCTGCGTGCGTGTACGTGCGGGCGAAGGTTGGAGACGAGCGAGGTGGGGGCGCGCGGGGCAGGCCTGGGGGCGGCATGGCCTGGCTCGGCCCAGGGGAAAGGAGGAGAGGGAGGGGCCGGGGCGCTGGCTGGCTGGCTGGCTTCGGTCGGCCCAGTTGGCCGCCTATTTTTTTGTTTCTTTTTGTAAACCAAACATTTAATAAGTCAACCATTTAAAGTTAGAAAAATACAGATAAAATATTGTTAGAAATCTTGGAAGATGTACCACATCATGGAACCATTTTTGGTTTACAAATAGTTTTGAAAATTTCAAAACATAGTAGGTTTGCCTCTATGGCTATTTAATACCACTTATAGCATTTTGCGTTTCAGATTCGTGTTTGGGTTTTCCTAAAATGCAGAGATGTCATGATGCTTATGAATGCAATGCATTCATTTGAAATTTTGACAATTGGGATGTTACATGCGGCTACCTCGACACCGGCACCCGACCACGACATCGACCACGACAATCCCTCGCGCGGCTACCTCGACCAAGGTTGCAGCACCCACGCTCTCAGCTACCTCGACATCGGCACAAGGGCTATCACCTCGCATGAGCACATCGGCTTCTTCTATAGTCCAAGCATTCGCGACGTGACATCATCCACGACGCTGATAACCCACAAGTATAGGGGATCGCAACAGTCTTCGAGGAAAGTAAAAACCCAAATTTATTGATTCGACACAAGGGGAGGTAAAGAATACTTATAAGCCTTAACAACTGAGTTGTCAATTCAGCTGCACCTGGAAAAGCACTAGTAACAGGGGTGATGTCAAAGCAGCAGTAATATGAGAGCAATAGTAACAGTAACACAGCAGTAGTAACAGTAACACAGAGGCAATGGCACCATAAAATAGTTGATACTACTTCCAATGACATGTAGAACGAGTATATGATGATGAAAGATGGACCGGGGTTCCCAGCGATCTACACTAGTGGTAACTCTCCAATAACAAGTGACAAGTGTTGGGTGAACAAATTACGGTTGGGCAATTGATAGGATTGAAATAGCATTAAGACAGAACATCAAGATTATTAATCATGTAGGCATGTTTTCCATATATAGTCGTACGTGCTCGCAATGAGAAACTTGCACAACATCTTTTGTCCTACCAGCCGGTGGCAGCCGGGCCTCAAGGGAATCTACTGGCTATTAAGGTACTCCTTTAAATAGAGCACCGGAGCAAAGCATTAACACTTGGTGAAAACATGTGATCCTCATACCTACGCCTTCCCCTCTAGTTGTCCCAATTTCTGTCACTTTGGGGCCTTTGGTTCCGGACATAGACATGTGCATACAACTTGTAGATACAATCTAAGCAACAATTATAGAGCTTAAATCTAAGATCATGCCACTCGAGCCCTAGTGACAAGCATTAAACACAATAAGATTGCAGCAACAATAACTTCACAAACTTTATAGATAGACTAATCATAATGTATCATCCATCGGATCCCAACAAACACAACACCGATTACATCAGATGAATCTCAATCATGTAAGGCAGCTCATGATATCATTGTATTGAAGTACATGGGATAGAGAGTACCAACTAGCTACTGCTAGAACCCGTACTCCATGGGGGAACTACTCACGGAGCATGATGGAGGCGGTGGCTGATACGTCTCCGACGTATCGATAATTTCTTATGTTCCATGCCACTTTATTGATGATACCTACATGTTTTATACATACTTTATGTCATATTTATGCATTTTCCGGCACTAACCTATTAACGAGATGCCGAAGAGCCAGTTGCTGTTTTCTGCTGTTTTTGGTTTCATAAATCCTAGTAAGGAAATATTCTCGGAATTGGACGAAATCAACGCCCAGGATCTTATTTTTCCACGAAGCTTCCAGAACACCGGGGAGGAAACAAAGTGGGGCGACGAGGCGCCCACACGCTAGGGCGGCGCGGCCCAAGCCCTGGCCGCGCCGGCCTGTTGTGTGGGGCCCTCGCGTCGCCCCTAAACCTATCTCCTCCGCCTACTTAAGCCTTCGTCGATAATAACTCCGATCGAGAGCCACGATACGGAAAACCTTCCAGACGCCGCCGCCGCCAATCCCATCTCGGGGATTCAGGAGATCGCCTCCGGCACCCTGCCGGAGAGGGGAATCATCTCCCGGAGGACTCTTCAACGCCATGGTCGCCTCCGGAGTGATGAGTGAGTAGTTCACCCCTGGACTATGGGTCCATAGCAGTAGCTAGATGGTCGTCTTCTCCTAATTGTGCTTCATTGTTGGATCTTGTGAGCTGCCTAACATGATCAAGATCATCTATCTGTAATGCTACATGTTGTATTTGTTGGGATCCGATGAATAGAGAATGCTATGTTATGTTGATTATCAATCTATTATCTATGTGTTGTTTATGATCTTGCATGCTCTCCGTTATTAGTAGAGGCTCTGGCCAAGTTTTTGCTAGTAACTCCAAGAGGGAGTATTTATGCTCGATAGTGGGTTCATGCCTCCATTAAATCTGGGACAGTGACAGAAAGTTCTAAGGTTGTGGATGTGCTGTTGCCACTAGGGATAAAACATCGATGCTATGTCTAAGGATGTAGTTGTTGATTACATTACGCACCATACTTAATGCAATTATCTGTTGTTTGCAACTTAATACTGGAAGGGGTTCGGATGATAACCTGAAGGTGGACTTTTTAGGCATAGATGCATGCTGGATAGCGGTCTATGTACTTTGTCGTAATGCCCAATTAAATCTCACTATACTCATCATATCATGTATGTGCATGGTCATGCCCTCTTTATTTGTCAATTGTCCAACTGTAATTTGTTCACCCAACGGGCTTATTCTTATCAGAGAGACGCCTCTAGTGAACTGTGGACCCCGGTCCATTCTTTTAATCGAATACAATCTACTGCAATACTTGTTCTACTGTTTTCTGCAAACAATCATCATCCACACTATACATCTAATCCTTTGTTACAGCAAGCCGGTGAGATTGACAACCTCACTATCACGTTGGGGCAAAGTAATTTGGTTGTGTTGTGCAGGTTTCATGTTGGCGCCGGAATCCCTGGTGTTGCGTCGCACTACACTTCGCCGCCATCAACCTTCAACGTGCTTCTTGACTCCTACTGGTTCGATAAACCTTGGTTTCTTACTGAGGGAAACGTACAGCTGTACGCATCACACCTTCCACTTGGGGTTCCCAACGGTCGCGTGTTGTACGCGTGTCAAGCTAAATTTCTGGCGCCGTTGCCGGGGAGATCAAGACACGCTGCAAGGGGAGTCTCCACATCCAATCTCTTTACTTTGTTTTTGTCTTGCTTTATTTTATTTAGTACTTTGTTTGCTGCACTAAAACAAAACACAAAAAAATTAGTTGCTAGTTTTACTTTATTTGCTATCTTGTTTGCATACTCTATATTAAAAACACACAAAAAATAGTTACTTGCATTTACTTTATCTAGTTTGCTTTATTTACTGTTGCTAAAATGAGTAATCCTGAAGTTGAAGTTCGTTCGTTTAAGCAACAAGGGGGAGAATGTTTAAAAGATGCTTGGTATAGAATTAGTGATGCCCATAATAGGTGCACTAAGAAACACTTCACCACTATCCTACTCAGGAATTTTTATGTTGGTATCTCTAGCTGGAATAGGTATGTTCTTGATTGTCTCGCGGGAGGTAACTTCCTAGGTACTCCTGCTTTAGAAGCTAGTTGCATTATTGAGAGTCTATTTGGAATACCACCTGTTAATGAAGTTAAAATTGAAACCTCTCTTGAAGATGTCATGAAAAAGTTGGAAACCATAGAGCAAAACCTTCCAAGTATTGAGACTAATTTGGGAGCATTACTTGATAGCACTGATAAACTTGATAAATCTCTAGGTGGAATTAATGAGAGAATTGCCATCTTAGAAGCTTGTGCTATTCATGATAATCAAACCAAAAGGATTAGTGAACTTGAAGAGGCTATGGGAACATTGGGTTCAACCTTTTCATCTATAAAGTTTAGAGAGAAAGCTTATGTGGGTAAGGAGCAAAAGTTCATGTATGTCTCTAAAGTGCCTAAACCAAAAAACTATTATAGGTCTAAAATTGATAAAGCTCTTAAAACCACTATAGATAAGGGAGCATCTAAGATACCTAATGGGACAAATTGTGAAAATTATGATGTTGATGCTTCGTCTCTTGAAAATACTTGATGCACACTTTCTGCGCCTAGCTGAAAGGCGTTAAAGAAAAGCGCTTATGGGAGACAACCCATGATTTTACTACTGCACCTTTATTTTATATTTGAGTCTTGGAAGTTGTTACTACTGTAGCAACCTCTCCTTATCTTATTTTGTTGCATTGTTTTGCCAAGTAAAGTCTTTGATAGTAAGGTTCATACTAGATTTGGATTACTGCGCAGAAACAGATTTCTTTGCTGTCACGAATTTGGGCCTAATTCTCTGTAGGTAACTCAGAAAATTATGCCAATTTACGTGAGTGATCCTCATATATGTACGCAACTTTCATTCAATTTGAGCATTTTTGAGCAAGTCTGGTGCCTCTTAGAAATTCGTCTTTACGAACTGTTCTGTTTTGACAGATTCTGTCTTTTATTTCGTATTGCCTGTTTTGCTATGCTTGATGGATTTTTCTATTCCATTAACTTTCAGTAGCTTTGTGCAATGTCCAGAAGTGTTAAGAATGATTATGTCACCTCTGAACACGTGAATTTTGATTATGCACTAACCCTCTAATGAGTTGTTTTAAGTTTGGTGTGGAGGAAGTTTTCAAGGATCAAGAGAGGAGGATGATACAATATGATCAAGGAGAGTGAAAGCTCTAAGCTTGGGGATGCCCCGGTGGTTCACCCCTGCATATTTCAAGAAGATTCAAGCGTCTAAGCTTGGGGATGCCCAAGGCATCCCCTTCTTCATCGACAACATTATCAGGTTCCTCTAGTGAAACTATATTTTTATTCCATCACATCTTATGCACTTTGCTTGGAGCGTCTGTTTGTTTTTGTTTTTGTTTTGTTTGAATAAAATGGATCCTAGCATTCATTGTGTGGGAGATAGACACGCTCCGCTGTTGCATATGGACAAATATGTCCTTAGGCTTTACTCATAATATTCAAGGCGAAGGTTGAATCTTCTTCGTTAAATTGTTATATGGTTGGAAACGGGAAATGCTACATGTAGTAATTGGTAAAATGTCTTGGATAATTTGATACTTGGCAATTGTTGTGCTCATGTTTAAGCTCTTGCATCATATACTTTGCACCCATTAATGAAGAAATACATAGAGCTTGCTAAAATTTGGTTTGCATAATTGGTCTCTCTAAGGTCTAGATAATTTCTAGTAAGGGTTGAACAACAAGGAAGACGGTGTAGAGTCTTATAATGTTTACAATATGTCTTTTATGTGAGTTTTGCTGCACCGGTTCATCCTTGTGTTTGTTTCAAATAACCTTACTAGCCTAAACCTTGTATCGAGAGGGAATACTTCTCATGCATCCAAAATCCTTGAGCTAACCACTATGACATTTGAGTCCACTATACCTACCTACTACATGGTATTTCTCCGCCATTCCAAAGTCTAAAAACTATTGTGGTATTGAATATGTACTTATGCACTTTATCTCTTATTAAGTTGCTTGTTGTCCGATAACCATGTTCCTGGGGACGCCATCAACTACTCTTTGTTGAATATCATGTGAGTTGCTATGCATGTCCGTCTTGTCTGAAGTAAGGGCGATTTACCACTAGTTGAATGGTTAGAGCATGCATACTGTTAGAGAAGAACATTGGGCCGCTAACTAAAGCCATGAATCATGGTGGAAGTTTCAGTTTTGGACAAATATCCTCAATCTTATATGAGAAAAATTAATTGTTGTTGAATTCTTAAGCATTAAAGAGGAGTCCATTATATGTTGTCTATGTTGTCCCGGTATGGATGTCTAAGTTGAGAATAATCAAAAGCGAGAAATCCAATGCGAGCTTTCTCCTTAAACCTTTGTACAGGCAGCATAAAGGTACCCCTTTGTGACACTTGGTTAAAACATATGTATTGCGATGATAACCCAGGTAATCCGAGCTAATTAGGACAAGGTGCGGGCACTATTAGTATACTATGCATGAGGCTTGCAACTTGTAGGATATAATTTACATAATGCATATGCTTTATTACTACCGTTGATAAAATTGTTTCTTGTTTTCAAAACCAAAGCTCTAGCACAAATATAGCAATCAATGCTCCTATCTCTCTCCACCTCAAGAAGCAAACACTTGTGTGAACTATGCATTGATTTCTACATACTTGCATAGAGTGTGGATTTGGTGACCAGGGGATACGTGAGCACCCCCTGGCTGCCGCTCAATATGCGTTGAGATTCGGTTACTGTCAATGTGGCAGTTGTCTAATCGTTCGCATGTGCACTGCCTAATATAAAGTTCACGTGGCTTGTGGGGCCCGCTTTCCAATGAATGGGCGCGCGAAAAATTAGCCTCTCCTGGCGGGAGCTCTTTCCCTGCATTGTTTTTGGCGCCACACAGTGGAAAAGCGCACGTAAGTGGCTAGGGAGGAATCTTCTTTGTAAACCTGTTTACCTCGTGACTCCAGCAGCAGGGGAAGACTTTATAAAAATGGTAGGTGCATGCCCATCGTTGGCGTCAAACTGGTAAAGAGTATAGCGATCAGTAAGGGCAATGGCTTTGTTTGCCGCCGGAGCTCCGGGACACGGCCATAGAGATGTTATTTTCGCGATACCTGCTCCTACTGCGTTGGTGGCGTCTGCCGATCGATGGCTGAGCCTACATGGAGTTGTCGCCGTGGTGGGAGGTATGCAGCCGACCAAGTCTGAGGTCCCTCGTGACATTCTCTGTCTTCCTCACTCACCTCATCCTCTCCTCGCTCGGTCGCGACATCCACCCGCCGCCTGCCGCCACCTTGCTCCACCGCCGCCGACCCATGCCGCCGCGCCGCGTCACACATCCTTCTTCTCCCGCGCCGCGCTGCCGCAGTCCTCTTCGTCTCGTGCATCGTCGCCTCCCTCTTCCTCCCATGCGTATTCCTCTTCGTCCAAGTTGTGTGATTTTTCCCACCTCCGGCGGTCGGATTCGCAGCGGCGCCGCTATATTCTTGTGGCTGGGAATGATCCCCATCGGCGATTAAGATGCTGAGGCCGGATTCGCGGCGGCGCCGCTAGATTTCCAGTGCTTGTGCGCACCGGCGCCGTCGACGGCGGGGAGCTGCTGCTGCCGGAGCAAGAAAAGCGTCTTCCCCGAGTTGAAGCCGCCAGCCACCGCTCCGGCCTGCTGCTGCTGCCGAGCAACATCGCAGTGGCTGGACGCGTCTTCCCCTGAAGCTGTACGCAGACAAGGGAGAGGGGATCTACGTGGTGGACGGGGAAGGCAACCTTGATGGCCTCATCATGCGCGGGCATATCATCGCCAAGCTCGTCTATGAGCTGCCGTGGTACTTCAACAGCGCCATCCCCATGTCGCAGAACAGCAGGTTAGGTAAGATCAGGATTTCTCTTGCTTTTTTTTGTCCTTACAATTTCTCCTTAATCTGAGCAAATCGGAGCTTCAATGGAGTACTCCGTATGTTCTGCTTGCTGCAACGGGTTTCAAGTTTCAAAATTTAAGTTTGTTTCATTTGAAAATATTCCATTGACATGATTGAAGCAGTGAGGAGTATGGTTGATCTACCAGCTCTCGAAACAAAACTAAAAGCATTTTCTAAAAGGAGTAAGATATCTGATGTTGAGATTATTGATTGCTTGGTTCTGCATAAAAGGAGTAAGATATCTCCTTCTAGATTGGTCTGTACCTGAATAAAAGGAATACTCCTTTATTGTTGCTTTGTTATGCAAAAAAGGAGTACTGCATCTGCACCAGTATAGGATTTGATTTGTTATGCAAAAAAGGAATACTGTATCTTGTCGATGAATAGGATTTGATCTTTTATTGTTGCCTCAGTCAAAATATCAAAATAAGTTGATCTATGCAAAATATATGTCTGTAAAAGCTATGTGCTTAACTAAGTCAGCATATTACAGGAACTGGTGATAGAATGCATTGCCATGTTTAAAATAAGACCTGAACTAGGGAGTATTTATAAAACATTATTTTGGTTGTAGGACTGAATTTGGATTTACTGTTTGGATGTTCGACAAGCTTTACAAAATACTTCTAAACAGTATTTGGTTGTAGGACTGAAGTTGGAGTACTTGCTAGGTTCGTTGGTTTTGTTAAATTAAAAATAGGTCGATTATCAAAGCAGAAACTGTATTTTTAAAAAACAGGAGTACGTTGACTTAAATAATTGTGTGAATGCATGCAAAATAGTGGCTTCTCATCACTGTACCAAACAATGATCTCTCTGAGTCTCTCGGGCATGCTGTAGATGGCGAAGGGAAACTTATTAACGGAGGTAGAGGTAAAGAGATCAGAGTGAGACAGTGAAACTTGCTTGGTTCTGTAGTGCAGTGTAGGATTTGATCTTTTATGATGTATAGGATTTGATCTTTTACTGATTGCTTGGTTCAGCATAAAAGTGCTGTTGATATTCCACTTAGGACTTGGCGTCATGCCATCAGCTTATGCTGCAATAGTATGATGTTCAGTTAAGGATTTAGAGTATTAACGGTTAGTTACAAACAGATTATAGTTGGAGAACCATGGAAACTTGAGAGAGAGAGAGAGAGAGAGAGAGAGAGAGAGAGAGAGAGAGAGAGAGAGAGAGAGAGAGAGAGACATGAAAACTTGAGAGCAAGAGTACATACGCCTCTCTTCCTTCTCTCCATTAGTTAAGGTTTTTTGTTGAAAAACCTAAACTATTGCCAGGGACATATGTGTTACCATAAAAAACCAAAACTATTGGAGTAAACAAGCGCAGGCTGGATTGAAATTCATTAGCAAGAAAAGCGATCGAGCACTACCACATCAGTTTTGGTCAGGTTGTTGTGCCTGTTTGAAAACTACAGTCTGCTGTCTGTTGTTGCTGTCATGGAAGTATATAACCCAATATAAAGAAATGATCTCGGACAAAGTTAGTATGCGAGTTTACCCTTAAATGTTGCATACACGCTGTGAGTAAAATAGTTTCAGTCTAGCAGCACATATAACATTGTGCAAAACGTTAGCTGAAATTTGAAACTTCACTTTTTTGTTACCCAGTCTGCAGTATTTCATAATGTAGCAGTGCAAACAGCAAGTTATTGCTCTAGCAAATGTTGGCCCAAGAGGTGATTAAATGAATGTTTACAGCAAGTTAGTACAGTACTCTGCTTCATCGACAAACCAACTCTAATTTCATTACATGTAAATTTCATTACAGTTACAGTTAAATTTCACACAAGATACACAATATTGATCTCAATTTGTGATGCAGATTGCAGGATACTTCCGCTTCATCAACTGGGGATGCAGACTGATGGATGTGACTACAGAAAACGAACATGGAGATTTAACTAGTTTGATAGCATTTCATGCAGGCCTCCTGCTAGTTAGATTCATCACGACAAATATAACTATGGCCGTTAAAAGTATCAGCTTGCCAAGAACAACTTACGTTTCCCTAATGGCTCGTCGCTTGTGGACTTGGCTGCCTCCGAGTTCACGCTGCAAAGGGAGAGCCTTGTCAATGGCTGGGACAGCCACAGCTGTGTGCATTGATCTGACCCGTAAGAGGATAAGGACTAAAGATGTGAGTATGCTTGCTGCTCCCGTGACTACCATGCCAGCTCAAGTGGTGCAAGTTGCAACATGTGAACTAGATGCGAGGATCACAATGATTGGGGTTGAGCTACTTTTCTACTATGTGACCACATGTCGATGTACTGTTCATCTTCTCCAACCTCTGCTTCTGTGATGTATGCTGATATACTCGCTGGAAAACGAAGGCTCGTTCCTATAACTTGGGGCAAAGCAAAACGAGAGATTCAGTTTAATCTAATACTGCTTACTATACGAGATTAAAAAGCTAAGTTTGTTAGGAATAATTATATCCAGCAACCTGTTTTAGACAACCTCCTGACACTATGTAATTGGGTAGCAGTTGTTGTAATGGGTGTTAGTACAGTATGAACAAGCATAATTTTTCTGAAGTCGTCTATAGTGCATGGTAGCAACCTGAAGAAAACGAAGGTTTGGGGTGATGACCCACAAGTATAGGGGGTGTATCGTAGTATCTTCGATAAGTAAGAGTGTCGAACCCAACGAGGAGCAGAAGGTACTGACAAGCAGTTTCGATGAAGGATTCACTGTAAATGCTCACAGACAAGTATTCAGGGGGTTTTGATGTAATAGATGAATAAAGTACGAGTAAGTAAAGTGCGAGAGTAACAATTGCAGCGAGTGGCCCAATCCTTTTTAGCACAAAGGACAAGCCGGTTTGTTTACTTATATTGACCAAACGTTCTCGAGGACACACGGGATTTTAGTCTAGTGCTTTCGCTACATACGGCTAATTAATCTTCATTGTTTTGATAAGTGTTGTGTGGGTGAACCTGTGCTAATGTACCGCCCTTCCTAAGACTAATACATACTTGTGATTATACCCCTTGCAAGCATCTGCAACTACAAGAAAGTAATTAAGATAAATCTAACCACAGCCTTAAACTCTGAGATCCTGCTATCCCTCCTGCATCGATATACCAACGGGGGCTTAGGTTTCTGTCACTCCGGCAACCCCGCAATTGGCAAACGAGTACAAGATGCATTCCCCTAGGCCCATAAAGGTGAAGTGTCGTGTAGTCGACGTTCACACGACACCACTAGAAGAATAACACCACAACTTAAATATCATAACATTGAATATTACTCAACCATACTTCACTACTAACATTTAGACTTCACCCATGTCCTCAAGAACTAAACGAACTACTCACGAGACATCATATGGAACATGATCAGAGGTGATATGATGATGAATAACAATCTGAACATAAACCTTGGTTCAACGGTTTCACTCAATAGCATCAATAACGAGTAGAAATCAATACCGGGAGAGTTTCCCCTATCAAAGAATCAAGATCAAACCCAAATTGCTACGGCGGTGACGATGTCCAGCGGTGGAGACGGCGGTGATGATGGTGGAGATGATGATGATGGTGATGGAGATGATGTCCAGCTCGATGACGGTGGCGATGGCGTCGATTTCCCCCTCCCGGAGGGAATTTCCCCGGCGGATTTCAGCCCGCCGGAGAGCTCTTTTCTCTCTGGTGTTCTCCGCCCCGCAGAGGCGGCTGTAACTCTTCGCGAGGTACCCTCTGTGGCTTAGGTCTTCGGGACGAAGGATTTCGCGAAGAAAAGGAGGCGAGAGGGGCTGTGGGCCCCCCTCCTCACTGGGCGGCGCGGCCAGGCCCTGGGCCGCGCCGGCCTATGGGGTGGGCCCACCTCGTGTCCCCTCAGCTCCCCCTTCTGGCTCACTTCGTCATCTGGAAAAATATGATGTATAATTTCCGTCAACTGTTGATCTTCCGAAATATTGCATTCTGACGGTGCTATTTCCAGCAGAATCCTGGCTCCGGTGCTCGATCCTCCAATAATCATGAAACATGCAAAATAGATGAAATAACATAAGTATTATGTCCAAATATGAAATATATCAATGAATAACAGCAAATTATGATATAAAATAGTGATGCAAATTGGACGTATCAACTCCCCCCAAGCTTAGACTTCGCTTGTCCCCAAGCGAAACTGAACTCGGTAAACAGGACCACATGTTTATGGAGTGAAGAGTCGATAAATAAAATACGGACAAGAAGCATCATATTCATTCACACAAGACATTCTAGTAAACAACTTCCTCATATAACTCAACTTGAAACAAGTATAAAGTAATCACAAATAAGGTGCATAAGAAATCATAGTTGGTGATGGCAAACTTCGTTCTTGGTCAGAGAACAATTAACAGATTATACTTATCTCATTGAGCCGCGCTCTCATGTTAAAGTTTATATGGCACAACTTGCATACTCAATCATAATAGTCTCCTCATGATCATTGATAACTTGCAAAGCTATATTCATTTAGATAAAACTTGTACTAAACAAGGAAAAGTAAAAGACATGATGAAACAAATCACAATATAATGGTTTGATCACAACTACTCAAATGCTTGCTTGAGATGGAGGGAAATAGGTTTACTGACTCAACATAAAGTAAAAGACAGGCCCTTCGCAGAGGGAAGCAGGGATTAAATCATGTGCTAGAGCTTTTTCAGTTTTGAAATCATATAAAGAAAATAAAAGTAATATTTTGAGAGGTGTTTGTTGTTGTCAACAACTGGTAGCGGGTACTCTAACCCCCTTGCCAGACAAACCTTCAAAGAGCGGCTCCCATTTTATTTTTATTTTGTGTGGCACTCCTTCCAACCTTTCTTTCACAAACCATGGCTAACCGAATCCTCGGGTGCCTGCCAACAATCTCATACCATGAAGGAGTGCCTTTTTATTTTAGTTTTATTATGATGACACTCCCCCCAACCTTTGCTTACACAAGCCATGGCTAACCGAATCCTTCGGGTGCCGTCCATCAATCACATACCATGGAGGAGTGTCTATTTAGTTTAATTAATTCGGGACTGGGAATCCCATTGCCAGCTCTTTTTGCAAAATTATTGGATAAGCGGATGAAGCCACTAGTCCATTGGTGAAAGTTGTCCAACAAGATTGAAAGATAAAACACCACATACTTCCTCATGAGCTATAAAACATTGATACAAATAAGAGATAGCAAATTTTGAATTGTTTAAAGGTAGCACACGAAGTATTTACTTGGAATGGCAGGAAATACCATGTAGTAGGTAGTTATGGTGGACACAAATGGCACATGTTTGGGTTCAAGTTTGGATGTACGAGAAGCATTCCCTCTCAGTACAGGTTTTTGGCTAGCAAGGTTAATTAGCAAGCACAAGAGTTGAAGGAAACAAACAAATATACATGTGATAGAAACAATCATGCATTTTCCTTGCAAGCACAAACAATTTTAACTTCAGAATAATAAGCTATGAGCTAACAAGAAAGAAAGACAATGAAACAACTACATGTATTTCTCTTTTCTACTTAAACCTCAAAGTGTTGTTGCTATTGACCAATGCTAAGTTTGCCAAAACCAAATAGATTTATTCAATGCTCCCAAAGTGATACCAATACTAATGACAAGATAAATCATATAATAGAGATTGCAAACTAAAATAAGATGTGCAATATGTAAATGGTAAGACTTCTCATTAATATTCCATAACGATAACTCACACCAAGGGATACATAGACGACTAACTAAAGGAGAGATACTTCCAAACTGCAACCCATCTTATATGATAACTTCCCTACTCATGATATGACACTACTTGACAGTAAAAAGTAAAAGATAGTGATGATGTGATACCGCGGCACTCCCCCAAGCTTGGAACAAACCAAGGGGATGCCAATACCGATGATGAATTACTCCTTCGGCGATGGTGGTGATGAATTCCCGTCATCAGACTTCCAAGGAAGAGGCTCTCCATCAACAAACGACATCTTGGTCTCAGGAATCCTGAAACTAGCAGCATGGCTTATGTGTTTAAACCTGATTTCATACTCACAGTTCTGATTCTGAACGTCATAGAGTTAAGCTTGTAGTTTGTTGGTGGTGTCGTGAAGTGAGAGGATGTCGCCCCATAGCTTTGCAGTTTCCTTCTCGTGTTCAGCAATGAGTTCAGACACAATCTTGTGGAAGATATCCACCTCACGCTCAGCCATCTTCTTGTACTTGAAGACCTCTTGTTCTAGCTTCTCCATCATGTCTTCCAAGCTTCCTTCTCCTTTAGGACCCTGAACATCCTTGATCTGCAGTTCTCCCTCGACGAGCATCAACTCCTTGGGGTGCATCCTCAGCTCCTCCATGTACAAGTTGTCAACATCCTTGCAGGAGCTGTCCTTCGGAGTTTTTGACGAAGACATGTGATGGCGTGTATTTCACACGTTCGTTGGGCAACCCCAAGAGGAAGGTATGATGCGCACAGCAGCAAGTTTTCCCTCAGAAAGAAACCAAGGTTTATCGAACCAGGAGGAGCCAAGAAGCACGTTGAAGGTTGATGGCGGCGGGATGTAGTGCGGCGCAACACCAGGGATTCCGGCGCCAACGTGGAACCTGCACAACACAACCAAAGTACTTTGCCCCAACGAAACAGTGAGGTTGTCAATCTCACCGGCTTGCTGTAACAAAGGATTAACCGTATTGTGTGGAAGATAGTTGTTTGCAGAAAACAGTAGAACAAGTATTGCAGTAGATTGTATTTCAGTAAAGAGAATTGGACCGGGGTCCACAGTTCACTAGAGGTGTCTCTCCCATAAGACAAGCAGCATGTTGGGTGAACAAATTACAGTTGGGCAATTGACAAATAAAGAGAGCATGACAATGCACATACATATCATGATGAGTATAGTGAGATTTAATTGGGCATTACGACAAAGTAGATAGACCGCCATCCAACTGCATCTATGCCTAAAAAGTCCACCTTCAGGTTATCATCCGAACCCCCTCCAGTATTAAGTTGCAAAGCAACAGACAATTGCATTAAGTATGGTGCGTAATGTAATCAACAACTACATCCTTAGACATAGCATCAATGTTTTATCCCTAGTGGCAACAGCACAACACAACCTTAGAACTTTCACATCACTTGTCCCCGGTGTCAATGCAGGCATGAACCCACTATCGAGCATAAGTACTCCCTCTTGGAGTTACAAGCATCTACTTGGCCAGAGCATCTACTAGTAACGGAGAGCATGCAAGATCATAAACAACACATAAGCATAACTTTGATAATCAACATAACAAGTATTCTCTATTCATCGGATCCCAACAAACGCAACATATAGAATTACAGATAAATGATCTTGATCATGTTAGGCAGCTCACAAGATCCGACAATGATAGCACAATGGGGAGAAGACAACCATCTAGCTACTGCTATGGACCCATAGTCCAGGGGTAGACTACTCACACATCACACCGGAGGCGACCATGGCGGCGTAGAGTCCTCCGGGAGATGATTCCCCTCTCCGGCAGGGTGCCGGAGGCGATCTCCTGGATCCCCGAGATGGGATCGGCGGCGGCGGCGTCTGCGGAAGGTTTTCCGTATCGTGGCTCTCGGTACTGGGGGTTTCGTCACGGAGGCTATATGTAGGCGGAAGGGCAGGTCAAGAGGCGGCACGGGGGCCCCACACCACAGGGCCGCGCGGCCAAGGGGGGGGGCCGCGCCGCCCTAGGGTGTGGCCCCCTCGTCGCCCCTCTTCGTCTCTCCTTCGGACTTCTGGAAGCTTCGTGGAAAAATAGGCCCCTGGGCTTTGATTTCGTCCAATTCCGAGAATATTTCCTTACTAGGATTTCTGAAACCAAAAACAGCAGAAAACAATAACTGGCACTTCGGCATCTTGTTAATAGGTTAGTTCCAGAAAATGCACGAATATGACATAAAGTGTGCATAAAACATGTAGATAACATCAATAATGTGGCATGGAACATAAGAAATTATCGATACGTCGGAGACGTATCAGCATCCCCAAGCTTAGTTCTGCTCGTCCCGAGCAGGTAAAACGATAACACGTATAATTTCGGAGTGACATGCCATCATAATCTTGATCATACTATTTGTAAAGCATATGTAGTGAATGCAGCGATCAAAACAATGTATATGACATGAGTAAACAAGTGAATCATAAAGCAAAGACTTTTCATGAATAGCACTTCAAGACAAGCATCAATAAGTCTTGCATAAGAGTTAACTCATAAAGCAATAATTCAAAGTAAAGGCATTGAAGCAACACAAACGAAGATTAAGTTTCAGCGGTTGCTTTCAACTTGTAACATGTATATCTCATGGATATTGTCAACATAGAGCAATATAATAAATGCAATAAGCAAGTATGTAGGAATCAATGCACAGTTCACACAAGTGTTTGCTTCTTGAGGTGGAGAGAAATAGGTGAACTGACTCAACATTGAAAGTAAAAGAATGGTCCTCCATAGAGGAAAAGCATCGATTGCTATATTTGTGCTAGAGCTTTGATTTTGAAAACATGAAACAATTTTGTCAACGGTAGTAATAAAGCATATGCATCATGTAAATTATATCTTATAAGTTGCAAGCCTCATGCATAGTGTACTAATAGTGCCCGCACCTTGTCCTAATTAGCTTGGACTACCGGATCATCACAATGCATTGTTTTTACCAAGTGTCACAAAGGGGTACCTCTATGCCGCCTGTACAAAGGTCTAAGGAGAAAGCTCGCATTGGATTTCTCGCTATTGATTATTCTTCAACTTAGACATCCATACCGGGACAACATAGACAACAGATAAGGGACTCCTCTTTTATGCATAAGCATATAACAACAATTAATAATTTTCTCATTTGAGATTTGAGGATTATTGTCCAAAACTGAAACTTCCACCATGGATCATGGCTTAAGTTAGCGGCCCAATGTTCTTCTCTAACATATGCATGCTTAACCATATGGTGGTAGATCTCTCTTACTTCAGACAAGACGGACATGCATAGCAACTCACATGAAATTCAACAATGAATAGTTGATGGCGTCCCCAGTGAACATGGTTATCGCACAACAAGCAACTTAATAAGAGATAAAGTGCATAATTACATATTCAATACCACAATAGTTTTTAAGCTATTTGTCCCATGAGCTATATATTGCAAAGGTGAATGATGGAATTTTGAAGGTAGCACTCAAGCAATTTACTTTGGAATGGCGGAAAATACCATGTAGTAGGTAGGTATGGTGGACACAAATGGCATAGTGGTTGGCTCAAGTATTTTGGATGCATGAGAAGTATTCCCTCTCGATACAAGGTTTAGGCTAGCATGGCTTATTTGAAACAAACACAAGGATGAACCGGTGCAGCAAAACTCACATAAAAGACATATTGAAAACATTATAAGACTCTACACCGTCTTCCTTGTTGTTCAAACTCAATACTAGAAATTATCTAGACCTTAGAGAAACCAAATATGCAAACCAAATTTTAGCATGCTCTATGTATTTCTTCATTAATGGGTGCAAAGCATATGATGCAAGAGCTTAATCATGAGCACAACAATTGCCAAGTATCACATTACCCAAGACATTTATAGCAATTACTACATGTATCATTTTCCAATTCCAACCATATAACAATTTAACGAAGGAGAAACTTCGCCATGAATACTATGAGTAGAAACCAAGGACATACTTGTCCATATGCTACAGCGGAGCGTGTCTCTCTCCCATAAAGTGAATGCTAGGATCCATTTTATTCAAACAAAACAAAAACAAAAACAAACCGACGCTCCAAGAAAAAGCACATAAGATGTGATGGAATAAAAATATAGTTTCAGGGGAGGAACCTGATAATGTTGTCGATGAAGAAGGGGATGCCTTGGGCATCCCCAAGCTTAGACGCTTGAGTCTTCTTGATATATGCAGGGGTGAACCACCGGGGCATCCCCAAGCTTAGAGCTTTCACTCTCCTTGATCATGTTGCATCATACTCCTCTCTTGATCCTTGAAAACTTCCTCCACACCAAACTCGAAACAACTCATTAGAGGGTTAGTGCACAATATAAATTGACATATTCAGAGGTGACACAATCATTATTAACACTTCTGGACATTGCATAATGCTACTGGACATTAATAGATCAAAGAAATTCATCCAACATAGCAAAAGAGGCAACGCGAAATAAAAGGCAGAATCTGTCAAAACAGAACAGTTCGTATTGACGAATTTTAAAATGGCACCAGACTTGCTCAAATGAAAATGCTCAAATTGAATGAAAGTTGCGTACATATCTGAGGATCATGCACATAAATTGGCTTAATTTTCTGAGCTACCTACAGGGAGGTGGACCCAGATTCGTGACAGCAAAGAAATCTGGAACTGTGCAGTAATCCAAATCTAGTACTTACTTTTCTATCAACGGCTTAACTTGGCACAACAAAACACAAAACTAAGATAAGGAGAGGTTGCTACAGTAGTAAACAACTTCCAAGACACAAAATAAAAACAAAGTACTGTAGGTAGAAACATGGGTTGTCTCCCATAAGCGCTTTTCTTTAACGCCTTTCAGCTAGGCGCAGAAAGTGTGTATCAAGTATTATCAAGGGACGAAGTGTCAACATCATAATTTGTTCTCATAATAGAATCAAAAGGTACCTTCATTCTCTTTCTAGGGAAGTGTTCCATACCTTTCTTGAGAGGAAATTGATATTTTATATTACCTTCCTTCATATCAATAATAGCACCAACAGTTCGAAGAAAAGGTCTTCCCAATATAATGGGACAAGATGCATTGCATTCAGTATCCAAGACAACAAAATCAACGGGGACAAGGTTATTGTTAACGGTAATGCGAACATTATCAACTTTACCCAAAGGTTTCTTTGTAGAATGATCAGCAAGATTAACATCCAAATAACAATTTTTCAGCGGTGGCAAGTCAAGCATATTATAAATTTTCTTAGGCATAACAGAAATACTTGCACCAAGATCACATAAAGCGTTACAATCAAAATCTTTAACCTTCATCTTAATGATGGGCTCCCAACCATCCTCTAGCTTTTTAGGAATAGAGGCTTCGCGCTCTAATTTCTCTTCTCTAGCTTTTATGAGAGCATTTGTAATATGATGCGTGAAAGCCAAATTTATAGCACTAGCATTAGGACTTTTAGCAAGTTTTTGCAAGAACTTTATAACTTCAGAGATGTGGCAATCATCAAAATTCAAACCATTATAATCTAAAGCAATGGGATCATCATCCCCAATGTTGGAAAAAAATTCAGCAGCTTTATCACAGGCAGTTTCAGCAGTTTTAGCAGTTTCAGGCAGTTTTTCGCGCTTTGCATTAGAAGTGGAAACATTGCTAACACCAATTCTTTTATTAGTATGAGTAGGAGGTGCAGCAACATGTGTAGCATTAGCACTACTAGTGGTGGTAATAGTCCAAACTTTAACTACATTCTTCTCTTTAGCTAGTTTTTCATTTTCTTCTCTATCCCACCTAGCACGCAGTTCAGCCATTAATCTTATATTCTCATTAATTCTAACTTGAATGGAATTTGCTGTAGTAACAATTTTATTATGATGATTCTCATTAGGCAAAACTTTTGATTTCAAAAGATCAACATCAGCAGCAAGACTATCGACTTTAGAAGCAAGTATATCAATTTTCCCAAGCTTTTCTTCAACAGATTTGTTAAAAGCAGTTTGTGTACTAATAAATTCTTTAAGCATGGCTTCAAGTCCAGGGGGTGAACTCCTATTATTGTTGTAAGAATTCCCATAAGAATTACCATAGGCGTTGCCATTATTATAAGGATATGGCCTATAGTTGTTACTAGAATTGTTCCGGTAAGCATTGTTGTTAAAATTATTATTTTTAATGAAGTTTACATCAACATGTTCTTCTTGTGAAACCAATGAAGCTAACGGAACATTATTAGGATCAATATTAGTCCTATCATTCACAAGCATAGACATAATAGCATCAATCTTATCACTCAAGGAAGAGGTTTCTTCGACAGAATTTACCTTCTTACCTTGTGGAGCTCTTTCCGTGTGCCATTCAGAGTAGTTGATCATCATATTATCAAGAAGCTTTGTTGCTTCACCAAGAGTGATGGACATAAAGGTACCTCCAGCAGCTGAATCCAATAAATTCTGTGAAGAAAAATTTAGTCCTGCATAGAAGGTTTGGATGATCATCCAAGTAGTCAGTCCATGGGTTGGGCAATTTTTAACCAGAGATTTCATTCTTTCCCAAGCTTGAGCAACATGTTCAGTATCTAATTGTTTAAAATTCATTATGCTACTCCTCAAAGATATAATTTTAGCAGGGGGATAATATCTACCAATAAAAGCATCCTTGCATTTAGTCCATGAATCAATACTATTCTTAGGCAGAGATAGCAACCAATCTTTAGCTCTTCCTCTTAATGAGAAAGGGAACAATTTTAGTTTAATAATATCACCATCTACATCTTTATATTTTTGCATTTCACATAGTTCAACAAAATTATTAAGATGGGCAGCAGCATCATCGAACTAACACTGAAAATTGCTCTCGCATAACAAGATTCAATAAAGCAGGTTTAATTTCAAAGAATTCTGCTGTAGTAGCAGGTGGAGCAATAGGTGTGCATAAGAAATCATTATTATTTGTGGTTGTGAAGTCACACAACTTAGTATTTTCAGCGTTGGCCATTTTAGCAACAGTAAATAAAGCAAACTAGATAAAGTAAATGCAAGTAAACTAATTTTTTTTGTGTTTTTGATATAGCAAACAAGATAGCAAATAAAGTAAAACTAGCAACTAATTTTTTTGTATTTTGATTTAGTGCAGCAAACAAAGTAGTAAATAAAACTAAGCAAGACAAAAACAAAGTAAAGAGATTGAGAAGTGGAGACTCCCCTTGCAGCGTGTCTTGATCTCCCGGCAACGGCGCCGAGAAAATGTGCTTGATGGCGTGTATTTCACACGTTCGTTGGGCAACCCCAAGAGGAAGGTATGATGCGCACAGCAGCAAGTTTTCCCTCAGAAAGAAACCAAGGTTTATCGAACCAGGAGGAGCCAAGAAGCACGTTGAAGGTTGATGGCGGCGGGATGTAGTGCGGCGCAACACCAGGGATTCCGGCGCCAACGTGGAACCTGCACAACACAACCAAAGTACTTTGCCCCAACGAAACAGTGAGGTTGTCAATCTCACCGGCTTGCTGTAACAAAGGATTAACCGTATTGTGTGGAAGATGGTTGTTTGCAGAAAAAAGTAGAACAAGTATTGCACAGATTGTATTTCAAGAAAGAGAATTGGACCGGGGTCCACGAGTTCACTAGAGGTGTCTCTCCCATAAGACAAGCAGCATGTTGGGTGAACAAATTACAGTTGGGCAATTGACAAATAAAGAGAGCATGACAATGCACATACATATCATGATGAGTATAGTGAGATTTAATTGGGCATTACGACAAAGTAGATAGACCGCCATCCAACTGCATCTATGCCTAAAAAGTCCACCTTCAGGTTATCATCCGAACCCCCTCCAGTATTAAGTTGCAAAGCAACAGACAATTGCATTAAGTATGGTGCGTAATGTAATCAACAACTACATCCTTAGACATAGCATCAATGTTTTATCCCTAGTGGCAACAACACAACACAACCTTAGAACTTTCTCTGTCCCGTCCGGTGTCAATGCAGGCATGAACCCACTATCGAGCATAAGTACTCCCTCTTGGAGTTACAAGCATCTACTTGGCCAGAGCATCTACTAGTAACGGAGAGCATGCAAGATCATAAACAACACATAAGCATAACTTTGATAATCAACATAACAAGTATTCTCTATTCATCGGATCCCAACAAACGCAACATATAGAATTACAGATAGATGATCTTGATCATGTTAGGCAGCTCACAAGATCCGACAATGATAGCACAATGGGGAGAAGACAACCATCTAGCTACTGCTATGGACCCATAGTCCAGGGGTAGACTACTCACACATCACACCGGAGGCGACCATGGCGGCGTAGAGTCCTCCGGGAGATGATTCCCCTCTCCGGCAGGGTGCCGGAGGCGATCTCCTGGATCCCCCGAGATGGGATCGGCGGCGGCGGCGTCTCTGGAAGGTTTTCCGTATCGTGGCTCTCGGTACTGGGGGTTTCGTCACGGAGGCTATATGTAGGCGGAAGGGCAGGTCAAGAGGCGGCACGGGGGCCCCACACCACAGGGCCGCGCGGCCAAGGGGGGGGCGCGCCGCCCTAGGGTGTGGCCCCCTCGTCGCCCCTCTTCGTCTCTCCTTCGGACTTCTGGAAGCTTCGTGGAAAAATAGGCCCCTGGGCTTTGATTTCGTCCAATTCCGAGAATATTTCCTTACTAGGATTTCTGAAACCAAAAACAGCAGAAAACAGCAACTGGCACTTCGGCATCTTGTTAATAGGTTAGTTCCAGAAAATGCACGAATATGACATAAAGTGTGCATAAAACATGTAGATAACATCAATAATGTGGCATGGAACATAAGAAATTATCGATACGTCGGAGACGTATCAACATGATGGCTCTAGATCTGAAGCAAATCCTGGCAGAAATAGCTCGAAACAAAACACGTCGAGAAAATGATATACGGACCTCCAGGGGTCCGGGGGATTATATAGCAAAAAATTTCATGACAAAAGGAAAGTACCAGGTCGAACCAGAGTCGGAAAGGGGCGACGAGGCGGCCAGCTCATAGGGCGGCGCGGCCTGACTGGGGCCCGCGCCGGCCTATGGGGGCACGCCCTCGTGCGTCTCCTCCACTCCGTTTCGATCTCATAATTTTTCATATTTTCCAAAAACAACAAAAATATTGTTCGGAAAGTAAATTGCGAACTTTTCATTACCAGTATTGTTACCTATTCAAAGTTGAGTTCTGGCGAACTGTCAATTTGTCCTTTGATGAAGGCCTCCAGTGTTTCCACTCGAATAATATCAACATCTACATTATATGAATCACCTGAGATATAATGCTTGAGTCTTTGTCCATTCACCACTTGCGTGGCATTGCCTTGGAGAGAGCTAATTTTAATTGCTCCTGAACGATACACCTCCTCAACAACATATGGTCCTTCCCATTTCGAGAGTAATTTCCCTGCAAAGAATATGAGACGAGACTGATACAATAGGACTTTATCCCCAATATTAAATTCTCTTTTGATAATCCTTCTATCATGCCATTTCTTAACTTTCTCTTTAAAGATTTTAGCATTTTCATAAGCTTCACTTCTCCATTCATCTAGAGAACTCAATTACAACAACCTCTTATTACCGGCAAGTTTAGGATCTTTATTTAATTCTCTAACTGCCCAATAAGCTTTGTGCTCTAGTTCTAAAGGTAAATAACAAGCTTTTCCATAAACCATTTTATAAGGTGACATTCCCATGGGATTTTTATAAGCAGTTCTATAAGCCCATAGTGCATCCTTCAATTTACTAGCCCAATTCTTTCTAGTTTTATTAACAGTCTTTTCCAAGATAGATTTAATCTCTCTATTTGATAATTCTACTTGCCCGCTAGTTTGAGGATGATAAGCGGAAGCAATTCTATGATTAATACCATATTTAGCAAGAGTTTTTCTAAAACCACCATGAATAAAATGAGAACCTCCATCAGTCATAATATATCTAGGAACTCCAAATCTAGGAAAAATAATATCTAAAAGCATTCTTAAAGAGGTCTCACCATCAGCACTTTTTGTAGGTATGGCTTCCACCCATTTAGTAACTGACGAGGGATCACCTCGGCAATGCCTACGTATTGTAGACTAGGGTTTCGGGAGAGAGCGACGATGGAGATTCCGGGGTCGAGATTAGGCACACGACGTACCCAGCTTCGGGTCCCCTCGGTGGAGGATCCCTACGTGCTGCTAGCAATCCAGTGTATGATCATATGTTTTACAGGGTGCCGCCATAGGCGGAGCTATGTTGTCTATATTCTGTCTATCTCTCTGTTGTCCTCTTTATTTCGGGTGCCCTGGCTAGCTTTATATATGCAACCAGCCTAAGGTTTTACAAGAGTCCTAGTCGATTACATCTTCGGGTTGCCTTGTTGGGCCTTCTCCATATTGCGCCTTCTCCATCTTGGGCCGAGCCGGGTATACTAATAATGGGTACCCGAAGGGTATGCCCATGTCAGTAGCCCCCGAGTTTATAGGGAAGTCGAAGACTTGCGTAGAAACTCCAAGCATAACCATCTCCGAAGTCGAAGAAATACAAGGCGAGATCCATGTCGTATATCATGTGTAGCGTAGATGATGTCGATGATTCTTGAAATTATCGGGTGCGCGGCAGCGCTCCTGATGGGAGTAGCCCCCGAGTCTATGGGCAAGTGCTTGCACTTGGGCATAGACTCAAGTTGTACTACTCGTTGAAGAACTTTAACTATATTTCCGGAGAACTTGATGAAATCCATGTGCTCCCGATGGGAGTAGGCTCCACTCGAGTCGTAGAATCGAGTTGAGTCTACAAACCTTAATTGTCGTAGATGTTGTCGAAGTTATTTTCTATCGGGTGCGCTACCAGCGCTCCCGATGGGAGTAGCCCCCGAGGCTACAGCCAAGGACTTGTGCTTGGTTGTAGGCTCAACACCTTATGCCGCTATATTGTCATTCTTTCTCAAACTTTTCATATTTGTCGGGCGCGCGAACAGCGCTCCCGATGGGAGTAGCCCCCGAGGCTACATCCAAGTGTTTGCACTTGGGTGTAGGCTCATCTTGCTTTTAATCGACTCCACAATTTTTCTCTTTCTTGTATCTTATCGAGAGGGTAAACAATACTCTCGATAAGAGTAGCCCCCGAGCCTATGAGCAAGTGCTTGCACCTGGCATAGGCTCAAGTTGTACTACTCGATAAAGAACTTGGCGCAGCCCCTCTTTTTATCGACTCCAGGCCATTGCTATTTTTATTTGACATCCATATCTATATTGTACAGGGATAATGGTAATTGGGGCTAGTTCATCTGACGGATCAGGTACTAGTTAACTGCTCTTGTGGCAATCCGCAAAAACCTACTTCAAGATCACGTCCCTGGACATGATCTCGGGATACTGGTGTTAACTCGACAGGTGCCGCTTAAGGTCTTACCATTCTGTCGAGCCCCAGTCATATTTTATCGAGTCCACAGCGCGTCCGCCAGGATATTTCTTCACATCTGTTGATGTGGAAAAAAGTAGCAGAGCGCAGTCTTCGGCGATGCCACGCCCAGCAGAACGGATTCTGGGGTCTTACCTTCGCAAATTTGCGGCATTCAGAAATTGATCGCAACTTTGGCGTTCTGAGAATATATTGTCGAGTGCCTTGTTCGGCTGATGCAATGACCCATTTTGCGGGTTCTTCTATATTTTTCTCGGGCGTGATGAGACAGCCGCATATATTGGATTCTTCTATATTGTCGGGTACATCGCCGATACTCTTGCTCGGAACAAATGACGAGTCAATAGACCCGAAGATTTGTCCGTCCCTTTTTTTCTCTCTCTTTTTTTTTTTTTTTTTTTTTTTTTTTGGTTCCTCCTTGATGATAATTTCGTCGAGTTTCTCCTTCAGGAAAATTTCTTCGGGTCCTCCCTAATTCTTCGGGTCCTCCCTGAGGACAATTCTTCGGGTTCTCCCTGAGGACAATTCTTCGGGTCCTCCTTCAGGAAAATTTCTTCGGGTCCTATTTGAGGACAATTCTTCGGGTTCCCCCTTCAGGAAAATTCTTCGGCACCTCCTTGAAGATAATTTTTCGGCACCTCCTTGAAGATAATTCTTCGGACCTCTTTGAAGATAATTTTTCGGGTCCTTATTGAGGATAATTTTTCGGGACCTCCTTGGAGATAATTTTTCGGGATCTCCTTGGAGATAATTTTTCGGGATCTCCTTGGAGATAATTATTCGTCGGGTTCATCCTTGAAGAAGATTTCGTCGGGTACTCTTTTGATTTCGTCGGGTTCCTCCCTGAAGAAGATTTTGTCGGGTACTCTTTTATATACTTTGAAATTTGCATTTTCCTGCACAAATAAACAAACTTTTTCTATCTTTTCCTTGACTCTCTTTTTCGCATGCGGTGTCAGATGCTCGGTTTCGATGATATGCAAAGTAAATTTATGCCGCACAGCCCCCGAGTGTCGTGTGCGGCAAAAGTAAATGATAATCAACTTTATTAAAAAGAAACACTTAGCTTATTAGATACGACGGAGTTAACGGAGATATGCCGTGTAGCTAAGTCGATGAAGTCTTCGAATGAAACCAAGAAGTCGAGCCGAAGTAGGAACCACCAAATAGCAAAAAATAGATGTCGCCAAATTGTTGATGAAGAAATAGCCGAGCCCCCGAGCGTTGCTGGGGTGATGTCATGATTGTTGCTTAGACGCCATGTCACCGTTGTTACCCGGGGTGAAGTCGTTGTCGAGCCCCCGAGTTTATCCGTGTCACCGAAAGAAGGCCATTAAGGACGAAATACTGAAGATGAAGTCCGAGATGAAGTACTTGAGATGAATCCATATTAAAGATTACACTATTATATATGGAAGATGAATCCGCCGATATCATAGAGGATGAATCCATTGACCCGAAGAATCCAGTAATAACCATAAAAGATGAATCCGTTGACATTATAGAAGATGAATCCATTGATCCGAAGAAAATAGTTCCAGTAATAATTATAGAAGATTAATCCATTGAACCGAAGAATCCAGTAATATAGAAGATGAATCCGCCGAAGAAAATAAATCCAGTAATAATCCTCGATGATAAATCCAGTGACCCGAAACGCCTCGGGTAATGTTGTATAAGAATAAGCCAGTAATATTCATATAGATAAATCTTATAAGATGAATCCGATGAAAAAGAATCCAATAAGCCGAAGAAGATGACTCCACTGATCCGAAGAAGGTAATTTCACTAAGCCAAAAATAAATCCACGGAGCCGAAGAAAATAATTTCACTGAGTCGGAAAAGATATATCCAGAGCCGAAGAAAATAAATTCACCAAGTAACCGAGTATATTTGTGGTAATGAAATAATAACACAGCCCCAGTGTTGGGTGAATTTGCTCTAATGATGTAATGGTACATCCCCCGAGTATTCGGGTATGGTGAAAGTAAATAATAATTGACTCTTGAAAGAAGAATGCTTAGCTTTTTAATCGGGTGCGGCGAAGTTGTCGAGGAAACAGGTCGTGCCTCGGACGCAATATGTAGTTACGCGGCGCCTAGCCGGAAGTAGTAGATGTGGCTGATATAGTCGATGAAGAGGACGCAACCGATGAAACAGAGACATGTCGCCTTTTAGCCGAAAGTTATTGACCCGGTGGAACGCAGTCGATGAAGTGGATCCGCAACGGGTGAGCCCCCGAGCGTAGTGATTGCATGGCAGTGGAGTAGTCGGAGCTTATTCTGATCCGTAGTTGTATTAAAGCGAAAAAATTCTGCACGCAAGTAATAGCACGAGCCGAAAATATTTGACCAAATAAATTTTACAAGTAGTAATTAATTGAAAATATAGCACCTGATGTTCTTATGTCGGATGGCGAGGTAGCCATAGGCGTGCGCTAGCAGGTATCTGAAAACGAAGTGCTGGTCCTTGACTTGATCCTCACGTGGGTGGAAACCCATGTGATTTCTGGTACATACTATACGTGTTTCAAGCCATCGTGTGTGCCTTGGAGTTTGACCCAAGATCTAATCGTTGCTTTTGATTCTTTCCTTCTTTTTTCCCTTGCTTTCCGTGGAGTAATACTAGATTGATTGGTTATACATGTAACCAGCACCTGTCAGGAAGATCAATGCGCACATGATGTTGCAGGAGAAAGACTCGATGTAGAACCGAGCAGCCCGAATAAATCGCTGTTGATGGCGACCCGATAGACACGAGGCGGGTCACGTTGAGCTGCTGCTTTCCAGCGGCTTGAATGAATTCTCGATCGATCTGCCGCACGATAAGCTTGTAGTAGAATCTGTTGAGGCCAGTCTCTCTGATACAATCCAGCTGCCGATGTCGATGATGATTTTGAGTGTGGTGAAGAAGACAAGGCGATGATGCGATCTGTTTGTTGATGACGATGGATCTCGCCCGGATGACAAAATCCAGTCGTCGCTATTTCCCACAGACGGCGCCAATTGACGAGGGATCACCTCGGCAATGCCTACGTATTGTAGACTAGGGTTTCGGGAGAGAGCGACGATGGAGATTCCGGGGTCGAGATTAGGCACACGACGTACCCAGCTTCGGGTCCCCTCGGTGGAGGATCCCTACGTGCTGCTAGCAATCCAGTGTATGATCATATGTTTTACAGGGTGCCGCCATAGGCGGAGCTATGTTGTCTATATTCTGTCTATCTCTCTGTTGTCCTCTTTATTTCGGGTGCCCTGGCTAGCTTTATATATGCAACCAGCCTAAGGTTTTACAAGAGTCCTAGTCGATTACATCTTCGGGTTGCCTTGTTGGGCCTTCTCCATATTGCGCCTTCTCCATCTTGGGCCGAGCCGGGTATACTAATAATGGGTACCCGAAGGGTATGCCCATGTCAGTAACATAATCAACAGCAACAAGTATATGAGTGTTACCTTCTGAAGAGGGAAAAGGTCCCATGAAGTCAAATCCCCAACAATCGAACGGTTCAATAACAAGAGTATAATTCATAGGCATTTCATTGCGTCTGGAGATATTACCAACCCTTTGGCATTCATCACAAGATAAAATAAACTTTCTTGCATCTTTGAAGAGAGTTGGCCAATAAAAACCTGATTGCAGAACCTTTTGCGCGGTTCTTTCTCCGGCGTGATGTCCTCCATAAGCACTACCATGACATTTACTCAATATCTCTTGTTGTTCATATTCGGGAACACATCTTCGCAGAATACCATCCACTCCTTCTTTGTATAAGTGTGGGTCATCCCAAAAATAATGCCTCAAGTCATAAAAGAATTTCCTCCTTTGCTGAGCTGAAAAGGTTGGAGGCAAGTACTTGGAAACAATAAAGTTAGCATAATCAGCATACCAAGGACTGTCTCGTGAGCTCACCTTTATTGCAGCCAATTGTTCATTTGGAAAACTATCATTAACAGGAACAGGATCATAAGCAATATTTTCCAATCTAGACAAATTATCAGGAACAGGATTATCAGCACCTTTCCTATCTACAATATGTAAATCAAATTCTTGCAACAGAAGTACCCATCTAATAAGCCTTGGCTTAGCATCCTTCTTTTGCATAAGGTATCTAATTGCAGCATGATCAGTATGTATAGTAACTTTTGAATCAACAATATAAGATCTAAACTTATCACAAGCAAAGACTATAGCTAACAATTCCTTTTCAGTAGTAGCATAATTTCTTTGAGCAGCATCAAGAGTTTTACTAGCATAATGAATAACATTCAATTTTTTGTTTACCCGCTGTCCAAGAACAGCGCCTACAGCAAAATCACTAGCATCACACATAATTTCAAATGGTAAATTCCAATCAGGGGGTTCAACTATAGGATCAGTTGTTAAGGCTTTCTTTAGAGTTTCAAAAGCTTCCTTACAATCATCATCAAAAACAAAAGGTACATCTTTTTGAAGAAGATCAGTAAGAGGCTTTGAAATCTTGGATAAATCTTTAATAAACCTCCTATAAAACCCAGCATGACCAAGAACACTACGAATACCTTTAACATCCCTAGGATAGGGCATCTTCTCAATTGCTTCAACTTTAGCTCTATCAACTTCAATACCTCTCTCGGAAATTTTATGTCCCAATACAATTCCTTCATTAACCATAAAGTGGCATTTCTCCCAATTAAGAACAAGGTTAGTTTCTTCACATCTCTGCAAAACTTTATCAAGGTTCCGCAAGCAATTATCAAAAGAATTCCCATAGATAGAAAAATCGTCCATGAATACCTCTACAATACTCTCGCAAAAGCCATGAAAAATAGCAGACATGCATCTTTGAAAAGTAGCAGGTGCATTACATAAACCAAAAGGCATACGTCTATAAGCATAAGTTCCATAGGGACAAGTGAAAGTGGTTTTCTCTTGATCCTTAGTTTTAACAGCAATTTGTGAAAACCCAGAATAACCATCAAGAAAGCAAAAATGAGTATTTTTAGATAACCTTTCTAACATTTGATCAATAAAAGGCAAAGGGTAATGATCTTTTTTAGTAACTTTATTAACTTTTCGATAATCAATGCACATTCTATACCCTACAACTACTCTTTGAGGTATGAGCTCATCATTATCATTAGGCACAACAGTCATTCCTCCTTTCTTAGGAACATAATGCACAGGACTAACCCATCTACTATCAGCAATAGGATATATAATACCAGCTTCAAGAAGTCTCAATACCTCATTTCTTACCACATCCTTCATCTTGGGAATTAGACGACGTTGAGGTTCAACAACAGGCTTTGGATCATCTTCATATTAATGGCGTGTTGGCAAATACAGGGAGAAATCCCCTTCAAATCATCAAGAGTGTAGCCAATAGCACCTCGGTGTTTCTTCAATATTTCCAATAGCCTTTCTTCTTCAAACTCTGTAAGCTTAGAACTAATAATAACAGGATATATTTTCTTATCATCAATATGAGCATATTTAAGATTATCAGGCAAAGGTTTTAAATCAAAGACAGGATCTTCCTTTGGTGGCGGTGTTGTACCCAGATCTTCCACCGGTAAATCATGCTTAAGAATAGGTTGGCGAAGAAAAATTTCATCAAGCTCATCTCTTTCTTTCCTAAAAACTTCACTCTCGCTATTCTCCAAATGTTGCTGCAAGGGATTATTAGGAACAAGAACAATAGATGCACACTGTTCCATTTTAAAATCATTATTAGGCAAATCAGCTTTATAAGGAGTTTTGGTAAATTTAGAGAAGTTAAACTCATAAGATTCACCAGCAAATTTAGTCAAATTTTCTCTTTCTTGCAATCTATAGTAGCTCCACAAGTATTTAGAAAAGGTCTACCAAAAATGATAGGACAATATTCACTAGCAGCAGAACCAAGTACCAAAAAGTCAGCAGGATATTTAATCTTACCACATAGAACTTCCACATCTCGAACAATACCAATTGGAGAAATAGTTTCTCTATTAGCCAGCTGAATAACCACATCAATATCTTCAAGTTCATAAGAACCAATTTCGTGCATAATCTCCGTGTAAAGCTCATAAGGAATAGCACTAATACTTGCACCAATATCACATAAACCATAATAGCAATGATCACCAATTCTAACAGATAGCATAGGAACACTAACTTGTTTGGGTTTATTAGGATGTGAAACAATATTGGAAGCATCTTCACAGAAAATAATATGACCGTCCTCCACATTTTCAGTCACAAGATCTTTAACAATTGCAACAGCAGGTTCAACTTTTATTTGTTCTTCAGGTTCTATAGGTTTCTTTTCACTTTTATGAACCGCACTATTTATAACAGAGTACTCATTCATTTTAGTAGGGAAAGGAGTTTTTTCAATATAAGCTTCAGGAATAACATGATCAACAGTTTCAACTACAACGCATTTATTAATAGATGAATCAATTTTATCTTTATACGGTTCATGATACTTATCAAAATTCTTCTTAGGCAATTCATAATGAGAGGCAAAAGCTTTATAAAGATTTGCAGCAACTTGAGAATCAAGACCATAAGTAGCACTCATATTACGAAATTTATCAGTATCCATAAAAGCTTCAATGCATTTATAATCATAATTTATACCTGATTCTCTATCTTTGTCGTTCTCCCATCCTTCAGTATTTTCCTGGATCCGATTAAGAAGGTCCCTTTTAAACTCTTCCTTATTGCGCGTGAATGATCCAGAACAAGAAGTATCCAGCAAGGTCTTGTCTTCAAAAGAAAGTCTTGCATAGAAATTATCAATAATAACATTACCAGGAAGCTCATGAATGGGGCATTTGAGCATTAAAGACTTCAATCTCCCCCACGCTTGGGCAATACTCTCTCCATCATGAGGCCAAAAATTATATATGCGGTTCCGATCCTTGTGAATTTCACTTGGAGGATAGAACTTAGAATAAAACCGGGGCACAATATCATTCCATTCAAGAGAATCCCCATTATCCAGTAATTTATACCAATGCGCCGCTTTACCAGACAGCGATATAGAGAATAGTTTCTTCCTCACTTCATCCATAGCAATACCTGCACACTTGAATAAACCGCATAATTCATGTAAGAACAGTAAATGATCTCCAGGGTGGACAGTTCCATCCCCTGTATAACAGTTACCCACTACGCGTTCAATAATTTTCATAGGTATTTTGTATGGTATCTCTTCCTCACCTGGCGCCTCATCCACTACCTTTGCAGTAGTAGCAGATTTCCCAAATAAACATTCAAAAGGAGATATCTCCATAATGAATTATGGCAGCAGGCAGAAATAAAATCAGCACAAACAGTAGAAGTTTCCCTTACCAATTCCACTTACCAATAGCGCTTCACTCCCCGGCAACGGCGCCAGAAAATAGTCTTGATGACCCACAAGTATAGGGGGTGTATCGTAGTATCTTCGATAAGTAAGAATGTCGATCCCAACGAGGAGCAGAAGGTGTTGACAAGCAGTTTCGATGAAGGATTCACTGTAAATGCTCACAGACAAGTATTCGGGGGTTTTGATGTAACGGATGAATAAAGTACGAGTAAGTAAAGTGCGAGAGTAACAATTGCAGCGAGTGGCCCAATCCTTTTTAGCACAAAGGACAAGCCGGTTTGTTTACTTATAATGACCAAACGTTCTCGAGGACACACGGGATTTTAGTCTAGTGCTTTCGCTACATACGGCTAATTAATCTTTATTGTTTTGATAAGTGTTGTGTGGGTGAACCTGTGCTAATGTACCGCCCTTCCTAGGACTAATACATACTTGTGATTATACCCCTTGCAAGCATCCGCAACTACAAGAAAGTAATTAACAATAAATCTAACCACAACCTTAAACTCTGAGATCCTGCTATCCCTCCTGCATCGATATACCAACGGGGGCTTAGGTTTCTGTCACTCCGGCAACCCCGCAATTGGCAAACGAGTACAAGATGCATTCCCCTAGGCCCATAAAGGTGAAGTGTCGTGTAGTCGACGTTCACACGACACCACTAGAAGAATAACACCACAACTTAAATATCATAACATTGAATATTACTCAACCATACTTCACTACTAACATTTAGACTTCACCCATGTCCTCAAGAACTAAACGAACTACTCACGAGACATCATATGGAACATGATCAGAGGTGATATGATGATGAATAACAATCTGAACATAAACCTTGGTTCAACGGTTTCACTCAATAGCATCAATAACAAGTAGAAATCAATACCGGGAGAGTTTCCCCTATCAAACAATCAAGATCAAACCCAAATTGCTACGGCGGTGACGATGTCCAGCGGTGGAGACGGCGGTGATGATGGTGGAGATGATGATGATGGTGATGGAGATGATGTCCAGCTCGATGACGGTGACGATGGCGTCGATTTCCCCCTCCGGGAGGGAATTTCCCCGACGGATCTCAGCCCGCCGGAGAGCTCTTTTCTCTCTGGTGTTCTCCGCCCCGCAGAGGCAGCTGTAACTCTTTGCGAGGTACCCTCTGTGGCTTAGGTCTTCGGGACGAAGGATTTCGCGAAGAAAAGGAGGCGAGAGGGGATGTGGGCCCCCCTCCTCACCAGGCGGCGCGGCCAGGCCATGGGCCGCGCCGGCCTATGGTCTGGGCCCACCTTGGGTCCCCTCGGCTCCCCCTTCTGGCTTCCTTCGTCATCTGGAAAAATAGGATTTTTGGTATAATTTCCTTCCACAGTTGATCTTCCGAAATATTGCGTTCTGACGGTGCTTTTTCCAGCAGAATCCTGGCTCCGGTGCTCGATCCTCCAATAATCATGAAACATGCAAAATAGATGAAATAACATAAGTATTATGTCCAAATATGAAATATATCAATGAATAACAGCAAATTATGATATAAAATAGTGATGCAAATTGGACGTATCATGGGGCTGGAGAACTGATAGTGTTTAATATAAACCAATGTTTACAATTCAAAAAAGTGGGTACGGGTGGGCCAGCCAAGCGGGTCCCATAGTTTGAATTAAAAATGTGGGCCTGTTTTTGTGGGTCCCTGAATTTGAATTCAAAGTTGGGCTGCATGAACAATGCTTGTGCGGGTCCACTTTTTGAATTCAAAAATGTGGGGTCTGCCTGATTTAGGTTGCGGGTTAAGTCATGATGTGCATGGCTAACCAAGATATGGGGATAACTATGTGGATCTAATGTTGACACGTGTCGGCCTGTCAGGGGGTGCTCACGTACCCCCTGATCACCGGGCTTCTTTTGTACTTGCATATTGCACTTGTTATATTACTTTACATTGGCAATATCCATGAGATATACATGTTACAAGTTGAAAGCAACCGCTGAAACTTAATCTTCCTTTGTGTTGCTTCAGTACCTCTACTATGAATTTATTGCTTTATGAGTTAACTCTTATGCAAGACTTATTGATGCTTGTCTTGAAAGTACTATTCATGAAAAGTCTTTGCTATATGATTCATTTGTTTACTCATGTCATTTACCATTGCTTTGATCGCTGCATTCATTACATGTGCTTACAATAGTATGATCAAGATTATGATGGCATGTCACTCCAGAAATTATCTTTGTTATCATTTACCTACTCGGGACGAGCAGGAACTAAGCTTGGGGATGCTGATACGTCTCCGACGTATCGATAATTTCTTATGTTTCATGCCACTTTATTGATGATACCTACATGTTTTATACATACTTTATGTCATATTTATGCATTTTCCGGCACTAACCTATTAACGAGATGCCGAAGAGCCGCTTCTTTGTTTTCTCGTTTTTGGTTTCAGAAATCCTAGTAAGGAAATATTCTCGGAATTGGACGAAATCAACGCCCAGGATCTTATTTTTCCACGAAGCTTCCAGAACACCGGGGAGGAAACGGAGTGGGGCGACGAGGCGCCCACACGCTAGGGCGGCGCGGCCCAAGCCCTGGCCGCGCCGGCCTGTTGTGTGGGGCCCTCGCGTCGCCCCTAAACCTATCTCCTCCGCCTACTTAAGCCTTCATCGATAATAACTCCAGTACCGAGAGCCACGATACGGAAAACCTTCCAGAGATGCCGCCGCTGCCAATCCCATCTCGGGGGATTCAGGAGATCGCCTCCGCCACCCTGCCGGAGAGGGGAATCATCTCCCGGAGGACTCTTCACCGCCATGGTCACCTCCGGAGTGATGAGTGAGTAGTTCACCCCTGGACTATGGGTCCATAGCAGTAGCTAGATGGTCGTCTTCTCCTAATTGTGCTTCATTGTTGGATCTTGTGAGCTACCTAACATGATCAAGATCATCTATCTGTAATGCTACATGTTGTGTTTGTTGGGATCCGATGAATAGAGAATGCTATGTTATGTTGATTATCAATCTATTATCTATGTGTTGTTTATGATCTTGCATGCTCTCCGTTATTAGTAGAGGCTCTGGCCAAGTTTTTGCTAGTAACTCCAAGAGGGAGTATTTATGCTCGATAGTGGGTTCATGCCTCCATTAAATCTGGGACAGTGACAGAAAGTTCTAAGGTTGTGAATGTGTTGTTGCCACTAGGGATAAAACATCGATGCTATGTCTAAGGATGTAGTTGTTGATTACATTATGCACCAAACTTAATGCAATTGTCTGTTGTTTGCATCTTAATACTGGAAGGGGTTCGGATGATAACCTGAAGGTGGACTTTTTAGGCATAGATGCATGCTGGATAGCGGTCTATGTACTTTGTCGTAATGCCCAATTAAATCTCACTATACTCACCATATCATGTATGTGCATGGTCATGCCCTCTTTATTTGTCAATTGCCCAACTGTAATTTGTTCACCCAACATGCTTATTCTTATCAGAGAGACGCCTCTAGTGAACTGTGGACCCCGGTCCATTCTTTTAATCGAATACAATCTACTGCAATACTTGTTCTACTGTTTTCTGCAAACAATCATCATCTACACTATACATCTAATCCTTTGTTACAGCAAGCCAGTGAGATTGACAACCTCACTGTCACGTTGGGGCAAAGTAATTTGGTTGTGTTGTGCAGGTTCCACGTTGGCGCCGGAATTCCTGGTGTTGCGCCGCACTACACTTCGCCGCCATCAACCTTCAACGTGCTTCTTGACTCCTACTGGTTCGATAAACCTTGGTTTCTTACTGAGGGAAACTTACTGCTGTACGCATCACACCTTCCACTTGGGGTTCCCAACGGTCGCGTGCTGTACGCGTGTCAGTGGCGTCGATGGAGATGGCTTCCGGGGGCACTTCCCCGTCCCGGCAGGGTGACGGAACAGAGACTTCTGTACCCCGAATTGGAGTTCCGCGATGGCGGCGGCGCCCCTGGAGTCTTTCTGGAGTTTCGTCAATTCGTATCGCATTTTGAGGTCGAAAGGGCTTATATAGGCGAAGAGGCAGCGCAGGAGGGGCACCAGGGCGCCCTCCCCATAGGCCGGCGCGGCCAGGGGCCTGCCCGCGCGGCCCTATGGTGTGGGGGCCCTAGGCCTCCCCTCTGACTCCCCTTCGGTGTCCTGGTCCGTCTCGGTGAATTATGATGTTTAGTCTTCGTTTCGTCGAATTCCGAGAATATTGCCCGAACAGCCTTTCTGGAACCAAAAACAGCAGAAAACAGGAATTGGCACTTCGGCATCTTGTTAATAGGTTAGTTCCGGAAAACGCATAAAAACATTATAAAGTGTGAGCAAAACATGTAGGTATTGTCATAAAACAAGCATGGAACATCAGAAATTATAGATACGTTGGAGACGTATCAGCATCCCCAAGCTTAGTTCCTACTCGTCCTCGAGTAGGTAAACGATAAAAAGAATAATTTCTGTATTGACATGCTACTTACATAACCTTGATCATACTATTGTAAAGCATATGAGATGAATGCAGTGACTCAAGGCAATGATCTATAGTTGCTAACAAATAGATAACATATAGCAAAACTTTTCATGAATAGTACTTTCAAGACAAGCATCAAAAGTCTTGCATAAGAGTTAACTCATAAAGCAATAAATTCATAGTAAAGGCATCGAAGCAACACAAAGGAAGATATAAGTTTCAGCGATTGCTTTCAACTTTCAACATGCATATCTCATGGATAATCGTCAACATAAAGTAATATGATGAATGCAAATAAGCAAGTATGTAAGAATCAATGCACAGTTAACACAAGTGTTTGCTTCTAAGATGGAAGGAAGTAGGTAAACTGATTCAACATAAAGTAAAAGAAAGGCCCTTCGCAGAGGGAAGCAGGGATTAAATCATGTGCTAGAGCTTTTCAAGTTTTAAAATCATATAGAGAGCATAAAAGTAAAATTTTGAGAGGTGTTTGTTGTTGTCAACGAATGGTAGTGGGTACTCCAACTACCTCACCAACCAGACTTTCAAGAGCGGCTCCCATGAAGGACGTTATTTCTACCAGCAAGGTAGATCATCCCTCTTCTCTTTTGTTTACACACGTATTTTAGTTTTATTATGAGTGACACTCCCCCCAACCTTTGCTTACACACGCCATGGCTAACCGAATCCTCGGGTGCCTTCCATCAATCTCATACCATGGAGGAGTGTCTATTTGCAAAATTAAGTTGCTTACTGATGAATCAGAGCAAAACATGTGAAGAGAATTATTAATGAAGTTTGATTAATCGGGGCTGGGAACCCCGTTGCCAGCTCTTTTTGCAAAATTATTGGATATCCATTATGAAAGTCTGTCAAGAGTAAATGACAAGGTTGAAAGATAAACACCACATACTTCCTCATGAGCTATAAAATATTGACACAAATTGAGAAGCATTTTGAAGGTTTAAAGGTAGCACATGAAGTATTTACTTGGAATGGCAGGAAATACCACATAGTAGGTAGGTATGGTGGACACACATGGCATAGGTTTTGGTTCAAGGTTTTGGATGCACGAGAAGCATTCCCTCTCAGTACAAGGCTTTGGGCTAGCAAGGTTGTTTGAAGCAAACACAAGTATGAACCGGTACAGCAAAACTCACATAAAAACATATTGCAAGCATTATAATACTCTACACTGTCTTCCTTGTTGCTCAAACACTTTTACCAGAAAATATCTAGACCTTAGAGAGACCAATCATGCAAACCAATTTCAACAAGCTCTACGGTAGTTCTCCACTAATAGGTTTAAACTACATGATGCATGAGTAAACATGATCTACTTGAAGCTCAAAACAATTGCCAAGCATCAAATTATTCAAGACAATATGAGGCATTTTCTGTTTCCAACCAAATAACAACAAGTGCAATAGCTTCCAACTTTTACCATTGAACATTAGAAGTAAAACAAAAAACACAAGTGTTCATATGAAAAAGCGGAAACAAGGATTGCTAGGATCCATCTTTATTCAAACAAAAACAAAAATAAAAAAACATACAGACGCTCCAAGTAAAGCACATAAGATGTGACCGAATAAAAATATAGTTTCAATAGAAGTGACCTGATAAATTGTTGATGAAGAAGGGGATGCCTTGGGCATCCCCAAGCTTAGGCGCTTGAGTCTTCTTGAAATATGCAGGGATGAACCATGGGGGCATCCCCAAGCTTAGACTTTTCACTCTTCTTGATCATATATCATCCTCCTCTCTTGACCCTTGAAAACTTTCTTCACACCAAACTTCTCATAAACTTCATTAGAGGGGTTAGTACTCAAAAAAACTTTAATTCACCTTAGTCCTGTAGTGACACATTGCAATAACTCAATAAAACATTAGCTACAGATCTCCACGTCTAGAAAGCCTCACTTAAAGTCCACAAGAGACAATGCAAAAAACAGAGACAGAATCTGTCAAAACAGAACAGCCAGTAAATACGAATTTTTAAGAGGTACTTCCGTTGCTCAAATCAGAAAACTCAGAACTAATGAAAGTTGCATACATATCTGAGGAACACGCACAAAAATTGGCAGATTTTTCTGAGTTACCTATAGAGAACCCTGCCCAAATTCGTGACAGATAGAAATCTGTTTCTGCGCAGAAATCCAAATCTAGTATCAACTCTCTATTAAAGACTTTACTTGGCACAACAATGCAATAAAATAAAAATAAGGAGAGGTTGCTACAGTAGTAACAACTTCCAAAACACAACAAAACAGTAGCAAAATAAATACATGGGTTATCTCCCAAGAAGTGCTTTCTTTATAGCCATTAAGATGGGCTCAGCAATTTTAATAATGCACTCGCAAGAAATAAGAGTTGAAGCAAAAGAGAGCATCAAAAAGAAAATTCAAAACGCATTTAAGTCTAACCCACTTCCTATGCATAGGAATCTTGTACACAAATAAATTCATGAAGAATAAAGTGACAAGCATAAGAAGATAAAACAAGAGTAACTTCAAAAAATTTAGCATATAGAGAGGTGTTTTAGTACCATGCAAATTTCTACAACCATATTTTCCTCTCTCATAATAATTTTCAGTAGCTTCATGAACAAACTCAACAATATAACTATCACATAAAGCATGTTTTTCATGATCCACAAACACATAATTTATATCAAGCTCAAAAATAGTGGGATTAAAACTTTCAAATCCACTTTTATCAATTATATAACAGGATGATTGATCAATCTCAAGAGATATGGGACTCATACATGAAGTCAAGAACTCTCCAATCCCATTTTCATTAGTAGTACAATTAATATTATCGAGTAACATAGGACCATCATCTAGAGCTTTATCGTAAACATTTGCTACGCAAAACTCTTTAGTACCATGCATTTCGACATCAGCCACAAACAAAGCATTATCATAAGATTTATCAAAATAGCATGGATTATCATAGATAACAGTAGCATAATTATTTTCACAAGTTTTACTCATAGGGAATATTTCAAGAGAATCTACAGGAACATAACATTCATCCTTCTTCGGTAAGCATGGAGGACATCAAATAGTGTAAGAGATAAAGAGTTACTCTCATTAGAAGGTTGGCATGGGTAGCTAATCCATTCTTCCTCCTTTTGTCCATCACTCTCCTCTTCTTTTTCATCCAATGAGCTTTCAGGTTCATCAATTTCCTCCTCTTTTTCATCCAGTGAGCTTTCAGGTTCATCAATTTCCTCCTCTTTTTCATCCAATGAGCTTTCAGGTTCATCAATTTCTTCTTCCACAGGTTCCTGTAAATTGTGAGTGCATTCTTGTGCATTAATGAGTCTCTCTTTATAATCAATGATATAAGGATTATCACTGTAACTTTCTATGCAAAAATTAAGGATATAAGAGACATAATCTTTAAGGTCCTTACAAACAACACAAGTTTCATAATTTTTAACCATGAAGGATTCGATCTCAGAAGCTCCCATAAATAAGATAAATTGTTCTACCTCTTCGAACCCAAGATGAATATAGTTATTCCAATTATAGTTCTTAATTAAAACTTCTTCACTAAAGCAACATTGAAATTTCAGATGTTTAGTATCCTCTTTAGAGCAACAATTTATATCATGGCGTTTAAGAAAGATTTTAGCAATTGTATTTGATTTTTCTATCACAGCACTCATGACTTTACCCGTTCTTGATTCTCTATAATTATTATATAATTCTATGAGCTCCAAATAGGTTGTGGGTTCTCCCATAACAGCAGTTTTTAATTTTTAGGTTTTTCAAATTTTTATGGATTTTTGGGTATATGAGAAAAATAAAACAAAACAAAAAGAAACTAAGCAAAGTAATACTAGACAGAAATAAACTAAGCACAAATAAACTAGACAAAAGTAAACTAAGCAAAACAAAATAAAATAAAATAAAAATAGAGAGAGAGGTAGAGTGTACTTCCCAGGTGAACTTATGAGTAGAGCTATGCCTCCCCGGCAACAGCGCCAGAAAACAGTCTTGATAACCCACAAGTATAGGGGATCGCAACAGTCTTCGAGGGAAGTAAAAACCCAAATTTATTGATTCGACACAAGGGGAGGTAAAGAATACTTATAAGCCTTAACAACTGAGTTGTCAATTCAAATTTGCACCTGGAAAAGCACTAGTAACAGGGGTGATGTGAAAGCAGTAATATGAGAGCAATAGTAACAGTAACACATCAGTAGTAACAGTAACACAGAGGCAATGGCACCAGAAAATAGTTGATACTACTTCCAATGACATGTAGAACGAGTATATGATGATGAAAGATGGACCGGGGTTCCCAGCGATCTACACTAGTGGTAACTCTCCAATAACAAGTGACAAGTGTTGGGTGAACAAATTACGGTTGGGCAATTGATAGGATTGAAATAGCATTAAGACAGAACATCAAGATTATTAATCATGTAGGCATGTTTTCCATATATAGTCGTACGTGCTCGCAATGAGAAACTTGCACAACATCTTTTGTCCTACCAGCCGGTGGCAGCCGGGCCTCAAGGGAATCTACTGGCTATTAAGGTACTCCTTTAAATAGAGCACCGGAGCAAAGCATTAACACTTGGTGAAAACATGTGATCCTCATACCTACGCCTTCCCCTCCAGTTGTCCCAATTTCTGTCACTTTGGGGCCTTTGGTTCCGGACATAGACATGTGCATACAACTTGTAGATACAATCTAAGCAACAATTATAGAGCTTAAATCTAAGATCATGCCACTCGAGCCCTAGTGACAAGCATTAAACACAATAAGATTGCAGCAACAATAACTTCACAAACTTTATAGATAGACTAATCATAATGTATCATCCATCGGATCCCAACAAACACAACACCGATTACATCAGATGATTCTCAATCATGTAAGGCAGCTCATGAGATCATTGTATTGAAGTACATGGGATAGAGAGTACCAACTAGCTACTGCTAGAACCCGTACTCCATGGGGGAACTACTCACGGAGCATGATGGAGCCGGTGGCGTCGATGGAGTTGGCTTCCGGGGGCACTTCCCCGTCCCGGCAGGGTGCCGGAACAGAGACTTCTGTCCCCCGAATTGGAGTTTCACGATGGCGGCGGCGCCCCTGGAGTCTTTCTGGAGTTTCGTCAATTCGTATCGCGTTTTTAGGTCGAAAGGGCTTATATAGGCGAAGAGGCAGCGCAGGAGGGGCACCAGGGCGCCCTCCCCATAGGTCGGCGCGGCCAGGGGCCTGCCTGCGCGGCCCTATGGTGTGGGGGCCCCAGGCCTCCCCTCTGACTCCCCTTCGGTGTCCTGGTCCGTCTCGGTGAATTATGATGTTTGGTCTTCGTTTCGTCGAATTCCGAGAATATTGCCCGAACAGCCTTTCTGGAACCAAAAACAGCAGAAAACAGGAACTGGCACTTCGGTATCTTGTTAATAGATTAGTTCCGGAAAACGCATAAAAACATTATAAAGTGTGAGCAAAACATGTAGGTATTGTCATAAAACAAGCATGAAACATCAGAAATTATAGATACGTTGGAGACGTATCAGACGCTCACGCTACGACTGCGGGGGAGTGTCAGCCCGTTGGTTCCTACCTTCGGTTTCTCTCCAGTCTGACCGTCCGCGACGCTACTGTTGTTCACGTCACTACCGCTACGACTGCGGGGGAGTGTTAGAGATATATTTTGTATAGGTATATTAGGTAGTCTAGGATTTGTAATCTCTACCTATCATATCTCTAGGAAAGCTATCTTAGCCTTCAAGTCTTGTACCACTATATATACTCGCCCGAGAGGCTCAATACAACATCCATCATATTCCGCATATCTCTGTCCGTCTTAATCCTTCTACACCAGGAAACACACGCAGCACAACCACCTTTCGCCGTCCCAAGGCAGCGCCTCCAAGGAGAACACGACCGAGGAGGCAGTCAGCAGCACCGGCCAACGCCCCCCAAGCTGACACTTTCTCGATACCAGCTCCCTGTTGGCTGAGGGTGAAAATGTCTGGATGCATTGAGCAATTCTAGGATGAACATCATCCGGTTACGACAGTACTTGATTTCACATTATACACTATATAAAGTTCAATCAATTTACCACCTCTAGATTGATTTGGGAACTATTCATGAGCTAATTATCCATTCGTTTATCCAATGATTATATGACACGTTGTTATCTTTACTGACCAGTACATTGATGTACTCCATGGATTGGCTTTTTATTTCACCGGAAGGTTACCGGTTAGCATCACTGCTTTCATTTGTTTACACGATGCTGCCGGTTTCATCGTTGTCTCTCTGGCTGGCTCCTTTTTTTTTTTTTTTTCATATTTGCCGCAGTCAAAGCGGTAGTCAAAACGACGAGAATTGCGGAATAGTCTAGATGAATACGCGTCTCTCAAGTCCTCAACACGCTCTCTGGCCCTCTTCACCTCCATGACCATCGAACCCCTCCATGTCCCTAGTCGATCTCCACCTCATCGGCCTCCCTCTCGGAGCTCCTCCTGGCCGAGATACTGCACCCATGTTGCCGCCCTCAATCCCCACGCCTGGTCGGAGGTGGAGTCACCGGTGAGGAACTTTGGCCCGTGATTTGTTTTCTCTCCATCCAACAGCCCACCACCAGCACATCTCGCCGCGCCGCCTCGCCTAATTCCCACCCTTTTCTCCCTCCGCGTCTGCGACGAGGTAACATGGAGGAGAGCTTCAGGCGCACTCGCGAGGGGGACGACCTCGGGGAGGCACGCGACGAAGAACCCGACCCAGGAGGCGGCATCCAAGGAATGGCCTAGCGGGAAGGAGTGCGAGCGTGTCGGGTGCCGGACGAGGGCGCCGAGAATATGCTCACGGAGGACGCAGACGCCGCAGGCGAGCAGATCCTTCAGCGCGGCGACGCACTTGAGGGCCATGACGGCGTCGCCATGGCCGGAAGCTGCTGCGCGCAGGCGCCCCGTGAGCGCGGACGCGAGCGCCGAGGCGGAGTCCGTCAGCGCGGATGCGAGAGCTGAGGTGGAGAGGCGCGATTCCCCGTGGAAAGCGAGGAGCGCACCCATGGTGTGCACAAGCAGAACACAACCATGTGAGGATCCGCGGCAGGTCGACCTGCACGAAGGGACAGGCTCCCTCTCTTGGCCCTGGCTTCCGCGACCAATACCATCTACAGACTACAGTTAGGGATGGATCCGGCAAGGATTTTACAAAACTGGGCGTAGTCTGCAACTACTGAACTACATCAATCACCCTTCAATCCCAGTGGGTAGTGGCCAAGGTTTGTATTCTACCGTCTTAATCCAATCCATATATATTCCGATGATACTTGATGCTGCATGGATGGATGGAAGATGTTTCAAGTGGAAGTAGATGCCTGTGAATAGGTTGTCCAGGTAGACCTAAAATCAAACACATATAATATTTATTTTGGTTGGTGATATCAGGAACACATAGATCCTGAAACCAAATTGTTTGACTTATCCTGGCAGAGGAAGTATACATAACCGAGAAACTATAGCATGCCGTTTGTATCAGTTTGCAAACAAGTTTCCTCTTCTCAGAACTCCAGTGAATTGGATTCCTCTAAGCACATGTCCGTAGTCATTGACTCATTGGCAGAACTCTTATAGTATGTAGTTCTTCTGAGAATCTATAATTAACAATACTTTTTGTTTGTGAAGTTATAAATTTTAAAAGCAAGTTAATATTCAATATTTCCCTGAATTAGTTCATGTTTTACAACTTTGACATGTTTGAGACATTAATTAAGAAGTGCATGGCTATCGCTTCAAGGGCTGCATTACATTTTCTCACAACTAATAATTAACTATATTGCCTCTTCGATTCCTATCAAAGATTTCTATTAGAGTTTGAACGGTTGAAATCTTTAGAAAAAAAATCTACGGAAGTTGTTTGATTTGTTGGATTTTTTCCTATAGAAAATCAGCTAATTATTCTATTTCACTGAAAGAATCATTTGTTTCTCATTTGGTGAAAGCAAACAAACTTCAGTGAAATTATACCATGTATGGTCAGAGTGGGCATGGCACTGTAATCATAAATTTACCTATTCCATCGTTTTGGAATCTTGCAAATAAACGATATAATTGATAAGTTAACATATCGCCAAGACAATGATCTGTTCATTATGTGAATATCCAGCGTGTATGTTGAAAGCACTGTACACCTTCTGCCAAGAGTACTGTGCGTACTGCACATAGTAAACTATTTGTTTGTGATTAGTAGTCTTTACTCACACTGAAAACATAAGGATAGTCCTCCAGTTCTAAATTCATTCGCATTAAAACTATTACTTTGTATACCTTTACTTGAAAACCGGTAAATTAATACTGTTACAAGTTTCCACTGCATGGGCTACTGTAACTCCACTTTAGAAAGCGGTCATTAGAAGGATCAAAGTTGGCACAAATGTAATATTATGGCCACATAGTCTGTTGGGAGAGTGCCATGAACATGTGGGCACGTAATGATATCTTTGACGACCTTTCATGCTTAGTAAAGCCTGAAATAATGGTAATGGATGTATACAGATTGAGCACAAGTTTCATTTACGTCTTATCTTTTAGTTAATTCTCTACCTAAATGCTGCGATTTCTACAAAAAAAAATCCATTGCTAAAGTGTGACAAGCAAGAAAAAACAACCTGAGCCAAAAAAAAATTATCTACTTCATTCACCAAGAAATTTATTTATGCTTGGCAGGAACAAAAAAATGTCTTCCATTTTGTCCTTTCTTTTCCTTTGTACTTGTGGAATAAGTTATGGGCAGGGAAGAACACGAGGTGCACGGATTCATCCTCTCAGTCCGGCAAGGTTTGCTAATTTCTTTGGATCGTTTCTTCCACAATATGATTTGCTTGATCTTTCACTTACATGTGTTTCCTGTGTTCTTGATACCATGCCAAGAGTTAAAAATTATTTTTCGTTTATGGGTTGCAGATTTCAGTTTTCTGGTAAGCTTCCGCATAGGGTGGGGTGACAGAAAATCCATAGAAAATTGACCCTAATAAGGATGATATCGGTGGATATCAAAAGAAGTAAGTTCATATTCCACATCATTATGCCCCATTGTTCTCTATTTTGACCAAGAGTATATAGAATATACTTCTCCATCGACAATTTTAGAGGCTATCCAAAAAAAATGATCTATGTCTCATGTATGAGTGTATCACAGTTTGAATATTGATCTTTGCAATTGTAGGATTTGCGGATGTTCAATGTCTAATTTTTATTTATTTTTGTTCATCTCCTAACAGCCTTCGGGGATATTGTTGAGGAGGTTCAAAAAGGCAGAGTTAGGTGAGGTGACGCACAAGCAAAAGCATTTTTTTTTGCTTTTGAATTAAATTTGTCATACATGTCTTTGGTTACTGAGGCGAAATCTCTCAGCAGTTGTATGCTTATCTTCTCTTACTGGCCGAGTTTCATATGAGTATTATTAATCTGTTCTGTCCTTATTTATATTTTCTTTTTTAAAATCTCGCTGCTTCTTTCTATAAAGATGGAAGGATGCAGAATTATTTATTTGAAAATGATTACGAAGGAACAAATTCCTAAATGTTAGGTACTGTAATTTTGATTCTAAGAACTTATATATGACTCCAGCTCTCCTTAAATAAATTAACCCGATATTAATACCCAATTTTATTAAGTCAAATGTAATATTATACTATTATTTTTGTTGATTATACTCTGCGTCTGATCTTAGGAGTCCACATTTTTGTTACTTCACTCAGCTAGCAACTTTCTTCATTTCCTAATCTCTCTCAATGGTTATTGGTAAAATATAAGTCTTGAATATGAGCATTATTAAACTACTTGCTGGCGAAAGCGAGAATGTTCTTCTCTGCACATGAGAAACAACATAGACAATTCGCTTATCATTTCAATGTTTGGCTTTCATATGTCATCCAATTGAATGTGGTTCCATGGTTTTGCTTTGATCTCTATACTGTAAGCTTAACTTGGAATTTTTAGTGTAGAACCAATGGTCGTGGATACAAAAATATATCAATGCCTCAACACTTTCTGCCATGGACAATTTATTTGGTTCTCCGTACCATAAAACTAGCATCATTGTGGGCGTATCAGGCCAATGAAATCCAAGATGATGGAAGCAAAATGTATCAATGAGGAATGGAAAAACTGTTTGATATATATCCAGGTTTGGTTCCATGCTTTTATGTACTTTCTTGCTATTTCAGTGTCTTACATTAGCTTTGGCAAATCCAAATTTCATAGCATTGATAGCATCACATGTTTCAGTCAAGTAGACCAAATCCTCATAAATTTTTTCTTCTGAAAATCTAGCTTTTAGCGTGGAAAATTCAGTTTACATAGCATATATGGCATCACATGTTTCAGCGAAGACACAAAATTCTCATGCGGTTATTTTTCTGAAAATCTAGCTTTTAGCGGTTGTTCATGAGCTATCATTCTCTCTATCCATGGGAAAACTTTGCATCCTTCCAGCTCCTTATGCAACGTGTGGCCCCTCTTCCCTTGCAGATGTTAGTCTTCTGTCTATCTCTACTAGCAGCAGAGAAGATTTTGTGTGGAAAAAAGAGGAGTACGGGTTTACTATGAAGTTCCGCGCAGTAACCATCTATTTTATCAGCTGATGGTTTTAGCTGCTACATCAACTTCTAATGAGCACTTGAGTTCTGCTCCTTGAAAAGGTTCTAACCACATATCCAGAGTATGGACTATAACTCTTTGTAAGCGGCGTGCCATCATGTTGACGGAATCGTAAGTATAGTCCATGTGTATTGCATAAATATGTTTCATACTGTCTAAGAGTATAGGTTTTATGAACCTAAGTTTGTAAATTCTGAATGCCCACACTTCGCTATCTACCTATCTAGCTTACTTCCGGTTACTACAAAGGCTTACTTGATACTATGACGATCACTGGCAACGGAAGAATTTACATCATTTGTATGGTTTAAGTTACATGGGTGCCCCGTGTGCTCTCGAGTTGCATGTGTACAGTTGTGATAAATGTCACTCCATGTGAAAATTTGTCTATACTATCTGCAGTTGGATTTCCCAAATTGAAATGATTGCTCATTATTTATACACCTAACGATGCAGACCAATACCAGTTTCCTATTAAACTCAGTTCACAGATTGAACTTAAAGCACGAGGCCCGCTCCTCCCCAGCTCTCCTAACCCTAACCCCTCCTCCCACCCCCCTCGCCCCGCCGCCGCCGACGGTCGCCGCCGGGCCTAGCCCGTGTGGTTGACGGCGGCGGCGAGGCTCCCCTCCTCGTGGTCGGCTGGCGGAGGGCTCAGCGCCCCGCGCGCGCAGGCTCCCTCGCGAGCTTGGCGATGGCGCCGGCGGCTGGCCGCGGGCGGCGCGGGCGGCGCCGTCGGGCCGGCGGCGCGGGCGGAACACACGGCGGTGGGCGCTGCGGGCGGCGGCGCGTCGGCCTTCTGCGCGGCCTAAGCGCTCTCCGGGAGGGCGCAGGTCGCAGGACCTAGGGGGTTTCGGCCGGCCGGGCAGGGGCCCGGCCCCGTTTCGAGCCCCCTGCGTGTCCCCTTTGCCAGATCTTGCGATGCCGGCAGCCAGGGTGGTTGCTGGCCGCAGATCTCGCTGCTGCGGCTGTCCTTCCCCGCCATTCTTCAGATCTGGTGTCGGCACGAGTCGTGGTGGCTGTGGGCAGCCCAGATCTGTGGAGGTGCTCACTCACCTGGTGATCTGCGTGGGGCAGATGCCGGTGAGGTCGGTTGTCGTCTGCTCGGGAGCGGTTGTTCTGCGTAGGTGGTGGCTCTCGGTGCTCTGTTGCGGTCCGGCGGCGCGAGGAGTTTGGTCTCAAGGCGGCGGCCTTGGTCGGTGGGAACCTTGCTGGTTGTCGGGCGAGCCAGAGGTTCTGGTGCTGGTCGTTGGCCATGGTCGTGCGGGCGACGTGGTCGCGGCGAGCAGCTTGTTGTGGCGGCGGTTCGGTCGACTTTCGACGGCCTAACCCTGTGTAGAAGAAGGAGAGGCCATGCCGAGGGGAAACCCTTGCCCTTTTGGGCCATGATGGCGACGTCTGTGGACGCCGTCCCCTTCCTGAAGGCGTCATGGGGCTTCTCTCCGTCTTTCTACAGTCTCCGGGTGAAAACCCAAGATCCTCGGATCGGGCGGTGGCGGCACTCCGGTGTCGCGATCTTCTTGAAGACATCGTCTTGGAGTCCATAACAAGTTGCTCTCCGAAGGTTGTGTGGCGAAGGCGGCTTCGTTTGGCGATCTTCGGCAAGGCTTGCTCCGTCCCCCTTCCCTGGTCGAGCCTCCTTGGTGCTACTTCTCGGTCTGTGAGCAAAGCGGGTCGGTCCTCGGTGGTGGTCGGCCTCCGGTGGCGCTTCTGCGACGGAGGAGTGTTGTTGAGGCGCGCGTGAAAATGGCTCGCTCTCGGGTGAGCTCCGGCCCGACACTGTAGACTCCAGCTCTTCTTCGAGTCCTCGTAGGCGCTTTGGCTGAGCTTCTTGGTCGCGCTTCCGGCTGTAGCTTCTTCGGTAGTTCGTGTGGGTGTGTGGTGTCGGTCTGTAAGCTGGATTCAGCACTTTGTATCAATCTCGCCGTTGTTGGCTTTGTTAATTCAAAGTCGGGCACGTCCAGTGCCTTTCATCTAAAAAAAAACTTAAAGCACACAAATTCATACATGATGCCATCACACCCGCGCATATCTCATGTGCCTTGCAATCACGGGCGCGGCGGCGCCGCGCCATGGCTTCCTAGTTTCACATAAGTCACACGGTGCTATCTTTCTGTGCGCTCATTTCACGGTGCATATGCTGTATCCCCTTGGCATAGTCCCTGGTGGTGTCGAGGAAGTAGAGCAGCGCACATGAGAACGCTGCAGGCGAGCATGGGGATGGGCCCGAAGGTCCACATGAAGAGCGCGAGCGAGACGTAGAAGGCGCGGAGCCCCAGCGACCAGGCGTGGCTGCCGCGGTTCACCGTGCGCGCCACGTACGCCGCGAAATCCTCCGCCGCGCCTTCCTCCGGCGGCAGGCCCAGCAGGAAGCTGGCGTGCGCGTACAGCCGGATGGCCTGCACGTTGCAGACGAAGGCGAGCATGAAGCAGAGCGAGATGGCCAGGTACTTGACCGCGAACACCTGCCCCGTCTTGCTCCCGTACACCAGCATCGGCGACGATGAAGACGAGGAGGGCGACGTCGGGGAGCGGCCCGCCGTGGCGCCGATGAAGACGCTGATGACGGAGGCGAGCGTGATGGCCGTCGTGGCCAGCACCGTCGACGCCATGATGTTGTTCCGCAGCGTCTGCACCGCCAGCACCCCGTTCTTCTCCGTGTTCTGCTCCGTTCTCCGATCGAGTTAGAATTTACTTTGAGAGGTCAAGGAGAGAGGGACTACTTTTTGGGGCCGGGACGGTGGTACCGACGGCCATGATGACGGCGACCCAGCGCTTCCGGGCGAGGGCGTTGAGGCCGACGACGGTGCGGGTCGGGTGCCGCAGGATGGCGTAGAGGAGCCACAGGTGGTAGCCGGCCACCACCGCCAGTCCCAGGGGCACCAGCACCACATCAAGATCCTCCTCCCGAACCATGGCTCGATCACTCACCCGCGCGCTTCTCTCCGCACCTCTGCTGGAGTCAGAACACGATCGCTCTGTTTCTTCAGAGTTGGGATCAAACACAAACTTTTTGGACTGGGTAGCAAGCAAACTGCCACGAAGCAAGCAACCTCACCAGCGAGGGAACCGATTCCACGGCGATTGTTGCGGCGCACGCAGCCTGATTCCTGGATGGTTATGAGTAGTTTAGTTGCTCTTGACTTTGAACCTTGCCCAGGGTGCAAGTGCCGGATAGGTCCACGTACATCGCGTGGTAGAGCAGTGCTGGTTGAACTCGAACTCTTTGGCCACGCCAGCACCCACCAAGTAGACAAGTAATGGTGGTAACTTTAGAATAAATTCCACATGCAAGGTTCCCAGTTCGCAAGGCAAAGTTCAAAAAAATATTTGTCCCAAAATGCTTCACTTCCTAGGCATATTTGTATTTAATGTGGGAGTAAAACTGATTCATTATTGTGACTCCTCCTTTCGTATCCCACCGTGTAAAACTAGGCTCATTAGTACTTTGCATGCACCATGTGTGAATTAAAGGGTAAAAAATAAAGTTCTTTTTGATTTCCCAATTAATTGCACTGCCGATGTTAACGTTTTTAAATGGAAATTTAGAGTCAATGAGAATTCACCTTGGACCAAGATATTTGAAAACTTTGCCTTATGAACTGGGACGGAGGGAGTACTTTATTTACAACAACGATTGTCGTAGGTAGGCTCATGATCTATCATGTGATCTCAGAAATACTAGGCAGGACATGGCCCGCAGGTATGAAATGATGGATCACATGAAATTTGGAAAGCTTGAACATCTTTTACATGTTCACTCGAGACTCGAGAGTGGTGTTTGTTCCGTGCAAGAGAAGTACCGTGCACAAAATCCCCCGTTGCATGTCAATTTGTTTCCTGGCAAGTTTAAGGCTGGTCATAGTGGGTAGTATCATATAGTAGTATCATGCATATGATACTTTTGTATGATACTAGATCCATAATGCATAGTATCATAGACTAGCATCATAGTTTTGCTATATTAATTGATTTGTAGAATCCCAATACAAATTTGTGTATAAGATTTATTTGATACTAACTTTTCTCGTGATGTGCGCTATGATACAGTATCTACCTATGATACTCTAATCTTCTCTCTCATCCATAATTACCTGCCACATCAGCATTTTTGGTGGGACTAGGATGCATGATACTGCTATGGTACTAGCACTATGGCTAGCCTAAATGTTAGGTGGTATTTGGAATATTAGGGGGATAAGCAAAAAAAAAAATTGTGGTGGCTTATCTTACTCATACTATTAAAGAAAATAGGCTTAATTTTATTGGTCTACAGGAAGCTATGAAACAAGATTACTCTACTACTCTTTTCAGAACAATTGATCCTGCCAATGATTTCTTTGGAAGTGGGCTCTTTCTGTTAGTAAATTTGGAGGTATTCTGGTGGGTGTAAGTCAAGATTCGGTTGGAAGTTGCTTGTACAAAAGTTGGCAGACATATTGTTCAGTTTAACCAAAAAGGGAAATGTCAATGGGCTTTATTGGTGGTGTATGGGCCTGCTCATGAGGAACTAAAGGATGATTTCCTTGTTGGATTATCTGCTTGGTATAATGGTGTGAATATGCTTATATTGTTGGTGGTGATTTCAATATTATTAGGCATTGTGGTGAGAAAAATAAGTTCACTAGTTTACCTCGTTCCTCTGAACATTTTTAATTCTGTTATTCATACTTTAAGTCCAAGAAAGATTTATATGCCCGGTGGGATGTTCACCTGGACTAATAACCAGCAACCTCCTACGCGTACAGTTGGATAGAGTTTTAATGACTCCTTCATGGGAAGATATTTTCCCTATTGTTAGACAAATTGTGAGAGAGTTCTCCGATCACAATATGCTCCTGTTGGACACTAATTGTGGTTCTATGAGTAAAAAACTAAATACCTTTAGATTTGATGTTGGGTGTATACTGCTCCATTATTTAATATTAAGTTGAAAAGGTTTAAGAAACACTTCAAGGGATGGGGACCAAATATTTTGGGTCTCGGAAAGAAAATGAAAAATAGTTGCAGGATGAGTTGGTGGATTTGGGGGTGCTAGAGGAAAATACTAACTTATGTCCTAAGCAATTAAGAAGGGAGAGTGACATTCAGTTGATTTTGATGGAAATGCATGCTAGTGAAGAGTTGTATTGGCATCAGAGGTCCAATGAGAGATGGTTGTTGCAAGGTAATAACAATACCTATTTTTTCCCATAGAGTGGAGAACAGTAAAAGGAGGAGACATATACTATGCAATGTTTGAATAAAGAAGAGGTTGTCATCCAAGGGACAACAAATTTGATATCCCATGCAAGAGAGTAATACAAAGAGTTATTTGGTACGGCACATAGTAATCTCTTTAATATTTCGCCTGATCTTTGGGAAGACCATGAAAAGATGTCTATGGAAGATAATATGAATTTAATTAGACCGTTTACGGTAGAGGAAGTAAAAAATAATATTTACTATCTATGAAATTGAATAAGGCACCTGGTCCTATCCCTATTGAGTTTTTCTAACATTGTTGGGATATTGTGATGCTTGATGTGATGCATTTTCTGATAAATTTCATGGGGGGCATTTAGATGTGCAAAGGTTAAATTACGGTGTTATTACTTTGTTTCCTAAGATTAATGAGGCTAACAAAATACAACAATTTAGACCTATTTATTTACTTAGGTGCATTTACAAATTGATTACCAAAACTTTATATCTAAGACGGGACCCTTATGCTTCCAAACTTTTCAGTGTGAAGTAACAAGCTTCTATGAAAAAGGAAATATTGTTGAAGGTATTATGGCTTTACATGAACTAATTCATCATACCCATGTGAAAAGGAAAATTTGAGTGGCTTTCAAATTAGACTTCCAGATAGCCTACAACATCACAAAGTGAACAAAGTGAGACTTTTTAGTCCAATATCACAAAGTGAGAGTTTTTTTATCCTTGGTGTTTTTGGACACATGAGATTTTACATAATGGTACGGTGTCGGTTAAGATCAAGGATGGAATGGAGCCTTATTTTCAAAGTGTGAAAGGGGTTCGATAAGGAGTGCTTAACCAAAATGGTGTTGAGTGCTCAAAAAATGGTTTGTCTGTGTGGTTGGCTAGTGACCTTATTCCTAATGGTATTGCGATATTACAATACGGTGATGATACAGTACTGTGTATTGAGCATGACCTAGATGAAGCTATCAATTTGAAGTTGTTGCTTTATGTGCTTGAATTGATGTCGGGACTTAAGATAAATTATATGAAAAGTGAAGTATTTGTAGTGACTGGGGATAATTATATCTCTCTGATTTATGCAAATATGTTTAATTGGTCATCAAATATCTTGGGGCCTAGTGAATTTTTCTAATTTGAAAAATGTGGATTTGGATTTTGTAGAAGCTAAGCTGCTGAAAATATCGGCAGCATGGAGTTGTGGTAGTGCAACTTCAGGAGGGAGGTTGATATTATTACAATCTTGCTTGATTGGGATTCCTTTATAGGGATTCCTTTATACTATATATCTATGTTTCTTACAAATATAAACTTTGTGGAAAAGTTGGTAAACCACATGAGAAGATGCTTTTGGCAGAATAGGAGTAAAAAAGAAAAAAAAATGGTAAAACGGAGGAGAATTCGCTACCACTTTATGTTTTCTTAGCAAAAACCAACACTTCAGTGCAGGGTTTTTTTTTTTTTGCAATGTGCACTAAACTTAGATTTAACCCAAATTGGAAGACCAAGTGGGACCCACCTACATGAATGACGTGGCAAAATGTGAGCATTTTCCTTAAGTGGGGATATCTAAAGTAAATAAAAATTATTTAAAAAGAAAAATGGAAATTTTCCCAGCCCCGCTCTATGCGCCATGGCTTAGAGCCTGGCCTAGCCGGCTGCCCTCCTCCAAGCCCTAGTGGCGAGGATATGGATGTCAGCATGTTGCACTGCCTCTCCCTATCCTCACCCCTTCCGGCTCGGCATCTCTCTCTCTTTCCCTTAGAACCGCCCCAGACCGCCACCGGTGAGCTTCGTTTTTTCATCCATAGAGAAATTGAGTTGCGCAGAATCGAATAGAATGCTGGAAGAATTAAACAAGTAGAAGCAAATAGAGAGCTAGAAGATGCAGCGATCAGATGTGCAGAATCCTTTTTTGGGTCAGATTGGGGTCATTTTTGTTCCGACGAATGAAGTGTGTGTGTGTGTGTGGGGGGGGGGGGGGGGGGATGAGATCCTTTAATATAATAAAAAAACAATGACAGAAGGATAAAACAAGACATCAGAAAGACAAAACATAGCAGAACCCATTTCACGATGAAACACCCAAACAAGAGGATGCCATGTTCTGGTGCGGTCTATAAACACCTGACAATGAATTTGCTCTGGTCAAACAAGCACACCAGCAACATTGAAAATGTACTACAACTTCAGCGAACACATAAGAACTTCTACATGTATCTTTCACGGTCAAGTAGCTTCTGCAGTACAGCCTGAAAAGCAAAAGAAAATGTAGAAACACCATCATTCACAAACTATAACAACCATTAATCTCTTTATATTGAGAATAAAGGAATCTGGAAAGTGACTCACAGGGCATGTAGTGTTTAACTCGAGGGATTGTGCAAGTTCACGAGAAGATATCAGAAGTTTGACAGACCGATATTCAAGAGCCACATTTCTCCCTTTGGAGTCTGCAAAGGTAATCAACTCGCGGTCCAAGAGATGTTCAAAAGCCTGCAGCAAAAAAAAAAAAAACATGTGAATTTTTTGGACAATGAATACAGTTAAGTATGAATAATTCTTGATAATGCTCATACTTACCCTGAAGCAAACAGTGGTTGCATACTTATCAGAAGTTTTGTAGGCATCCTGTATAGATCTGTATTCTGACAGAAAACCAGTTCAACAACCATCAGTTTTTTTTTCTACGGCTGATTGTAAAGGGAGAAGAACAAATTATACCTTTCATTATAGAGTTGAAGTTGTACGAATTTTGCTCCTTATCTTCTAGTCTATTCATGCATACAAGTATGTACAGTTCCAAAATCGACAAATCTGCCATCAAAACGTAGTGGGGTGGACGTGATGCTATTGCAACATGATATACTGAATACAAAATGACAAAAAATGAGAGCGAGCTCAGAGCGTCAACATGTTTGTTGATATTTCTTTTGTTGGGTAGCAAGGGAAACATGGCTTCTTTGTTTATAGTTTGTTCTTAGCTTTCTAGCTGTTTGTTCTCTTTGGAGCTAGCTTCTTTCCTGCTCTGTTTTGTTGCCAGTTGGACTTCGCGTCATCTTGACGCTCTTCTTCTTAAATGACATGCATTTAGATGTGTGTTCGAGAAAAAGTGTGCTGCTTGAATGATACTTAGTAAAGAGCTGCCTTTGGAGTTGTATTTATATAATTTTCATCATTAGGACTAGTGCTGGTCTAACTACAGAAAGTTCAGGTTAGTAACAAATCAGACCTTGCAAACTGTCCAGCTTGGGTTGCCTCTGCATGCAGGAAAGAGCATGTGTAAAGCATTCCATTGACAGAAGTCCAGATTCCATGTCCATATATGACACCACTCTGAAACTGAACAATTTATCCACATTTAGCTAATAACAAAAATTTTGAAACTGGGAAGAGGAGAATGACCAAGGAAACTGCTGAAAGAACCTACAGAAATCTGAGGATGTTGCTGGTTGTTGCATCCGCATCAGTGAGAGAGCCAAGAATTCCTTTAAATTTCTTATTTCCGAAAATGCTCTATGGCATATAGGATAACAGAAGTTTAACATAATTTGTTTTGCCGCAAAGGAACAACAGAAATATGCCGTATGGCAACTTGGAATAATACCATTAGCATATAGAGTTCTGTTCAGTTTAAGTAACAACTCCACAGACCCTCATCGTGTCTTGTTTAGTTCTTTTAGCAAGGTCATATATCAAACATAGTTTTACTCTAAAGAGATCAGATTTTAATATTTAACATGATCATGTGCAGTTACTAGTTCAGTATTACCAAGCAAGACAAGAACAAACTTTAAAAAGGTGACCAATAGGTCTTGCAAGCATATATGGTGAAAGGTTACATTGATAGAAAGGATACAGTAAGCCTTGAATTGTACTCCGTAACATAGTTTTTTGGTAAGCTCGAGTCTTTGTCTAGCATTAGCAGATGTTCCATTAACCTGTAGTGATCCAACTATTAAGAAGTGGTTTCAAGAAGAGAACTAGATGAACAATTGATCTAATCGCTGGAAGAAGAGAAAAAGTGGGAAGGCACAAGACATACCTCTGTATACCATCCAATGAAGAAGGAACAAATAGAAGCTTCCTGTGAGAGAAGCGGGACCGAACTCTTTTTTCTAGCAGTTGATCCGCATCCTACAAAATAAAACGCAATTACAACGCATGCCTATTTCAATAACTACTCCGACTGAAAATTTTCCAATATGTTGCTGATCAAGAAAATTGGATGTTTCCTATGCAACTACAGAATTCCAACTCAAGTTATGAGCGACCTCAATCCATCTTCAATATATCAAGCACGTCCTTATTTGCTGACAGAAAAGTATGAGGCACCTCAATCCAACTAAAGTGCTAGTTTAAGATTGTCAAACTGCATGTGAAGCTGCTGCACTACTGCACAATGGCTATTACACTAATTCTTACAATGAAAGTAAGAATTCAACAGTAACATTCCCATCATCATGCATTCATACACATGACAAGAACTTAATTCGTTAGAAATATTTCACTAACTTGCTTGGTGAAAATGCAACTAAAGCATTAGAAAGGCTGGTCCATACCAGTCGGCAACTTATACCAATGACAACAGCTTGTGATGTAAGAGTCTGCATCGCATCAAGTAAGCTATAGAGTAACCGCTGCTTCCCCTGTAATAGAACATCATGAACATCAGCCACCCTCTCATGTAAAAGTGCCAGTAGCGGTACTAGAAAGAATGTTATGACTTTTCCTTTACAATTAGAAAACTCATGAGGAATATTTGTGTCAAAAAGTTATGCAACCGATATTCGGTTAAATGAGCAGGGTTAGGATGTGGTATAAGAACAGAAGGCATATATTCATTTCAACCTGGGCAAAGAGGTCAAACTCTTCCAGGACAAAAATTACTGTCTTGTGAGCTAGTCCACACTCCCTGCAGAAGAGAAAGATACAAGGGCAGGCATAAAATTACACACAAACTGAAGAACTATCACTTCATACTGAAAAGTATTCATCATTTTCATGCATTACTAACCGTAACATGTCAATCATGAAGTCAGTGTTGTCATCCGAAGAAGCCTAAATAAGAACACCAGTCTACTTTAGCCCATTTGGAATGGCAGAAGGAAAGAAATCACAAGTAAAGGAAAATGTAGAAGAGTTGTGCACCATTTTGGAAAATGACAATTGATGCTCCAGACAAAGCTGCCTTGCAATTTCCTTAAAAAACAAAATAGCAAAAATATTAGCATGGATCAGTAGGAGCGAAGAACGCGAAGTAACAAGTGCAGATCTGAGTACATCAGCAACTATCGCGAGTTGAGAAGGTGTCACAAAAAAATGGAAGAATGTCAGCAGAAGAGAAGAAACGAGCTTCTGCAGAGCGAAAGTGCTACCTTGGTAGCGCAGTTGTCATCACTATGCAACATCCCATTCAGCCTGATCTGAAAATAAGTCACATAATTATCAACCTCAAGCGCGACTTTAATCAAACTAAATAAAATAGGAAATTATTTCCCTCTTGGAGAATCTATGCTATCACTCTTGGTAAAAAAAAAAACTAGGGCAGTGGACTGGACAATATTTAACAGAAAAACTGAGCTGTGAGGGAATTCTGCATTTCTCTATCATTCCTTAAAGCTTCGTTAGACAAGCTTATATTTTTTCCCTGACTCTCTCAATGTTACACAAGCTTCACAAAAGCAGCTTCTCTTTTGTGAGATAGTACAACTCAAGCATCACTTGTGTTTCACATAATGAATAGTCAGGCACATTTCTAGCAACAGGTTGGAGAGCCATACCACGGATATCGCATCAGGATGCTCCTTCTTCAGGTCCTCTAGAACCATGTCGAGCACCTGTAAAGAAGTGAAACATGAGTTTCCCAGCTGAGAGAAAAAGATGGCACGCGGTGCCAACTGCGCGCATGGCATGCACATTTCATCAAACACCACATCTGCAGTTGGGCAAGTCACGGAATGGGGATAAAGAAAGGGAAACCTCACCGCGCCTTTTCCGCATCCGCGGGGTCCGAGGAGGAGCACGGAGTTGTTGCAGGCCTCGGAGACGGAGCTGTCGACGAGGTACTTGAGCTTACTGCGCAACACGATATCAAGAGAAGCAGTTACAGATGAGTTCGGTCTGTTTCCTGTTAGGCGCTGTGGGGCGGATCGAATCGGCTCACCTGTAGTTGGTGTCGGGCGAGGATCTGAGAGGGGAGTGGACGAAGGCCGGGTCGCAGAGACGGCCGCGGAGCACGGCCTGTGCTTGATTCGCCACGGGCGCCGCCGCCGCCGCCGCCATGGGAGTTGGAATGTTGGAGCCTTGGAGGAGAGAGTCGGCCGGCAGAGCGCGCGCAGGAAATTGACTTTGCGATTTCCTTTTGGCGCCGGTTCCGCTAAAAACAAATAAGGACGTGTTTGGATCGGAGAGTGTAAACGGGACCGTTAGAGCACCTCCACCGGCGCGCCCCCGGTAGCAATTTGGGGGCTGGGCGAAAATAGGCTCGCACCTGCGCGCCCTAAACGCACTGGTCAATTTTGGAGCCCAATAGAATCGCCGCAACCCCGTGCCGGCCCCTTCGCCAAGGGCGCGAATCGGGCGCCAGCGCCTCGCGAGGCTAAATTTTTTGGGCGTGGGAGCCGCCTGTCAGCCACACATCCCAGCAGCGATGCAGTTTCCGCAGAGGCGCAGCGAACCGTCCTGTGTCGCGCGTCTTGCTCTTCGTGCCGCCGTTAATGAGCGCCACCGCTCCCCCGCTCCCCCGCCTCCCTCCGGCCTATAAAAAGGGCCGCCTCTCATCGTTCCTCTCATACACAAACCCTAGCGCCTCTCTCCCCAACCCTAGCCGCCACCATCTGAAAATACGACGCCATGTCTGGTCGAGGCCGAGGATGCGGCCGTGGTCGTGGTCGTGCCCGGGGCAGAGCTGCACGCACGCCGCCGCCTGCGACGCCATCGTCTTCATCGTCGGAGATGGACGAGGAGGGCCCCGTGTTGTGCGAGTTCGTCCTCGTCCTCAAGGGCGACCCACGCGGCATCCAGAGGCTGCCAGACAACTTCGCCGACTTCGTCGCCGGCGACGACCGCCCGGGCACGCTGCATCTGCGGGAGGATTCGTGCGGCTACTACCGGTGGATCGTGGATGTCATCTACGACGCGCGCGGCAAGATGTACCTCCACATCGGTTGGGAGAAGTTCGCGCGCCACCACAGCCTCCAAGCCGGTTTCGTGCTCGTGTTCTCCTACTTTGGCGACATGGACATAAGCGTCAAGGTGTTCGACGAGACGCGTTGCCGCCGGAACTACCACGTCGACAGCGCCGAGGAGGACGACGACTGACGAGTGTTGTTTCTTCGCAGCGAATATCGGCTCGCATGTCTTTGGATGTTCTTCCTCGGAAGAACCAACAGGGACACCCTCGCTAGCTGGATTTTCCAGTTTGGGTGACTGGGTGGGCCTCGAGTGTTTTTTCTTGGCAGCGAACACACAAAACCTGCGATGACCGGCCTAGTTAGGTTTAGTTTTTTTGCAATGTTTTATATTTGTGTCAACCATGGTTCAAACTATGTATTAGTTTGTGGAAAACCATGTTCCAAACTATATCTTCATGTAAACCACGTTCCCAATTATGTATTAGTTTGTGGAATAAACTATTTTTTATTTAATTTTCTATGCATTTATTTATGATTTTAAATCAAATTATCTATCGAGGCCGCCGTTTTGGACCGCCGGTGTGGGAACAGCTCCCCCAAATAGAGGATGCAGTGCCAGCACCCCCAAACGGAGGTGCCGGCGTCGCTGCCGGCGCGCCTATTTGGGGGCTACCGGTGGAGATGCTCTTAATGTAATCGGTTTATCAGCGATGTAATGGGAAAGAGATGTTTTGTGGTACCTAAAATAGTTATTAGCGGTTCATTTCAGTCAATCCAGCGAGCCATAATCGTTCATACTGGTGCCAAAAAGTCAACCAGTAGAATTTATACTGTTGACGGAGACGACAAAATATACCTGTAAGGGTACATTGCCCCTATGTGTGGTTTTGGTAATTAATGACAACCCCTATGGACTAATATTTTCATTGAGTTTATATGAAGGAATATTCCATAGGTACTACTTGCTCTCCATGTGTTGGATTCAAGTATGGATGCCATGAAGATAAAGATATACCTTGTGATTTGGCATCAAGATCATCGGTATGAATATATATATATATATATATATGTGATATGATCAAGAAGAAGAAATGAAGATGGAGTTCTTATGTGGAACTCAATATTAGCCATGCTCTATCTTAAGTGAGTATGAGAAGATACAAGGGTGAGTTGGGCAAGTTCAAGATGAGCATCTTGAGTGGATCACATGCTTGAAGCTTGCCGTCCATTTGGTGATAGTGGACATGTGAAGATGTGCATCAATGGAGCTTTCCCATCATGGTGTATGGGGGAGCATTTGTGAGTATACACGAAGCGACAATGATCAAGTAAGGCATTCCGGCTTGTGTGGAGCTTGAAGTGTTATCATCAAGATCAAGCGGGATGCGCAAGGCAAAGGTATGACCTTGATAGGTTTTCCTTTTACCGGTCTCGAGGTGGTTGATGGGAGACCGGATTATAGGATAGATAGCCGCACTATTAAGAGGGGCTTTCGGTTGGGTAACTTGATCACATCGTCTTAGGGAGCTCAATCCTTTGCATACTTTGCACATTCTTATTGCTTCTTGGTATTTCTCGGTGTGAGGTTCTTGAGCTTGTTGCTAGCTTTACAACAAGTCCAAGTTCATCGAAAACGGAGTTCACATGCATCTTCTATTGCGTTTTCGAGGTTGGGCGATTTTACCGGTTATTCATAATATAAGGTTCTACCTTTTATATTCATGATAAAATCCCCTCCTACAGATTCTTGGGTTTTCACTTTCCATAAGATAGCATTCGTTGTTATCTTCCAAACAAAATTGGTTTCATGCAATTCGGAGTTCGGGAGCATTTGTTATTAAAGAAAAGGGAAAAAAGGAAAAAGAATAAAAAGAAAAAGAACAAAAGGGGCAGCGGACCGACCGGCCAGACCGGACCGGCCACCGGCCCACCCGGTCTGCGCCGGACCAGGCGCTGGTGCCTTCCGGGCCAGGTCCAGTGGCCTCTGGCCCATGACCGGCCGGTGGCCCGGTCCGCGACCGGCCTGCCCGGCGCCCACCTCGGCCCGACCGAAGTCTCCACTGGGCCGCTCACCGCCGCTCGGCCCACACGGCCGCCGCCGCCGCGGCCTACCCTCCTGGCCGCACGCGCGCTGCGGGCCGCCGCTGCCCATGCGGCCCGCTCACCCGCTGCTGCCTCGCCCACTGGGCCGCCCCACCCCCGCGCGCCCCTTACTATCCGCCGCCGTGCGCGCGCCAGCTCCACCCGGTTCTTTGGGCCGGTCCGGCGGACCCTCACTGGGCTCCTCGGCGCCCGGGCCGATCGGCTGGCACAGCAGCCGGCTGGGCTGTCTTTTTTGCCCGTTTTTCTTCCCCTTTTCACTTGTTTTTTCCCCCAACGGTTCTATTTCCCCCTTAGCTATAAATAGGCTTCTTCCACCTTGAGCCAAACTAGTTCTTCTCATTCTCTCACCTCCATTGTTGCTATTTGAAGAACTTGCTCTCCCCCTTGATTCTTCCAACCATTCTTGGTCATATTTGAGGATTTGAGAGAGGAGATCTAGATCTACACTTCCACCAAACCATTTCTTCTCTAAGTGAGGGAATCTCTTGGGATCTAGATCTTGGAGTCTTTGGTTGACTTTCCCCCTTGTTCTTCCTCTCCAATCTCATCCTAGCATTCGTTGCTTTGGTGGGATTTGAGTGTGAAGGACTTGAACACCTCCGGTGTTCTTGCTTTGCATCATTGCATAGTGTTGAGCTCTCCACCACGATTTGTTCGAGTGAGAGACCGTGAGCTTGTTACTCTTGGAGGGTGACCTCCTAGTTGGCTTGGTGATTGGTGCTCCGGTGATCTCTTCAAGAAGATTGTGAAGAGGCCCGGGCTTCTCCTTCGTGGAGCTTGTGAAGTGGTTGTGTAGCTTGCCATCTCCGGAGCGGAGGAAAAGCTAACCATAAGGAAAGGGCCATTATCCTTCGTGGGTGTGGTTCGGAGAATAGGGTGAGCCTTCGTGGCGCGGGGAATCCTTCGTGGGACCTCCACTCCTCCAAACGTGACGTACCTTGTTGCAAAGCAAGGGAACACGGGAATACATCCTCGTCTCCGCGTGCCTCGGTTATTTCTATACCCGAGCTCTCTTTCCTTGTGATAGCCATCGTGCTTGAAGTACATATATCTTGCTATCACTTGTGCTACATATATCTTGTGCCTATCTTGCTTAGCTCTAGTTGCTATTGTTACACTTAGTTGAGCTTAGCATATTTAGGGTTTGTGCTTGTAAACTAAATGATAGTTTAATTCCGCATTCATACAAGACAAATCCGCAAGAGTTTGTAATTGCCTATTCACCCCCCCCCCTCTAGGCGACATCTCGATCTTTCAATTGGTATCAGAGCAAGGTCTCTCCTTGTTTTAGGCTTCACCGCCTTGAGAGTAAAGATGTCGGCTAGTATAGTGCACAATGACACAATTGTCTTTAATGGCACAAATTATCTTTTGTGGCGTAATTGCTTGCTTTGTAATCTTCGGACCTTGTGTCCACATATAGAGCAATTTCTTGATGTCGGTTTTTCTCCTCCGATGGATTCTCAAAATCTATCTTTAGAGGATGAGAAAAACTTACATCTTGAAGCTCAAGTATCTAATGAGCTTTTATTCTCCTTGAGACCCGATTTTCGTAGGTTCTTGATATATATAAAGCGAAAGTCGTCTCATGAGATGTGGATCAAGCTTAAGGAAATGTTTGGTGGATCCACTTCTCATTTGGTCGGTGGTGACTCCGAGGAGCTCTCTTCCCCTTCACATCATGAAGAGTTCCAAGTTGCTTCCACCTCCGGCCGTGATGAGTCATCATCTTCTTCCACTTCACCAACGTGTTGCAAGACACAAGGTAATGATATGGTGAGTGGTGAGGGAAATTGCAATGTTGATATTGTGCTCATTAGTGATGACTCTTCATCTCTATCTCATTGCAATGTTTCCTCTTTGGACTTAAACACATCTTGCATTGAAAATAATCTCCATGCTTGTGTTGATAGTCCTTGCATATCATGTGTAAATTGCTTACATAGATCTCATGAGGATATGCTTGCCTTGTCTTGCTCCCATAATCAAAATGTTTCTATTTCCTCTAGTTGCTTGTTGACTAACATTGTAGAGGAAACCGAACACTCTATGGATCAAGACATGATTTCAAATGAGGATTCAAGAATATCTTCATCTTCATCCTCCGGTATGCACATGTGCCTTATGGCAAATGGACCAAAGGTATCTCCTACTTTGACTCCTAACACATCCTCTAATGATGAGAGTGATGATGATGATAATGATGAAGAACATAATATCTTGGTGCATGATATGGCAATGGTATATGCTTCTCTTCGTGGTAATAAAGAAGCTCGTGCTTATCTCGAACACTCTATGGATACCTTGAATAAATATAGGGAAACCATAGTGGAGTTGGAGTCCCATGTTGAAAATGGGGAAATGAGATTCACTCTCCTCAAGCATGAGCTAAAAGATGAGAAGCATGCTAATTTCATGCTTACACAAAAAATTGAATCCTATATGCATGAAAATGAGAAAACTATTGTTGATGCTTGTGCTACTAACTCTAATTCTTGTGAAGCATCTACCTTAGAGGAGAATGTTGAGCTAAGGGCTCAACTTGAGTTGCTAACTAGCAATTATAGGGAATTGGAAGAAAGTCATAAAAAGCTCTCAAGCTCTCATGATGATCTTCTAATTTCCTATGATGGGCTAAAGTTAGCTCATGAGGCAAGTATCACTAAGGTAACATCTTGTGAGCCTCATATGGACATTAGCACAATCTCTACTACAAATGCTATATTGCCATGTGCTAGTCCTTGTAATCCATCTAGTCAAACTAGTGATACACCTTGTGTTGGATTACTCACTTTGCCTTGTTGCTCTAACAATGAAGCTTCTACTTCCTCTAGTACTTGTATTTCTACTAACCATGTAGAGGAAATCAAAGAGCTCAAGGCCCAAGTCCTTTCTTTGAAGAAAGACTTGGAAAAATGTCATGAAGGGAAATCCGCACTTGACAAGATGCTAAGTGTGCAACAATCCCCCAATGACAAGAGTGGGCTTGGATTCAACTCCAATAACAAGAACAAGTCCAAGAGCAAGAGCAACAAGAAGAAGGGCCAAGACAAAGTCAAGGATCCGGCCAAGTTGGTTTGCTTCAAGTGCAAGGTTGAAGGGAATCATGTTAGATCATGCCCATTGAAGAAAAAGAAGAAGCACTTGAGTGAGAAACAACAAGGGAAACGGCCACAAGGTAAAGGTCAAGCTCATGCTCGACCTCAAGTTGAAGATAGGCCACTTCCCAAGAAGAATCAAGATATTGTTCCCCAAGAGAAGAAATCAATAAAGAAGAGAAAGGGGAACACTTGCTACTTATGCCGTGAGAAGGGGCACTTTGCTTCTTCTTGCTTAGGTGGTACCTTATCTAACCCTATAATTGTTGAGGATGATTATTCTCTAGGGAAGGATAAGGATGGCAATGTGTTTGCCAAGTTTGTTGGAACTCAAAGTGGTTTCAAGAAAAGAACCATTTGGGTTGCCAAGCCTATTGTGACTAACCTCTTAGGACCCAACTTGGTTGGGGACCAACAATCTCAAACTTGATCAATAGGTACAAGTGGAGGGCATTGGTGACAAGGTATTAACTTGTCAATGCCTATGGATTGTAGGCTAGGGTTTAGTTGGAAGTAGAGGGCAAGTAGATCTCGAAGGTTTCAGCCGAAAAGTACTCGACGATTATGAAAACTAGGGTTTGTAGACAATGATTCCATGATCTATGTGTCCCTCGACTCCCCCTTATATAGGAGGCGGAGCCGAGGGATTCGTGTAGTACAAGTTACATAGTCCGGGAAGGTTTCTAACTCATCCCGCAAGATTACAAATAACACTTCCTATTACAATTCTATCTTTCCTTAAATACATCTTGGGCTCCCGAATCTTCTTATTCTTCGGGTAGTGGGCCTTCAGTAAACCCCGGGTACTATCTTCGGCAGGCCCGTTTGGGATGCCTATGTCAGTAGCCCCCGAGATTTTGCTTGAATCGTAGAGTCAGGGAAAATCTCCACTGTTTATTTTTATTCGACAACTTCAACTTTTCTATATTTCTTCACATAAAATTCTATGTTTGTACAGGGATAATGGTAGTTGGGGCTAGTTCATCTGACGGATCAGGTACTAGTTAACTGCTCTCGTGGCAATCCGCAAAAACCTACTTCAAGATCACGTCCCTGGACATGACCTCGGGATACTGGTGTAAACTTCGACAGGCGCCGCTTAAGGTCTTACCATTCTGTCGAGTCTCAGTAAAATTTATCGAGTACCTAACGCGTCCGTTAGGATTTTTCTTCGTATCTGTTGATACGGATAAAAGTAGCAGAGCGCAGTCTTCGGCGATGCTACGCCCAGCAGAACGGATCTGGGGTCTTACCTTCGCAAATTTGCGGCATTCAGAAATTGATCGCAACTTTGGCGTTCTGAGAATATATTGTCGAGTGCTTTTTCGGCTGTTGGAATGGCACATTTTATTGAGTCAAAGATGACTTATATTGCTCTCCCGATGGGAGTATATGTAGAGTTAATTATAACTCGAAATATACTCTTTTGCTCTTCTATCTTTCTTTTTTCTCTTTCTTTCTTTGATAATTTCATCGGGCACGCGAACAGCGTTCCCGATGGGAGTAGCCCCCGAGGCTACAACCAAGGACTTGTACTTGGGTGTAGGCTCCACGCCTTATGCCGACATATTTCCTTTTTTCTCCCGAAGTTTTATAATTTCTCGGGTGCGCGAACAGCGCTCCCGATGGGAGTAGCCCCTGAGGCTATGAACAAATATTTGTATTTGATCATAGGCTCATGCCATTTCTATTTTGTCTTTCTAGATCTTTTTCTTTTTTCCAAAGTAGCCCCCGAGCATTTGATCAGAAACTTGTATTTGATCAAAGGCTCAATCATTATTTTTCCGTGTCGCCTTTTATGAAGCTATTGAGTCGAATTTTTTCTTCTGTCAAGATGACGTTGTTGCTGACGATAGCCACGATTGCCTGTCAAAAATTTGCGACAAGCCTTTTCTCGCCGCCATGCGGGCCCAATTAATTCACTATCTTGACACGTCGTGCAAGTGGGGGACACACGTCCTCCGCTTTTTCTGGCGCACGCACCGTAACTTCCGCGACGTTGAATTACTTTTTTACCCTTGATGCTACGTGGCTATCATCTGTCCCACATTTTCCTTATCCAACGGTTCGTCGTTTCACCGCACCCCTATATAAATTCGTCTTCTTCCTCCTTGGACACTTCCGCCCGCGCCGTCTTCTTTCTCTCAGCTGCAAATTTCTCCTGCGATCCACAGCTTCCTAAGCTCTTTGCCTCCCTGCTGTGAATCCTGCGCCATTGTTGATGCCACCTCGTCGCTTGACAAGGCATAGCACGTCGGAGTCCTCCATGGCCGCCGTGGATCTTGGAACGGCGGAGTGGGAAAGATCGAAGATTTCCGCTCAGGACGTCAACATGCTGAAGAAACTGGGGATCAGCAAGAAATCCTAGGCATTACGCTTCCCCAGTGAGGAAAGCTACCCAACCCCTCCAATGGGGTACCGGGTAAGTTTTGTCGACCACCTCATCCGCGGACTTTCCGCCCCCATTCATCCTTTTCTCCGTGGACTTCTTTTTATCTACGGTTTGCAACTCCACCACCTTACGCCAAATTCAATCCTCCATATTTCCATTTTCATCACTCTGTGCGAGGCCTTCCTTGGCGTCCAGCCTAACTGGGCGCTTTGGAAGCGCATTTTCTTCTGCCGCCGTAATGGCTCGCCCAATGTCGCCTATAATATAGGCGGCGTTGTGATTTCTGTTCGGCCCACTGTTGACTACTTCGACGTCAAGCTTCCTGACTCAGTTCAAGGATGGCGCAAGAAGTGGTTGTACATTCAGGAGGAGAACCATGGATGTGCAGAGGACAACATCCCTCCTTTTGATGGTGCCGAGAAAAATTTTCGCCGCCGCTCCTGGGACGCGGAGGCCACCGAAGAAGAAAGGGCGTCGACAGAAAACTTGATGGCTCGTATTCACGAGTTGCAAAATACTCGCGGCAAAGAGTTATCGGGTATCCAAATTACTGCATATTTTCTTAGGACTAGAGTGCAGCCGCTTCAGGCTCGCAAAAATCCTCTATGGAGATATGCTGGCAACGAGGATGTAGATCGGCTGTCGGTGGATTTGGAAGTCAAAGACTTGGAAAAGCTTGTCCGAAAAATCTCATCTCTCAGCAAAAAAGATCCTGTCCCTGCTTCTTGTCGTGTAAAACCATTCAGCGCCGCAAATCCACTCCCCCAGGTAATCTTTGTCTATTGTCTTGTTATTGCTTTGCTAACTGTTTTGTAACTCCTTTTCTGACTCCCTATTTATTTGGCACAGAATCATCCAGACCTTGTTTCGCTTCCTCCTCTCCCTGAAGGTGGAGAAGTCGAAGAAAGGGCGATTGTCACTGATGACAATCAAGAAGCCCCATCTTTTGTGAATGAACCCGTAGATTCTCGAAAATCTGCGGGTTCTTCCGAAGGCACTGCGTCGGCACAATCTCCTCCTCCCGCTGTCTCCCCAAAAGGCAAAAGGAAGAGGAATGATGTCGAAGATTCCGGCACTTCCAAAGCCGAAGAAGTTGATCCTTCACATCAGAAGGCGGCTTACGATCCTTATCTTGAATCCCTCGTCAGCTCGTAAGTCATTTTTATTTCTCCTTATTTCTGTACTCGAAAAGTTTATCTTGTCTTGCTTTTTATGCTGTCGATTTTTAATCACAGCGATGATGAGGAAGAAGTACCAACTGCTGACGTGGCTCCTCGGACGAGCACGTCACATACTTTACTTGCCTCGGATACGCTAGTTGAAGGAGAAGAGTCCTCGCCTCCTCAACGAAACGTCGTCACCACTACTCCTCCATCAAGCCCCCTTGCTCCTTCACCAAAAAGGACAAGGATTGAGACGATCACTGAGCCTGCCCCTCGATTGGGTAGCTCTTCTACTCTGCTCTTGGATGATGTAAGTTTTTTAATTTTCTTGCCGATATCTATATTTCCTCTATTTTGCTTTTTCACGCCTTCACTCTTTTTTCATACCGATTTTTCTCTTTCTTTGTTCTTCTTTGACAGCCCATGATCAAAGAGCTTATCCGCATCGGATCCCAATTCATTGGGTACCGTGAGTATACCAGCAGAACTGAAGGTAACAACTTTTATACTTGTCGTTCTTTCTGACTTCTTGCTCCTGTTGTTTGTCGCAATTTTGACCTTTCTTTTTTTATTTCGACAGAGAAACTTGCAGAGGCCAACAAACGTGCCGACGCACTTGCTCAAAAACTGGAGCAAAGTGAAGCGGCCCGCAAGAAAGCCGAACTTGTTGCTAGTGAAGCCAAAGCAGAGGCTGATGAAGCCAAAGCAAAAGCTGCTAGTGTCGAGGAACTGCAGAAGAAACTTGAAGATGCTGAAACTGCTTTAAACGAGCACAAAGCCGCACAGGCTGCTCGTGAGCAGGGGATTCTCAAGCGTCTGAAATCGCAAAGTCGACGCATTCAAGGTAATATTATTGATCCCTTCTATTTTTATGGGACCTGCTGTTTCTTGTTTTTGACCAACGTTTATTTCCTGTGGCAGGCCAAACAAACCAAGAGTTTGATCTGGAGAATCCCGACAATGATCCTCTTCTTGACGCACTTTCTTATCTAGAGTTACATGGATCCGAAATTCGTGAAGGTGTGGCGAATGCTGACGCGGGACTGTCGACGCTGTTCCCCTACTTCTTCCCGAAGAAAGAGGAGCCCAAAACTTTCCTTGCCCTTGCCCAGAGCTTCAATTCATCAGAGGACCTTGGACTAAAGATGCGCCAGGAAAACATGAAGATTGCTGTCGAGAGTACTGTTGCCCTGGTCGCTGATAGCCAACAAACTGTTGATTGGATGAAGGTTGGCGACACCGATCAGATAGAGCAGTCAAGATGGAGGTCGTTGATTAAGGCAGCCAAGCCCAACACGAAGAAAATCCTGGCCTATCTCGGGATCAAACCAGCTTCAACTCCTAGCTCATCAAGGCCGGAGGTCTAGTTGCATGCCTCTTTGTTTTTTGCTTTCTTTGTCTCTTTTGCCCCTGTCGCCAATTTAGCTGTGGCGACCATTATCCTGGTAGTCCTTTTGGAGAAACTTCTTTTGTAATGTCTATGTAAATTTGTCTAGAAATTAATGAAAATTCCCTCTGGCATTATCATTGATCCTGGCGCTTTCTTTTCTAGTTAATTTTTGACAACTATTCGACCAATCCTTGCTCTGCCGATGCTTCTCCTGCTTCTTCCTTCTCGAAGAAAATGCTAATCGATGATAACCCCCTTGAAGGTTCTTCAAGCAAACATTTGTCGGAAGATTTGCAAGAACTTCGACAACAACTTCAATCCATGAAGAAGCAAACTCTTGCGATGATGGAAAAATCTCGACAAGCATCCGAAAGAGAGGAAATTGCTCTTCAACAGGCAAAAGAAGCCATCGCTGCGAAGGATGCTTTCTTCATTCTTTGAAAGCCTGAAGCTTCTTCCCGCGAGAATTATATGCTTCAGCTAATGACTGATGCTAGTTTGGACATGACAGGTATGTTTCCCGCTCGTAACCATATTAGATTTTATTCTTCACCATTCGTTCCTTGATTTTTTGTTTGATGTGTCAGGCTCGTTTCTGGATGCTGCTGCCGAAGACCAACGTGTTGAAGCTCGAACCACTGTTTTTGAGGCCCGGCTGCGCAGCATGGGTCTAATTTTTGGGTCACTCTTGAGCGCACCCGCCAAATCGTCAGATTTCAAGATCGCGCGGCTCAGGTCCGCGATTTCCTTGACTTCTGTACGAAGACTTTATTCTTAGTTTATGGAACCATGTTCCCTCGGAACAAAATGCCAGAAACCCTTCCAGCTTTAATGGAGAAATTTCGAGATGCTCCTCGAATCCATGGCTTTGTGCGAGCTCAACTTTCTGCTGGCGCAAGATTTGCCATGATGATGATAAAAATTTGCCATCCAAAATTGCCCATAGATCAAATTGTTCCTACTTGTTTGGCGAAGATGGCAAAGAAAAAAAGAAATATGGGCAAGATTGATGATTTGGTGACTCCTGTTGCTGAAGATATGATGGATGAACTTCTTCGGATGGATTCTGAGTTCTTCGTGAAGGGAAGCTATGCTGAACATAGTACTCGTCCTTCTACTGAGCGGATAACCATAGATCATGTGCTAGGTTTCCCTTGAAAACTTTTTCCTCTTCTTTGCTGTATTTCTATCTTTGGTACATTTTTGTGTATTTGTAAATACAATCTATATTGTCAAGCTGTGTTTTTGATCACTGAGCCCCCGAGCTTTTGGCTGGAGTCTATACTGTTTTTCTATCTCGGAGGTTTTCCCTTTTGTTGTAATAAGATATCTCTGTTTTTTCATTGATGGGTTGGAAGCCCCCAAGTGTCGTGGTGTCACAGTTCTATGTTTTTGTTGCGAGGTTCTTAGACCAAAGCAGTAAGTTTCTTTGGCGCATACACTATGTTTATGATTTTATTAGCTTCCGATATTTGGCGAGGTATTTAGTGTACCAAGGCGAAATATTTTGGTAAGTCTAATATGTCTATATTGTACATATTTTGAAACTTGAAGGCGTTGAGCCCCCGAGCGTGTCGAAGAATAAGAAATATATCCCCACTATCTTTATTATATTGTAGCACCGCGAGCCCGCCTCATTAAAAACCTTTCCGGCCCCACTCGGTGCCCCGAAAAGGAAAAGAGTGCGTCTGAAAACTCGCGGGCGTTTCAGTACATTGTATTTTTACAGAGAAGGACTATATTTCAACTCTAGGCGTAGAACCGCCTGAGCTGTGCTACGTTCCAGGGGTTTTTCTCGGGAACCCCTGTCTTCTTGTCCTTTATCCTGTACGCTCCTCCTTCGATTACTTCCGTTATGACGTAGGGGCCAAGCCATGGCGACTCGAGTTTTTCAGTGCGCTCTTGATTGAGTCGCAAAACTAAGTCTCCCTCTTGAAAAGATCTTGGTCTCAAACGTCGACTGTGGTAATTTTTCAGGTCCTGCTGATATTTGGTTACCCTTGATAATACTTCGTCTCGAGCTTCGTCGAGTGCGTCGACGTCATCTTCCAATGCTTTCCTGGAAGCTTCTTCATTATACTCTGTGACTCTGGGGGAGTCGTGCTCTATTTCTATTGGCAGTACTGCCTCTGCTCCATGGACAAGGAAAAACGGGGTCTCCTGTGTCGCTGTATTTGGTGTTGTTCGGATGCTCCATAACACACTTGATAGTTCTTCTGGCCAGGTATGTCGAGCTTTTTCCAGTGGTCCTAATAGGCGTTTCTTGATGCCATTGCAGATGATGCCATTGGCTTTCTCGACTTGACCATTGGTTTGAGGATGTGCAACTGACGCGAAGTGCAATTTGATGCCTACCTCTGCACAGTACGCCTTGAACTCCTTTGACGTGAAGTTGCTGCCATTGTCTGTGACAATGCTATGAGGTACTCCAAATCGAAAAACGATGTCCTTCACGAATTTTATTGCTGATGCTGCATCTGGTGAATTTATCGGCTTTGCTTCTATCCACTTGGTGAATTTGTCGACCAATGACCCAACTGCTGAAAAAGGACCGAAAGTTTGAGTGGACCGACAAGTGTGAAGAGAGCTTTCAACAGCTCAAGAGTAGACTGACAACAGCCCCAATCCTGATCATGCCAGACATTGCAAAGCCCTTGGACGTATATTGCGACGCCTCCAATACTGGACTTGGATGCGTGCTTATGCAAGAAGGCAAGGTTGTGTCCTATCTTTCAAGACAACTCAAGCAACATGAACAGAATTACCCAACCCACGACCTCGAGCTTGCAGCCGTGGTCTTAGCCCTGAAAGTTTGGCGTCATTACCTCATGGGTAATCGATGCGAGATCTACTCTGACCACAAAAGCCTCAAATACATTTTCACCCAGAAAGAGTTGAACATGAGACAATGCCGATGGATCGAATTGATCAAGGATTACGACATGGAGATTCACTACCACCCCGGCAAGGCCAATGTGGTAGCGGATGCTTTGAGTCGACTGCCGTGCCAGTTGAACTCCATGCTCGCAACCGAACAGCCCAGTTTGCACCAAGAGTTTGAATAGTTTAGACTTGAACTCGTTAGTGAAGGATTCCTAGCCAGCATAGAGCTGCAACCCACCTTGGTTGGTCAGATCAAGGAAGCCCAGAAGGACAACGCTAGCATTGACGGAATCAAGAAACAGATAGCCGCAGGAAAAGCCCCCGGATTCACCGTAGACGAAGCCGGAGTGCTTTGGTACAAGGAACGTCTCTGCGTACCATCGGACTCTGACTTGAAACAAGTCATTCTGCAAGAAGCCCATGACACCCTTTACTCAATCCACCCCGGAGGTACCAAGATGTACCAGGACCTGAAAGAACAATTTTGGTGGCACGGAATGAAGAGAGAGATCGGTAGCTATATCGCTAAGTGTGACATCTGTCAGAGAGTCAAGGTAGAGCACCAAAGACCCGCCGGACTGTTGCAACCCCTTCAGATTCCGGAATGGAAATGGGACTCCGTAGGAATGGACTTTATCACCGGACTGCCCAAATCCAGCAAAGGCAATGATTCCATATGGGTAGTGGTCGATAGATTGACCAAAGTCGCCCATTTCATCGCCGTCAAAACCACCTATCAAGGCCCCAAGTTAGCTGAACTCTACATCTCCAGAATAGTCGCTTTGCACGGAACCCCCAAATCGATAGTGTCAGACAGAGGATCACAGTTCACCTCAAGGTTCTGGCAGAAGGTGCATGAAGGACTAGGCACTCGCCTAAATTTCAGCACCGCCTATCACCCTCAGACCGACGGACAGACTGAGAGAGTAAACCAGATACTAGAAGACATGCTTAGGGCATGCGTACTGGAATACGGATCCAAGTGGGAAGACTGCCTACCTTACGCAGAATTCTCCTACAACAATAGTTACCAAGCCAGCCTGCAGATGGCCCCCTTTGAAGCCTTGTACGGAAGGAAGTGCCGTACCCCCCTGAACTGGTCAGAAGTCGGAGAGAGTCAAGTTTTCGGCCCGGACGTTCTTCGTGAAGCCGGAGAGAAGGTTCACAAGATCCGAGAGTACCTCAAGACTGCTCAATCCAGACAGAAGAGCTACGCCGACAAGAGACGTCGGGAGATGACCTTTGAGATCGGAGATTTCGTCTATCTCAAAGTATCCCCCTTGAAAGGGATGCAAAGGTTTCAGCTGAAAGGAAAGCTTGCACCTCGCTATGTGGGACCTTTCCAAGTCCTCAGCCACCGAGGTGAAGTATCTTATCAACTGGAGTTGCCTGAAGAAATGTCGGCTGTGCACGACGTTTTTCACATCTCACTTCTCCGGAAATGTCTTGAAGTCCCTGAGAAGACCGAAGTGTTCAAGAACATCGATCACCGATCGGTAGATATCAACCAGGATCTGACTTACCGCGAAGTGCCGATTCGCATCCTAGAAGAAGCTTACAGAACCACCCACACCCGAAGCATCAAGTTTCTGAAGATCCAATGGAGCAATCATACAGAGGATGAAGCCACCTGGGAACGCGAAGACTTCATGAGGAAGGAATACCCAGATCTCTTTAGTACCTAACTTTCTTTTCGATCTCGGGACGAGATCTTTTGTAAGGGGGAAGGGTTTGTAACACCCCAGATTTCAATAAAAAGAAAGTTAGAGATTTCCAGAATACAAAATTTCAAACCAACAAAAACTTTTCTTTTGCATATAGTACCATGCATAGGACTTGTGCATTTGAGTGATATGCCATGATGATTGTTATTACTTGTATTTGATATGCTCTAAAACCCTAGGGTGATCATATGAAGTTTACCCCCCAAATAAAACAAAGAGGAAGAAATTCCAATATTGGAAAAACCCTAAAAACCCTCACCTATGCCCTATGGCATTTTTATAAATTTTGACCCTAGACCTATTTGGTCTTCACCATTAGTGGAATAATGTTACTAAACACTTATTACAACATTTGGAATCAAAGGTTCACAAATTCAAATGAATTTCAAACACAATTCCCACTCACATGAGATAATGGCCAAATCTGTCAATTTTCGTCTGATCACCACTTTGAGCCCCTGCAATTCAATTTTCTCAAACCAATTCTTGCTAACTCTTTGCACCTTTTCAAAGTCAACATCAAGGTGAACAACTTTGATGAAGACCACCCTGCCAAATTCATCTTTGATCACTAGCTATGCTCATCCAAAGTTGCAACATTATAACAAGTTCAACAATCTCCACTTAGCCATTTTGGCCAAATTTTGAATTCTAATTTTTCCACCACCACCTCAACTCATCTCTGGTCAATTACAACTTATCTCAACACTCACTTTTCAAAAACATTCACCATTGGAATTATTTCCATTTTGGATATTTTTGTATTTTCCAAATTTGAACACTATTCCTACACTATAGCAAATAGTGATCTACTCAAACTAATCTACCCCAACTTGCACCAAATGGTCCCCCTGCCCCCTCTCATCTTGAATGGCAACTTGTAAACCCTAGGGAGAGGAGGAGCAAGGCTAGACATGGCCATGCCGGCCATGTCGCCCGAGCCGACCACCTCCCCCTCTCTCCCTTGCTCGCCACCCCTGGCCACCTCGCCACCGTGTGCCACCGCCTCTCCTACGCCACCCTAGCACAACCCTGGTCGAGGAGGAGCTCGACAGCAGCCGGAACACGCGCGCCCAAACTCGCCCTGGACGCCGCTCGCGTCGCGTGTGTGCACACCGCGGACACGCACTGGCCACGCGCCGCGCCGCCACCCTGCGCACCCCCTGGACCCCCTGCGAGCACGTTAAGCATCACCGTGACACCGCAACACTCCCAGACACGCCCTCGACCCCGACCCGCAACCGCCGTCGCCGGAGAAGAGAACTCTGGTCCGCCGCGGACGCGACGGACACGGAAGCAATGCGACCAACCTAGCCACCGCCCGACCGCGCTGTCGCCGCCACACGCATCGCCTGGAAGAGGAGAACCCGACAGCACCCTCGCCGAGCCCAACCGCTCGCCGGAATCGCCGCGAGCATGTCGACTTCGCCGCAGCCCCACGGTCACTCGCTCGCCTATAAAAGGAGAGCTCCGCTCGTCGAACCGAGCACACCAGCACACTCCCCTCTTCTCACTCGACCGCCTGAGCCACTCCACCGTCGACATTCACCGCCGTAGCCACCCAATCGCCACCTCACTGCCGCCGGACGCCGCGGAAGATCGCCGTCGATTGAAGCCGATCCAGGAGACGCCGCCGGTACCAGGAGCTTCGCCGTCGCCCACATCTACATCACGCACACTGCCAGCCACCGCGGGAGCCCTGGTTAGCTCTCCCACCCCCTAGGCTCGCCGCCAGACCCTCTGCCTCTCGCCGGAGAAGACGACGACCGTGCGCCGTTGGATCTCCTTCTAATCCAACGCGCCACGTCGCTCGTACCGTTTCGGGTTTAAACGCCCACTGACGGGTGGCCCCCACCCTGTCAGCCGGCCCGCGCGCACTGGATGCGCTGCTGGGCCGTTTTCTTTTTTTTAAACCATCTCGGCCCGTTAGCTTTTCCCGCCGGCCCGTTTAATTCAAATTCGATTTAAACAATTCCAAACATTTTCAATACTGCCCAAACTTTGAAATTCAACCATTTCAAATTGGCTAAACCAAATTTAGTGAATTTTATATTGTTAGAAAGCCACTGAAATTCTCTATCCAATGCCACTGGCCTCATGGTCAATTTCCTTGTAGAATTAATGTGACGAAAATAACAAGGCAGGGACTTTTCCCTATTCAAATAGTTATTAAAAATCAACCAAAATAGATATTAAGTTAATTCCAACTCTAATAGCTCACATTTGACTTACACTAATTGTTTATGCAATACAATGGTGTGGTCACTTTGCATGATCATGCCATGGTTTAATGAATGGATATTTTGACTAGTTTAACTAGTTGATATTATCCAAAACTATTAGAATTAAATTGTGTGAAGTATTACACTTCATTTAAACTTGTCTCACATGAATTCATGGGATGTTTGGACCCCTGGTCCCAAACTCTCTTATATGAATTACTTGAGAATTAAATCAAAGGTAGAGTTATTTAAATGGTATGAGGTGATCCACCTCATTTAAATCATTCTCCCAAATGATGGTGATGATGAACATTTGACTTAGGTCAAGATGAGTTCATCCATGATTGTTGGAGAAATTAACTCTTAAGAAGATTTCAATGAGAGGAAATTATTTCTCAAGAACCCTATGGAAACTATCATTTACTTGTGGAATACAAATTCTATTTAAATCCCACAACCCATGCACCCTAGTTTATTTATGTGTGTGCATAGAGTAGTTTGTGTGTTGATTTGTGATGTGTGGAATAGCCATTGAATTAGTGAGTAATTATACTCGTATTCAAATTTAGACGGTAGCACCGGAGAGTACGCCGAAGAAGAAGGTTGCTACCAGGAGGAGGAAGAGGAACAGTTTGAGAACTACCAAGGCAAGCTAAAATACTATGCAAGCTTTTATTCTTGCAAAGTGCAAACCCCCTTTGGGGCAAGGCACCCTGTTTCTTACCTTTTCTTATATAAACCCATTCCAAGTTTTTGCTTTACAAGTTTTTACTTGTTTTCTAAAGGAGTTACTTTTATAGTTAACTTTGGTCAAAGTACAAGTTGAGTCCTAGAGTAGTGAGTTAGTTTTCCCCCCAAGCAAAGCAAGTTAGCACCCCTCATGAATTAGAGCTAGTGCTAATGAATTAAAACTTGACTACTCTAGATGGGAACAATGTGATTTTGAAAGGATTTTGAAACCTTGGAATGAAAATGCATTCCATTGAATGATTTTTGAAAGTGAATATGACCAAGAGAAGATAGTGATTTTTGATAAAACATGATGTTGGTTTGAATGCGATACCTTTCCAATTATTAAGTACCCCCACAATACCTGATTATGGGTAGGGCTTAACTGGAAGTTTATGCGTCTTAGTATGGGTTCCCTCTAAACAAGCATCATCGGGGTTATGCCGAAAGCTGCCTCTACCACAAAAGAAACGATACGATATGATGCGAAACGAGGTGAATGTCCGGCCCAAGCCCTGTGCAGTTCCCAGGCTGACTGTTGTCTTCACTTTGGGAGGCCAAGCTCATGGGGAGAGGTGCTCGTACTAGGGTTCGTAAGTGAAAGGTTATGGTTGATGATCCGCGTCGCGTTACGATTATTCGGGAAATCCCGACGGATGAAATCAAATGTTGTGGCACAAGTGTGCAACCTCTGCAGAGTGAAAAACCTATTCGAATAGCCGCGTCCACGGTTACGGACGGTTGGAAAGGCCATACAGTTTCCGATGTCATATCTTTGAAAATGATGTTGAAAGGTGATGGTGAAATGAGTTGTGGTGGATTGAATTGAAATCACCACTTGAATGGTGGGAATGACACTAATGTTCCCACTTGAGTTAGTTAGTTCTGGGATAAGCTGTTTTTCTCAAAACTTTGTGAACTAAAACTAGCTTTATGCAAATAAACTAGAGCTTAGCAAACCATACTAGAATGTCTAGCACTTACATTAGTATTAGTTTTAAGTACTCAACGTACTCACGGCTTTGTCCCTGGCTATTCAAATGGCCAGAGTATGAAGATGACCAAGGAGATGACCAGCAGGACGCCTACGACAGCTAAGTGCCTTCCGACGTCAAGCGTTGGCCTGTGGACTAGAGAGTCCTTGTATCTGACGCTTCCGCTATGTTGAACTATGAACTTGTGTTTGTTCGTTGATCGATAGATCAACTATTCGTGTAATATGGATCATGTGATTCCAATTTGTAAGACTTATGGTTTGTAATGAATGATGATCAGTGATACTTAACTATTATGCCTCGCAACAACAATATTCCTGGGATTGCGATGTATGACATAATAGGCATTCGGACTTAAAAATCCGGGTGTTGACAAGTTGGTATCAGAGCCATTGTTTGACCTTAGAAGACCTTAGTTAGAATGGGCGTTCTGAAAAATTTAACTTTGAAATCAAATGGAAGAAATTATTTGTAAAAATTTACTACCTTCTTGCCTTTGAGACTTTGCCAAAATTTGATGAATCATGTTCGATCTTATTTGAATCAACTTAAAACTTTGCCACACTTTGCACTCTCTAACTTACTCCTCCAATTCTCTTTCAGATGGAGCCGAATGAACCCCTCAACACCAAGTTTTATCAGCTTGGAAACGGAGGAAGCTTGATCTTCGAGCATGACCTCGACTCCCTGTCAGATCACCTTGGCCGCCCACACCCCAAGTTTCACGGGATTCAGGTGGACGACCAGCCGGGAGGGGAACTGCAGTGGATTATCACCGCTGACTTGAGGGGCAAGCTGGAGCCTCCCACCTCGGAGAGGATCCTTTTCTCTTTCAGGGAAAGCAACTGGCTCGACGGGCTTGCACGTGCTCTTCAGGAAGCACTTGCTCGTCTGTGCGGACAGAATGCGGAAGCACTTCGTGAGGAACGCTTTGCGCATCTCGCGAGGCGCAACTCTGACGGAAGACCCATGGATGTGCCACTACACCCCCAGTTGAGGCACCATGTGGATCACTTGGACTTCATGCTCTACCAGACTCAGAGGGACCTCGACGCCTCTCGCGCTTACGCGAACCAGACCCATGCTCACATCATCGAGCAGGGCGGCGATCAAGCTACTCAACAACGACCGCAGAAGCCTTCGCCAGCAGCGTGCCAAGAAGGACGCTACGATTCGCCGCCTTCGCGACCGGATCGCGTCACTTGAGGCCACTGTCAAGGCCCAGGAGGATCAGATTCTTCAGCTGGAGGATGACGATGGAGGCATCGACATTCAAGGAGGAGACGCCTTTCTGAGCGATGACGACGACTTTGAGGAGGACGAGAACACCGAGGAGGAGGACTACGAGTTCCTGGAGGCAGGACCCGATGACTACGTCCCGATCGATATAGATGATGAGGAGTAGTTGCACTAGTTTCACTTATAGTAGGTGTGAGTTGTATCCCGTCCTTTGTATCGTAGCATGAGAATGGTTCTTAAAACCATTGGAGTATGTGTGTAGTTTGTACTATGTGTTGCATGGATGAATGAATGTTATGTTTGTCATGAAAAGATTACAAGTTTTCAAGTGTTTTTCAAACTTAACCAAAATGAACCATAGAATGTTCCCTCTTATCTCATGATCTTCTATATCTTCAGATGGCCCCTCCGAACCGCACCAACGACGCGATGATGCAACTTCTGCAAACCACCTTGCGCAGGAAACCGAGAGAGCCGAGCGACAAGCCAACATCATCGCCTTGCAGAACATCGCCAACCAAGGCCATGGAAATCATGACCACCCTGGATCCAAGCTCAAGAACTTACAGAACACCAACCCTCCGGTGTTTAGCAAGACCGAGGAGCCCCTCGACGCCGACGATTGGCTCCAGACTATGGAGAACAATCTGGAAGTAGCTGGAGTGGAAGCCAACGAGAAGGTGTTGTTCGCCACTCACTACCTCGCTGGACCAGCTCGCGCTTGGTGGACAAGTACCCGTGCCATGAACGGAGGTCAATTCATGACTTGGGAGGATTTCAAACTCAAGTTCAGCAAGTACCATGTACCCCCGGGTCTTATCAAGAAGATGAGGGATGAATTCCGTGAGCTGAAACAAGGTCGCATGACGGTGGTTGAGTACCGCGACAAGTTTCTCACTTTGTCAAGGTATGCCCCTGATGAGACTGACACCGTTGAGAAGAGGAAGGAGAGATTCCTGAACGGACTGCATGATGAGATGCAGACTGTCCTCGTCAACATCCCCTTCGCCGACCTCGAAGCCCTTGTTGACTCCGCCATCCAGATGGAGGGCAAGTTAAACCAAGCCAATGAGAACCGCAAGCGCCGCATGGCAAATCAGAGTGGATCAAGCCACCCCCAAAAGTTTCGCCCTAGCTCCAGCAAAGGATTCGCTCCGAGACACAACAAACCCCCGATGCAGAACTCTCGCCCCGGTTATCAGAACCGGAGTGGAGGAAACTCCAAGCCGGGAGGCTACAACAACAACAACTATAACAACCACAACAACTACAACCGCGCTCCACCCCGAGCCCCTAACACCAACAACACCAACACCAACACCAACCCCAGAACCGGGAGCAATGCCATTCCCGTGGCGAACAAGCAGGACAAGAGCACTATCACTTGTTATGAGTGTGGTGTAGTGGGGCACTACTCCAACGAGTGTCCCAAGCGTCTTGCCAAGCTCGCCGGCAACACCGCTGCTCCTGCTCAGCAGCAACGCCGTGTCTCCACCGGCAAGAAGTTCGTCCCCAACAACCCCAACAACCGCAACGGCCGCCTCTACCACATGAACGCCGAAGAAGCCCAGGAAGCACCAGATGTTGTGCTGGGTATGTTTTCTGTCAACCACACCCCTGCTAGAGTGTTGTTTGATTCCGGAGCATCGCATTCCTTTGTCACCGAAGATTTTGCATCAACCAGTAAAATTCAACCCCTCAGTTTGAAGCATGTTATGATAGTTCAAATCCCCGGATCAACCACCAAAGCCAGAAAATTTTGCAAAAATGTGCCAATCAAAATCCATGATGTAGATTTCTTTGCAAATCTAATCATACTGGGAACCAAAGGTTTGGAAGTTGTCCTAGGAATGGACTGGATGTCCAAGCACAATGGATTGATAGACTGCGCCAAGAAAGCCATAACCATGACTAGCAGCACCGGTATCGTAGTTGAGCACGTCTACGAAAAACTACCCAGAAAATTTACCTGCAACCAAAGTGTATCCAAGCCAACTCTGGATCAAATCAGGGTCGTTTGTCGCTACCCTGATGTGTTTCCAGATGATCTACCTGGTATGCCCCCGGACCGGGATATCGAGTTTATCATCGAGTTAATCCCCGGAACTGGACCCATCGCCCAGAGAGCCTACAGCATGAACGCAGCCGAGCTTGTGGAGCTAAAGAAGCAAATAGATGACATGTTAGCCAAAGGTTTGATTAGACCAAGTGCATCCCCCTGGAGATCCCCCGTCTTGTTTGTCGACAAGAAGGATGGTGCAAATCGTTTATGCACGGACTATCGTAAGCTTAACGATGTCACCATCAAAAACAAATACCCCCTACCCAAGATCGAAGACTTGTTCGACCAACTCACCGGATCCCGAGTTTTCTCGAAGATTGATCTTAGAACTGGATACCACCAACTGAAGATCCGAGCCACCGACATTCCAAAAACTGCCTTTACCACCAGATATGGGTTGTATGAGTACAACGTCATGTCGTTTGGATTGACCAATGCCCCCGCTTATTTCATGAATCTCATGAATAAGATCTTCATGAACTTTTTGGACAAGTTTGTCGTTGTTTTCATCGACGACATTCTGGTCTACTCCAAGTCCGAAGAGGAACATGAACAGCATTTGGAGATTGTCCTCGAAACCCTTAGACAAAGCACCAGCTTGTACGCCAAGTTTAGCAAGTGTGAGTTTTGGCTGGAAGAAGTTGGATTCCTCGGACACATCTTGTCTGCAGGAGGAATTGCCGTAGATCCCGCCAAAATCAAAACTGTTATGGAATGGAAAGCCCCAACCACACAAACCGAGGTCCGCGCTTTTCTTGGATTAGCCGGATATTACCGCAGATTTGTAGAAGGTTTTTCGAGCATCGCTCGACCACTGACCCAACTGCTGAAAAAGGACCGAAAGTTTGAGTGGACCGACAAGTGTGAAGAGAGCTTTCAACAGCTCAAGAGTAGACTGACAACAGCCCCAATCCTGATCATGCCAGACATTGCAAAGCCCTTTGACGTATATTGCGACGCCTCCAAGACTGGACTTGGATGCGTGCTTATGCAAGAAGGCAAGGTTGTGTCCTATCTTTCAAGACAACTCAAGCAACATGAACAGAATTACCCAACCCACGACCTCGAGCTTGCAGCCGTGGTCTTAGCCCTGAAAGTTTGGCGTCATTACCTCATGGGTAATCGATGCGAGATCTACTCCGACCACAAAAGCCTCAAATACATTTTCACCCGTAAAGAGTTGAACATGAGACAACGCCGATGGATCGAATTGATCAAGGATTACGACATGGAGATTCACTACCACCCGGCAAGGCCAATGTGGTAGCGGATGCTTTGAGTCGACTGCCGTGCAGGTTGAACTCCATGCTCGCAACCGAACAGCCCGATTTGCACCAAGAGTTTGAACAGTTTAGACTTGAACTCGTTAGTGAAGGATTCCTAGCCAGCATAGAGCTGCAACCCACCTTGGTTGGTCAGATCAAGGAAGCCCAGAAGGACAACGCTAGCATTGACGGAATCAAGAAACAGATAGCCGCAGGAAAAGCCCCCGGATTCACCGTAGACGAAGCCGGAGTGCTTTGGTACAAGGAACGTCTCTGCGTACCATCGGACTCTGACTTGAAACAAGTCATTCTGCAAGAAGCCCATGACACCCTTTACTCAATCCACCCCGGAGGTACCAAGATGTACCAGGACCTGAAAGAACAATTTTGGTGGCACGGAATGAAGAGAGAGATCGGTAGCTATATCGCTAAGTGTGACATCTGTCAGAGAGTCAAGGCAGAGCACCAAAGACCCGCCGGACTGTTGCAACCCCTTCAGATTCCGGAATGGAAATGGGACTCGTAGGAATGGACTTTATCACCGGACTGCCCAAATCCAGCAAAGGCAATGATTCCATATGGGTAGTGGTCGATAGATTGACCAAAGTCGCCCATTTCATCGCCGTCAAAACCACCTATCAAGGCCCCAAGTTAGCTGAACTCTACATCTCCAGAATAGTCGCTTTGCACGGAACCCCAAATCGATAGTGTCAGACAGAGGATCACAGTTCACCTCAAGGTTCTGGCAGAAGGTGCATGAAGGACTAGGCACTCGCCTAAATTTCAGCACCGCCTATCACCCTCAGACCGACGGACAGACTGAGAGAGTAAACCAGATACTAGAAGACATGCTTAGGGCATGCGTACTGGAATACGGATCCAAGTGGGAAGACTGCCTACCTTACGCAGAATTCTCCTACAACAATAGTTACCAAGCCAGCCTTCAGATGGCCCCCTTTGAAGCCTTGTACGGAAGGAAGTGCCGTACCCCCCTGAACTGGTCAGAAGTCGGAGAGAGTCAAGTTTTCGGCCCGGACGTTCTTCGTGAAGCCGAAGAGAAGGTTCACAAGATCCGAGAGTACCTCAAGACTGCTCAATCCAGACAGAAGAGCTACGCCGACAAGAGACGTCGGGAGATGACCTTTGAGATCGGAGATTTCGTCTATCTCAAAGTATCCCCCTTGAAAGGGATGCAAAGGTTTCAGCTGAAAGGAAAGCTTGCACCTCGCTATGTGGGACCTTTCCAAGTCCTCAGCCACCGAGGTGAAGTATCTTATCAACCTGGAGTTGCTGAAGAAATGTCGGCCGTGCACGACGTTTTTCACATCTCACTTCTCCGGAAATGTCTTGAAGTCCCCTGAGAAGACCGAAGTGTTCAAGAACATCGATCACCGATCGGTAGATATCAACCAGGATCTGACTTACCGCGAAGTGCCGATTCGCATCCTAGAAGAAGCTTACAGAACCACCCACACCCGAAGCATCAAGTTTCTGAAGATCCAATGGAGCAATCATACAGAGGATGAAGCCACACAGGAACGCGAAGACTTCATGAGGAAGGAATACCCAGATCTCTTTAGTACCTAACTTTCTTTTCGATCTCGGGACGAGATCTTTTGTAAGGGGGAAGGGTTTGTAACACCCCAGATTTCAATAAAAAGAAAGTTAGAGATTTCCAGAATACAAAATTTCAAACCAACAAAAACTTTTCTTTTGCATATAGTACCATGCATAGGACTTGTGCATTTGAGTGATATGCCATGATGATTGTTATTACTTGTATTTGATATGCTCTAAAACCCTAGGGTGATCATATGAAGTTTACCCCCCAAATAAAACAAAGAGGAAGAAATTCCAATATTGGAAAAACCCTAAAAACCCTCACCTATGCCCTATGGCATTTTTATAAATTTTGACCCTAGACCTATTTGGTCTTCACCATTAGTGGAATAATGTTACTAAACACTTATTACAACATTTGGAATCAAAGGTTCACAAATTCAAATGAATTTCAAACACAATTCCCACTCACATGAGATAATGGCCAAATCTGTCAATTTTCGTCTGATCACCACTTTGAGCCCCTGCAATTCAATTTTCTCAAACCAATTCTTGCTAACTCTTTGCACCTTTTCAAAGTCAACATCAAGGTGAACAACTTTGATGAAGACCACCCTGCCAAATTCATCTTTGATCACTAGCTATGCTCATCCAAAGTTGCAACATTATAACAAGTTCAACAATCTCCACTTAGCCATTTTGGCCAAATTTTGAATTCTAATTTTTCCACCACCACCTCAACTCATCTCTGGTCAATTACAACTTATCTCAACACTCACTTTTCAAAAACATTCACCATTGGAATTATTTCCATTTTGGATATTTTTGTATTTTCCAAATTTGAACACTATTCCTACACTATAGCAAATAGTGATCTACTCAAACTAATCTACCCCAACTTGCACCAAATGGTCCCCCTGCCCCTCTCATCTTGAATGGCAACTTGTAAACCCTAGGGAGAGGAGGAGCAAGGCTAGACATGGCCATGCCGGCCATGTCGCCCGCGCCGACCACCTCCCCCTCTCTCCCTTGCTCGCCACCCCTGGCCACCTCGCCACCGTGTGCCACCGCCTCTCCTACGCCACCCTAGCACAACCCTGGTCGAGGAGGAGCTCGACAGCAGCCGGAACACGCGCGCCCAAACTCGCCCTGGACGCCGCTCGCGTCGCGTGTGTGCACACTGCGGACACGCACTGGCCACGCGCCGCGCCGCCACCCTGCGCACCCCCTGGACCCCCTGCGAGCACGTTAAGCATCACCGTGACACCGCAACACTCCTGCACACGCCCTCGACCCCGACCCGCAACCGCCGTCGCCGGAGAAGAGAACTCTGGTCCGCCGCGGACGCGACGGACACGGAAGCAATGCGACCAACCTAGCCACCGCCCGACCGCGCTGTCGCCGCCACACGCATCGCACGGAAGAGGAGAACCCGACAGCACCCTCGCCGAGCCCAACCGCTCGCCGGAATCGCCGCGAGCATGTCGACTTCGCCGCAGCCCCACGGTCACTCGCTCGCCTATAAAAGGAGAGCTCCGCTCGTCGAACCGAGCACACCAGCACACTCCCCTCTTCTCACTCGACCGCCTGAGCCACTCCACCGTCGACATTCACCGCCGTAGCCACCCAATCGCCACCTCACTGCCGCCGGACGCCGCGGAAGATCGCCGTCGATTGAAGCCGATCCAGGAGACGCCGCCGGTACCGGGGAGCTTCGCCGTCGCCCACATCTACATCACGCACACTGCCAGCCACCGCGGGAGCCCTGGTTAGCTCTCCCACCCCCTAGGCTTGCCGCCAGACCCTCTGCCTCTCGCCGGAGAAGACGACGACCGTGCGCCGTTGGATCTCCTTCTAATCCAACGCGCCACGTCGCTCGTACCGTTTCGGGTTTAAACGCCCACTGACGGGTGGCCCCCACCCTGTCAGCCGGCCCGCGCGCACTGGATGCGCTGCTGGGCCGTTTACTTATTTTTAAACCATCTCGGCCCGTTAGCTTTTCCCGCCGGCCCGTTTAATTCAAATTCGATTTAAACAATTCCAAACATTTTCAATACTGCCCAAACTTTGAAATTCAACCATTTCAAATTGGCTAAACCAAATTTAGTGAATTTTATATTGTTAGAAAGCCACTGAAATTCTCTATCCAATGCCACTGGCCTCATGGTCAATTTCCTTGTAGAATTAATGTGACGAAAATAACAAGGCAGGGACTTTTCCCTATTCAAATAGTTATTAAAAATCAACCAAAATAGATATTAAGTTAATTCCAACTCTAATAGCTCACATTTGACTTACACTAATTGTTTATGCAATACAATGGTGTGGTCACTTTGCATGATCATGCCATGGTTTAATGAATGGATATTTTGACTAGTTTAACTAGTTGATATTATCCAAAACTATTAGAATTAAATTGTGTGAAGTATTACACTTCATTTAAACTTGTCTCACATGAATTCATGGGATGTTTGGACCCCTGGTCCCAAACTCTCTTATATGAATTACTTGAGAATTAAATCAAAGGTAGAGTTATTTAAATGGTATGAGGTGATCCACCTCATTTAAATCATTCTCCCAAATGATGGTGATGATGAACATTTGACTTAGGTCAAGATGAGTTCATCCATGATTGTTGGAGAAATTAACTCTTAAGAAGATTTCAATGAGAGGAAATTATTTCTCAAGAACCCTATGGAAACTATCATTTACTTGTGGAATACAAATTCTATTTAAATCCCACAACCCATGCACCCTAGTTTATTTATGTGTGTGCATAGAGTAGTTTGTGTGTTGATTTGTGATGTGTGGAATAGCCATTGAATTAGTGAGTAATTATACTCGTATTCAAATTTAGACGGTAGCACCGGAGAGTACGCCAAGAAGAAGGTTGCTACCAGGAGGAGGAAGAGGAACAGTTTGAGAACTACCAAGGCAAGCTAAAATACTATGCAAGCTTTTATTCTTGCAAAGTGCAAACCCCCTTTGGGGCAAGGCACCCTGTTTCTTACCTTTTCTTATATAAACCCATTCCAAGTTTTTGCTTTACAAGTTTTTACTTGTTTTCTAAAGGAGTTACTTTTATAGTTAACTTTGGTCAAAGTACAAGTTGAGTCCTAGAGTAGTGAGTTAGTTTTCCCCCCAAGCAAAGCAAGTTAGCACCCCTCATGAATTAGAGCTAGTGCTAATGAATTAAAACTTGACTACTCTAGATGGGAACAATGTGATTTTGAAAGGATTTTGAAACCTTGGAATGAAAATGCATTCCATTGAATGATTTTTGAAAGTGAATATGACCAAGAGAAGATAGTGATTTTTGATAAAACATGATGTTGGTTTGAATGCGATACCTTTCCAATTATTAAGTACCCCCACAATACCTGATTATGGGTAGGGCTTAACTGGAAGTTTATGCGTCTTAGTATGGGTTCCCTCTAAACAAGCATCATCGGGGTTATGCCGAAAGCTGCCTCTACCACAAAAGAAACGATACGATATGATGCGAAACGAGGTGAATGTCCGGCCCAAGCCCTGTGCAGTTCCCAGGCTGACTGACTGTCTTCACTGGGAGGCCAAGCTCATGGGGAGAGGTGCTCGTACTAGGGTTCGTAAGTGAAAGGTTATGGTTGATGATCCGCGCATCGTGTTACGATTATTCGGGAAATCCCGACGGATGAAATCAAATGTTGTGGCACAAGTGTGCAACCTCTGCAGAGTGAAAAACCTATTCGAATAGCCGCGTCCACGGTTACGGACGGTTGGAAAGGCCATACAGTTTCCGATGTCATATCTTTGAAAATGATGTTGAAAGGTGATGGTAAAATGAGTTGTGGTGGATTGAATTGAAATCACCACTTGAATGGTGGGAATGACACTAATGTTCCCACTTGAGTTAGTTAGTTCTGGGATAAGCTGTTTTTCTCAAAACTTTGTGAACTAAAACTAGCTTTATGCAAATAAACTAGAGCTTAGCAAACCATACTAGAATGTCTAGCACTTACATTAGTATTAGTTTGCGAGTACTCAACGTACTCACGGCTTTGTCCCTGGCTATTCAAATGGCCAGAGTATGAAGATGACCAAGGAGATGACCAGCAGGACGCCTACGACAGCTAAGTGCCTTCCGACGTCAAGCGTTGGCCTGTGGACTAGAGAGTCCTTGTATCTGACGCTTCCGCTATGTTGAACTATGAACTTGTGTTTGTTCGTTGATCGATAGATCAACTATTCGTGTAATATGGATCATGTGATTCCAATTTGTAAGACTTATGGTTTGTAATGAATGATGATCAGATACTTAACTATTATGCCTCGCAACAACAATATTCCTGGGATTGCGATGTATGACATAATAGGCATTCGGACTTAAAAATCCGGGTGTTGACAAGTTGGTATCAGAGCCATTGTTTGACCTTAGAAGACCTTAGTTAGAATGGGCGTTCTGAAAAATTTAACTTTGAAATCAAATGGAAGAAATTATTTGTAAAAATTTACTACCTTCTTGCCTTTGAGACTTTGCCAAAATTTGATGAATCATGTTCGATCTTATTTGAATCAACTTAAAACTTTGCCACACTTTGCACTCTCTAACTTACTCCTCCAATTCTCTTTCAGATGGAGCCGAATGAACCCCTCAACACCAAGTTTTATCAGCTTGGAAACGGAGGAAGCTTGATCTTCGAGCATGACCTCGACTCCCTGTCAGATCACCTTGGCCGCCCACACCCCGAGTTTCACGGGATTCAGGTGGACGACCAGCCGGGAGGGGAACAGCAGTGGATTATCACCGCTGACTTGAGGGGCAAGCTGGAGCCTCCCACCTCGGAGAGGATCCTTTTCTCTTTCAGGGAAAGCAACTGGCTCAACAGGCTTGCACGTGCTCTTCAGGAAGCACTTGCTCGTCTGTGCGGACAGAATGCGGAAGCACTTCGTGAGGAACGCTTTGCGCATCTCGCGAGGCGCAACTCTGACGGAAGACCCATGGATGTGCCACTACACCCCCAGTTGAGGCACCATGTGGATCACTTGGACTTCATGCTCTACCAGACTCAGAGGGACCTCGACGCCTCTCGCGCTTACGTGAACCAGACCCATGCTCACATCATCGAGCAGGGCGAGGCGATCAAGCTACTCAACAACGACCGCAGAAGCCTTCGCCAGCAGCGTGCCAAGAAGGACGCTACGATTCGCCGCCTTCGCGACCGGATCGCGTCACTTGAGGCCACTGTCAAGGCCCAGGAGGATCAGATTCTTCAGCTGGAGGATGACGATGGAGGCATCGACATTCAAGGAGGAGACGCCTTTCTGAGCGATGACGACGACTTTGAGGAGGACGAGAACACCGAGGAGGAGGACTACGAGTTCCTGGAGGCAGGACCCGATGACTACGTCCCGATCGATATAGATGATGAGGAGTAGTTGCACTAGTTTCACTTATAGTAGGTGTGAGTTGTATCCCGTCCTTTGTATCGTAGCATGAGAATGGTTCTTAAAACCATTGGAGTATGTGTGTAGTTTGTACTATGTGTTGCATGGATGAATGAATGTTATGTTTGTCATGAAAAGATTACAAGTTTTCAAGTGTTTTTCAAACTTAACCAAAATGAACCATAGAATGTTCCCTCTTATCTCATGATCTTCTATATCTTCAGATGGCCCCTCCGAACCGCACCAACGACGCGATGATGCAACTTCTGCAAACCCTGCTTGCAGACCGGGAAACCGAGAGAGCCGAGCGACAAGCCAACATCATCACCTTGCAGAACATCGCCAACCAAGGCCATGGAAATCATGACCACCCTGGATCCAAGCTCAAGAACTTCCAGAACACCAACCCTCCGGTGTTTAGCAAGACCGAGGAGCCCCTCGACGCCGACGATTGGCTCCAGACTATGGAGAACAATCTGGAAGTAGCTGGAGTGGAAGCCAACGAGAAGGTGTTGTTCGCCACTCACTACCTCGCTGGACCAGCTCGCGCTTGGTGGACAAGTACCCGTGCCATGAACGGAGGTCAATTCATGACTTGGGAGGATTTCAAACTCAAGTTCAGCAAGTACCATGTACCCCCGGGTCTTATCAAGAAGATGAGGGATGAATTCCGTGAGCTGAAACAAGGTCGCATGACGGTGGTTGAGTACCGCGACAAGTTTCTCACTTTGTCAAGGTATGCCCCTGATGAGACTGACACCGTTGAGAAGAGGAAGGAGAGATTCCTGAACGGACTGCATGATGAGATGCAGACTGTCCTCGTCAACATCCCCTTCGCCGACCTCGAAGCCCTTGTTGACTCCGCCATCCAGATGGAGGGCAAGTTAAACCAAGCCAATGAGAACCGCAAGCGCCGCATGGCAAATCAGAGTGGATCAAGCCACCCCCAAAAGTTTCGCCCTAGCTCCAGCGAAGGATTCGCTCCGAGACACAACAAACCCCCGATGCAGAACTCTCGCCCCGGTTATCAGAACCGGAGTGGAGGAAACTCCAAGCCGGGAGGCTACAACAACAACAACTACAACAACCACAACAACTACAACCGCGCTCCACCCCGAGCCCCTAACACCAACAACACCAACACCAACACCAACCCCAGAACCGGGAGCAATGCCATTCCCGTGGCGAACAAGCAGGACAAGAGCACTATCACTTGTTATGAGTGTGGTGTAGTGGGGCACTACTCCAACGAGTGTCCCAAGCGTCTTGCCAAGCTCGCCGGCAACACCGCTGCTCCTGCTCAGCAGCAACGCCGTGTCTCCACCGGCAAGAAGTTCGTCCCCAACAACCCCAACAACCGCAACGGCCGCCTCTACCACATGAACACCGAAGAAGCCCAGGAAGCACCAGATGTTGTGCTGGGTATGTTTTCTGTCAACCACACCCCTGCTAGAGTGTTGTTTGATTCCGGAGCATCGCATTCCTTTGTCACCGAAGATTTTGCATCAACCAAGAAATTCAACCCCTCAGTTTGAAGCATGTTATGATAGTTCAAATCCCCGGATCAACCACCAAAGCCAGAAAATTTTGCAAAAATGTGCCAATCAAAATCCATGATGTAGATTTCTTTGCAAATCTAATCATACTGGGAACCAAAGGTTTGGAAGTTGTCCTAGGAATGGACTGGATGTCCAAGCACAATGGATTGATAGACTGCGCCAAGAAAGCCATAACCATGACTAGCAGCACCGGTATCGTAGTTGAGCACGTCTCTGAAAAACTACCCAGAAAATTTACCTGCAACCAAAGTGTATCCAAGCCAACTCTGGATCAAATCAGGGTCGTTTGTCGCTACCCATATGTGTTTACAGATGATCTACCTGGTATGCCCCCGGACTGGGATATCGAGTTTATCATCGAGTTAATCCCCGGAATCGGACCCATCGCCCGAGAGCCTACAGCATGAACGCAGCCGAGCTTGTGGAGCTAAAGAAGCAAATAGATGACATGTTAGCCAAAGGTTTGATTAGACCAAGTGCATCCCCCTGGAGATCCCCCGTCTTGTTTGTCGACAAGAAGGATGGTGCAAATCGTTTATGCACGGACTATCGTAAGCTTAACGATGTCACCATCAAAAACAAATACCCCCTACCCAAGATCGAAGACTTGTTCGACCAACTCACCGGATCCCGAGTTTTCTCGAAGATTGATCTTAGAACTGGATACCACCAACTGAAGATCCGAGCCACCGACATTCCAAAAACTGCCTTTACCACCAGATATGGGTTGTATGAGTACAACGTCATGTCGTTTGGATTGACCAATGCCCCCGCTTATTTCATGAATCTCATGAATAAGATCTTCATGAACTTTTTGGACAAGTTTGTCGTTGTTTTCATCGACGACATTCTGGTCTACTCCAAGTCCGAAGAGGAACATGAACAGCATTTGGAGATTGTCCTCGAAACCCTTAGACAGCACCAGTTGTACGCCAAGTTTAGCAAGTGTGAGTTTTGGCTGGAAGAAGTTGGATTCCTCGGACACATCTTGTCTGCAGGAGGAATTGCCGTAGATCCCGCCAAAATCAAAACTGTTATGGAATGGAAAGCCCCAACCACACAAACCGAGGTCCGCGCTTTTCTTGGCTTAGCCGGATATTACCGTAGATTTGTAGAAGGTTTTTCGAGCATCGCTCGACCAATGACCCAACTGCTGAAAAAGGACCGAAAGTTTGAGTGGACCGACAAGTGTGAAGAGAGCTTTCAACAGCTCAAGAGTAGACTGACAACAGCCCCAATCCTGATCATGCCAGATATTGCAAAGCCCTTTGACGTATATTGCGACGCCTCCAAGACTGGACTTGGATGCGTGCTTATGCAAGAAGGCAAGGTTGTGTCCTATCTTTCAAGACAACTCAAGCAACATGAACAGAATTACCCAACCCACGACCTCGAGCTTGCAGCCGTGGTCTTAGCCCTGAAAGTTTGGCGTCATTACCTCATGGGTAATCGATGCGAGATCTACTCCGACCACAAAAGCCTCAAATACATTTTCACCCAGAAAGAGTTGAACATGAGACAACGCCGATGGATCGAATTGATCAAGGATTACGACATGGAGATTCACTACCACCCCGGCAAGGCCAATGTGGTAGCGGATGCTTTGAGTCGACTGCCGTGCCAGTTGAACTCCATGCTCGCAACCGAACAGCCCAGTTTGCACCAAGAGTTTGAACAGTTTAGACTTGAACTCGTTAGTGAAGGATTCCTAGCCAGCATAGAGCTGCAACCCACCTTGGTTGGTCAGATCAAGGAAGCCCAGAAGGACAACGCTAGCATTGACGGAATCAAGAAACAGATAGCCGCAGGAAAAGCCCCCGGATTCACCGTAGACGAAGCCGGAGTGCTTTGGTACAAGGAACGTCTCTGCGTACCATCGGACTCTGACTTGAAACAAGTCATTCTGCAAGAAGCCCATGACACCCTTTACTCAATCCACCCCGGAGGTACCAAGATGTACCAGGACCTGAAAGAACAATTTTGGTGGCACGGAATGAAGAGAGAGATCGGTAGCTATATCGCTAAGTGTGACATCTGTCAGAGAGTCAAGGCAGAGCACCAAAGACCCGCCGGACTGTTGCAACCCCTTCAGATTCCGGAATGGAAATGGGACTCCGTAGGAATGGACTTTATCACCGGACTGCCCAAATCCAGCAAAGGCAATGATTCCATATGGGTAGTGGTCGATAGATTGACCAAAGTCGCCCATTTCATCGCCGTCAAAACCACCTATCAAGGCCCCAAGTTAGCTGAACTCTACATCTCCAGAATAGTCGCTTTGCACGGAACCCCCAAAATCGATAGTGTCAGACAGAGGATCACAGTTCACCTCAAGGTTCTGGCAGAAGGTGCATGAAGGACTAGGCACTCGCCTAAATTTCAGCACCGCCTATCACCCTCAGACCGACGGACAGACTGAGAGAGTAAACCGAGATCGGGAAGACATGCTTAGGGCATGCGTACTGGAATACGGATCCAAGTGGGAAGACTGCCTACCTTACGCAGAATTCTCCTACAACAATAGTTACCAAGCCAGCCTGCAGATGGCCCCCTTTGAAGCCTTGTACGGAAGGAAGTGCCGTACCCCCCTGAACTGGTCAGAAGTCGGAGAGAGTCAAGTTTTCGGCCCGGACGTTCTTCGTGAAGCCGAAGAGAAGGTTCACAAGATCCGAGAGTACCTCAAGACTGCTCAATCCAGACAGAAGAGCTACGCCGACAAGAGACGTCGGGAGATGACCTTTGAGATCGGAGATTTCGTCTATCTCAAAGTATCCCCCTTGAAAGGGATGCAAAGGTTTCAGCTGAAAGGAAAGCTTGCACCTCGCTATGTGGGACCTTTCCAAGTCCTCAGCCACCGAGGTGAAGTATCTTATCAACTGGAGTTGCCTGAAGAAATGTCGGCTGTGCACGACGTTTTTCACATCTCACTTCTCCGGAAATGTCTTGAAGTCCCTGAGAAGACCGAAGTGTTCAAGAACATCGATCACCGATCGGTAGATATCAACCAGGATCTGACTTACCGCGAAGTGCCGATTCGCATCCTAGAAGAAGCTTACAGAACCACCCACACCCGAAGCATCAAGTTTCTGAAGATCCAATGGAGCAATCATACAGAGGATGAAGCCACCTGGGAACGCGAAGACTTCATGAGGAAGGAATACCCAGATCTCTTTAGTACCTAACTTTCTTTTCGATCTCGGGACGAGATCTTTTGTAAGGGGGAAGGGTTTGTAACACCCCAGATTTCAATAAAAAGAAAGTTAGAGATTTCCAGAATACAAAATTTCAAACCAACAAAAACTTTTCTTTTGCATATAGTACCATGCATAGGACTTGTGCATTTGAGTGATATGCCATGATGATTGTTATTACTTGTATTTGATATGCTCTAAAACCCTAGGGTGATCATATGAAGTTTACCCCCCAAATAAAACAAAGAGGAAGAAATTCCAATATTGGAAAAACCCTAAAAACCCTCACCTATGCCCTATGGCATTTTTATAAATTTTGACCCTAGACCTATTTGGTCTTCACCATTAGTGGAATAATGTTACTAAACACTTATTACAACATTTGGAATCAAAGGTTCACAAATTCAAATGAATTTCAAACACAATTCCCACTCACATGAGATAATGGCCAAATCTGTCAATTTTCGTCTGATCACCACTTTGAGCCCCTGCAATTCAATTTTCTCAAACCAATTCTTGCTAACTCTTTGCACCTTTTCAAAGTCAACATCAAGGTGAACAACTTTGATGAAGACCACCCTGCCAAATTCATCTTTGATCACTAGCTATGCTCATCCAAAGTTGCAACATTATAACAAGTTCAACAATCTCCACTTAGCCATTTTGGCCAAATTTTGAATTCTAATTTTTCCACCACCACCTCAACTCATCTCTGGTCAATTACAACTTATCTCAACACTCACTTTTCAAAAACATTCACCATTGGAATTATTTCCATTTTGGATATTTTTGTATTTTCCAAATTTGAACACTATTCCTACACTATAGCAAATAGTGATCTACTCAAACTAATCTACCCCAACTTGCACCAAATGGTCCCCCTGCCCCCTCTCATCTTGAATGGCAACTTGTAAACCCTAGGGAGAGGAGGAGCAAGGCTAGACATGGCCATGCCGGCCATGTCGCCCGAGCCGACCACCTCCCCTCTCTCCCTTGCTCGCCACCCCTGGCCACCTCGCCACCGTGTGCCACCGCCTCTCCTACGCCACCCTAGCACAACCCTGGTCGAGGAGGAGCTCGACAAGAGCCGGAACACGCGCGCCCAAACTCGCCCCTGGACGCCGCTCGCGTCGCGTGTGTGCACACCGCGGACACGCACTGGCCACGCGCCGCGCCGCCACCCTGCGCACCCCCTGGACCCCCTGCGAGCACGTTAAGCATCACCGTGACACCGCAACACTCCCAGACACGCCCTCGACCCCGACCCGCAACCGCCGTCGCCGGAGAAGAGAACTCTGGTCCGCCGCGGACGCGACGGATACGGAAGCAATGCGACCAACCTAGCCACCGCCCGACCGCGCTGTCGCCGCCACACGCATCGCCTGGAAGAGGAGAACCCGACAGCACCCTCGCCGAGCCCAACCGCTCGCCGGAATCACCGCGAGCATGTCGACTTCGCCGCAGCCCCACGGTCACTCGCTCGCCTATAAAAGGAGAGCTCCGCTCGTCGAACCGAGCACACCAGCACACTCCCCTCTTCTCACTCGACCGCCTGAGCCACTCCACCGTCGACATTCACCGCCGTAGCCACCCAATCGCCACCTCACTACCGCCGGACGCCGCGGAAGATCGCCGTCGATTGAAGCCGATCCAGGAGACGCCGCCGGTACCAGGAGCTTCGCCGTCGCCCACATCTACATCACGCACACTGCCAGCCACCGCGGGAGCCCTGGTTAGCTCTCCCACCCCCTAGGCTCGCCGCCAGACCCTCTGCCTCTCGCCGGAGAAGACGACGACCGTGCGCCGTTGGATCTCCTTCTAATCCAACGCGCCACGTCGCTCGTACCGTTTCGGGTTTAAACGCCCACTGACGGGTGGCCCCCACCCTGTCAGCCGGCCCAGCGCACCGGATGCGCTGCTGGGCCGTTTTCTTTTTTTAAACCATCTCGGCCCGTTAGCTTTTCCCCGGCCCGTTTAATTCAAATTCGATTTAAACAATTCCAAACATTTTCAATACTGCCCAAACTTTGAAATTCAACCATTTCAAATTGGCTAAACCAAATTTAGTGAATTTTATATTGTTAGAAAGCCACTGAAATTCTCTATCCAATGCCACTGGCCTCATGGTCAATTTCCTTGTAGAATTAATGTGACGAAAATAACAAGGCAGGGACTTTTCCCTATTCAAATAGTTATTAAAAATCAACCAAAATAGATATTAAGTTAATTCCAACTCTAATAGCTCACATTTGACTTACACTAATTGTTTATGCAATACAATGGTGTGGTCACTTTGCATGATCATGCCATGGTTTAATGAATGGATATTTTGACTAGTTTAACTAGTTGATATTATCCAAAACTATTAGAATTAAATTGTGTGAAGTATTACACTTCATTTAAACTTGTCTCACATGAATTCATGGGATGTTTGGACCCCTGGTCCCAAACTCTCTTATATGAATTACTTGAGAATTAAATCAAAGGTAGAGTTATTTAAATGGTATGAGGTGATCCACCTCATTTAAATCATTCTCCCAAATGATGGTGATGATGAACATTTGACTTAGGTCAAGATGAGTTCATCCATGATTGTTGGAGAAATTAACTCTTAAGAAGATTTCAATGAGAGGAAATTATTTCTCAAGAACCCTATGGAAACTATCATTTACTTGTGGAATACAAATTCTATTTAAATCCCACAACCCATGCACCCTAGTTTATTTATGTGTGTGCATAGAGTAGTTTGTGTGTTGATTTGTGATGTGTGGAATAGCCATTGAATTAGTGAGTAATTATACTCGTATTCAAATTTAGACGGTAGCACCGGAGAGTACGCCGAAGAAGAAGGTTGCTACCAGGAGGAGGAAGAGGAACAGTTTGAGAACTACCAAGGCAAGCTAAAATACTATGCAAGCTTTTATTCTTGCAAAGTGCAAACCCCCTTTGGGGCAAGGCACCCTGTTTCTTACCTTTTCTTATATAAACCCATTCCAAGTTTTTGCTTTACAAGTTTTTACTTGTTTTCTAAAGGAGTTACTTTTATAGTTAACTTTGGTCAAAGTACAAGTTGAGTCCTAGAGTAGTGAGTTAGTTTTCCCCCCAAGCAAAGCAAGTTAGCACCCCTCATGAATTAGAGCTAGTGCTAATGAATTAAAACTTGACTACTCTAGATGGGAACAATGTGATTTTGAAAGGATTTTGAAACCTTGGAATGAAAATGCATTCCATTGAATGATTTTTGAAAGTGAATATGACCAAGAGAAGATAGTGATTTTTGATAAAACATGATGTTGGTTTGAATGCGATACCTTTCCAATTATTAAGTACCCCCACAATACCTGATTATGGGTAGGGCTTAACTGGAAGTTTATGCGTCTTAGTATGGGTTCCCTCTAAACAAGCATCATCGGGGTTATGCCGAAAGCTGCCTCTACCACAAAAGAAACGATACGATATGATGCGAAACGAGGTGAATGTCCGGCCCAAGCCCTGTGCAGTTCCCAGGCTGACTGACTGTCTTCACTGGGAGGCCAAGCTCATGGGGAGAGGTGCTCGTACTAGGGTTCGTAAGTGAAAGGTTATGGTTGATGATCCGCGTACTGTGTTACGATTATTCGGGGAAATCCCGACGGATGAAATCAAATGTTGTGGCACAAGTGTGCAACCTCTGCAGAGTGAAAAACCTATTCGAATAGCCGCGTCCACGGTTACGGACGGTTGGAAAGGCCATACAGTTTCCGATGTCATATCTTTGAAAATGATGTTGAAAGGTGATGGTGAAATGAGTTGTGGTGGATTGAATTGAAATCACCACTTGAATGGTGGGAATGACACTAATGTTCCCACTTGAGTTAGTTAGTTCTGGGATAAGCTGTTTTTCTCAAAACTTTGTGAACTAAAACTAGCTTTATGCAAATAAACTAGAGCTTAGCAAACCATACTAGAATGTCTAGCACTTACATTAGTATTAGTTTGCGAGTACTCAACGTACTCACGGCTTTGTCCCTGGCTATTCAAATGGCCAGAGTATGAAGATGACCAAGGAGATGACCAGCAGGACGCCTACGACAGCTAAGTGCCTTCCGACGTCAAGCGTTGGCCTGTGGACTAGAGAGTCCTTGTATCTGACGCTTCCGCTATGTTGAACTATGAACTTGTGTTTGTTCGTTGATCGATAGATCAACTATTCGTGTAATATGGATCATGTGATTCCAATTTGTAAGACTTATGGTTTGTAATGAATGATGACTGTGATACTTAACTATTATGCCTCGCAACAACAATATTCCTGGGATTGCGATGTATGACATAATAGGCATTCGGACTTAAAAATCCGGGTGTTGACACCAGGTTCTCGACAAATCTGGGGGTCCTGTGTTTTGCAGCTCCATCCACTCTGCGATGAAATCTGGCAGAACTTGCGACTTGATTGCTTTTCTTTTTTCATACGTGATGTCCCGAGGGGAAAGTTCTATTCCCCAAAGGGAGACACGCCCTGTAGCTTCTGGATTGTTCAGTATATTTGAAAGAGGTGCTTCGTTGACTACTATTATCGGGTGTGCCGAAAAATAGTGGCGCAACTTCCTTGCCGTTGCAATAACTCCATGTGCTAGTTTTTGGTACTGCGGGTACCGCTGTTTGGAAGGCGACAGAACTTCACTGATGAAATATACTGGCCTCTGCACTCCATGGAGTTTTCCTTCTTCTTCTCTTTCAACAACTAACACCGTGCTAACCACTTGGGGTGTGGCTGCAATATACAGCAGGAGAGGTTCCTTTTCTTTCGGCGCCACCAAGATTGGTGGTGTCGAGATTGTTCGCTTTAGATCCTCGAAAGCTCTGTCGGCTTCTTCGTTCCACTGGAATTTCTCTCCTTGCTTTATCAGAGCGTAAAATGGTAACGCTTTTTCTCCCAGTCTGGCGACGAATCTGCTCAAAGCTGCGACTCGCCCAGTTAGCTGCTGTATTTCTTTCAACTTTGTTGGCTTCCTCATTGTTACGATAGCTTGTATTTTGTCGGGATTTGCTTCAATTCCTCTTGCTGAAACTAGGAACCCCAGAAGTTCTCCTGCTGGGACGCCAAAAGAACACTTCGTCGGGTTTAGCTTGAGGCAGAATTTGTCGAGGTTGTCAAAGGTTTCCTTGAGATCCTCGATCAGTGTTGCCCCCTTTTTTGATGCGATAACGACATCGTCGATGTATACTTGCACATTTTTTCCAATCTGTGTCGCTAAACACTTCTGCATCATCCTCTGATATGTTGCTCCCGCATTTTTTAAACCAAAGGGCATTGTTCTGTAGCAAAACACGCCGTAAGGTGTTATGAACGCTGTCTTTACTTCATCTTCTTCTTTCAGTCTGATCTGGTTGTAAACAGAATATGCGTCCAGGAAGGAAAGACGTTCACATCCAGCCGTGGAGTCGATAATTTGATCGATCCTCGGGAGGGGAAAGTGATCCTTTGGACAATGTTTATTGAGACACGTAAAGTCGACGCACATGCGAAGGACCTTAGTGTTTTTCTTCGGCACTAACACAGGATTTGCTACCCATGTGGCTTCTGTAAATATCTCTTTGATAAAACCAGCTTCTCGTAGTCGATCGATTTCTGACAGCATGGCCTTGCGGTTTGGTTCCGAAAAACGCCGCAAGGGTTGTTTGATTGGTCTCGCTAATGGATCCAAGTTTAGGTGGTGCTCGGCAAGTTCCCTGGGTACTGCTGGCATGTCGGCTGGACACTATGCAAAGATTTTCCAGCTCTCACGGAGGAACTCGACGAGCGCGCTTTCCTATGCGAGGTCCATGTCGTTTGCGATGGACGTCGTCTTTTTCGGGTCTGTCGGGTGAATTTGCACCTCCTTAGAATTTTTCTCGGTATTGAAAGTTGATTCTTTGTTTGGCCTTCCAACGTCTGGCAGCACATCGTAGTCAGTCATACTCCTTGACGCCAGATACTCCGCTTGCATCCCGAAAGTTTCTGATATCCGGTGAAAATCCTTATCGCACTTATCGGCTAAGGCGAAGCTTCCCTTGACTGTGATTGGTCCCTTTGGTCCAGGCAACCTCCACAACAGGTATGTGTAATGTAGCACCGCCATAAATCTAGCATATGCTGGTCGTCCCAACAGAGCGTGGTATTGCGACGGAAAATCCACGACTTCAAATTCCAGCCTCTCGATTCTATAATTCTCTCGGGTTCCAAACTGAACGTCAAGATTGATCTTCCCCAATGGATAACTTGGTTTCTCCGGTGTGATACCGTGGAACCTTGTGTCTGTTGGCTTCAAGTTTGCTAAGGATATGTTCATCTTCCTCAATGTATCTGCATACATAAGGTTTAAGCTGCTGCCGCCGTCTATAAATACTCAAGAGACATCAAATCCCGCAATAACTGCTGGCAGAATAAGTGCTGACTGCCCTGGTCGAGGAACTTGCTGCGGATGATCTGCTATGGTGAAGCCAATATCTTGCCCTGACCAATTAAGATACTCGACAGTTAGTGGAGGCATTTTTTCTGCCATAAACACCTGTCGTGAGATTACTTTCTGAGCTCTATTGGATGGCCTTCCCTTCTGAATCATCGACACTGCTCCGTTAGAGTTAGGATCAACATAAGGTGGTGGTGGAGGTGCTGCCACTATTCTGAGCTGATGTCGATTGTCTTCTGTAATCCCGGGAGGTGGTGGCAAGTGAATCTCGCTCCTGGGTTCTCGAGGATTTCTCTGTGCTGCCCGAGCGTTAGCGTGCTCTGCATACCTTAGCATTGCCTGGAAATTGCGACAGTCTTTCTGCAGGTGCCCTGACTATCTTTTTCCGTTGCTGTCGAGGAAAAAGTGCATCTGACACGGCCCATTCATCATCTCTTCAGGGGACACGAAAGGCCGCGGGAACCTAGGACCGCTATTTTGCCTGTTGTTTCGAGAATCGTCTCTATTATCGCCTCGCTGCTCATTGCTTCTCTGATAATCATCTCTGTTGTTTCCTCCTGTGTTTGCCCGAAATCCTGCCGAAATTTGTCCTGGAGCATCATAATTCGGGTACTGCCGAGGAAATCGTCGCCTCGGTTGATAATTTCGACCACGGTCCTCCTCTGGAGACCTGTGCCGTTTATTGTGGACAGCATCTTCTCCATCTGCCCATCTATTTGCTATTTCCATTAACGCGAATACTGTCTTTGGGTTGGTCCTTCCCAAGTCCTCGACGAAATCTCCACGCCTGATTCCTGCGACAAACGCATCTATCGCTCTCTCGTCAGATATATTTTCTGCCGAGTTTTTGATGATGTTCCACCTTTGGATGTATTTTCTCATTGGCTCGTCCGGCTTTTGTCGACATGCTCTCAACTCCTCCAACGACGCAGGTTTCTTGCATGTGGACCGGAAGTTCTTGACGAACACATCCTCGAAGCTTTCCCAGCTGTCGATAGATCCTGGGGTAAGTTTCTTTATCCAAGATCGTGCGGCTCCACTCAGATGTACCTGGATGCTTTGCATAGCTGTTGCTCTGGTTCCTCCTGTGAGCTTTACTGTCTCGAGATAATCAACTAGCCAATCCTCTGGATCTTGAAGGCCGTCGAATTTCTTGAAGTTGTCGGGTAACTTGAATCCTGAAGGGACTCGAGTTTTTCGGACTCTCCTCGTGAAGCACGGCAAACCGCACATATCTTCGTCGTTAAGCTCCAGGGATTGCCGATGTTCCCTTCTGCTTTGCCGCGCTCTATCGACCCTTGCTTGTGCTGCCGTGTCTCTTGCTCCGCTTGGTCCTTCAGGGGCTGCCGCTGTTGCTGCTGCAGGTCGTGGACTATTTTGCCTTGCCGCTCCTTCGGGAGGCGTTGATACTAAGCTTATTTGTCCCCATAGCTCCAACTCCTGCTATTGCCATATTGTATAATGTTTCCCTTGGATCGCCTGGAGGTGGTTTAGATGCGAGGATAAAAGCGTGTGTCGCCATATACCCAGCCTCTGGTGTCTTAGGGATGATGTTTCCTCTTGTATCTATCGACATAAAAGACATGTCGAGGTTTTGGACCAAGTGCTCTCTTTCTGCTTCGGGTATGTGTTGTAACCTTGATCTTCCTCTATTCCACGCCTCCATGTGGCTATCACCCGAAGTTCTAGATTGTCGACTCAAATCTGCCCTTCTTCTGCTGGATGCAGAAGCTGCCTCCTTTCTTCTGTTTAACTCAGCTGTCTGTTTTTCCAGTTCTCTTGCAGCTCGTGCGAGCCTATATTGATATGCTTGCAATTCCTCTGGTGTGGCTGTGGTGGCCATTGGTTCTGTACCGTTCATAGCTCTCGCGGCTCTATCCCACGCTGCTTGTGAAAGTTGAACTCTGTCTCGCGGCTGTGGCCCAACGTATTTATTGCCCAGGCCTCGTCGTAGATCAGAGGGATCGACGTATGGATTTCCCAGATCATCAAAAGCCTCAGATGTTTCCTCTTGATCTTCAATGGCATAAATCTGATGATATTTTGTATTCAGATCTATGTTGGGTTTGGTGACACCATCGTTGAGATTGATGAAGACCTTGCCCACTGTAATAGATTTGTCGATGAAGTCGTAACTGTCGACACTGCTTGAGTCATCGCTTATATATGAGTCCGCAGATGACTCAAACGACATGTCGCTGAAGATCTTGGCGAGTTTCTCTCTTGCCCTGGTGCTGACGTAGCGTGTCGACGAAGTTTCTTCTTCTCCTGATTCGGTTGACGATGTATAGCTTGAAAAATTGGAATCGACCGCCGACGATCCCGACGAAATCGGAATTTCGACACGATACGATCCTTCCTTCTCGACGCGAAAGCGAAACCTTCCGAACGTCATCTCCATAGGCTCCGCCAGATACGCATATGCATCCAAACGGGAGGGTGGGTGAGGAACAAAATCGACAGGACCAGCAGCGATCTGTTTACCTCGATCCATTGCGTTGCTTGCAGTTGATGATGTCGAAGATCTTGAACGTGCCATCGAGATCAGATCCTTACGCCTCTAGTTCCCACAGACGGCGCCAATTGACAAGGTATTAACTTGTCAATGCCTATGGATTGTAGGCTAGGGTTTAGTTGGAAGTAGAGGGCAAGTAGATCTCGAAGGTTTCAGCCGAAAAGTACTCGACGATTATGAAAACTAGGGTTTGTAGACAATGATTCCATGATCTCTGTGTCCCTCGACTCCCCCTTATATAGGAGGCGGAGCCGAGGGATTCGTGTAGTACAAGTTACATAGTCCGGGAAGGTTTCTAACTCATCCCGCAAGATTACAAATAACACTTCCTATTACAATTCTATCTTTCCTTAAATACATCTTGGGCTCCCGAATCTTCTTATTCTTCGGGTAGTGGGCCTTCAGTAAACCCCGGGTACTATCTTCGGCAGGCCCATTTGGGATGCCTATGTCAATTGGAGACTTGGCTACTTCATGAAGAATTAAGGGATCTTCATATATTATATTTTTACCAAGCCAAGTCGTATGGATTATCATCTATATCTTATATCCAATGTTCCTCTTTGCGGTAACTTATATTTCAACTCTTCATGTTTATTGTAAGTTACTTGCCCCTTTGCATGTTTGGTTTTTGTACCAAATATGTGTATGTATGTGTTGTGTCTTACTTGCCTATCTTGTGTATTCAAGTATGTTTGTTTGACTCATCATATACTTGTGTATTGTTTTGAGCCTAATGCATCTTGATGATATCTTATTTGGCTCTCTTTGAAGTGATTAATGGAACATCCCATTTTGGGGGAGTGATATGCTTTGTGCATGTCTCTTTCTTTAAAAATGTGTACATGGGTACCACCACTTAGTATTGATATTGCAAGATTATCTAGTCACTATGTGGTGTGTCATACTCATGAGAAATTCAAATTCTAAAATATCCATTAATCATCTCTAGTTAAATTTTAGTTGCCTCTTGTTTGGGAAGAAATGACTTATCACATTATGGGGGAGTAATATGTTTTGTACATATCACAAGCCTAGAAAATGTGAACATATGAGGTTATGCCACTTAGAGTTGATGCTCTTAATTATCTTGTTTCTAGGTGGCATGTTTGCTCAAACAAGCTCCACTTGTAGTAAAAAGATTTTATTGCTCATCTTTTGGTTCTTGTTTGAATAAGAAATTCTTGGTGCGGTTTTTCCTCAAGTACATATCTCTATATCTTATTTGGGACACCGTTTGCTTCAAGTTATTCTAATCATTGCCGTGCGTGATTGTGTGACTAGTTGAAGTTATCAAGAATCTTCATCCATGCATAGTGCTTAATTCTATATACTTATCCTATGCCTGTTATTGTGAAGTTGATCCTTACTATCTTTGTCAATTCACCACCGGAAATTATTTCCAATATACTCATTGTCTTTGACAATTGATAACCTTATATGTGGTTGAATTTATGGATCACCTTCACCTTGGATTGCTTCTTATTGTCTTATTTTATTTCCAACAAATCCTTGTTGCTCCCATGTGTCTTCCTTGTCTCTTTGAAAAATCTTTTGATAAATTATCTTGATTCATATCAAGTGTTTGTTTTGGAAGACAAACCTTTTCTTTATGGTACATTGTGCCATTGTGAAAGGTGTAGAGGGTTTGGTTTATTTGTTCGAACCTTGCTCTTTTTGGGAGTTTGCTATCTCATTCCCTCTTACATATTTTATTTGCTTGAATGAGATAAATCTTTGAGCATGTTTGCTTTATTTCATCCTTTATGCTCGATGGTTTCTTCTTAGTTCATTTGTTGAACTTTGTTGAACAAATCTTTTGTGATTTGCGTCTTTGATATAATTTGGACAACAAATTTGTTTGGTGACACCTTGATGCCTTATCTAATTCTTTTGGTGTTTTGTCCAAAGTATATCTTTCTTGGATCTTTAAAGGTTTTGGTGCATGCTTATATGTAATTTGTTTATACTTGTAGCATGCTTGCTTTCTTTTGATCCATTATGTAGGATATACTCCATCAAATCCTAAATGGCTAAGATGTGCATGAAATTCAAACTTCATCTAAATATGCACATGTTTATATGGAGTGTGTCCTATATATTGTGGTTAGTCTAACCATGTTGGACCCAATAAGTTTGGGGACCAAGATGTACTTGAATAATGTTTTAGGTACATTGGAGATGCAATGGAGGCTTGTCTCATCTATAAGGAAGGTGTTGTCACCATATGAGAATTGGAGTCAAGCTAGGATGATCGATGAACTCTTATCTACTACATCAAGCCATTGCTATCTCGGTAACAAGTATCTTATTCATGCATTCTCATATAGCATCCAACCTCTTGTAGGTTGTATCTTGGCATGAAATTATTTATTTCAAAAATATTGCGGTTCTTGAAAACTCATTTTTAAAGTAAAACTTTTTATTGTACATTTGAGTAATTTGAGAAGATGCATATGTTGGGAATATATATACATCATGTTTATGATTCACCTACCCAAATATGCCCTCTAGCAATTTATTGCATATCAATTACTCAAAGAGCTCTTATGTGCAATATTGATGAAATTGCGAAATAAATCCATATTTATGATACTTGTTGCCTTTCTCAAAATACTCCAACTAGCTCTATTTCCCTTATTGTTAGTTGTGATGTTTTTGAGGTTTAACTTGGTTGAAGTTCATTCATATACCATAAGTGAAAATTGGAGCCATAGGCTATATATGCTTCTTAAGCAAACATCCTTTGGTATATTTTATGACTTCATCTTGGATATCTTGTCTTATCTATTTTGTTAACCTCTTGTGTGTGCATGTTTCTTTATGGATCACTTTGTTCACTTTAGAAACTCATATACATAAGAGCGTTAATCCATCATCTTGATATCCTTGTTCTTTGCCGACCATCTTTTACCCCTTTTGTTTTTAGTGGGTTGGTAAAGAAAATTTATGAGTGCTTGGTTTATTTATTTTCTTCATGCACTCATATCTCGTAATTGTTGGACTAAAGTTGTTCTTGATAAGCATACTCTCTTTATCTTAGTTGTGTTCTAAATGATATATAGGGAGTGAGGATTCCATGTTTGTGCATATTGTATTCAAATGCAAACATTATAAATTGTGCACGAACCTTGGGGAGCTTTCTTATTTTTAGAAGCACTATATCTCTCTTATCATGATATCTTTGTTTGTCCAATTGGATCTTTGATTGCTTGCTTTATTTGTTGAAGCTCACTTCACCATGTTATCTTTATGCAATCTTTGATCCTCAATATAGTTTGACTTCCTTCAAGTATTCATCATTGGATATGTGCACTTGATTCCACTCAAATTATGAGAAGTGCACACTTTGGGGAGGAACTCACATTATATTGGCCTTCTAAAATTTTCACCCATTTTGACAATCGATGCCAATGGGGGAGAAGTTTAGAGGGTTTAAGGGAATGGTTTTATACTTAAGTATGGTTTGTGCTTAAGTGTTTTGCCTCTCATGCATTCCATATCTATATGTCTTGCATGGTTGTATATATATACTGGAAACTATCCCAAAGGTTAATCTTGACAATATATGCAATGAATTCATGATTCATCACACGTGCATACATTGTGGGGGAGTTTTCTCTATATATATTGGTTCTACTCACATCCATTGCATTTGTTGTAGTTGTGTGAGTAGAGCCGGTTTTGATATGGGCTAATAGCTTTGTGTTACTTGACCATATCAAATACAACCTCTTGTATACAACTTATTCTCGGATAAGTTGCGTACTTGTCACTAATATTCATTATATAAACCCTCTTATTGTGGTTGTCATCAATTACCAAAATGGGGGAGATTGTAAGGGTACATTGCCCCTATGTGTGGTTTTGGTAATTAATGACAACCCCTATGGACTAATGTTTTCATTGAGTTTATATGAAGGAATATTCCATAGGTACTACTTGCTCTCCATGTGTTGGATTCAAGTATGGATGCCATGAAGATAAAGATATACCTTGTGATTTGGCATCAAGATCATCGGTATGAATATATATATATGTGATATGATCAAGAAGAAGAAATGAAGATGGAGTTCTTATGTGGAACTCAATATTAGCCATGCTCTATCTTAAGTGAGTATGAGAAGATACAAGGGTGAGTTGGGCAAGTTCAAGATGAGCATCTTGAGTGGATCACATGCTTGAAGCTTGCCGTCCATTTGGTGATAGTGGACATGTGAAGATGTGCATCAATGGAGCTTTCCCATCATGGTGTATGGGGGAGCATTTGTGAGTATACACGAAGCGACAATGATCAAGTAAGGCATTCCGGCTTGTGTGGAGCTTGAAGTGTTATCATCAAGATCAAGCGGGATGCGCAAGGCAAAGGTATGACCTTGATAGGTTTTCCTTTTACCGGTCTCGAGGTGGTTGATGGGAGACCGGATTATAGGATAGATAGCCGCACTATTAAGAGGGGCTTTCGGTTGGGTAACTTGATCACATCGTCTTAGGGAGCTCAATCCTTTGCATACTTTGCACATTCTTATTGCTTCTTGGTATTTCTCGGTGTGAGGTTCTTGAGCTTGTTGCTAGCTTTACAACAAGTCCAAGTTCATCGAAAACGGAGTTCACATGCATCTTCTATTGCGTTTTCGAGGTTGGGCGATTTTACCGGTTATTCATAATATAAGGTTCTACCTTTTATATTCATGATAAAATCCCCTCCTACAGATTCTTGGGTTTTCACTTTCCATAAGATAGCATTCGTTGTTATCTTCCAAACAAAATTGGTTTCATGCGATTCGGAGTTCGGGAGCATTTGTTATTAAAGAAAAGGGAAAAAGGAAAAAGAATAAAAAGAAAAAGAACAAAAGGGGCAGCGGACCGACCGGCCAGACCGGACCGGCCACCGGCCCACCCGGTCTGCGCCGGACCAGGCGCTGGTGCCTTCCGGGCCAGGTCCAGTGGCCTCGGCCCATGACCGGCCGGTGGCCCGGTCCGCGACCGGCCTGCCGGCGCCCACCTCGGCCCGACCGAAGTCTCCACCGGGCCGCTCACCGCCGCTCGGCCCACACGGCCGCCGCCGCCCGCGGCCTACCCTCCTGGCCGCACGCGCGCTTCGGGCCGCCGCTGCCCATGCGGCCCGCTCGCCCGCTGCCTGCCTCGCCCAGCTGGGCCGCCCACCCCCGCGCGCCCCTTACTATCCGCCGCCCGTGCGCGCGCCCAGCTCCACCCGGTTGCTGGGCCGGTCCGGCCGGACCCTCAGCTGGGCTCCTCAGCGCCCAGGCCAGTCGGCTGGCCTGGCAGCCGGCTGGGCTGTCTTTTTTGCCCGTTTTTCTTCCCCTTTTCACTTGTTTTTTCCCCAACGGTTCTATTTCCCCCTTAGCTATAAATAGGCTTCTTCCACCTTGAGCCAAACTAGTTCTTCCCATTCTCTCACCTCCATTGTTGCTATTTGAAGAACTTGCTCTCCCCCTTGATTCCTCCAACCATTCTTGCTCATATTTGAGGATTTGAGAGAGGAGATCTAGATCTACACTTCCACAAAACCATTTCTTCTCTAAGTGAGGGAATCTCTTGGGATCTAGATCTTGGAGTCTTTGGTTGACTTTCCCCCTTGTTCTTCCTCTCCAATCTCATCCTAGCATTCGTTGCTTTGGTGGGATTTGAGTGTGAAGGACTTGAACACCTCCGGTGTTCTTGCTTTGCATCATTGCATAGTGTTGAGCTCTCCACCACGATTTGTTCGAGTGAGAGACCGTGAGCTTGTTACTCTTGGAGGGTGACCTCCTAGTTGGCTTGGTGATTGGTGCTCCGGTGATCTCTTCAAGAAGATTGTGAAGAGGCCCGGGCTTCTCCTTCGTGGAGCTTGTGAAGTGGTTGTGGAGCTTGCCATCTCCGGAGCGGAGGAAAAGCTAACCATAAGGAAAGGGCCATTATCCTTCGTGGGTGTGGTTCGGAGAATAGGGTGAGCCTTCGTGGCGCGGGGAATCCTTCGTGGGACCTCCACTCCTCCAAACGTGACGTACCTTGTTGCAAAGCAAGGGAACACGGGAATACATCCTCGTCTCCGCGTGCCTCGGTTATTTCTATACCCGAGCTCTCTTTCCTTGTGATAGCCATCGTGCTTGAAGTACATATATCTTGCTATCACTTGTGCTACATATATCTTGTGCCTATCTTGCTTAGCTCTAGTTGCTATTGTTACACTTAGTTGAGCTTAGCATATTTAGGGTTTGTGCTTGTAAACTAAACGATAGTTTAATTCCGCATTCATACAAGACAAATCCGCAAGAGTTTGTAATTGCCTATTCACCCCCCCCCCCCCCCTCTAGGCGACATCTCGATCTTTCAATACCGCGTTCACACGTTAGGCCCGGCCCAACAGAAATCATCGATGTGTACGACGCCCCGCCGTGCGTATGCGTGCAAGGGGAGGGGCAGCGGAGAAGCGGAATGAGCTCGAGCCCGAACGTCCATGGCGGTGGCAGCACAATCGGTAACGAGCGGAGTGGCTGCAAGTGTGGTGCGTCTGGTGCGCGCCGATGGCGATCTCCTTGTCGCAGGAGCGAGAGAGAGCGCTGGTTATGTTCGTGTGGCGACGAGGAGCACGTACCCGTCATCCATGATCATCCCCCTGGAGTGCACGGACACCACGAACCACCCATGCCTCCTCGCCAGAGCCTCCGGCGAACTCATCCCAGTCAACTACGACGCATGTCCGTTCAGGGACCGCGGTTCGCGGTTGCTGGGCGCCTCGTACATCTTTAGCATTGTCTGCGCCTGCTAGAAGAGCGCCTCCTGCGCCGGCCACATGGGAACACCACCTACGCAGTATGCCGTGAATGGCTCACCGGCCATCATCTTGTTCGTCGCCTTCAGCGTGATCTCCATCAGCGTACGTGCAGCCCACGAAGCGCTCGGTCTCGATGTACACGAACCGATCGGCGGCACGGATCCCGGTCAAGTATGCCGCGTGGATGTTCTGCTCAACTCCGTCAGGTTCTTGTCGGTGTGGCACCTACATATCATGAACGGGCGGGGCCAAAGTGGAAGAGGAAGGCGGAACTCAGCGCAAAGACCTCGACCAGCTTGGCGGGGTTCGTGGTGGGCTAGAGGTGAGGCAGACGGCGGCGACCATAGCATCGTCGAGGAGGAAGGTCTTGGCCTCAGCGTCCCAGGCTGAGCCGGATCCTCTGGTTCCTCGTGGAGGACGAAGAGATTATTCATGGCGAGGTGATTTCCAATGTCCGGCGATCTTGAGGCGGCCCACGGCGACCGCATGGACAAGTTTGTTCTCCGGCAATGGAAGACGTCCTTGAAGACGACAGTCTCGTCAACAGTTTTTTCTGATACTTGTTGGGCTTCCTGGGCTTAATCTTCAGGCCTAATACCAGTGGTTCATTTATTCTTATACTTGTCCCTCCTCTGTGAGCAGTAGAAGGTACCATAAAAGTGCCAATGGGAAATTGCCCTTTTTGTTTGCTTCGCTGACGGAATGGAATCCGATGCCATAATCGCAGCGCCAGAACGCTGGAGTGGAGTCCCGGAAAGATCAGAAGTTGCGGCGTGGCGATGGGCGCCGGACTCGCCGGGGCAGCGGTGGTGGGATGTGTTATAAAAACGAAGAACGATAAAGGAATACACGCAGGGGACACAAAATTTTAACGTGGAAAACCCACTCTTACAAAGAGAGGTAAAAACCACGGGCGCCAGCCAACAAAATTTCACTATATCGGGAAGTGTTTACAAACGTCGTGAGATATCTTATAATCTGATAAACCCTAGCCGGCGGCTTACAAGATGTATATATAGGCGGTGGCAATGATCCGTACATGCTCAAGCCTACCGACGACGGGCCTCGCTCCGCTCGTTAGAAGTGGGCCTCCCTTTAGAATGAATTTAGATCACAATACAACGGGCCTCGCCGGAGCTGTGGATGGGGCGATGGACGTCGGGCTCCCCGGACTCGACGGAGCTGAGGAAGGTGCGACGGAGCTGCGGCGGGGCATGGGCGCCGGAGTGCCGGACTCAGCGGAGCTGCGGCGAGGCAACGGGGGCAGTAGAGGATGGTTGCGAGCGAGCGGCCTATCTGATCTGGCAAGAGCATCACTAGTCGCCCCCAATGCGGCCCCAAATGTGCGTCGGATTGAGTGGGGGACGCGTTGCTTGGTACCGAATCGATCCGCCCCACCACGCCCTCTCCCAAGTCGCCTCTCTCAAATAGAGGTCGACGACGGTTTAAATCCCACACGAAACCTCTGCCTCAATGACGTGGGCCCACCATTCGCGGCGCGTTTCCACGCTCTGTCCGGCGCGTTCGTAGCGTTCCCTGTGGAGCGGAGATGTCCTCGGAGCGCTGGAAACTGTATTGGGCCGCGTCAGGCGAAGAATCCGTTTAGAATGGAGCGGTAAAATAGACGACACTTTAAGAGTTGCGACTGGAGATGCTCCAACACGTTTAATGTCATGATTGCCTCTCCCACACACCCAGCAACCAGGTCGGGGTGGTTGGGCTTCAAGGTACTGTATTATTCTTTTTCTTTCTTATTTTGTTGTTTTTTACTAATATTTTTCATATTTTAGAATCTAATATTTTTTAGAAAACAAATTTTTCCACAAGTTTCTTAAAATTTTGAACCATTTTAAATTTGAACAAATTTTAAAAATATGAATATTGTTTTTTTACTTTGAACAATTTTAAAAATTAAATTTTTTAAAAAAAATTAAAAATTAAAACTGGGCATTTTAAATTTGAAAAATTTAGAGTTTGATTTTTTCAAATTTGAACAATTCTAGAGTTTGAATAATTTTCAAGTTTCAACTTTTTTATGTTGAAATTTTTAATTGAATATTTTTGAGCTTTAAAAAAATTAAATTAAAGATTTGTAAATTTGAACATTTTCTAAAAATCTGCATATTTTTAAAAGTTAACATTTTGTGAATCTTACAAAAAATGTAATAGAAAAAAGCTGAAAATAAAAGAAAAACAATCAGAAAAGAATCATAAGAAACACAAAGAAACAGAAAATGCGAAAGCCTAGCGCCTAACCGGGCCGGCGCACACCGCGTGTGGAGGTGTGCGGCGCGATGCAAGTGCCGGCCTGGTCGGCACATACGATTTGCCCATGTATAGTGGTATCTGTTGGAAAACTTGGGCCTCCCGTCATGGCCCACTTCGGTGGATACGATTAGGCCACTTTTATATTGTGTGCATTTGTTATTATAGATGTTTATACTTTTTTATATAGTTAGTCAAACATAAAATATATTTATACTTGTACTTAGGCTGTAGAGTTTAAATAATTCTAGAAGATATGGATATCCTAAGCTACAGTTAAATAGTTTAATGTGCCTCTTACTAAATATTTATTTCAATATTTACGCTTTAAGATGTATCGTTTAGAATAATTATATAAAATATACAAGGTTCCAGCTATAGCTTACCTTGTCTCTACTCGAACTCATTTTTTTAAAATATAAATTTTTAAATATTTTCCCCTGAAGATACGATTTCTCTCCCGCCTTCCTAAATGTTCAAAACAACAGCGACCCTCATAATTTTTTCATGATTAAATTTAAAGATACATATGTATATACACGATACACAAGTAGCTATTGGTAGAAATAAAAATCATGGCATAGTTGGCTTCCATCAATAGATATAAATATTTTCAAACGTCTTCTTCAAGATTTTGAAGACCATGGATCTTTCAAATGTAAATATTATTTAGTTTTTTATTGGTCGTAATATTTCTATTGCCCAATATTCATATTTTTGAAGTCTTTTGTGTGTGATCGAGATTGTTAAGGGTCGGAACATCAATCATGCTTAAACTTTAAGGAATATATAAAAATTTAGCATAAATAAATATCTTTAAAAAAATCTAGAGTAGGGGGGCCATGGCCCCCTGCCCTAACAAAACTTCGCTACTGTGAACAAGGGGCGCTTAATGTCGTTTCGCCCTAGGGCCTCCAAAATCTATGGACCGGCGGCCTAACAATTTTTTTGTTTCGTATGATTTAACCATGATTTTTTTCCTGCACAGCAACCAAACAGGTTCCATTACATAATTATGAAACTTCAGTTCATGTTGTTACATTTTCTTATTTCCTTGATTTTATCCAGTGATTCATGGAACCTAAAAGCTAAAACTGAATAGATGCTTCTAAGCTGACCTGACTAATCAATTTCAGATTAATGAGGGTGCCGTTGTGCGGGCAGATTATCTGGGTGCAGCTGGTACTGATGATTTACCGTTGCTGGCTGTATTTTGATGGCCAGCTGAGAAACCTTGATCTCTGCTTCCTATTTGTGGTGGATTCGGTAACTTTCCTTCTTCCCTGCATTTTCCGTTTTTACATTCTCCGCGGTGCAGGCCAAAATGGCAAAGCAACTTCTGTTAAAACGTTCACTTTTAACAAGACTAGTACAAATGCCCGTGCGTTGCCACGGGTCCTCAAATTTTATTTCTCAATGCACATATATAATTCACAGTAATGTACTACATTATGATAATACCAAACGCAATAACAAAATATCATTGTTGTGCATCTGTGTGGTTTCAAGTACATGTCTTCTTGTTACTCTTCCACGGTAATTCAACAACTTAAATTTAGCAGAAAGTTGTTTAGCACAGTCTCCCGGGCCGTGAATATTCCAAATTGATTCTACTTTATCAAGGAACTTTGGCAATCGAATGCAGTCACTTTCAAATCTGAGAACTTTGGTCTTAGTAATAGATGTTCCAACTGAGACAACACACAAATGTGATCCTAAGGCTGGTGCCAACGCGGGCGGCAGCGCGGGCGGTACCGCCCGCCGGGAGGCGAGAGCGGGGCGAGAGTGAGGCGAGACGGCAGCGTGGGGCGGTGGATCCACCGCCCGGCGGTAGCACCCGCTACCGCTCGGCTGCCGCCCGCGCTGGCGCCGAGAGGGGGGCGAGAGGGAGGCGACAGCGAGGCGGCGCGCTGGCGGGTCGGGTGATACGTCTCCGACGTATCGATAATTTCTTATGTTCCATGCCACATTATTGATGTTATCTACATGTTTTATGCACACTTTATGTCATATTCGTGCATTTTCTGGAACTAACCTATTAACAAGATGCCGAAGTGCCAGTTGCTGTTTTCTGGTGTTTTTGGTTTCAGAAATCCTAGTAACGAAATATTCTCGGAATTGGACGAAATCAACGCCTGTGGTCCTATTTTGCCACGAAGCTTCCGTAAGTCCGAAGAGGAGACGAAGAGGGGCCACGAGGGGCCACACCCTAGGGCGGCGCGGCCCCCCCTTGGCCGCGCGGCCCTGTGGTGTGGGGCCCCGTGCCGCCTCTTGACCTGCCCTTCCGCCTACAAATAGCCTCCGTCGCGAAACCCCGCATCGAGAGCCACGATACGGAAAACCTTCCGCAGACGCCGCCGCCGCCGATCCCATCTCGGGGGATCCAGGAGATCGCCTCCGGCACCCTGCCGGAGAGGGGAATCATCTCCCGGAGGACTCTACGCCGCCATGGTCGCCTCCGGTGTGATGTGTGAGTAGTCTACCCCTGGACTATGGGTCCATAGCAGTAGCTAGATGGTTGTCTTCTCCCCATTGTGCTATCATTGTCGGATCTTGTGAACTGCCTAACATGATCAAGATCATCTATCTGTAATTCTATATGTTGCGTTTGTTGGGATCCGATGAATAGAGAATACTTGTTATGTTGATTATCAAAGTTATATCTATGTGTTGTTTATGATCTTGCATGCTCTCCGTTACTAGTAGATGCTCTGGCCAAGTAGATGCTTGTAACTCCAAGAGGGAGTATTTATGCTCGATAGTGGGTTCATGACTGCATTGACACCTGGGACAGTGACAGAAAGTTCTAAGGTTGTGTTGTGCTGTTGCCACTAGGGATAAAACATTGATGCTATGTCTAAGGATGTAGTTGTTGATTACATTACGCACCATACTTAATGCAATTGTCTGTTGCTTTGCAACTTAATACTGGAGGGGGTTCGGATGATAACCTGAAGGTGGACTTTTTAGGCATAGATGCAGTTGGATGGCGGTCTATGTACTTTGTCGTAATGCCCAATTAAATCTCACTATACTCATCATGATATGTATGTGCATGGTCATGCCCTCTTTATTTGTCAATTGCCCAACTGTAATTTGTTCACCCAACATGCTGTTTATCTTATGGGAGAGACACCTCTAGTGAACTGTGGACCCCAGTCCAATTCTCTTTACTGAAATACAATCTACTGCAATATTGTTCTACTGTTTTCTGCAAACAATCATCTTCCACACAATACGGTTAATCCTTTGTTACAGCAAGCCGGTGAGATTGACAACCTCACTGTTTCGTTGGGGCAAAGTACTTTGGTTGTGTTGTGCAGGTTCCACGTTGGCGCCGGAATCCCTGGTGTTGCGCCGCACTACATCCCGCCGCCATCAACCTTCAACGTGCTTCTTGGCTCCTACTGGTTCGATAACCTTGGTTTCATACTGAGGGAAACTTGCCGTTGTACGCATCACACCTTCCTCTTGGGGTTCCCAACGGACGCGTGTTGAACGCGTATCAAGCAGCTTTTTCTGGCGCCGTTGCCGGGGAGATCAAGACACGCTGCAAGGGGAGTCTCCACTTCTCAATCTCTTTACTTTGTTTTTGTCTTGCTTAGTTTTATTTACTACTTTGTTTGCTGCACTAAATCAAAATACAAAAAAATTAGTTGTTAGTTTTACTTTATTTGCTATCTTGTTTGCTATATCAAAAACACAAAAAAATTAGTTACCTGCATTTACTTTATCTAGTTTGCTTTATTTACTGTTGCTAAAATGGCTAACCCTGAAAATACTAAGTTGTGTGATTTCACAACCACAAATAATAATGATTTCTTATGCACACCTATTGCTCCACCTGCTACTACAGCAGAATTCTTTGAAATTAAACCTGCTTTACTGAATCTTGTTATGCGAGAGCAATTTTCTGGTGTTAGTTCTGATGATGCTGCTGCCCATCTCAATAATTTTGTTGAATTATGTGAAATGCAAAAGTATAAGGATGTAGATGGTGACATTATAAAATTAAAATTGTTCCCTTTCTCATTAAGAGGAAGAGCTAAAGATTGGTTGCTATCTCTGCCTAAGAATAGTATTGATTCATGGACTAAATGCAAGGATGCTTTTATTGGTAGATATTATCCCCCTGCTAAAATTATATCTTTGAGGAGTAGCATAATGAATTTTAAACAATTAGATACTGAACATGTTGCTCAAGCTTGGGAAAGAATGAAATCTTTGGTTAAAAATTGCCCAACCCATGGACTGACTACTTGGATGATCATCCAAACCTTCTATGCAGGACTAAATTTTTCTTCACGGAATTTATTGGATTCAGCTGCTGGAGGTACCTTTATGTCCATCACTCTTGGTGAAGCAATAAAGCTTCTTGATAATATGATGATCAACTACTCTGAATGGCACACGGAAAGAGCTCCACAAGGTAAGAAGGTAAATTCTGTCGAAGAAACCTCTTCCTTGAGTGATAAGATTGATGCTATTATGTCTATGCTTGTGAATGATAGGACTAATATTGATCCTAATAATGTTCCATTAGCTTCATTGGTTGCACAAGAAGAACATGTTGATGTGAACTTCATTAAAAATAATAATTTCAACAACAATGCTTACCGGAACAATTCTAGTAACAACTATAGGCCATATCCTTATAATAATGGCAACGACTATGGTAATTCTTATGGGAATTCTTACAACAATAATAGGAGTTCACCCCCTGGACTTGAAGCCATGCTTAAAGAATTTATTAGTACACAAACTGCTTTTAACAAATCTGTTGAAGAAAAGCTTGGGAAAATTGATATACTTGCTTCTAAAGTCGATAGTCTTGCTGCTGATGTTGATCTTTTGAAATCGAAAGTTTTGCTTAATGAAAATCATCATAACAAAATTGTTACTACAGCAAATGCCATCCAAGTTAGAATTAATGAGAATATAAGATTAATGGCTGAACTGCGTGCTAGGTGGGATAGAGAAGAAAATGAAAAACTAGCTAAAGAGAAGAATGTAGCTAAAGTTTGGACCATTACCACCACTAGTAATGCTAATGCTACACATGTTGCTGTACCTCCTACTATTAATAATAAAAGAATTGGTGTTAGCAATGTTTCCACTTCTAATGCAAAGCGCGAGAAACTGCCTGAAACTGCTAAAACTGAAATCGCTCGTGATAAAGTCGCTGAAATTTTTTCCAACATTGGGGATGATGATCCCATTGCTTTAGATTATAATGGTTTGAATTTTGATGATTGCCACATCTCTGAAGTTATAAAGTTCTTGCAAAAACTTGCTAAAAGTCCTAATGCTAGTGCTATAAATTTGGCTTTCACGCAACATATTACAAATGCTCTCATAAAAGCTAGAGAAGAGAAACTAGAGCGCGAAGCCTCTATTCCTAAAAAGGTAGAGGATGGTTGGGAGCCCATCATTAAGATGAAGGTTAAAGATTTTGATTGTAATGCTTTATGTGATCTTGGTGCAAGTATTTCTGTTATGCCTAAGAAAATTTATAATATGCTTGACTTGCCACCGCTGAAAAATTGTTATTTGGATGTTAATCTTGCTGATCATTCTACAAAGAAACCTTTGGGGAAAGTTGATAATGTTCGCATTACCGTTAACAATAACCTTGTCCCCGTTGATTTTGTTGTCCTGGATATTGAATGCAATGCATCTTGTCCCATTATATTGGGAAGACCTTTTCTTCGAACTGTTGGTGCTATCATTGATATGAAGGAAGGTAATATAAAATATCAATTTCCTCTCAAGAAAGGTATGGAACACTTCCCTAGAAAGAGAATGAAGTTACCTTTTGATTCTATTATGAGAACAAATTATGATGTTGACACTTCGTCTCTTGATAATACTTGATACACACTTTCTGCGCCTAGCTGAAAGGCGTTAAAGAAAAGCGCTTATGGGAGACAACCCATGTTTTTACCTACAGTACTTTGTTTTTATTTTGTGTCTTGGAAGTTGTTTACTACTGTAGCAACCTCTCCTTATCTTAGTTTAGTGTTTTATTGTGCCAAGTTAAGCCGTTGATAGAAAAGTAAGTACTAGATTTGGATTACTGCGCAGTTCCAGATTTCTTTGCTGTCACGAATCTGGGTCTACCTCCCTATAGGTAGCTCAGAAAATTAAGCCAATTTATGTGCATGATCCTTAGATATGTACGCAACTTTCATTCAATTTGGGCATTTTCATTTGAGCAAGTCTGGTGCCATTTTAAAATTCGTCAATACGAACTGTTCTGTTTTGACAGATTCTGCCTTTTATTTCGCATTGCCTCTTTTGCTATGTTGGATGAATTTCTTTGATCCATTAATGTCCAGTAGCTTTATGCAATGTCCAGAAGTGTTAAGAATGATTGTGTCACCTCTGAATATGTTAATTTTTATTGTGCACTAACCCTCTAATGAGTTGTTTCGAGTTTGGTGTGGAGGAAGTTTTCAAGGATCAAGAGAGGAGTATGATGCAACATGATCAAGGAGAGTGAAAGCTCTAAGCTTGGGGATGCCCCGGTGGTTCACCCCTGCATATTCTAAGAAGACTCAAGTGTCTAAGCTTGGGGATGCCCAAGGCATCCCCTTCTTCATCGACAACATTATCAGGTTCCTCCCCTGAAACTATATTTTTATTCCATCACATCTTATGTGCTTTTCTTGGAGCGTCGGTTTGTTTTTGTTTTTGTTTTGTTTGAATAAAATGGATCCTAGCATTCACTTTATGGGAGAGAGACACGCTCCGCTGTAGCATATGGACAAGTATGTCCTTAGTTTCTACTCATAGTATTCATGGCGAAGTTTCTCCTTCGTTAAATTGTTATATGGTTGGAATTGGAAAATGATACATGTAGTAATTGCTATTAATGTCTTGGGTAATGTGATACTTGGCAATTGTTGTGTTCATGATTAAGCTCTTGCATCATATGCTTTGCACCCATTAATGAAGAAATACATAGAGCATGCTAAAATTTGGTTTGCATATTTGGTTTCTCTAAGGTCTAGATAATTTCTAGTATTGAGTTGGAACAACAAGGAAGACGGTGTAGAGTCTTATAATGTTTTCAATATGTCTTTTATGTGAGTTTTGCTGCACCGGTTCATCCTTGTGTTTGTTTCAAATAAGCCTTGCTAGCCTAAACCTTGTATCGAGAGGGAATACTTCTCATGCATCCAAAATACTTGAGCCAACCACTATGCCATTTGTGTCCACCATACCTACCTACTACATGGTATTTTCCGCCATTCCAAAGTAAATTGCTTGAGTGCTACCTTTAAAATTCCATCATTCACCTTTGCAATATATAGCTCATGGGACAAATAGCTTAAAAACTATTGTGGTATTGAATATGTAATTATGCACTTTATCTCTTATTAAGTTGCTTGTTGTGCGATAACCATGTTCACCTGGGACGCCATCAACTACTCTTTGTTGAATTTCATGTGAGTTGCTATGCATGTCCGTCTTGTCTGAAGTAAGAGAGATCTACCACCTTATGGTTAAGCATGCATATTGTTAGAGAAGAACATTGGGCCGCTAACTAAAGCCATGATCCATGGTGGAAGTTTCAGTTTTGGACATATATCCTCAATCTCAAATGAGAAAATTATTAATTGTTGTTACATGCTTATGCATAAAAGAGGAGTCCATTATCTCGTTGTCTATGTTGTCCCGGTATGGATGTCTAAGTTGAAGAATAATCAATAGCGAGAAATCCAATGCGAGCTTTCTCCTTAGACCTTTGTACAAAGTGGCATAGAGGTACCCCTTTGTGACACTTGGTTAAAACATGTGCATTGTGATGATCCGGTAGTCCAAGCTAATTAGGACAAGGTGCGGGCACTATTAGTATACTATGCATGAGGCTTGCAACTTGTAAGATATAATTTACATGATACATATGCTTTATTACTACCGTTGACAAAATTGTTTCATGTTTTCAAAATCAAAGCTCTAGCACAAATATAGCAATCGATGCTTTTCCTCTATGGAGGACCATTCTTTTACTTTCAATGTTGAGTCAGTTCACCTATTTCTCTCCACCTCAAGAAGCAAACACTTGTGTGAACTGTGCATTGATTCCTACATACTTGCTTATTGCACTTATTATATTACTCTATGTTGACAATATCCATGAGATATACATGTTATGAGTTGAAAGCAACCGCTGAAACTTAATCTTCTTTTGTGTTGCTTCAATGCCTTTACTTTGAATTATTGCTTTATGAGTTAACTCTTATGCAAGACTTATTGATGCTTGTCTTGAAGTGCTATTCATGAAAAGTCTTTGCTTTATGATTCACTTGTTTACTCATGTCATATACATTGTTTTGATCGCTGCATTCACTACATATGCTTTACAAATAGTATGATCAAGATTATGATGACATGTCACTCCGAAATTATCGTGTTATCGTTTTACTCGCTCGGGACGAGCAGAACTAAGCTTGGGGATGCTGATACGTCTCCGACGTATCGATAATTTCTTATGTTCCATGCCACATTATTGATGTTATCTACATGTTTTATGCACACTTTATGTCATATTCGTGCATTTTCTGAACTAACCTATTAACAAGATGCCGAAGTGCCGCTTGTCGTTTTCTGCTGTTTTTGGTTTCAGAAATCCTAGTAACGAAATATTCTCGGAATTGGACGAAATCAACGCCTGTGGTCCTATTTTGCCACGAAGCTTCCGTAAGTCCGAAGAGGAGACGAAGAGGGGCCACGAGGGGCCACACCCTAGGGCGGCGCGGCCCCCTTGGCCGCGCGGCCCGTGGTGTGGGGCCCCGTGCCGCCTCTTGACCTGCCCTTCCGCCTACAAATAGCCTCCGTCGCGAAACCCCCGCACCGAGAGCCACGATACTGAAAACCTTCCGCAGACGCCGCCGCCGCCGATCCCATCTCGGGGGATCCAGGAGATCGCCTCCGGCACCCTGCCGGAGAGGGGAATCATCTCCCGGAGGACTCTACGCCGCCATGGTCGCCTCCGGTGTGATGTGTGAGTAGTCTACCCCTGGACTATGGGTCCATAGCAGTAGCTAGATGGTTGTCTTCTCCCCATTGTGCTATCATTGTCGGATCTTGTGAGCTGCCTAACATGATCAAGATCATCTATCTGTAATTCTATATGTTGCGTTTGTTGGGATCCGATGAATAGAGAATACTTGTTATGTTGATTATCAAAGTTATATCTATGTGTTGTTTATGATCTTGCATGCTCTCCGTTACTAGTAGATTCTCTGGCCAAGTAGATGCTTGTAACTCCAAGAGGGAGTATTTATGCTCGATCGTGGGTTCATGCCCGCATTGACACACAGGACAAAGGATGAGAAAGTTCTAAGGTTGTGTTGTGCTGTTGCCACTAGGGATAAAACATTGATGCTATGTCTAAGGATGTAGTTGTTGATTACATTACGCACCATACTTAATGCAATTGTCTGTTGCTTTGCAACTTAATACTGGAGGGGGTTCGGATGATAACCTGAAGGTGGACTTTTTAGGCATAGATGCAGTTGGATGGCGGTCTATGTACTTTGTCGTAATGCCCAATTAAATCTCACTATACTCATCATGATATGTATGTGCATGGTCATGCCCTCTTTATTTGTCAATTGCCCAACTGTAATTTGTTCACCCAACATGCTGTTTATCTTATGGGAGAGACACCTCTAGTGAACTGTGGACCCCGGTCCAGTTCTCTTTACTGAAATACAATCTACTGCAATATTGTTCTACTGTTTTCTGTAAACAATCATCTTCCACACAATACGGTTAATCCTTTGTTACAGCAAGCCGGTGAGATTGACAACCTCACTGTTTCGTTGGGGCAAAGTACTTTGGTTGTGTTGTGCAGGTTCCACGTTGGCGCCGGAATCCCTGGTGTTGCGCCGCACTACATCCCGCCGCCATCAACCTTCAACGTGCTTCTTGGCTCCTACTGGTTCGATAACCTTGGTTTCATACTGAGGGAAACTTGCCGATGTACGCATCACACCTTCCTCTTGGGGTTCCCAACGGACGCGTGTTGAACGCGTATCATCGGGGCGAGAGCGGGGGCGAGAGGGAGGGGGTAACGGCTAGTTGACGTGGCGCGATCTGATTCGTCCACGTCAGCTAGCCGTTGGGGTAGCCGCTGCAGATACGATAGATGAGTGGCTTAAGTTAGCTAGAAAAACTTCATCAGATTGTCTAGATAGATTCTGCACAACATGATCGTCGACGATGAGCGTGATACAAATTTGGAGGACATCTATGAGACAGTTGATTCCAATGTCGGCCCTGCGATACACAACAATGCACCACCAAGCCTAGCAGCCAGGATTCAGATGGACAACGAAATGAGGGACTCACCGATGTATACACAGCTCCAGCATGATTTGATTGAGCATGTGTGGGCTAATGCCTAGATTATGTAATTTTTTCAAATTTTTATGTAATTTTTTTTTATAATGTAATCGGTAACAATTTTAGTTGAATAAAATAATTTACTTGCATTATTTTGAATGTTTTAATCTGAAAAAGAAATGCTGATGTCGAGGAGAGAGAAAAGCTGATGTGGAGGAGAGAGAAGTGAGAGCTAGCACTATAGCCCGTGCACTGGCACCGTGGGGTGAGAGTGGGGTGAGAGTGAGGGTAAAAGCTGACGTGGCGAGGCTATAACCTGTGATGCATTGGCACCAGCCTAAGTTGATCTGACAAGAGGGGTAACAAGCATGTTTGGGATTTTAGAGTCCAGGTCATAGACGTGAAAAACCAATCCAATTGAACCAGAAGCGGATTTGTCTGCATGTTACTCCACGTATATGATGTAACCTTAATCGGTAACTCAATAAGCCCAAGATAGCTAATTACTTCATTGAAAGTGGCTATGTCTCTCATATTGGCCATTACGGTTTTCCACAAATCTATAGAAGTTAAAATCACCGAGTATTAACCACAAGTCATCATCAGCAATGTGCAGAGAGAAAAGCCAAACAATATTCGTTAAAATCATGAAGGGATGTAGGCAATCTTATCAAAACGTTTAGGAGCAAATTTGTTTATGAAACTACTGTCAAACGACCTCTTTTTGGTCTCATGTAAGCAAATAATAGAAGCATTGCTTTCCTCAACCTCGTTAGGGATAGACGGCCATTTCAGAGGATCATTCACACCACGAATATTCCAACTTAAGATATTTCACACACGATCACGGTTCATTGCAAACTCAAAAGTAACAAGGTCTAAGCAATATTATTACAGAAAAGAGAAACTACTGGTCATCACGACCTTGCATCAGGGGATCAGCGGTCAGCTCAGCCGGATCGATATGGCATTTTTCAACGCCGATAAGCTGCATCTCCTCAATCTGCATAACTTCAGGCGGGGAGGCTTTTGGAACCTTGGACTTCTTGCGACCGTGGCGGCTGATTGGGAAGAACTTGTTCGAGGTAGCCTTCCTTATTGTTGCGGGTACACCTCTTCACCTGTGAGTACCACCAAGGGTGTCTCCGCCTTGCTAGTCCGTGAGCGCCCACATCTCTGAACTGCAGACACCACCCCAGAATCAGCTTCAGAAACTGAACCTTGAGAGCCATCAACAGAAATTGACCCAGACGCTTCCTCGGCGATAAAACCCAAGCTCAGAAGATCGGGCCCAACATCACACAGAAGCACCTCTTCCAGTCCCCTTGGCAATTGCAAGTTCAAGAACCTCATTTTCCTGCTCCATGTCCAGATCCCCATGCTCTGTAAGAACAAAAGCCCCTGGAGTTTCAGCCCAAGATTTTTTTGTGTGGCAGCCAAATATTCAGACTCCAGCCATTATCATAATCAATGCGAAAACCTAACTCCTCCAACTCGGTAGCATCAGCTTGTAGCACTAATGAATCGATAGCATCCATGAACTTAGAGTCCGAACTTGTTTCAGTCACAATGACAATACTCAAATCTCCCAGCGTTGAATGATCCACAGTATCAGGCAACAACTGAAAAGCCAAAATATGATTATGTTGCTCCTGTTGGGGACCAAGATGTTGTTGTTGCTAAATGTGCATAGGATCACGCCGCTTAGGAATCCACTTCTTTTTCTTCACTAATGCAGTCCTATAACAATCCTTGACCAGATGGCCATAATACGCACAACCAGAGCAGTGGATAGTGGAGATGGTTTTACACTTATACTCCGCAACCTTTAATGCCTTATTAGCCAGTGTAGTATGATCCTTAGGGACAGATAACACCTGGGATATATTAGACTGAATCGGGGGCACTACATCCTTAGGAACCGATGGTAGTACTATCAAGTTCAACAATTGCACCCTTATGAACCTTGGTCCCTTTGATGAGCTTTGTACCATCTTTTTACCCCGATAAAAGAAATTTTGACCCTGATCTTGGTACCATCTTTGCCAGTGGCATTCGGGAATAATAACAAGAATGATATTGCAACCCAGGGAAGCAGAAACCAATTCTCAACCACCTAAGATTTAGAAATATCCCCATGAGTATATTTGAGTTGCAAGGAAATTGATTTTGACACCTAAATTCTAATAGAGATGCCAAGTAGTGCAACTGCTTTGCCATGGGGTTGTTCAGTAGAAAACTTCACAATAGTAACTGCATTTGTCTAGTAGTCTCCTTAGTTTTATCTTCTTTCTTCAAAGAAGTATTAAAAATCTGAGTATCCTAAATGCATAATTTTTTATGTACATGTAATTTAATGGTGCCATTATTTTCTAGAGAGAAGATGCTGTCACAGTTAAGCTATAAACTGTAGTTGTTCTTACCAGTTTGCTATCACCTTCTGATATGGACTGTGCAGCCATCCTGGCTCATTGAGGTCACTCGTGATGTATAAGTAGGACCCAATAAAAGAGCATTTAGTTTTTTTGTATTCCAAAGGCTAAAATGGCTTTTTTGATGACTTCGTTACTCCTTCCTAGCTTCTTTCTCATGCTTAACTTTGCTCACTTGAGGTCCTCCTTAGCTAAAACTGAATGATATATATCCTATAGTAAAACTGAGCTGCAATGAAAGTTTCCTCTTTGGTGAATACATACGGTGGAAATAGGAAAAAATACGCCAAATAATCTGATTAAGCATCACATCAGCAAAAATCAAATAGAGAACATTGTTGAAAACTTGTTAGGAATTTAGATTCCGAACTTCGGATACCTCAAATGATAAGAACTTTTCACACTGGAGATAGGAAATAGTGGAGTTGGCGCAACCAAACATGAAATTTAACCAAACAATAGGAACTGATAAGAGAAACACAAAGTGTCCTGACCAAAATGGGAATTGTCATCCCACATCCTTTTCTCATAATGTGCAAAATATATACTTACCAATCCAAAGCATATTCAACATAGCAGTGGCCAAATTAGATCCTCTTCTGATATTGAATCTACATGATGAGCTGTGAAAGCATCTCTAGAAAGTTCTTTAATAGATTGCATCATAGCAATCTTCGGCAGTACCTACTTGCAGATATAAAAAAGGGAGCTACTAATAGCAGGACAAATAAAAATTAATACTACTTGTTGGCAGACTAATGAATACTAAAACTACCTTCCACTCTTTCATGTCACCAATAGCTCCACCCTCTCGGTGGAAGTCTCCTTGGAACCTTGATCTCCATCGATGGCTGCAACCCTACAAAGCACAAGGATTATCCTCCGTCATCACCCTCATGATAATGAAGTGTTGTCACTGACAATTATCAAAGCACCCCAACAAATAAAAAATGCAGTGATTGATGTGATCACCTCAGTGAAGATACATGGTGGTCTATCTGTTTTTCAGCGGCAAAATGGCCTAGTCAAGATGTGCTCTTTTGACAATATGTTCATTCCTTTTCATATCGCTGCCATTCATTTTCACTCATCTGATGTCCCTCAGATGCTTTTTCAACACATGGGCACATGGCGACATTAACATAGATAACAATTAGGACTTATCTTCGCAGATGTTCAGTAAACAATAGTAAGTTCTTAAATTGATACACTTGGAGAATAAAGCATGCAAAAAAATTAAGGAAAAACTTATTGGTTTTATATGGTTGTCATTTTACCAAGCATGAAAAGAGCAAAAACTTGAAGCAGCATTGCATCCCTACACCATCACCATGCTCTCCCTACACCTCATCCAGAGGTCTCACCGGCAATGATGCGGATGTTGACACCATCCTTCGAGGCCTGTCTTATGTACTTCCTGTACAGCTCCTGGTATATTGGCTTGCTCTTTGCATTCATAATCATTTGTAGAAGCAAAAAATGTTGAGTGACTGTTCATTGCCATGTACTAATGAAGTTGTTCAAGAAGATGATTGGTGAGTTCATCAGAAACATATACCTTGCCCTTGGAGGCGAGGTTGATCCAGACCTGCGGGCTCTTCTTCACACCGGCATCTCTGAGTGCACGATGTCGTTGCCCACCACCATCCACTGATCAAGAAGAGATTTTAATTTTAAATGGGTTATAAGTGTAGGATGATACTCTTGTGATTAGAAGTAGACAGTATCCTGTACATGTACTGTTCTGATGGTGCGCTTGTTTCCTGAAGAAATCCTGCTGAGTGAAGGCCCCATGCTTCAGAGAAGAATAGCTAAATCATTTCAGGAAACACCTTGCAGGCAACTCCTGACGCAGCAGAGCAGGGTAGAACAGAACATGCAGAAGAGCTAAACTTCTAAAGCATTTTAGCATATATAAATCCAAAACTTTCTCTTATTCACTTCATAAATAAAGACATAAACAATACCCAATCACCTTAGGTCAATGGAAAGGAAGAGTCAGATGTAATTTCTGTCTAGAAGGTTCACGACAATGAGTTGCAGATATAAATTCTTAACGTCTGGGAGGGAGCAAGCAAGATCCTGATGGGCTGCCAGTGCTGCTATGTTGATAGTATTGGCTTTGACCTAGGAGAGGTGGAGGCAGCTTCTTGACCTCCTTGTGGCAGACTCGCATAACCAATTTCCTACCAATGAAACAGAGCACGAGTTATGTCTTCTTGTATTGGGCATGCATTTTATCAAACGTGATAAAGCCGTAAGCATGAGCAGACATAGTTCAAAACGGCAAAGCACACAACCAATTTGCAGCAGAGGATCGGATCCGGCGAAGAGAGGGAGTCAGGAACTCACCTGCGGCAGGAGGCAAGAGCCTGAGGCGTGGGGCATCTTTCTCTTGGACATGCGGCACTACTCCTCTTTTTCTGTAGAGCCGTCCGCCGCGGGCAGAGCTGTCTCCGTCGGAGCGACGACGACGGCCATGGTCTCGCGGCACGAAGGGGAAAGACCGAAGGCCTCGCCAGCGGCGGCGCCTCAACACAAGCCTGCTGACGAACCCGGGGTCCTGGAGTCGTCTCGTGGGCGATGAGATCTCGAGGTCGGGGACGGCGTAGAGCACGCACACGGGCGGGCTGCCGGCGGCGCACAGACCTGGGAGGGGCCTCGATCTGGGCCAACGAGCTCTGGGAGAGGGGCGGCGTGCAGATGGGAGAGGGACCGCAGGCGATGTGCGGTTTTTCGGGAAGCACGACGACGAAGGGGAACGAAGGTGCCGATGATTCCGTCGCCTGCGTGTTTGGCGGCATGATAGGGGAGGGGTGTGTTCCAGGGTTGAGAAACCTAGCGGGGCAGGACGAAAGGTGTTGGAGCGGCCCATGTTAGCACGGGCGCACGGCCCAGCGCGTGCGGAACGGGACTATGATGAGGACGACGAAAAGATTGGTCGTAGTGCGGCTGGGCAGAATAGGGAACATGTTCCTCCTTTTTAAGTAGTGTAGATAGATGTATCAATTAAGTACGATCTGTTACCATTGCATATAACCGGACATGTAAGACATGCTGAAGATAGCTGATGCATTCTCAAGAGCAAGGACCCTGGCCCAAGATTTTTTTACATACCTGATATATTTATACTTGTACTTAGGCCGTAGAGTTTAAAATAATTCTAAAAAATATAGATGCCCTAGCTACAGTTTACCGTGCCTCTTACCAAACATTTATTTTAATATTTACGATTTAGGATGTATCATTTAGAATAATTCTATAAAATATACAAGATCCAAGCTGTAGCTTACCGTGTTTCTACTCCAACTTCTATTAATAAAAAATATTTAAATATTTTTTCAGAAGATACGATGTCTCTCTAGCCTTCCCAAATGTCCAGAACAACATTGACCCTCATAATTTTTATATAATTAATCTTAAAGATATATATATAATATAAATTTATATATGTACATACACGTGTACACAACTAGCTATTGGTAGAAATAAGAATCATGGTATAGTTTGCTCGATCAATAGAAATAAATATTTTTAAACGTCTTCTTCAAGATTTCGAAGATCATGGATCTTTCTAATGTAAATATTATTTAGTTTGTTAATGCATTACCCTAATATTTCTCTTGCACAACACTAATATTTTTTAAGTCTTTTGTGTGTGATGAAGATTGTTAAGGGGCCAGAACACCAATCATGCTTAAACTTTAAGTAATATATACAAATTTAGTATACATAAATATCTTTTAAAAAATATAGAGTAGCGGGGCAATGTCCCCTTGCCCTACGAAGAGATCTCCTCTAGACCATCTTTAGCTATTCTTTCATGTTGTTATCAGCTCATTAGTTCAAATCCTGAAGTACTGCATACGTAATTTATTCTTCCTTGTTAGTGCAGGTTTTCTTGTAAAAAATGATCGTTGTTAGGTCCTCGTTTGTATCACTTTTTCTGTATTTTTTGTAATCTGTGAATATGAGATTGGTTTCATATAATAAAATGAATAATTCCTGTCGTCTGCCTACAATAACAAAGCTAGTTAACTGGTGTTGGCAATTAGCATCAGTGTTGATATTGTATATATGTTCTCACGCAGGTACTCGGGTGTGCTACTGCAGGCACAACTATTACTGCGGCGTTGACTCTTGACTATATCATCAGAGCAAGTACAACAATGCTGAGTTAGCTGGCTATAACAACTTAGAAAGCATTAAAATATTGCGTGGAAGAGAGAGGAGGGAGGAAAGAGAGCTGAGCCAGCGCTTGCAGTAGCGTCGGGCGATAGCACAACAAACGAGAGAAGAAGAGACTGCATGCAACCTAGGCCCAATAGTATGCATGCTTTTAATAAATAACTCCTAATTAAATCCTACCTAAGAGTCAGCTAATAGTTAGCCCACTATATGGATGGGCTATATGATGACTTTATGTGACATGGCATGGCTACTATAGCCAGCAGCGGGCTCTCTTATTAATCTTGCTCTTAGGACACAGGTCTGCACCACCGTGGTTATGTGCAGGATGCCGGGAGCTGCTAGTTTGCTCACATTAGTTATCGGGCCTCTCAATGCCGTCTCAGCACTTGGAGAGTTCTGGATACTAGGATCCCGATTTCGCCAGGCTCTGACTAGCTTGTCTTGGTTATCATCAGGTGTTTCATCTGTCATGTTAGGTGGTGTTTGGCACCTATCTATACCTAATAATAAAGGAGCTAAGGTTTCTGCCAAAAAGTTTCGTCAACGCTTTTTTTTGGACCGTTTTGCCCTCCCACCAAAAGACATAATACAACAAATTGCAATTTTATTTTCTTCGTATTGTTGGGCGCTGGCCGTGGGCCGATCGTATCGCTGGGTTCATCCATTGTTTTCGACCTGCTCGTGCCACAGGATGGGCCACGACCCACGAGCTGCGCTGGGCCATCTCCGCATCCAAGCTATCAGAACCTGAGCGCGTCCCATAGCTAAAATGGTGTGTGTTAGTAGTTTAGTACCACCTCGCTTCATTAGAAGAAAATTTGCCTGTACATATACGCAGATTTTCTGGATGTCAACAAGCCAGGAAAGCACAAGCAGCAAGGTCTAAGATCTCATCAGGCTTGGTAGTCTCAGACTCGAACGGAAGGAAACTAAGGCTTGGAAGCAAAGGGAGACCCGCCGTACAGCCAGCTGGCCTGCTCACGGTCGAGTGCGACCCGATGAAATAGATATGGTGGGAGGGGCCGGATGGAGAGCAGGTATGGAAGAGGATGTGATTGCCGACGAGGAAAGCGCAGCGGCGCGGACATGGAGGGAGGACGAAGATGGTGCGATTTGGGAAGATGAACAGATGATCTAGAGTGTCGCTTGGACTGAACAATCACGACTTTGTATGCGTCAATGTCCATTTCATCTGGTACAATTTTTTTTTTGTTACATTAAAAAAGTTAAGTAGATATATATCACTGTGATTATTGCGTATTCCACTACAATTTTCATCTTTCAAAATATGCCATGTTCTTGGAAGGCTGAGAGTGGTGTTTTTCGAAGAGTCTTCGGAAATAATTGCAGTCGCATATAGTATCTAATTAGCCTTTAAATTTTTTTGTCATGGTCTCTTCAATGCTGTCCCACATCTGGTTGTCGATGGAGCTTGTCGCAATAAAGGGGAGAGAATGTTAATTTTAGAGGGTATGGCGAGAGGGAGAGAGAGGATACAGGGCAGAGATTTGGTGCTGAAAGACGACTCCATATCATTATCAACCTAAGTGTGCTCCCCGTGCGAGAGTTTTGGGAGCACAACGATTGCAAGATGAAATATTGACAAAGCCATTCAGAGAAACAAGGAATGGGTGGGCTGGACCGGCGTGATGAATCTCTAATCGTGTCCATCTCCACCGATGCCCTGCCCTGTCGCCTTCGTCCCCGGCACTTCCGGCACCTACGACCGTCTCCAGCCCTCCCAAGAACTTTACTCTTCAAGCTCCGGACTCCCGACGAGCTCGCTGCCCTCCTCCTCTAGCCCGGTGCCGTTGAGTTCATCAATTTTATGCACGTTGAGCCGATGCATATTAGGAAGGATAGCTACATGAGCCACGGTTACTGAGTAAGCATCCGATGGAAAAATAAACAATGCAAATTTTGTAAGAATATGAGCTACCGGTGATGTACTATGTAATCAAGTTGTGATTTAACGTGGCTCCGTAGCAACGCACGGGTTTTGTGCTAGTCTGCACAAAACTGGAGACATTAACATGGCTAAATATGTTTTTCAAGAGAGCATGAAGGCAGGCGATGTTGCGTCCGTCAAATTTTACTATAGGACTACATGAATTGTTTAAAGAAAAAAAGGCATGATCTAATTTATATATTGAAATATATACACAAATTAAAATCACACAACTCGCTAATATATAGTACTTGTTCATAATGAAAGGTTCAAGGTAAATAACATAGTTTGCCAAGAGTATTCTTCAAAACATAATGAGCCAAGAGATTTAAATTGTAGGCAATAGAATGAATGCCGTGGATGCATGGTTAAGTCTGACCATGAACATGGAATACGAGCCAAGAGATTTAAATTGTAGGCAATAGAATGAATGTCGTGGATGCATGGTTAAGTCTGACCATGAACATGAATACCAGTAATGTGATTAGGATGACACGCAAATAGGGCACATAAAGTAAATTTGACAACAAAGGTGTACTACTTGAAAACAGTCAACTGCACATAATTAGATACTTCATATACAAAGCAGGCCTTAACTCACCTGAACGTCATCCATGCTAATTGTCATTTTGAAACACCCAAACAAATAAGTCAGACCATACTTCAAAATTTGTCTCAACAAATTGAGCGTAACCAGATGAACACAACCTGTACATAATGGAGATAGGAAACAATCAATCACAGATCGAGATGGATATATTTTGGGTGGAAGAGGTGAATTTAGCAGGAAAGATGAGGACAAACGAACGACCTAGTTGAAACTGCGACTGTAAGAATGGTCACCAAGAGAGCATGAGGAGACAAAGAATTATAGCTAGGCGCGTGAAGTGAAGGAGGTGAGGAGAATAGTACTAGTAGTAACCTACCTTTTTGCCGCCGGCAGGTGGCGCACCATAGTTACGATTATTCGATTAATGGCCTCCAGGAACTGAAGCTTTAGTGCTTGAATGACAGATCGGCTTCAATCGCGAGCGCCCCTGTGCATATATATCCGCATCATCTCGCCTTGTCCATTGTCTCGCATCAATCGGCATGGCACGCATCTGGTCCAACTACGATCGGAGGCCTAGGCTGAGCTCCCTCGGTTGCTGATATAGACATCTCAATGGGCCTGCTGAAGATGGTACTCGAGATTTACTGGCCCGCGCCCCGAAGTTTATGAAGCCCGGAAGCTCACTCAAGAGATAGTTTGGAAAGATAGAGTTGTATTAGGAATATTGACTTGTAACTATTACGGGACGAACTCAAAGAGTCTCCCGGACTTTGTAACTTAGACATCTCAGTGGTCAACCTTGATCGATGATCTCAAGGATTCTCTGAGGAAAACGACGGTTATTTATAGCAAACCAGCGAAGCGTCGCGCCGTTGGATGATGGAAGAATGGATTTGATGCCCTACACGTGTTTCCAGGGGTAAAACAGTATTTTTACCTGGAGTTAACTAAACAGGCGTCACAGCGCACGTGCCAGAAAAAGCGGAGGACGTGTGTCCCCCACTTGCGTAACGTGTCAAATACCGCAGAGTTTTGGGCCCACAGGTCAGTGACAGGACATAACTCGCGTCTTCCCGATACAGTGGCCGTGGCCATCGTCAGCGCTGATGTCACTTTAAGGAAAAACTTCGACTGCGGTGCTTTGAGGATTGGCGACAGAGGAGTATTAGTGATAATTTCGGGAACCTATGATCAAATACAAGCATTTGTTCATATGTTTGGGGGCTACTCTTATCAGAAGTATTGTTTATACTTCTGATAAGAGGGTAACGCGGATGATAAAATATAGAGTTGTTCCACAATAAAGAAAGTTGAGCCTACAACCAAGTATAAATACTCGACTGTAACCTCGGGGGCTACTCCCATTGACGTGGGCATTACCCTTCGGGTAACCAATGATGCTCTACCCTACACGGTCCAACTAGAGGCCCATGAAGGTACCCGATGGCAAGATGGGCCACTAGGGCGGTGGGACGGAAGATTACTTGGAGTACAAAACGCGGAAGAAGCCGAACAAGGAAAGATTGGGGATAGATCTATTGTAAACCTACTCGTACTCGATTAGGCCTCTCGGGACCTGGCCACCTATATAAAGGCCAGGAGAGGGGCTATCGGAGGACAATTAATCTTAGAAAAACTAGCCAGCAGAAGCTTAGAACTAGGTTACCCTAGCAACTAGCGTCTCGACGAGATCACAGCCGAACTATTCGGCACCCCATTGTAACCTGTTTTCACCATAATCAAAGAACAGACAGGCAGGACGTAAGGGTTTTACCTCATCGAGGGCCCCGAACCTGGGTAAATCGCTCTCCCCGCTTGTCTGCGTACCGATGTCTCGTGTCAGCTTGTAGGATTCCATCAACCCTAAGCCCCTATCGGAGGGCATTGCCGAGGAGCACCCTCGACAATTTGCACCGTCTGTGGGAACCCTGTCGGCACAAGGCAGGGCATCGGCAGATCCGATCATGACATCGGCGGCTTCGCCGATAGCTTTATCAGCAACTTCATCAACACCATCATCGCCAAACCTGGGAAGCCCGATTCGATTCGGCTCTTACGAGTTTACCCCACACAGCGATTCCTCCCGCTCGAACTTTTCAGATCTACAAGGAAACATGGAGATGACCTTCGGCAGCGTCCACTACAACGTCAACGCAGAGGGAATCCTTCGATTGCTGGAGTCCCCCACTTCCAGATCGACGGGTTCAGACGCGTCATCGTCACTCGACCTGTCGGCTGGTCTGACGGAATCGACGTGCTCACCCGTGCCCTCGACTCCCCGCTCGGTGTCCTCCATGTCGGTAGGGTCGGATGATTCCTCATCTTCGAAACTAACTTCGTACTACTGCCTGAACTGCGACACCAGGCATGGGCTGGGATCAAGCGACACGCCGTTCGTCTGCAACGCCCAATATTCATCGGGAGAGGACAGTATCGGCATCACCATCCAGGGAACCACCCGAAGAACGGCACACCATCAGGTTTATGTCGCCAACAACACGGGAAACACAAGGCGCAGAGGAGACGAGGACCATACCCCCCGTTCCAGTAGAAGGGCAAGTTTTGAAAACAGCGCCAGCAACCGCGACAGCGATTACACCATCGCGGATGAAGAGTGGGCAGCAGCAAGGGCAGCAGTACTCAACAACACGCCGCTCCCCGCAGGAACCTCGGTTGGAACTCTCAATGCTTATCGCTCCATACTGGAGAAAAACCGGGAACACCTGTCGAAAGAGCAAGCCACCCTCGAGAGACGCCTATCTGCGGCGGACCGATCCAGCGAATGGCGAAGCGGCTCACAAGGGAGTGCCTCCCGAAACACTCAGGGAACAGGCAAGCACCGGTCGAGACTATCCAGGCTTTCGGAAGATGACGCCAGGGAAATAACGTCGAATCTGACCAAATCCTTTATGACTATGGATAGCGCCGGCATGCCACGACCGAAAACCGTTGCAGGAGCAACAGCCAACCTCGCCGCATACCTCATCAACCAACGCCCTGAAGGGTCCATGGCTCAAGCTCATCGAGGTGCCCTGGAGAGTCTCGCAATATTGGGGAACAACCTAGTCCCGCCAAAGGAAAAGACCACCGTCCAAGGCAGTGGGTCGAAACATCATGCGAGAGATGCTCGGGACGAAATCACCCAGAGCAAGATCGACAAAGCAAGGCGACGACGCGCCACTAGGAAGGACGACGATAGCGATTCTTCGGATGAAGACCAGGAGTACAACGGCGAGCTCAGGGGAGCCGACTGTCTAAGTTACAAGATCCGCGAAACAATGCCGCCCAAGAAATTTAAGCCTACCCCTACCGATGCTGCCAAGTACGATGGGCAACAGGAACCAAGATCCTGGATAGACGACTACCTGCAGACTGTGATCCTGCACAAAGGAAACCAGATAGCGGCAATGCAATGCTTACAGCTTTACTTGAAAGATTCAGCACGGGCCTGGTTAAGGGGACTGCCGAAAGGTTCTGTCAAATCATGGGACGACCTAGTAGACGCCTTCGTTGCCAACTTCCAAGCAACATACAAGAGGCCCGTCGGGATCGAAGAACTACGGAATTGCCGGCAGAAGCAGAAGGAGTCGATGCGTTCATACATCGGGAGATTCACAAAGCTCCTGAACGCTGCCGAAGACGTATCTGTCGATAGAGCAATCGACGCTTTCAGCGACGGCGTTCAGCGGGAAAGTTACATAGAAGAACTCGGGCGCAAAAAGCCATAAACAATAACCAAGCTAATGGAAATCGCCAACAGCTGGTTGATGGCGAGGACAACGTACGAAGGCCACGGCAGCGTAGTGATGACGAAGACGATGACCAACCGAAGCACGACTCGGGTGGCCGAAGGGATCGTCACAAGAGAAGGAAAAACCGCAACTACGATGATAACAATCTGGTAGCCGCAGGGTATTCCGATCGGCAGGACGATCGAGACGACAGGCACGATGGTAGCCGGAACAACTCTGGGAACCGTGGTAATTATAAACCACGACAGCAGAGGACTCCCGAACTACCCTACGCGGAACAGATTAACGCCCCTTGTTACCTGCATTCGTATGTTGATTCCAAGGACGGCAAAACGAAGTCAAGTCACCTGCTCGTGGATCACGGCAGTTCCTTGACATGCACAAACTCATCCAGCAGTCAGGCCAGCAACAACTACAACCACCACCCCCACCTCCACCGCAGCATCAAGTCCAGCAGGCTCAACCCCATCAACCCAACGAGGCGTTTCCACCGCCACGTGGGCAGATGAGCATGATCCACAGGACAGGCGTTTCGAAAAGGGAGATGAAGAAGCTCACCCGAGAAATCAACTTGGCAGAAAGCATCATGGCAAACATCCCTGAGTACGTCGACTGGTCTTCTCAGAACATTACGTTCAGTCGAGCAGATCACCCGACGACCATACCAAAACCAGGACACGCCGCCTTGGTAGTCGAAGCACAAATTGGGGGGTTCAAGATGAGCAAAGTCTTCATGGATGGTGGAAGCGGACTAAACCTGATATTCGTCGACACAATCAGAAGCATGGGGATCACCATGAGTATGCTGGAAGAAACAGACACCTGCTTCCACGGGATCCTTCCAACTGCGCCGGGCTACTCTCTTGGCAAAGTCTACCTGAATGTTATCTTCGGTAGAGCCGACAATTTCAGGAAGGAAAAAATCGAGTTTGAAGTGGTGAACTGGGAGTCACAGTATCACGCTATACTCGGGAGACCAGCGTATGCCAAGTTCATGGCTGTGCCCCATTATGCATACCTCAAGCTGAAAATGCCTGGGAACAATGGGACAAACATCACAGTCTATGGAAGTTTTTCACGCTCAGACAATTGTGATCGCGACTTTCAGAGGATTGCTGCAAAGTTCGGGCAACAGCGAGAAATCATTGACCCTCCGCCCAAGCTGTCTTTACGAGAGATCAAGGAAGAAAAAGATGGCAGGGAAACCAAGAAGAAGCCGGCCGCTCTCGCCCTCAAAGCTTCGGCAGCAGAAGCCTCGGCAGCAAAGGGTTCGGCAGTTGATGGCACAGAAGGCTTAGGAGATAGCAAGACGATGGCAACCACCGCTCAAACCCCTGATGAAACCAGCAATGCTGCAGCAACCACTAACGCAGTGAAGAAGCCAGAATAAGAGAAGAACCCCTTCCTTGACTAAGCAGCTTACTAGCCTTTATTTTCCTTTTCCTTTATTATAAACAGGGCCTTCTCCTTTTCGCCCTCTAGCATCGTGCTTACCTTATTAACAAGAACTTAAGCTTTGATTCTTTGTTAAGCATTGCAGTAACTACCAAACTTCTAAAGCCCCATCACTATGTAAAAATAGTACGAGGCAGAAGATCGTGCTCCAAAAAGCCTCTACGAGTGCTAAAACGACGTTGACCTTTCCCTCTGCTACAGATGCCTCTACGAGTGTCGTAAATAGCAAGAGTTTGGAAATACACATAAACAACAACCCACGTTCGATATTTCACTTATGGAAATATCAAAGAACAACGGGCTCATCGGCAGAATCACTACACCCGAAATATTCGGGAGTGCCTGTCGAAATTTAAAACGGTTGAAAGCAAAGTTGCGCATACAACAGGTTTAGCAAGACCTGCAACACGAGCTGATCACTCACATGATTTGCTAACCAACCAATATACATACATTTAAACGAAGATTCGCTCAAAACTTGCCAACGGCAATAACATGGTAAAAGTACATATGCATGTTTCTACCGAATAAGAAGGCATCATTACATAATCCAAACACTTGGATAAAGTAGCCAAATTCTCTATTTACAAAACGGACATTAAATCCCCGAAATCACCCTTGCGGAGTTCCTCTTTCTTCAGGTACCCTTGAGTCTTCCTCGAGTCTGTCGACAACTATGTTGGCAGGCAACAATACCTTCGGGTACAGCGCCTCCAAGTCTCCAGTAGCGTTGGCAATCGACAGCAAACCTGCCGAAGGATAACGGGCAAGAACAAGGGCAAGTGTAAACCTGGCCCCTGCAAAAACTTGCGCGCGTACCAACTCTCGGACCTTCTTGGCGTTACCAAATTCAGACATCAAAGCAAGGAGAGTTGGGGGAACTGCGTTCAAAGGAAACATTGTCTTCCAAACCATCCTCATAGCCTTGTAGCACTTGTCAAAAAAGTGATGGACCTGCTGAACCCGATCTTGAAATTGCGCGACAGCCGAAGCCTTCGAGTGCTCCCGCCAGAAAATCTCTTCGGATGAGGATAGTTGGGTCAATGCATTCACACGTTCGTGAATCCGCTTGTTCTCCTCTGCATGATTCAGAGCTATGACTGGCACAGAAGTAAACAAAGGATCAGATAAGATTCCATCAATCAAAGGGCGCAGAGATCAAAGGACTCACAGTTCAAGCTCTCGGTAGCCTTATGTAGCTCAGTAAGAGCATACCGCTCTACGTCGGCTGCAATCTCGCCCTTCTTGTTGACAATCGCAGCCAAGGCGTAAGTGCTGCGCAGGTCCTTCTCCATCTACGTGATCCGATCCTTCATTCGTTGGACCCGATCACCTTCGGGAAGAACGCCCGAAGAGTCATCAATAAACGAGGGCACCGGGAAAACCTGCAGGCAACAGCGTCAAAAGGTTGATAGTTATGGACAAATCAAGCATCCAACGTAACTCCCATCGGGAGAGGTACAAGAAATTCCTATCAGGAGAAGTGCAAATGAAGATATTATGACAAAAGTGTGTCGGCAACATTGCCAGCACAGTGTTCATTACAAACTTAAGTTCTCGCAACAGAATAATGTTTCATGCTAGCTCAAGGATAAAATTGTTACAACAATCAAGGAGCCTGAGTCTGAGTCGACAGACTGGGGCCAGTCGATGCCTTTCCCGACGAAACTAAATCAAGGAGCTGGCGAGCACAAGTACGGGCGGACGCTGTAAAGGCGCTTAAGTTAACAAGTCGCCCATCTTTCTCTTTCGACAGATCCTTAGTCATTTCTTCGATATCAGCCTTAAAGCCGTAACCCATCATAAGTTGGAAGGCAAGGAGGGCACCATAGGTACGTGAGGTGCGCTTGAATACCTCGATGACCTCCTTGGTGTCGACTGCGAAGGCGTCAATCAGCTGCCCCAGAGTTTTCTCCTGCTTGGCCTTGGGGAATATCATCGAATGCATCCGCGCCAGAGCACCCTTTCCCTTGTCAAGGAGCTCCCGGGTAAGCTGGTGGGTGGCGAGAACCATTGACACACCATTTGCCGGGGAGTTGCCTGGAACTTTGTCCAAGGCAGTAGCAGGGATGCTGACGGCTTCTGCAAAGAAATTAAAGGAAATCATTGACGAAGAAACAGATCCATAAAAAGTGGTGAATCTACAAGAGATGTAGGAACTTACCAAGCAGGGCCAAGGCAGATTGACGGAGGAGTTCATCCTTTTCTGCCGCCCGAGCTTCCTCCTCCTTCAGCCTCTCCTTCAGCTTGTTCAGCTCTTCTTTCAGGGAGTCGACCTCCTGGCGAGCTATGGCAGCCTTTTTGATGGCGCCATCCAACTTTGAAGAGGAAGACTTAGCCTCCTCCTGCAGCCGAATTTTGTCCGCCTCCAGAGAGGTGAATTGAGAGGCGAAGGCCTCTAAAGAGGATATCACACCTCGTAGATCCTTGAAGAAAGGGAATGTTTTACAAAGATCATTAGGCAAAGGCACGTTCCAAAAGATTCTTGTTAGATTCGATAAAGACTTACAGAAGGAGGAGCTGTGGCAGCAGCAGGAGCATCTTTCCCTTTGGAAAGGGAGGAGGCAGTCGATGCTTGCGCCGTGGGAGCCGCTTTAGGAGCCGAAGCTTCGGAAGCTGCGGCGGCCGACGAGACAGCATCAAACCTGGCCCTCTTAGGAGGAGGCTCAATGAAAGCATCGTCACTACAAGAAAGGTTTGATTGAACAAGTTATGAGAAAAATGTGAAAAGACCAAGGAGCTGAAAATGGTAAAAAGAAGAAAAACACTTACATATCAAGGAGATCATCTTCATCGGCAAAACCGCCGATTGATATCTTCGTAGGTGGAGCCCTGGTCTCCTCCGTAGCTGCATTAACAAAGGCATCGTGATCAGCGTCATCATCACGCACTGATCCCTCTGTGTCGCAAGTATCATCGGCTGGTGGGGGGAGATTGGTGTGAGCAGTTTCAGAGTCTATCGGGTCATCGTGATCGCTTGTTGGGTTTGTACGCTCAACAGTACGAGAGTCAACGGGTTCTGAAGAGCCTCTTCCTTCGGAAGTATCATTTGGCAAGTTATGAAAGTCCCCGGAAGCTACGAGGGTCTGTAGAAGAAAAGATGAATGAGAATCATGTCGGTTAAGGAAATAGCAGCATAACAAGAGTCTGAGGAGGGAAATTACCTCTGGTGGTGGATGATCGGCATCAAAAGGAGTATACGGAGACATCAATGGGATCGAGTCTTCTTGGCTGAAGAAAGTGAGGCGACGGACTTCATCGAGCAGTTCTTTTTCCGACAGTTCGGCAGCGTTAATTCTGGTCTCATCCTTTGGACCCGAATACAACCACATTGGATGAATTCTAGCCATGATTGGTTGGATTCGACGTTTCAGAAACACTGCCGCTACCTCAGTACCAACCATGGTTTGGCCATCAGCTTCTTTGATCCGAAGAAATCTTGCAAATAGTTCGTCGGCTGCTACTTTTTCGTCGGGAGAGAGAACATTCTTCCAGGAATTCTTAGGCTTGGCTTCAAGGGCATCGACAAAGCAGGGAAGCTGAGATTCGGGTGATAAGGAATCCTTGATATAGAACCACTTCAATCTCCACCCTTGCACGGACTCTCTCATTGGGAAATTGAAGTAATTGACATCCGAACGAGCTACAAATCCCACTCCTCCGGTGACAAAAAATCCGTTACTCTCTTTGTATCTTTTCACATAGAAGATCTTTCTCCACAACCCAAAATGAGGCTCAACGCCCAGATATGCTTCGCAGAGGGTGATAAACACAGCAACGTGGAGGATTGAGTTGGGAGTGAGTTGCCATAGTTGGATTTCGTAAGTTCGCAAGAGATGGAGGAGGAATTCGTGGACGGGAAGCGAAAGGCCTCGGTATAAGAACGATAAGAACATCACGGTAAAACCGGCAGGGGGATTAGGTTGAGAAATCGCACCTGGAAAGATCACGTTCCCCTCATCAGAGGAGATCAATCCTAGGCTTCGAGATCTTTTTTTGTCATGCTTGGTGACGGTAGAAGCTGTCCAATCTCCGGGCCTGGCTGCTGAACTTGGTGGCGCCGGCGGCGCCGGAGCTGGGGGAGGAGCGCCGGCGGCGCCTTCCTTCGAAAGAATCGAGGAGGATTTGGCGGCGGCACCGCCGCTCGTGGAACTGGCGGCGGCGCTAGGGTTCTTCTTCTTCACCATTGTGAGATCTGGGAGAAATCGGAATGACAGTGGTGGCGGCGCGAGCGGTTGTGAACAGGAGAAGAAGAAGAACAACGAAGGGATGAATGAAGGAGAATGCTAGGAATTTCTATCTCTTGGGGAACTTAAGAAAGGCTTCGTATTGTTAATGGGCCTTTTCTCCAGTTAATGGTTGCGGAAATCGAGGAGGTGCCTCGCTAACCGTGTAAAGAGGAGCAGGAATTGCTCGAGAACAGGGCTGGCAGGTCGCGTCTTATCAGTTAAAATCAAGGGGACAGAAAAACGTCATCGATGACGTCATGGGTAATGATTGCATACGAAGAGATAAGAAAATGTCGGGTGATCAACTTGAGCCTACGCACGGATTGCGAGCATCCGCACCTAGGCTCGGGGGCTACTCCCATCGGGAGCGCGAACGCGCACCCGATAGAATAAAGACTCGAAGGAAAAAACGTGACTCGAGTCTGCACTTGGACGTAAGTGCCCGTGCTCAGACTCGGGGGCTACACTTCCATCGGGAGCGCTGAATGCGCACCCGATAAAACCTTTTTCGCACTCCAGGATCATGCCCGGGGACTTGATTCTGTGTAGGATAACGTTGTTTTGCCATCGGCAGTTAACCAACAAAAGTTGGACGCGCTATTCGTTATCCCTTGCATAAAGAAAATGTATCGGATGTACTACAGAGACTTGCAGGAAAAAGCTTCGGCAGAAGAAAATGTTCGAGTAGTACAAATTGAGTCTACGCACGGATTGCACGCATCCGTACCTAGACTCGGGGGCTACTCCCATCGGGAGCGCTGACGCGCACCCGATAGAAAATAGAAGATAGAAGAAACGCAAGAATGATCAAGGAGAAGAACTTCGGAGGAAGACATGCTCTAGTCTCTACCCGAACTATGTTCGCCTAGACACTCGGGGGCTACTGACGTGGGCATTACCCTTCGGGTAACCAATGTTGCTCTACCCTACACGGTCCAACTAGAGGCCCATGAAGGTACCCGATGGCAAGATGGGCCACTAGGGCGGTGCGACAGAAGATTACTTGGAGTACAAGATGCGGAAGAAGCCGAACAAGGAAAGAATGGGGATAGATCTATTGTAAACCTACTCGTACTCGATTAGGCCTCTTGGGACCTGGCCACCTATATAAAGGCCAGGAGAGGGGCTATCGGAGGACAATTAATCTTAGAAAAACTAGCCAGCAGAAGCTTAGAACTAGGTTACCCTAGCAACTAGCGTCTCGACGAGATCACAGCCGAACTATTCGGCACCCCATTGTAACCTGTTTTCACCATAATCAAAGAACAGACAGGCAGGACGTAAGGGTTTTACCTCATCGAGGGCCCCGAACCTGGGTAAATCGCTCTCCCCGCTTGTCTGCGTACCGATGTCTCGTGTCAGCTTGCAGGATTCCATCAACCCTAAGCCCCTATCGGAGGGCATTGCCGAGGAGCACCCTCGACACCCATCGGGAGCGCTTGTCGCGCACCCGATAAATATGGAAGAATTGGAAGAGATGGCAATATAGCGGCAAAGGTGCTAAAAAGGTGAGCATACAACCAAGTACAAGCACTTGGCTGTAGCCTCGGGGGCTACTCCCATCGGGAACGCTGTTCGCGTACCCGATGAAATTCAAGAAGTCGTGGTAAGCATATTTCGAGTTATAAAATAACTCTCCATATACTCCCATCGGGAAGGACAAAATAAAAATATACAAGTCATCCGTTGACTCGAATAAATGTGCTATTCCAGCAGCCGAAAAGGCACTCGATAATATATTCTCAGAGCGCCTCAGTAGCGAATTAATCTCTGAATGCCGCAATACTTTGCGAAGGTAAGTCCCCAGCATCCGTCCTGCGCGGCGTGGCACCGCCTCTAACTGCGGTCTGCTACTTTTTTCCGTATCAACAGATACGAAGAAAATCCTAACGGACGCGTTAGGTACCCGATAAAACATGACTGGAATTCGGCATCTGGTAAGACCTTATGTAATGTCCCAGGTTTAGAGACGATCGAGGGGTAGATTTTAGAAAGGGATGTGCATTGCATAGTAAATTCTGGGGAAATTTCGCGCTTTTAAACAAAAACTGCATCGAAGGGGGACAAGTTTCTCTCTCGACACCTTACAGGGTTAGGGTTTCGAGAGTGCGACAAACTTGCATCTCACTTCACTAGTTTAGGGTTTTGAGAAGAAAGGGGAGAGTTTGCATAATTGGATTCTAAATGAAGTGATATGGTTGAATACAAACCAATGTTGAATTTGAATTTCAAATTCAAACATTAAATAATTACCTAAATAATTCAATTGAGGAAATTCATTAAGTAAACAATCAATAATAAACAAGATGAATAATTATAATAAAGTAAAGCTCATTAGAGAAAACTTTGAGCTTTATTGATCATCACACAATATACATTGTCATTACAATATTCATAAGAGAAAATAAAATGAATTACAACACATTACAAGAATTGTTGAAATTGAAAAATACAAGAAAATGAAAAGAAAAATACAAGTAAGGACCTAGACTAAATTCTACAAGATCATCTTCACTTGATCTTGGATTTGATGAACTCACTGTCCAATGTGATCAATTGATAATTCCTGTACATAAACACAACAAATAGAAGTTATGCCAAGTGGCATAGCCACTTGGCAGGTTAAAAAGAAATGGAAAATTATGGATATGGATCAGATCTGCCGAGCTGATCATCTCCAAACCAAGTTCAGAGTATCAGGTGCACACACACACAGCCACACTGCTCACCGGGCGGTGTGCATGCTCAACGACACACACAGTCAGGGAGAGTCACCAAAGTGACCAGGCCAAGCTGTCGACCAGAGAGAGCAAGAGGGCATCATATATAACCTTTTTGAGCCAAACCCTAGCTCATTCATCGGCAGGCATCTTGGTAACTCATCAGCAAACAAGAACACTTAGAACAGGAAGAACACATAGCCAGAATTTCATCCAGGAACAGCTCAAGCAAAGAACTGTTTCCTGTTGAGAAGTAAACCATGGAGTAGATCAAGCACAAGCCACAAGGAGGAGCAGGGCAAGCCAAGAAAGCAGCACAGAAGCAAAACCTCTACACCAACACACCATTTTCTAGGAGCTGGAGTGAGGTATAAACAGATCAACCTGAGCAAAACCAAGTTTTGCTCATAAATAAGCATACAATGCATCACAAGAACACGTAAGGGTAGAATACCCAGATTGTATCATCATCTGGCTACCAAGTCGGTTGGTGCAAGCAAAAAATGGGTGAAGCCAATAGGAAATCACCAAGGGAACACGGCTATACCAAAACAAAGCATAACCAAGGCAATCCAAAGAAGGAAATGATCCTATCTATTCAACCAAAGCCACTTAGCACCTAAAACCTAGCACACCATCAGATAGATAGACAATATGTGTCTATTCTTGTTTGTCAACATCAAAGATCACTGGAAATCCAACAAGGAATTACCCAGTGATGCATTCACTAAGCCATAGCAAGCCAACAAGGGTGGGAGCTACCTAAACAGCAATGAATTGCTGTCAAGGTCACCTCAACCACTGAACCAGCCCAAATTAATAAGCCATGCACAGTTATCATCACCCAGATGGGTTCAAAAGGAGGGCTAGGGTACCCAACCAAGTGGTGGCATCCATCTAGCCCTGCCAAACTCAATGAAATGATCATTACGCAAGCGAGTTCACATCACTTATCCATTTTAGTAAGATTCAGGCAATTACAGATAAGTGAACTAAGCAAATAAATCAAAACACCAGAGCTTTGCAGTGATCCAATGGATCACTGCAAGCAACAGCAGTTGCTTAAGTCAGCAATAGTACACACCAGGCTAAGCCTGTATGAAGCACAAACAACACTGGTAAGCACCAGTGAATCACAGAGAGAAGCACACACTTGCTCACAAGCAAGTAATGCTCAATTGATCATCAAAGCATCACTTGCTCTTGCTACAGATCACTATAGCCAAGCTTAGTATCATCACAAGGCCCAGACAGTTAAGCTAACCATATAATTGAACAATTGCATCACAGATAAGTAAATAGAGCATATCAATTGTATCCAGAAGCACTCCATCAAGGGATGGAGTTGATAATGCAACAGTTAGGCTCAACTGAGCATATCCATGAACTAGAGCACAAATAATAGCACATCATAAGCATTGGCACTTGCCAATAGCAAGGATCATCACAGAATGATCGAGCCAAGAGCAATTCATGGCATTCACAGGAGAGGAATATTATACAGAGAATCAGCAGGAGCTACTAAATTACACAGAGCACCACAGCATGCTCATGAGCAATAGTTCATGAGTTGCAACAGCAAGCAATTGAGCAAGAACAGCACAGCACAACAAACTGGAACCATGACAGATGCACAAGAAGAAGCAGCTGCACAAAGAACATAGCACAAAGAACATACGCGTAAGCTAGCAAGGCGCAGCGACTAGCACAAAGACATCGGCACAGCGTGCATCCCCACAGGGAGAAGCAGGCCAGTGGCCAAGCTAGACAGAGGGAAGGGGAAGCAGTAGAACAAGTAGCAGAGAAGGACGGAGGAGATGAGCACTTACTGGTGGGTGGAGAGAAGATCGACCATGGCGGCACGGTGGCACACGCCGGGCGAACGGCGGCGCCAGGCCAAGCCTAGCCAGGCACTACTCGCCGCAACGCTAGCATCACCACGGCGAGGCACACGGCCTCGACACCAGGAGCGTCGGCGGCGACGAACTCGCCGCAGCACACCACGGTAGACTAGCAGAGGCGAAGGGGACGCGTCGAGGAAGCGACGAAACACAGATCGACGCGGTGGATCTGAATCGCCGTCGAGTGGCGGTTCAGATGCGCCACATCTCGCCGGCGGCGATGGCCGGAATCGGCCGGAGAAAATCGGCGAAGGCGGCGGCGACACGGGTGTCGCCAGAGCTCAGAGGGTTAGGGTTAGCGCGTGCGCGAGAGGTAGGGGATGGGTGCGTCCGACCGCGCCGGACGAGCGTCCCGGGTTAGGGTTAACCCACTGGGCCACCCCGACAGTGGGCCCGAGGGCAAAAAGGACCTTTTACAATTTAATAAAAATGTGAAACTTTGAAATTCAATAGAAAATTATTAAAAGCTCTTAAAAATAACTTAAAAATATGAAAAATGATCAGCATAAAATTCTCTATTTAAATAAAATATCAAAGAGAAATTTGAAAGACAATTAAGAATAAGTCCTATTCTGATGATTTAAATAATCATTTAAATCACACACCTAATTTTCTATAAATGAAATTAAGTCCATTAATGTATTTGGACTTTAAAAACACCTTGACAACATTTCAAGGTTGTATTTTACTTGGAATGAAGTATCCTCAAATTATTATTAGTATTAACCTCTTACATGAAATAATAACGACATCGGAAGGGGGGAACAAACCCTAAAAATAGAATCATGCATAATTGCTTCTTTAACCATTGCCCTTATCGGACAATGATGCTATTTTTCAGAGGCAGAGGACAAGGGTCAGTCCACACCTTCCAACTGCAAAACTTTGCAGTGTTCAGGCAAGTTCATCACTTGCTCATGTCATTTGAGTATTTTTATCAAATTACTTGCAAAGTATTATGGTTATCACTATTGCACAAAAATCAAAACCACTACTTTCATAACTATGAATATGACTATGCGGTGGGCAATGGAACCATGGATTGTGTTGATATGGTGGAGGTTCCATTGCACGGGTTTATATCCATCTAGGATTAAACAACAAATGTCGCCAGTGATTCTTGTGCCGTAATACCCGTGTTAACCATAAGATCCGGAGTGGGACGGAGTAGTCAAAAGTGTTTCCACCTCTCGTTCATCAACGGATGCGCTTTACCGTAGACACTTGTATCTGTCAGGGCAAGCGGTTGGCTGGGGAAGCCTTAAGTCCCCACGGCATAGTCCGTAGACACTTGTCGCTTGAAGTGCAAGCGGTTGGCTGGGGAAGCCTTAAGTCCCCACGGTATTGTGGTCTATGATGGGTTGCAGCTACCGGCGAAGGAGTTTGGTTCGATCCCAAACTGTCGTCGTGGTCGGGGTCCACCCGTGAGTGGGAATAATGGGACCGGCGAGGACCCAGGGTCGGGGCATGCAACAAAGGGTGGGTGTTCGAGGTAGCGGAGGAACATGATTGGCTAGACCTTATACCGGGCCTCACACCGAAGGAAGTGTGGATGGGAAAGCTGCCCGGTTGGCACCAAGGTTAAGATCTCTTATGGGTAAAGCAACACACCTCTGCAGAGTGTATAGAACTGTGACCTATCACTCCCTGTTCCGGGATAAGGAACTGCGAACGCGGCCGGAAAGGAGCTCCATGAAGTTCTAGTAAACCGGTGAAGGCTGACGGACATAGCTCTTTGAAATAAAAGCAATCTCTTGAAGAAATGTTTATCAAAACTTGCATTGGTATTAGACTTTCTGGTCTAATATCGTAGTTAGTGCATTAAACACCTCTTATCTATAATGAACTTGTTGAGTACGCTCGTACTCATACCACTCTTAAATCCCATGCTTAGATTGTCTGAACCGTCTGGAGGAGGACTACGACAACAATGAAGGAGCTGAGATTATCGGCTATGATGAACCTGACCTCTCAGGAGGAGTTGAAGGCGTAGACTATATCATCGTCTACGGATCCGGGGAGGCTTCCGGAGAAGAATAAGCCTAGAGATATCCGATAGTAGTAGTAATCGAGCAGCCCGAACTCTTAGTATTTAGCTGCTCGAGGAAATAAATGATTAGCTTAATGAGACACTTATATTGTAAGTTAAGTTGGGTTCGCCTCGAACCCCGGAGTACTCCTCTTAGGACCCAAGAGGAGCTCCGAGACGACATGTGTATATTAATTGTAATAATATGTGAATGAGGTATGGACCTTGCTATGTTCTGTTGTACTACTCTGAGGGATGTAATATTTGCGGAATGGTACTTCGTGAATGTTATATCAACGACTACCATACTACAACATGCAGTGGTATGCAGGGTCACCACAGTTGGTATCAGAGCAAAAGCTTTGACCTTAGGTTGGAACCTAGTAAATGGGACCAAACGTTAGGAGTCAAATAGGATTAGTAAAGAATTCTCTAAAAATATGATGTATATTCAATTGAGAATACAACAATCATATCTTTTAGTGCGATAATTCTTTATTATCTCTATTATGATGCATTATTACTAATCTTATAATCTTTCTATTTCTACAGCCAACATGGCAAGTTCACGACCGGGAAGAAACGTGAAAGTTATGGACTCCACACTGAACGAATACCAAGGAGGACTTGCAGATATCCTACGAGCCATGTTATTGGAATTTGGGTGCGATCCCCAGATTCCAGTAAAGAAGTACATGTTCTATGATGGACCGGTATTGGCCAAGTGCAGGGTAGGACTGCGACTTCCCGAATCTTTGGGAATGAGCGTAGTCATGCCAGCTGGAGAAGCTAGGACAACCAACACAGCCTACCATATAGCGGTTATGAGAGCCATAACCGACATACGGGAACATAAGACAAAAGAGCTTATGGATTCCGAGTTCTCTCATATTCCTCATAATCAGGAGGAAGAAGATCCCATGCTCAACCACTACAAATATGCCAAACGCAAACCCATAGCAGCGGCAAAATATATGGATAATAGCCGTAACTTCATATCATTACTCTTTCAGTTGAACCATCATCTGATAGGAGCAATTGATACGATGCTTGAGGAATTCACTGAACCCAAGGAGGAGAGTAGGGGGAAAGAACCTATGGAGAATGTAGTGCACACACCAGTTTATTCAGCTGGTGACTACATCAGCATTGATCCACTTGCACGTGAACCTACACCTGCTACACCTGGGAATTACCTGGGTAGTTCCTATGGGGGATACGAAGGCGGAGAGGAATCCGGAAACAACCAGCGTTCCGAGACTCCTATCGAGAATTCCAGGGGTTGGCGTTGGGGATCGGATACTGGAACTCATAGTACTTCTGTGTATTATGATGGAGAGATGAATGATGACGCAACAACCCAGAACCAGAGCTATCCTAGTAATGAAGGAGTGGATGGTGGATATCCGACTCAAGTTGAGTCGGGTATGAGTTTTGGTAACCCTTATGGTGGGGCTACAGGAGAGTACACCCGATGGGTGGACTATGATGCACTCAACGATCAGTTTGTGAATACTGATTTCTCCCTAGGATCATCATCGGATTCGGATTACCAGCCAACGGGGAGACCTTATGTTCCAGGGTCTATCAGGAGGACGACACGTTCGACCGGATGGAAGCCTGGGATGTACCGGGAGTGAAGATCGACTAGAGTCCACCAAGGGAGGCGTGGCTATAATACACAAGTACCACGTGTATTATAGTTTGTAATATCTGTATAAATTTGTACATATACTTTAATAAGTGAGTTTGCATACTCACATCGACTTGAGTATTGTAATAAGACCACTTATGTATGTATATACAGGGTATATGTTTTGTATGATTTGGATTTGCTTCTTGATTTCCATTGCGTGACTAGTTCTGTGCACAAAGTTGAGCTCAGAAAACTTGCGCATGGAGTAATTATGAGTATCATCTTGTGTTGCAGAACTAGGGGGATTATGTCGGGAACGTTAGGAAACGAGACTGAAGCGCAGCGCATGGAGCGCGAAGCAAAAGAAAAGGAAGAGGCTGAGGGTGCAGCCGAGAGATCGATTTCCACCACCACCACCACCCATGACGCAGCAAAACTTTATCCAAGTACATGCAATTTGGTGGAGGAGCGACAGCGTGTAACGCTGGAGCAGCAGAATAAATTCTTTCAAGAGTTGCTGCAGCAGAACAGGGTGGAGAGACCTGAGAACCCGGGAGTCACATTAGCAGACTTCCAAAACACCAAGCCGATATCTTTCGCATACGCACCCGAGCCAATGGACGCGGAAGATTGGCTGATGGATACCGAGCGAAAGCTCAACACCGTTGGATGTAACGACCAAGAGAAGGTTCGTTATGCTACCCATCTGTTATGTGGACCTGCCGCATCATGGTGGGACAATATTGTAGCCGTTTATCCGGCTGGAAAGGTATTTACCTGGGAGGAATTCGCAAGGAAGTTCAGGGAATCCAATGTCCCTGAAAGTATTGTGGAACTGAAGCTTCGAGAATTCGAGAGTCTCGAGCAGAAGGACAAGGCAATCCTGACCTATGTCAGGGAGTTCTCTAAACTGTCCCGGTACGCTGTGGAAGAAGTCAACACCGAGGACAAGAAGAAAAAGAGATTTCTGAGGGGGTTAAGTCCCCAGTTCAAGGTTCAGCTCCGTATGATGAGAGCGACGGAATTTCAAGAGCTGGTGGATGCAGCCATCACTCTAGAAGATGATTTCAAGCAATTACAGGAAGAGAAGAGGAAGAAGGCCAAGTTTGAGCCTAAAAGATTTTCCAATAACAAGCCCAATACCAGCTTGAGTTTCAAGCCCAGATACAACAACAACAACAACAACAACAACAGCAACTACTACGGTAGTAGGAGGAATCAAGCTTTCCAGACCGCCAACCCAATGGTCTGTCGAATCTGTGGACTTCCAGGGCATTTTGCCAAGGACTGTAGAAAGCCAAGGGTAATATGCTTTGGTTGTCGCCAGGAGGGGCACATGCTGAAGGACTGCCCCAAGAAAAATAGTGGAGGAGGTCAGTCAGGAGGAGGAGGAGGTCGAGGAGGAAACACCAGAGGCAACTGGAAGAATAAGAAGCCCTTCGGCAAGCTGAACTGTACCAGTCTGGAGGAGGTGGTCAACTCTGACCAGGCGGTGATAGGTACGCTCCAGATACTCACTCATCCTGGCAAAGTACTTTTTGATACTGGTGCAACTACATCATTCATTTCTCAACAATTCATCATCAAACATGGGATTAGTTGCACTAAGTTAGATACACCCATAACCATACTTTCCGCGGGGGGAACGATAGTAGTAACCCATGCCAAACAAAAACAAGTCATTATGATCAATAAGTGCGCGTTTGACGTGGACCTGTTCATTTTACCGATGAAGGACATTGATGTCATTCTTGGTATGAACTGGTTAGAAGCTAATGGAGCATTGATCGACTGTGTAAACAAGACGGTGTCATTGAAAAGCCCCGATGGAAGTAGAATGATCTACCAAGGCGACAAACATACACAGATTGAAGTTGAGTTACAGCTTAACAGCATGAAGGAGGTGAAGTTAGAAGATATACCTGTAGTAAATGAATTCCAGGATGTGTTTCCTGCGGAATTACCTGGTATGCCACCAGATAGGGAGATAGAATTCACTATCGACCTAATTCCAGGAACAGCTCCGATTGCCAAAGCACCATATAAGATGGGGCCTAAGGAGTTGAAAGAACTTAAGGAGCAACTGGATGACTTGGAACAAAAGGGATTCATTCAAGAGAGTGTTTCACCATGGGGATCACCTGTGATCTTCGTGGATAAAAGAGATGGAGGAAGAAGGATGTGCGGAGACTACAGAAATTTGAACAACGTCACAATCAAGAACAAGTATCCACTTCCAAGAATACAAGATCTATTTGATCAAGTGAGAGGCGCGGGAGTCTTTTCCAAGATTGATCTAAGATCCGGTTATCACCAGATAAAGATCAAGAAGGAAGACGTTCCGAAAACTGCCTTTGTCTCAAGGTATGGACACCATGAATACCTTGTAGTACCTTTTGGATTGACCAATGCCCCAGCAATATTCATGAATCTCATGAATAAGATCTTCATGCCATATCTGGACAAGTTTGTCATCATATTTATCGATGATATTCTGATATACTCCAAGAACAAGGCAGAACATGCCGAACATTTGAGGTTAGTGTTGCAAACACTAAGGGAACACCAACTTTATGCCAAATTCAGCAAGTGTGAATTTTGGCTAGATCAAGTGGAATTTCTTGGTCATGTTATCAGTAAAGATGGAATAGCTGTTAACCCGAGTAAGGTAGCAGCAGTTCTAGAATGGGAAGCACCCAAGACTGTCAAGGAAATCCGAGGATTCCTAGGAATGGCAGGATATTATCGGAAATTCATTGAAGGATTCTCTAAGATAGAAGGACCTATGACAAAGTTGCTAAGAAAGAACACACCATTCGTGTGGTCCGAGGAGTGTGAAAAGAGCTTTCAAACTCTAAAAGAGAAACTCACCACGGCACCGGTGTTAGCAGTTCCAGAAGTTGGCAAGGACTACACCGTGTACTGTGACGCATCCAAACATGGATTGGGTTGCGTACTCATGCAAGATAGGAAAGTGATATCCTATGGATCGAGGCAACTCAGACCTCATGAAGTGAATTATCCAACACATGACTTGGAATTAGCAGCTGTCGTATTTGCATTAAAAACTTGGAGACATTTTCTCTATGGAGCGAAGTGTGAGCTCTATACAGATCATAAAAGCCTCAAATATTTCTTCACTCAGAAGGAACTCAACATGAGACAGAAAAGATGGCTAGAATTGATCAAGGATTATGACCTGACAATCAATTACACACCAGGGAAGGCTAATGTAGTAGCAGACGCCCTGAGTAGGAAGAGTACCGGTGGAGTGGAACAAGAAATATCACCGGAGTTAAGGAAGGAAATAAGCCAAGCCCAAATACAACTTTGGGAGAAAGAAGCCCATGAAGGATTATCGGTGTTGCAAGTAGCCGATGAGCTGAATGTCAACCTGAAGAATGAGATAATGATGGGTCAGCTAGACGATCCATTTATTATTGAGGAGATGAGAAGAATAGATGAAGGAAGACCCTCAGAATTTCATCGCGGAGAATCTGGATCTTTATGGTTCCAGAAGAGAATTTGCGTTCCGGATATTGCTGAAATTAAGGAAGTAATACTCCGGGAAGTTCATCAAACACCATATTCCATACATCCGGGAAGTACAAAGATGTACATGGACCTAAAGGAAATATTCTGGTGGAATAACATGAAGAGGGAGATAGCACAGTATGTGGCAGAATGCCATACATGCCAGCGAGTGAAGGCTGAACACCAGAGTCCGGCAGGGAAGTTACAACCTTTACCTATTCCGGAGTGGAAATGGGAGGAAATAGGGATGGATTTCATCACCGGACTACCCATGACTAATAAAAAGAAGGACATGATATGGGTAATCGTGGACCGGTTGACGAAAAGTGCACACTTCTTAGCGGTAAACCAGCAGGATAAAGGAGAGAAACTTATCGATCTTTACATCAAAGAGATCGTGAGTAAGCATGGAGTGCCTAAGAAGATAGTATCGGATCGAGGATCCGTGTTCACATCAGCATTCTGGAAGCAACTTCACGAAGCTTTAGGATCCAAATTGGATTATAGTACCGCTTATCATCCTCAGACCGGTGGACAAACCGAGAGAACCAACCAGATTCTAGAAGATATGCTTAGGGCTTGCGCCCTAGACTTCGGAGGATCATGGGAAGAACACTTACCACTAGCAGAGTTTTCATACAACAATAGTTATCAAAGCAGCATCAAGATGGCACCATTTGAAGCTCTGTATGGAAGGAAGTGTAGATCACCAATATGTTGGTATGAAGCCGGAGCAAGCAAAGAGTTCAACCCTGATTATGTCAAGGAAAAACAACAAATCATTGACATTATCAGAGACAGGCTCAAGATAGCTCAAAGTCGGCAAAAGAGTTACGCCGATCAGAAGAGAAGGACATGGGAGCCACAAGTTGGAGACATGGTTTATCTTAAGGTAAACCCGATGAAAGGACTCCAGAGGTTTGGAGTAAAAGGGAAACTCAGTCCTAGATACATAGGACCTTTCAAGATACTAAGTCAGAACAGAGGTTTAGCCTTTGAGTTGGATTTACCGGGAAGGCTAGCTCAAGTTCACAACGTGTTCCATGTGTCACAACTGCGGAAATGTTTGAAGACCCCAGATGAACCAATATCACATGATGAGCTCGAGTTACAACCAGACTTAACATATATCGAGAAGCCAGCCAAGATTCTCGAGGAGAGCTGGAAACAACTCAGAAACAAGGCGATCAAGTATTGCAAGATACAATGGAAGCATCATCCCGAGAGGGAAGCCACCTGGGAAAAAGAGGAAGACCTAAGGAAAACATACCCCGAGCTGTTCAGGTATTACAACCACAACTTCGGGACGAAGTTTTCTTTAAGGGGGAAAGGCTGTAATGTCCCAGGTTTAGAGACGATCGAGGGGTAGATTTTAGAAAGGGATGTGCATTGCATAGTAAATTCTGGGGAAATTTCGCGCTTTTAAACAAAAACTGCATCGAAGGGGGACAAGTTTCTCTCTCGACACCTTACAGGGTTAGGGTTTCGAGAGTGCGACAAACTTGCATCTCACTTCACTAGTTTAGGGTTTTGAGAAGAAAGGGGAGAGTTTGCATAATTGGATTCTAAATGAAGTGATATGGTTGAATACAAACCAATGTTGAATTTGAATTTCAAATTCAAACATTAAATAATTACCTAAATAATTCAATTGAGGAAATTCATTAAGTAAACAATCAATAATAAACAAGATGAATAATTATAATAAAGTAAAGCTCATTAGAGAAAACTTTGAGCTTTATTGATCATCACACAATATACATTGTCATTACAATATTCATAAGAGAAAATAAAATGAATTACAACACATTACAAGAATTGTTGAAATTGAAAAATACAAGAAAATGAAAAGAAAAATACAAGTAAGGACCTAGACTAAATTCTACAAGATCATCTTCACTTGATCTTGGATTTGATGAACTCACTGTCCAATGTGATCAATTGATAATTCCTGTACATAAACACTACAAATAGAAGTTATGCCAAGTGGCATAGCCACTTGGCAGGTTAAAAAGAAATGGAAAATTATGGATATGGATCAGATCTGCCGAGCTGATCATCTCCAAACCAAGTTCAGAGTATCAGGTGCACACACACACAGCCACACTGCTCACTGTGCGGTGTGCATGCTCAACAGCACACACAGTCAGGGAGAGTCACCAAAGTGACCAGGCCAAGCTATCGACCAGAGAGAGCAAGAGGGCATCATATATAACCTTTTTGAGCCAAACCCTAGCTCATTCATCGGCAGGCATCTTGGTAACTCATCAGCAAACAAGAACACTTAGAACAGGAAGAACACATAGCCAGAATTTCGTCCAGGAACAGCTCAAGCAAAGAACTGTTTCCTGTTGAGAAGTAAACCATGGAGTAGATCAAGCACAAGCCACAAGGAGGAGCAGGGCAAGCCAAGAAAGCAGCACAGAAGCAAAACCTCTACACCAACACACCATTTTCTAGGAGCTGGAGTGAGGTATAAACAGATCAACCTGAGCAAAACCAAGTTTTGCTCATAAATAAGCATACAATGCATCACAGGAACACAGAAGGGTAGAATACCCAGATTGTATCATCATCTGGCTACCAAGTCAGTTGGTGCAAGCAAAAAATGGGTGAAGCCAATAGGAAATCACCAAGGGAACACTGGCTATACCAAAACAGTGGCATAACCAAGGCAATCCAGCAAGGAAATGATCCTATCTATTCAACCAAAGCCACTTAGCACCTAAAACCTAGCACACCATCAGATAGATAGACAATATGTGCCTATTCTTGTTTGTCAACATCAAAGATCACTGGAAATCCAACAAGGATTTACAGAGTGTTGCATTCAGTATGCCATAGCAAGCCATCTATGGTGGGAGCTACCTAAACATCAATGAATTGTCATTAAGGTCACCTCAACCACTGAACCAGCCCAAATTAATAAGCCATGCACAGTTATCATCACCCAGATGGGTTCAAAAGGAGGGCTAGGGTACCCAACCAAGTGGTGGCATCCATCTAGCCCTGCCAAACTCAATGAAATGATCATTATCGCAAGCGATTCACATCACTTATCCATTTTAGTAAGATTCAGGCAATTACAGATAAGTGAACTAAGCAAATAAATCAAAACACCAGAGCTTTGCAGTGATCCAATGGATCACTGCAAGCAACAACAGTTGCTTAAGTCAGCAATAGTACACACCAGGCTAAGCCTGTATGAAGCACAAACAACACTGGTAAGCACCAAAGTGAATCACGAAGAAGCACACACTTGCTCACAAGCAAGTAATGCTCAATTGATCATCAAAGCATCACGTGCTCTTGCTACAGATCACTATAGCCAAGCTTAGTATCAACACAAGGCCCAGACAGTTAAGCTAACCATATAATTGAACAATTGCATCACAGATAAGTAAATAGAGCATATCAATTGTATCCAGAAGCACTCCATCAAGGGATGGAGTTGATAATGCAACAGCTTAGGCTCAACCGAGCATATCCATGAACTAGAGCACAAATAATAGCACATCATAAGCATTGGCACTTGCCAATAGCAAGGATCATCACGAGAATGATCGAGCCAAGAGCAATTCATGGCATTCACAGAGAGGAATATTATACGAGAGAATCAGCAGGAGCTACTAAATTACACAGAGCACCACGGCATGCTCATGAGCAATAGTTCATGAGTTGCAATAGCAAGCAATTGAGCAAGAACAAAGACAAAGACAACAAGCTGGAACCATGACGGATGCACGCAGCGGCGACGGCACAACAACATAGCACAGCAACATACGCGTAAGCTAGCAAGGCGCAGCAGCTAGCACAGCACATCGGCACAGCGTGCATCCCCACAGGGAGAAGCAGGCCAGTGGCCAAGCTAGACAAAGGGACGGGGAAGCGATGGGAACAAGTAGCAGAGAAGGACGGAGGAGATGAGCACTTACTGGTGGGCGGAGAGAAGATCGACCATGGCGGCACGGCGGCACACGCCGGGCGAACGGCGGCGCCAGGCCAAGCCTAGCCAGGCACTACTCGCCGCAACGCCAGCATCACCACGGCGAGGCACATGGCCTCGACACCAGGAGCGTCGGCGGCGACGAACTCGCCGCAAAGACACCACGGTAGACTAGCAGAGGCGAAGGGGACGCGTCGAGGAAGCGACGAAACACAGATCGACGCGGTGGATCTGAATCGCCGTCGAGTGGCGGTTCAGATGCGCCACATCTCGCCGGCGGCGATGGCCGGAATCGGCCGGAGAAAATCGGCGAAGGCGGCGGCGACACGGGTGTCGCCAGAGCTCAGAGGGTTAGGGTTAGCGCGTGCGCGAGAGGTAGGGGACGGGTGCATCCGACCGAGCCGGACGAGCGGCCCGGGTTAGGGTTAACCCACTGGGCCACCCTGACAGGTGGGCCCAGGGGCAAAAAGGACCTTTTACAATTTAATAAAAATGTGAAACTTTGAAATTCAATAGAAAATTATTAAAAGCTCTTAAAAATAACTTAAAAATATGAAAAATGATCAGCATAAAATTCTCTATTTAAATAAAATATCAAAGAGAAATTTGAAAGACAATTAAGAATAAGTCCTATTCTGATGATTTAAATAATCATTTAAATCACACACCTAATTTTCTATAAATGAAATTAAGTCCATTAATGTATTTGGACTTTAAAAACACCTTGACAACATTTCAAGGTTGTATTTTACTTGGAATGAAGTATCCTCAAATTATTCTTAGTATTAACCTCTTACATGAAATAATAACGACATCGGAAGGGGGGAACAAACCCTAAAAATAGAATCATGCATAATTGCTTCTTTAACCATTGCCCTTATCGGACAATGATGCTATTTTTCAGAGGCAGAGGACAAGGGTCAGTCCACACCTTCCAACTGCAAAACTTTGCAGTGTTCAGGCAAGTTCATCACTTGCTCATGTCATTTGAGTATTTTTATCAAATTACTTGCAAAGTATTATGGTTATCACTATTGCACAAAAATCAAAACCACTACTTTCATAACTATGAATATGACTATGCGGTGGGCAATGGAACCATGGATTGTGTTGATATGGTGGAGGTTCCATTGCACGGGTTTATATCCATCTAGGATTAAACAACAAATGTCGCCAGTGATTCTTGTGCCGTAATACCCGTGTTAACCATAAGATCCGGAGTGGGACGGAGTAGTCAAAAGTGTTTCCACCTCTCGTTCATCAACGGATGCACTTTACCGTAGACACTTGTATCTGTCAGGGCAAGCGGTTGGCTGGGGAAGCCTTAAGTCCCCACGGCATAGTCCGTAGACACTTGTCGCTTGAAGTGCAAGCGGTTGGCTGGGGAAGCCTTAAGTCCCCACGGTATTGTGGTCTATGATGGGTTGCAGCTACCGGCGAAGGAGTTTGGTTCGATCCCAAACTGTCGTCGTGGTCGGGGTCCACCCGTGAGTGGGAATAATGGGACCGGCGAGGACCCAGGGTCGGGGCATGCAACAAAGGGTGGGTGTTCGAGGTAGCGGAGGAACATGATTGGCTAGACCTTATACCGGGCCTCACACCGAAGGAAGTGTGGACGGGAAAGATGCCCGGTTGGCACCAAGGTTAAGATCTCTTATGGGTAAAGCAACACACCTCTGCAGAGTGTATAGAACTGTGACCTGTCACTCCCTGTTCCGGGATAAGGAACTGCGAACGCGGCCGGAAAGGAGCTCCATGAAGTTCTAGTAAACCGGTGAAGGCTGACGGACATAGCTCTTTGAAATAAAAGCAATCTCTTGAAGAAATGTTTATCAAAACTTGCATTGGTATTAGACTTTCTGGTCTAATATCGTAGTTAGTGCATTAAACACCTCTTATCTATAATGAACTTGTTGAGTACGCTCGTACTCATACCACTCTTAAATCCCATGCTTAGATTGTCTGAACCGTCTGGAGGAGGACTACGACAACAATGAAGGAGCTGAGATTATCGGCTATGATGAACCTGACCTCTCAGGAGGAGTTGAAGGCGTAGACTATATCATCGTCTACGGATCCGGGGAGGCTTCCGGAGAAGAATAAGCCTAGAGATATCCGATAGTAGTAGTAACCGAGCAGCCCGAACTCTTAGTATTTAGCTGCTCGAGGAAATAAATGATTAGCTTAATGAGACACTTATATTGTAAGTTAAGTTGGGTTCGCCTCGAACCCCGGAGTACTCCTCTTAGGACCCAAGAGGAGCTCCGAGACGACATGTGTATATTAATTGTAATAATATGTGAATGAGGTATGGACCTTGCTATGTTCTGTTGTACTACTCTGAGGGATGTAATATTTGCGGAATGGTACTTCGTGAATGTTATATCAACGACTAGCATACTACAACATGCAGTGGTATGCAGGGTCACCACACCTTAAGCGGCACATGTCGAATTATGCCAGTATCCCGAGATCATGTCCAGGGACGTGATCTTGAAGTAGGTTTTTGCGGATTGCCACAAGAGCTGTTAACTGGTACCTGATCCATCAGATGAACTAGCCCCAATTACCGTTATCCTTGTACAATATACAATTACTTTATGAAGGTTATTTGTTGACTCGAAGAAATCATATGGTAATTGTAAAGATGGAGATTTTCCCTGATTCTTCGATTCAAGCAAAATCTCGGGGGCTACTGACATAGGCATCCCCAATGGGCCTGCCGAAGATGGTACCCAGGATTTACTGAAGGCCCACGACCCGAAGTTTATGAAGCCCAGAAGCCCAGTCAAGATATAGTTTGGAAAGATAGAGTTGTATTAGAAATACTGACTTGTAACTATTACGGGACGAACTCAAAGAGTCTCCCGGATTTTGTAACTTGTGCATCACGATACCCTCGGCTCCGCCTCCTATATAAGGGGGAGTCGAGGGACAAAGAGAGGATCGATTTCATTGTCAACACAACCCTAGTTTCTTAGCAGTCGAGTACTTTTCCGGCTGAACCTTCGAGATCTACTTGCCCTTTACTTCCCTGAAAACCCTAGTCTACAATTTGTAGGCATTGACAAGTCAATACCTTGTCAGTTGCCAAGGGTGCGGTTGGTATTTTTGGCTCCTTTTGGCTCGCTTCGGGATCGTATTTTTTGGACCGTTTGGTTTCCTGAGCTATCCCGCGTTATTGCACAACACAGTTCAGAAACGTCTGAATCGATCATTTCCAGCGAACCACCATCACCTCTGAAAAAGGACAATGCCGGTTCCCACAGAGCCACCGATGGGAGATGACGTGAACTTGAAGGGAACGGCGAAAACTCAGCGGAATGAATTCGGTCATCGTCCTAAAATTTTAGCCACCGTAAGGCGCTCCCACCGCCAATTACAAATCCCCCATCCCGTCACCCCTTACAGTTTGAGCTCATCCACCCTTCAAGTGTTGGAGATATGCCCAAGAGGCAATAATAAAAGTGGTTATTATATATGTTTATGTTTATGATAAATGTTTATATAACATGCTATAATTGTATTAACCGAAACATTGATACATGTGTGTTATGTAAACAAACAAATGAGTCCCTAGTAAGCCTCTTAACTAGCTTGTTGATTAATAGATGATTAGTTTCATAATCATGAACATTGGATGTTATTAATGACAAGGTTATATCATTATATGAATGATGTAATGGACACACCCAATTAAGCGTAGCATAAGATCACGTCATTAAGTTATTTGCTATAAGCTTTCGATACATAGTTACCTAGTCCTTATGACCATGAGATCATGTAAATCACTTATGCCGGAAAGGTACTTTGATTACATCAAACGCCACTGCGTAAATGGGTGGTTATAAAGGTGGGATTAAGTATCCGGAAAGTATGAGTTGAGGCATATGGATCAACAGTGGGATTTGTCCATCCCGATGACGGATAGATATACTCTGGGCCCTCTCGGTGGAATGTCGTCTAATGTCTTGCAAGCATATGAATAAGTTCATAAGAGATCACATACCACGGTACGAGTAAAGAGTACTTGTCAGGAGACGAGGTTGAACAAGGTATAGAGTGATACCGATGATCAAACCTCGGACAAGTAAAATATCGCGTGACAAAGGGAATTGGTATCGTATGTGAATGGTTCATTCGATCACTAAAGTCATCGTTGAATATGTGGGAGCTATTATGGATCTCCAGATCCCGCTATTAGTTATTGGTCGGAGTAAGTACTCAACCATGTCCGCATAGTTCGCGAACCGTAGGGTGACACACTTAAAGTTGGATGTTGAAATGGTAGAACTTGAATATGGAATGGAGTTCGAATATTTGTTCGGAGTCCCGGATGAGATCCCGGACATCACGAGGAGTTCCGGAATGGTCCGGAGAATAAGATTCATATATAGGATGTCATTTTATGTGATTTAAAATGATGCGGAAGGTTCTATGGAAGGTTCTAGAAAAGTCCGGAAGAAATCACCAAGGAAGGTGGAGTCCCGGAGGGACTCCACCTCCATGGTCGGCCAACCCTAGAGGGGGAGGAGTCCCAAGTGGACTCCCCCAAAGGGGGCCGGCCACCCCCTCCATGGAAGGTGGAACTCCCACCTCTAGTGGGAGTCCTAGCTTGGGTAGGTTTTCCTATCATATGGAAGGTTTTGGGTTCGGGTCTTATTCGGAGACTTGTAGTCCAACCCTTGGGGCTTCCACCTATATAATGAGGGACAAGGGGAGGGGGCCGGCCACCTCAAGACCACCACCTGGCCGCACCCCCCAAGTGGCCGGCCACCCCCTCCCAAACCCTAGCCGCCCCCCTCTCCTCCATAGCTCCCGCGTGCTTTAGCGAAGCTCCGCCGGAGTTCTCCACCGCCACCGACACCACGCCGTCGTGCTGTCAGATTCAAGAGGAGCTACTACTTCCGCTGCCCGCTGGAACGGGAGGTGGACGTCGTCTTCATCAACAACCGAACGTGTGACCGAGTACGGAGGTGCTGCCCGTTCGTGGCGCCGTGATCAAGATCTTCTACGCGCTTTTGCAAGCGGCAAGTGATCGTCTACCGCAGCAACAAGAGCCTCATCTTGTAGGCATTGGAATCTCTTCAAGGGTGAGACTCGATAATCCCCTCGTTGCTACCGTCTTCTAGATTGCATCTTGGCTTGGATTTCGTGTTCGCGGTAGGAATTTTTTTGTTTTCTATGCTACGTTATCCTACAGTGGTATCAGAGCCGTGTCTATGCATAGATGGTTGCACGAGTAGAACACAATGGTTTTGTGGGCATTGATGCTTTTGTTATCTTTAGTTTGAGTACTTTGCATCTTTGTGGCATAGTGGGATGAAGCGGCTCGGGCTAACTTTACATGACCGCGTTCATGAGATTTGCTCCACGCTCGACATGCAACTTGTATTGCATAAGTGGCTTTGCGGGTGTCTGTCTCTCCTACTACAGTGAAGATTCAATTTACTCTTCTATTGACAACACTAGTATCACCGTTGTGGTTCATGTTCGTAGGTAGATTGGATCTTACTCGAAAACCCTAAACCACGTAAAATATGCAAACCAAATTAGAGAACGTCTAACTTGTTTTTGCAGGGTTTGGTGATGTGATATGGCCATAATGAGATGATGACTATGTATGAGATGATCATTATTGTATTGTGGCAACCGGCAGGAGCCTTATGGTTGTCTTTAAATTTCATGTTGAGTAGTATTTCAAAGTAGTTGTAATAGTTGCTACATGGAGGACAATCATGAAGACGGCGCCATTGACCTTGGTGCTTCGCCGACGATGATGGAGATCATGCCCGTTGTTGATGGAGATCATGTCCGTGCTTTGGAGATGAAGATCAAAGGCGCAAAGACAAAAGGGCCATATCATATCACATATGAACTGCATGTGATGTTAATCCTTTTATGCATCTTATTTTGCTTAGATCGCGACGGTAGCATTATAAGATGATCCCTCTCACTAAAATATTAAGATAATAAAGTGTTCATCCTTAGTAGCACCGTTGCCAAGACTTGTCGTTTCGAAGCATCTCGTGATGATCGGGTGTGATAGAATCAACAAGTGCATACAACGGGTGCAAGACAGTTTTGCACATGCGGATACTAAGGTGGCCTTGACGAGCCTAGCATGTACAGACATGGTCTCGGAACACGTGATACCGAAAGGTAGAGCATGAATCATATGATTGATATGATGAACACTTTGAGTGTTCGCCATTGAAGTTACATCTTGTCTCGTGATGATCGGACTTGGTGTGGTGGATTTGGTTCGTGTGATCACTAAGACAATGCGAGGGATATTGTTTTGAGTGGGAGTTCACCTAGTTTTTAATTATGTTGAATTAAAATTTGAACTCAATTTGTCATAAACATTAGTCTAAACTATTGCAAATATGTTGTAGATATGGCGTCCTCAATCAATTTTAACCAGTTCCTAGAGAAAGAAAAGCTTAAGAGCAACGGTAGCAACTTCACCGACTGGTTCCGTCATGTGAGGATCTTCCTCAATGGCGGAAATCTGCAATATGTGCTTGATGCACCGCTAGGTGACCCTCCTGCAGAAACTAAAACCGATGAAGTAAAGAATGTTTACGCAACTCGGAAAACTCGGTACTCTCAAGTTCAGTGTGCCATCTTATGCAGCCTGGAAGCCGATCTTCAAAAACGTTTTGAGCACCACGATCCACATGAGTTAATCAATGAGTTGAAGACTATATTTGAGACTCATGCGGCCGTGGAATGCTATGAAGCATCGAAACACTTCTTCAGCTGCATGATGGAAGAAGGCAGCTCCGTTAGTGAGCACATGCTCGCCATGACCGGGCATGCGAAGAAACTCAATGACTTGGGAATAGTGATTCCTAACGGTGGGGATTAATCGTGTCCTTCAATCACTGCCACCTAGTTACAAGAACTTTGTGATGAATTACAATATGCAGAACATGAACAAAGAGTTACCTGAACTCTTCGCCATGCTAAAATCTGCTGAGATTGAAATTAAAAAAGAGCACCAAGTGTTGATGGTCAACAAGACCACCAGCTTCAAGAAACAGGGCAAGTCTAAAGGCAAGAACAAGAAGAGTGGCAAGAAAGCTGCCACGCCTCCTGTGAAACCTAAGACTGGCCCTAAGCCTGATGCTGAGTGCTATTACTGCAAGGAGAAGGGACACTGGAAGCGTAATTGCTCCAAGTATTTGGCGGATCTGAAGAGCGGCCTTGTCAAGAAGAAGAAAGAAGGTATATCTGATATACATGTTATAGATGTTTATCTTACTGGTTCTCGTACTAGTACCTGGGTATTTGATACTGGTTCGGTTGCTCATATTTGTAACTCGAAACAGGAACTAAAGAATAAACGAAGACTACTAAAGGATGAAGTGACCATGCGCGTTGGAAATGGATCCAAAGTCGATGTGATCGCTGTCGGCACACTTCCTCTACATCTACCTTCGGGATTAGTTTTAAGCCTCAATAATTATTATTTTGTACCCGCGTTGAGCATGAACATTATATCTGGATCTTGTTTAATGCAAGACGGTTATTCATTCAAGTCTGAGAATAATGGTTGTTCTATTTTTATGAATAATATCTTTTATGGTCGAGCACACGAAAAGAATGGCTTATTTCGTTAGATCTCGATAGTAGTGATACACATATACATAACATTGATGCTAAGCGAATTAAATTGAATGATAATTCTACTTATATGTGGCACTGTCGTCTTGGTCATATTGGAGTGAAACGCATGAAGAAACTCCATACCGATGGATTACTTGAATCACTTGACTTTGAGTCACTTGATAGATGCGAAGCATGTCTAATGGGAAAAATGACTAAGACTCCATTCTCTAGTATTATGGAGCGAGCTACTGACTTATTGGAAATCATACATACCGATGTGTGCGGACCAATGAGTGTAGCATCGCGCGGTGGTTATCGTTATGTTCTAACCTTCACAGATGATCTGAGTAGATATGGGTATATCTATTTCATGAAACATAAATCCGAAACTTTAGAGAAGTTTAAGGAATTCCAAAGTGAAGTAGAAAATCAACGTAACAAGAAGATTAAATTTCTACGATCTGATCACGGAGGTGAATATCTGAGTTATGAGTTTGGCATGCATTTAAAGAAATGCGGAATACTTTCACAATTGACACCGCCGGGAACACCACAACGAAACGGTGTGTCCGAATGTCGTAATCGAACTCTCTTAGATATGGTTCGTTCTATGATGTCTCTTACTGATTTGCCGTTATCATTTTGGAGTTATGCATTAGAGACAGCCGCATTCACTTTAAATAGAGCACCATCAAAATCCGTTGAAACGACACCGTATGAATTATGGTTTAATAAGAAACCTAAGCTGTCGTTCCTGAAAGTTTGGGGTTGCGAAGCCTATGTAAAAAAAGTTACAACCGGACAAGCTAGAACCCAAAGCGGAGAAATGCGTCTTCATAGGATACTCTACGGAAACTATAGGGTACACTTTCTATCACAGATCCGAAGGCAAGATCTTTGTTGCTAAGAACAGAACCTTTCTTGAGAAAGAATTTCTCACTGAAGAAGTGACTGGAAGAAAAGTAGAACTCGATGAGATTGAAGAATCTCTGCTCGTTGATCAGAGTAGCGCAGTACCGGAAGATGTTCATGTGCCGCCTGCACCGGCAACAGAGGAAGCTAATGATAATGATCATGAAACTTCAAATGAGATAGCCTCGAACCTCGCAGATCGACAAGGGAACGTGCCACTCCAGTTGCTATGATCCTTGTCTAAATGTCATGATTGTGGATAACAATGATGAAGACCTGCGACGTATGAAGAAGCGATGATGAGCCCGAGATTCCAACAAATGGCAAGAAGCCATGAAATCCGAAATGGGATCCATGTATGATAACAAAGTATGGACTTTGGTAGACTTACACGATAGCCGCAAGGCTATCGAGAATAAATGGATCTTCAAGAGAAAAACAGATGCTGATGGTAATATTACTGTCTATAAAGCTCGACTTGTCGCAAAGGGTTTCCGACAAATTCAAGGTGTTGACTACGATGAGACTTTCTCACCTGTAGCGAAGCTAAAATCTGTGAGGATTTTGTTAGCAATAGCTGCATTTTTCGATTATGAGATTTGGCAGATGGATGTCAAAACGGCGTTCCTTAATGGAGACATTGAGGAAGAATTGTATATGGTACAACCCAAAGGTTTTGTCGATCCTAAAAATGCTGACAAAGTATGCAAGCTTCAGCGTTCAATCTATGGACTAAAGCAAGCATCGAGAAGTTGGAACCGACGCTTTGATAAGGTGATCAAAGACTTCGGGTTTATACAGTGTCATGGAGAGGCCTGTATTTACAAGAAAGTGAGTGGGAGCTCTGTAGCATTCCTGATATTATATGTAGATGACATATTATTGATTGGGAATGATATAGAACTATTAAGCGGTGTAAAGGGTTATTTGAATAATAGTTTTTCAATGAAAGACCTTGGTGAAGCATCGTATATATTAGGCATCAAGATTTATAGAGATAGATCAAGGCGTCTAATAGGGCTATCACAGAGTACATACTGGACAAGATTCTAAAGAAGTTTAGAATGGACGAAAGTAAGAAAGGATTCTTACCTATGTTACCGAGGCAAGGTCTTGAGTAAGACTCAAGGTCCGGCTACGGCAGAAGAAAGAGAAAGGATGAGTCAGATCCCCTATGCCTCGGCAGTAGGCTCTATCATGTATGCCATGCTATGTACAAGACCGGATATAGCACATGCTGTTAGTTTGACTAGCAGATATCAAAGTGATCCAGGAATGGAACACTGGACAGCGGTCAAGAATATCCTGAAGTACTTGAAAAGAACTAAGGATATGTTTCTTTGTTATGAAGGTGACCAAGAGCTCGTTGTAACAAGTTACACCGATGCAAGTTGGAACACTGATCCTGATGACTCTAAGTCACGGTGCGGGTACGTGTTTATATTGAATGGTGCCGCGATGGTGGGCAAGCTCGAAGCGGTGCACGGTGGCGAAATCCTCAACGAGAATCGGAGTATATAGCGGCTTCGGAGGCTTCATCGAAGCGGTATGGATGAAGAGGTTCATTGTAGAGCTCGGTGTGGTTCCTAGTGCATTGGACCCACTAGTCATCTCTTTGTGACAACATGGGTGCCATCGCCAATGCACAAGAACCAAGGTCACACAAGAGGCTGAAGCATATCAAGCTGCGTTATCATTCGATTCGCGAATACATCGAAGATGGAGAAGTAAAGATTTGCAAAGTACACACTGATCTGAATGTAGCAGATCCGTTGACTAAAGCTCTCCCTAGGGCAAAGCATGACCAACACCAGAATGCCATGGGTGTTAGGTACCTTACAATGTAATCTAGATTATTGACTCTAGTGCAAGTGGGAGACTGTTGGAGATATGCCCAAGAGGCAATAATAAAAGTGGTTATTATATATCTTTATGTTTATGATAAATGTTTATATACCATGCTATAATTGTATTAACCGAAACATTGATACATGTGTGTTATGTAAACAAACAAATGAGTCCCTAGTAAGCCTCTTAACTAGCTTGTTGATTAATAGATGATTAGTTTCATAATCATGAACATTGGATGTTATTAATGACAAGGTTATATCATTATATGAATGATGTAATGGACACACCCAATTAAGCGTAGCATAAGATCACGTCATTAAGTTATTTGCTATAAGCTTTCGATACATAGTTACCTAGTCCTTATGACCATGAGATCATGTAAATCACTTATGCCGAAAAGGTACTTTGATTACATCAAACGCCACTGCGTAAATGGGTGGTTATAAAGGTGGGATTAAGTATCCGGAAAGTATGAGTTGAGGCATATGGATCAACAGTGGGATTTGTCCACCCCGATGACGGATAGATATACTCTGGGCCCTCTCGGTGGAATGTCATCTAATGTCTTGCAAGCATATGAATAAGTTCATAAGAGATCACATACCACGGTACGAGTAAAGAGTACTTGTCAGGAGACGAGGTTGAACAAGGTATAGAGTGATACCGATGATCAAACCTCGGACAAGTAAAATATCGCGTGACAAAGGGAATTGGTATCGTATGTGAATGGTTCATTCGATCACTAAAGTCATCGTTGAATATGTGGGAGCTATTATGGATCTCCAGATCCCGCTATTAGTTATTGGTCGGAGTAAGTACTCAACCATGTCCGCATAGTTCGCGAACCGTAGGGTGACACACTTAAAGTTGGATGTTGAAATGGTAGAACTTGAATATGGAATGGAGTTCGAATATTTGTTCGGAGTCCCGGATGAGATCCCGGACATCACGAGGAGTTCCGGAATGGTCCGGAGAATAAGATTCATATATAGGATGTCATTTTATGTGATTTAAAATGATGCGGAAGGTTCTATGGAAGGTTCTAGAAGGTTCTAGAAAAGTCCGGAAGAAACCACCAAGGAAGGTGGAGTCCTGGAGGGACTCCACCTCCATGGCCGGCCAACCCTAGAGGGGGAGGAGTCCCAAGTGGACTCCCCCAAAGGGAGCCGGCCACCCCCTCCATGGAAGGTGGAACTCCCACCTCTAGTGGGAGTCCTAGCTTGGGTAGGTTTTCCTATCATATGGAAGGTTTTGGGTTCGGGTCTTATTCGGAGACTTGTAGTCCAACCCTTGGGGCTTCCACCTATATAATGAGGGACAAGGGGAGGGGGCCGGCCACCTCAAGACCACCACCTGGCCGCACCCCCCAAGTGGCCGGCCACCCCCTCCCAAACCCTAGCCGCCCCCCTCTCCTCCATAGCTCCCGCGTGCTTTAGCGAAGCTCCGCCGGAGTTCTCCACCGCCACCGACACCACGCCGTCGTGCTGTCGGATTCAAGAGGAGCTACTACTTCCGCTGCCCGCTGGAACGGGAGGTGGACGTCGTCTTCATCAACAACCGAACGTGTGACCGAGTACGGAGGTGCTGCCCGTTCGTGGCGCCGTGATCAAGATCTTCTACGCGCTTTTGCAAGCGGCAAGTGATCGTCTACCGCAGCAACAAGAGCCTCATCTTGTAGGCTTTGGAATCTCTTCAAGGGTGAGACTCGATAATCCCCTCGTTGCTACCGTCTTCTAGATTGCATCTTGGCTTGGATTTCGTGTTCGCGGTAGGAAATTTTTTGTTTTCTATGCTACGTTATCCTACATCAAGATCTAGCGACATAGCTGGCTCGTCCTCAGCCGCAATGTCGGTGAGGCTTGCGACGGTGACTCGCCACGGCTTGCCGTCTTTTTCCTCTGCGTCGATCACTCCGGTTTTGTAATAAGCTTCTGCAAGCCCTAACCTTAGATTTCTTAGAACTTTTAGGTATATAGGAGATATGAGAGCCTCCATTGTAGGCCATTACTTTGTCGCCGGTATTGGTTGGATATAAATCTAGCACGGGGACGGTTGTGCTATCTGCTTCTGCGCCAGAGTCTCCTTCTTCCCCGACTTCATTGCTGCGTGTGGAGCCTCTGCCTGTAAGTAGGCTCTTTCTTTTGTGGTTGTAGCTTATGGCGGTTCATTGATGTGCTAATTCTTACGGATGTGAATATGATAGTTCATTGATGTGCTAATGCTTATTTATGTTTTGTTCGGTACTTGTCATGTAGGCGACCATACCACTGGGCTCTCCTGATCTTTCTACTCCATCTGGCAATGCTCATTAATTCATGTTTGGAAACAAACCTGACATAGTTTGGCAACCAAAGATGTCAGAGTTTGTGCTGAACTGCTTGGTTGAGCTCGTCAATAGCGGTGTCTGCTTTAACATGGGATTCAAAGAGGCACATATGAAGAAGGTAGCTGATGATTTTCGTGCATTCACTGGCATACTGTGAGCAATCTTCATGTCTACAACCACATCAGAAGGTGGATGACCAGGTGGAGCGTCATAAGCAAGATCAAATCCGATGGTTGTCTTTAGTGCAACGAACATGGTTACTCTTATATCTTGGAGACGTAGAGAGGCCGCAATAGTACCTGAAAGTAATAAGCTTCATGGAGTTCCTTTCTTTATCTTACCGTAGCGAATTGTTATCTGCCATGATAGTTTGCTAATTCTAAATTGCATCGCTACCCGATGCAGCATCAGTACGTCAACAAACCGATCATAAACTATGCTCAGATGAAGACAATATTCACGCCTGTTTTGTGAGAAGGCCCAACTATACCAACCAAACTTGCTGGTCAGGGCACCCAACTTCATTGTAGACAACAAAGAAGAGTATGCCGAGTACCGTGAGTTGCAGCCATCGGAGAGGAGGACCTGGCTAGGCAAGCAAGTTCTTGCTTAGTGCTTCTGCTCGTTATTCATCATCCCCTCGGCGATGGTCATGATCTGCTGAAGAGATCGTGCATATTTTGGGAGGTGGTCTCATACCCCTCCATTAGCTAGGACTTGCTTGAACCTGATACCCGGTCTGTAATGATAAACTTGTTCGAGATGGTATATACTAACCTCTCGTGCGATGAACCTGTGATGCATCGCAAAGTACAGTTGATTTACTCGTGATGCATCGCCCAGTAGGGTAACTACTTGTTGTGTATTGCCAGTATCTTTTGATAAACTGAATGTTGTTGAATGTGTTGTTATTCAGTTAGCACTACTGGGTAACCTCACCACTCAAATGGAAGGGGTTTCCACAACACGCTCATGTGTGCAACCAAACAAGGTGTGCGTTGCACCACCAGAGCAGAAAGGTGTATGTGCAGTCACCCAAACAATAGGGGTTCTCTTCCCTCTCTGGTGCATAAAATGGCTTCATGGTCTACCAAATAACGTGGCTTTTCTGGCCCAAAGCTCGTATGGAACTCGCATGGCGTTCCATCTCACTGGCGCAGTGAGACGCAAATCAGGCCCAGGCAACCAAACGCGCCCCAAATCTCCCTTCCCCCACCCTGCCAAATCGCATCTCCCATGACCCCCTTCACACAAGGGTAACCCGAAATACAAAGTCCTAGACAAGCAAGACAATCCCTGAATTCAAGTCGTTTTGCTACCTAATGTTTGAGGAAATGAAATCACAAAAAAGGAGGATGGTAGGCAAACAGAAAACCAACGTTAAGCAAGGAAAATCTATGATGAAGAATGGGAGGTGCACGAAAGATTGTTCGTCGCACATATTTAGCAAGGACAAAATAGAATTGATAGTAACGCAACCATTAATCACCATAATTACAAGAGGGAGAGGGTCACACCACCGGTTTAGTTTGCCCACATTATTATGATGCCGCCCGCACGGACGACGGAAGGAGAAGCCTTACTCGGATGATGGGCTGGTCCACCGCCGGATCGAGAAATTCTAGGCGAGGTAGCCCACTCCGTAGCCTGCCCGCCATTCGAAACTCGTCAGCATTGTCATCGGAGAAGAAACCAAATAAGAGGTCAACCTCTTCTAAATCGAGGTGAAATAAATGGAGATCGGCAAGCCGCAGTGGTTGGTACCCTTTCTAGCTGTTTCATCGGTGCTGGGAATCGCCTCACTGATTCTTCGGTCGCTAAGTGGTCTACCCCTCGGTGGCGCGGGCATACGAGGAATAAGGACGAGGGACTGGTTGTTCTTTTATTATTATTATTATTCCTAGCGACAACAGCTTGAAGATGGAAATCTTAAAGGGGCCAAAATTCTGGGCCTAAATTAGCAATTTAAGACCCGACTAACTAGGGATGGCCTAACTCGCTCCCTGAAGTAGCAGCCCTGCTAACGAAGACTGGCCTCTTTGACACGATCGGATAGGGTAAAACCGTGCGTCACGGCGGTTCGAGATTGCTCAGTCCATGTGCACCGTTAGATGAGCGGATCCCATGGTCTAGGACGCCAAAGCGTTGTGGTGGCTTCTAGGTAGGGAAGCTTTACATTACTTAATTTTTTTTCGATAAAGAACATATATTAATATCGCAGGGATACCAATTACACCTAGCCTCTGCAACCGTATCATGACCTAATGACGTAAAGGATGCACACAACCAAAAAAGAGAAAAAGATTTACAGAAAAGAAAGGTCCCGCTACAGAGATCCATAACTTGAAACAGCAACACTGACACCACCAAGACAACAACAGAAGCACAACTTCTCCATAAACGACGGCTCCAAGAAAGAAACAGTGCACAAACGCCGTCGTTGCCCGATCATAGATCTTAGATTTTTCACCCTAAAGAAAGTCTTCTCTCTCAAAACAATGCCTTCAACAAGAACATTACCAGGCACAACCAATTAATTAAGGCCAGACCTTGGATTTTCACCTTGAAAGATAAGACTTTGAACTTCTCCTGTGCAGTCGTCTCCACATACCAGTCGCTGTTACAAGTAATGAATCGCCAAGCCAATTCCACCTTAGCACCAAGATCCGACCATCATAGCTATTCCATTGATCTCGACCTGATGACCTTCTCCGCTAGCACCATGGAAAGAAAATGATCTCCATGATATTAACAGCCAGCAGAGCTTCGAAGCGCCCCCTCTGAAACCAAACGGCCAGATAAAAAACATGGGTGCGCACGACCGAAACCACCCAATCTAGCAATCTTCAGGCATTATTCGCACATGAATTTCGCCGGTAGGGCCTTCCGGAACACGACAATCCACCCAGACTGGTTGGAACAAGCATCCGACAGATCTTCGAACTTGGTCCGAGAAGAATCCTAGAACCGCCAACTTTATTCTTCGACGCGGACAAATAGGTCCCCACGCCGCCCTCCACCGCCCGACGACGACGAAAGAGGTATGCCTCGTTAAGCCGTCGCCGCCAAGCCCATGGCGACTGCAGAGAAGAAGACTCGGTAGCAGGTTGCGATCCCCGGCCAGGAACCCGGCGGCGATGCATGGTCTGAAGCAGAACGGCCAGGCCCTCTAGGCCCAGATCGGGGCCCGCGCCGCCGCCAGATCACCGCGCCGCCCAACCGCCGGCGTCCCGCATCCCGTCGCCTTGCTGCCTCGTCCGCCGCGCCAAGCTCACCCGCCGCCGCACCTTCCCGCTCAGATGCGCCACCGGACTGGCCGCCTCCTCTACCCTCCACCGTTTGGCAGGTTGGGCGCCGCCACCGCTGCCAGCACCGGCGACGGCAACGGCCTGGCCGGGGCAGGCGTGGAAAGGAACGGGGTCGGGGTAGATGGATCATCTCCGGAGCCTCCCGAGGGGGAGCGACCCGGTAGGGAGAGGAAGATCGAGCTTACCTTTACTTAATGAGTATACATATTGGTAGCTATCATGTTAATAAATAGGTTTTGTAGATGCTGTTGTAAGTGCCATCTTCGCATGGCATACATGTATGTTACAATCATTTGAACCACTTTGTCAGTACCTCGTGAGAAGACTGTAGTAGTCCCACCATTCTTCGATGCTAAGCACGACACGTACACCAAAAAACTGAGTACCTAGATCTATTTTTCTTAACAATGACTTCTCCATCACCGTAGAACCATAGGTCATCATGAATCTCGGTAGAAAACACGAAAGCTAGTTGATGATAATACTCTCTTCTACCTATTTTATGTTGAGCATAATTTTTCATGTAAGTTAAATTTTGCAAACTTTTAAAAAATTTATAGATAATAATATAAAGATCAACCATGTCAAACGCATATAATATGAAAATATATTTCATAACAATTTCAAAATATTATATTTTGTTGTAGGCTTATATGCAATATATTTTGGGCAGAGGGAGTATTGCGCAACAGAGAAGAAGTCTTGGAAAACAAATCTGTGCACATCTTAAAAAACGGATCTAAAAAGATAGGGATGAAGAAAAGAATCATAAATCAGCCGCCATGCTTTTTTGTTGATAGATCCAGCCCACTATGGCCATGCCTCGCCATTTCAGCCTGTCATCGCAGAGGCAGAGCAGGTCAGCCGGTCAGGGTCGGGCGGCTCCTCTAGCCTGCGGCGGCCTGTGCGTTCTCGACTCACTGGCCGGCACAGCAGCCACAGCTTCGCCTGAGCATGTGCAGGCATGCCGGCCACCGGTGCGGCCTGTGCGTTCTCGACGGCACCGGCCGGCACAGCAGTGGCCTCTACAATCTGCATGCAGTGCAGCTGGTATTTTGATCGGCCAAAGCTGCACCAAGGAAAGGCGACGGAGGGAGGCGAGCCGTAGATGGAAACACATGGCGGCGTGCACGCGCGCGCGCCTAGAAAACCCGACCGGAAGGAAAGAAGAAAAGGCTTCGTCGTGGCTCCGCCTCCGCGCGCGTGCGGGCGTCCTCGTGGGCGGGGCCTGGCGGCCGCACGCGCCGCTCCTGTGTCGCGGGACGGCCCGGCACCGCACGCCCCCGGCCGCCGTGTCGAGGAGCCATTGGACAGGTCATGTGCTGAGTGCTCAATGAGTAGGAGATGTTTTAAAACTTTGATCTTTCCAGGGGTTAGGGACAGCCATTAGTTTACCATTTCCGTCGTCTCGTCGGCCGTACATAGGTTCGTTCCAAAGGCACGTACCGTACGTGGCATTGCCCTATTCCTTTTCGTTTTTCTCTTTTTAAGAGAAGATCCAGATCTATTGTAAGAGTTTACAAGAAGTACAAAGAATTTTAAAAATAATAAAGATTACATTGACTTACTATGGCAAGGGGTTAAACCGCGATCATTATGTCATGATTGAGTCAATCACGGTGTGTTCTCCCTTCCAAAGCCATCGGTGTTACCGTTTTGTTCTTGCATCTATATAAACATGTAACCGATGAGAGAACAACCATCGCTACTGCCACCGCCGGAGCTAGCCGTGGCTGTCGCCACTTCCCTACTGGATCTGGCCTGACGTTGTTGATGGCAGATGGAAAGTTTTTGTGCACGTGCCTCAAAGAACCCGCACCGGGAGCTGAAGTCGTTGTCATTGAACCCTTGAATCGATCTAAATCTTGTGACACCAAACCTATAACCCACATTAACTGGACGAGAGATCCACCACTTGATGGGAGCGATGACCAAACAATTTCCCGTTTTACTAAATACCATCGGCAAGATCACCGCTGATGAGGTGGACATGGTGGCTGATATAAGTTATTCTTATCTTGGACAGCACTGCCGTAGACACCATGATATTGATGCTGGTTGATTAAACTCTATCATTAGGAACCTTACTAAATCGTCGAGCTCAGGTCCGAGGTCCCCACCCCTTCCCGACACCGTAGGAATGACAAACGGAGGAGTTCCTCTTTGTTTAGTGATCCGGCACTACTCAACGGCAGAAAACATCGCATTGCTTGTGTTGAAAAAGTGGAGAAGTATTGGGACGAAGTATTTGTTGAGCCTTTTGTGCCACATGTCAAATATTTTGGAGATCATCTCCAAACTCATCGAAGAGCCGGGGAAAAGGAAGATCTAGGGTGTGTTTGGTTTGAGCCCCAACAAGCCCCACCAAAAATTTGGCATGACCAAACCAAGGGCATGACCAAAATTTTGGCATGGTCTTGTTGTTTGAATTATAGCCATTGCCCTTCCAAAATTTTGGTTAAATACTACTACCTCTGTTTGGTTTGCAACCAAATTGGTTTGGCGGCATGCATTGACAACCTAAAATAGCTAGTTCTTGATTTGATTCCAATTCAATCAAAACAAATGTTAATAAAATATATTTTTTAAGAACGCACTCAAGAAGGAAAATAATATCTTGAGCCAGGATAATCCTAAGCGACTACTTGTATGAACCAAGGAAATAGTATGTGGAACACTTGAAGCTAAAACATGTTTCGTAATATTGTACTAGTTCTTTCTTCATGAGATGTTTTCTGCAGTACGACCTTGCCAAAATTTTGAAGTTCAAAGTAGCCAGCTCACTAGTGCAGTTTGAAGTAGCCTATGAACCAAGAAAATAGTAGTGCACTAGTGGACAAGGATTTTGTGCACATGGGAGTCAGTGCTCCCTTCACTTTTGGATTTTTGAAAATTTCAGATTCTTATATTTCTCTGCTTTCAAGAATTATGACATTAAATATGTAGATAGATGTGTATACAAGGATTGGAATCAAAAAAGTCTCGTCAAAAAATACGTTATATTTTTGGAGATGCAAAAAAGACAAATTTCTGACTATAAATAGTAGTACAATAGTATTTTTTAATGGGACTTTTTTGACTACACTCCTTGTGTCTAAATCTATCTACATATTTAATGCCATAATTTTTGAAAATATAAAAGAACGAGGTTTTGAAAATTTTCAAAAATCTAAAAATCCAAGGAGCATTTGTGCTCATGTGCACATGGTACTTTCCGGTGCAGTAGTAGTTTGTATAGACTGCTGGCTTTATGCCAAAAAAATTAGAACGCTGGATCGCTGTTACCTGTTGGCTACTGATTACATGGCCCACCAACAAGAAGCGCGCGGCCAGGCTGCCAATATTTTGGCGATGCATTTCCGCGCCGTCGGCTCGCCAATGCGCGGGTGATTATACGGGGCAGCTGGGGCGCAATTTGGCGAGCCAAATTGTTGGCGTTACTCCAAACAGCCACCAAATTTGGTGGGCTTACCAACTTTTTGGTATGGCAAGTGTTGGCTGTAAACCAAACACGCCCCTAGCGCCCGAGCCGGCGAGCCCGGGACGCACGCACGCCCACACCGAACTACAAAAGGGCAAGGAAAAGGGTTCGCCCATCGAAGAAAAAAGCGGAAAAGGAGAGAGAGGCGGACATGAAGTACGCATATATTCCTAAACGGGGGCCTCTGGCTGCAAAAGCAGCGTATTTTGGACTCCTCCCCGATCCCCGTCGTCCTAAAGCGCTTATCATTCTGAATTTCTGATCGACTTGTCTCTCTGTCTTGCGTCTTGTTCTTGCCTGCCTCGACGCCTCGTACACACGCTGCGCCACCACGCTTGGCTTGGCTAGCTTCATCGCCACTAGCAGCGGCCGGTTGCGACTGGCGCGAGCGGCACCAACCGATCGAGCAGCTGTGGCCTGCTGGCTCTGCGGTACGTCGCGTCCTCCTAAAAAAGGGAAATCCCTGCTACCTCTCCGGCCGTATGCATGCATGCAGCGCGGCGATCGATCGGTCGACATGCACACACGCACACACAGCGGCATCGGTTTGTGCGCACGCATGCATGCACGGCGTTTGCATCGTTCTCTTCCCCTGATTGCGGCGAAGTGACGCGGCCTTGCTGAGGTCTCCACTACCTCGTGCCTTCGCTTTCCACCCTGCACGTAACGCTTGTCGCTCACCTCGCGTCCTCCATCAAACTTCTCTGATTCCTGGTTGATCGTTCGCCGTTTGGGGTCCGCATTGCTTGCATGCCAGCAAATTTCTTCTGCTCATTACTCCGTCTATCGCTTCCTCAGAACAGTCTTTCCATCCGTTCCATAAATAAATTCAAACGGCCAAACCAATATTATATAAAAACTGATGGAGGGACAATCTTACAAAACAGATTAAAAATAACATGAAAACCCGAACTTGCCACCATAACGAGATCGAGATAAACAGGGGCTCCACGAGGATGCCCTCAAGAGGGTGATACCGCAGCGCACCATCATCGTGAAGACAGAGACGGCCAAGCACCGCCCCCACGTAGCCCTAACAAAGCAAAGGTACCCACAACGCCGCCGCCAAGAGGGATACGACACAAGTAGGCCACATAAGTTCTTCCTAGAGAGACCTTCGCTACTCCCAGTACTTCGGAACCGCCCACTATCCCCAAGTAAGACTTCCAAAACGCGATCCGGGAGCTACCATTCCTGAAGCACCATTACCACCAGGATTCCTCGCCGCCCGCTCCTCGCCATCCATATGGCCAAAGAGAAAGACAATTACCACCGCCACGTCGACGGTCGTAGAGTCGCTTGCACGGTCTAGCTTCCAAGGCTGCCGCATGTAGGGCTCTTCAGTCCCAGTCCAGATCAAGCCTGATTTGCCCTGCCGTTGCGCTGCAGTGCCATGAGCATTGCCGCGGTCCACCGTCAAACCCGTACCGCCCCTTGTCGCCATGTTTTGCCGCTAGACATCATCAGCGGCGTCTCCTCTGCATCGCCATTCCGTCGATCGGCGGCCTTTGTACGCCCTGCAGGAGAATGCACCACAGTCGCGCCTCCCACGGGAGTGGCACACATCGCCGGAAATTAACATTGCGTCGTCGCCGGTCGAACTCTCCCTAGTCGCACTGCCACCACCGACACCCTCCCGTGGGACCGCTCTAGCGTCAGGTACAGGAGATCCTGCCGCCTACACCGCATTGGCTTTGTCGGACGGCGCTCACCAGGGGCGGTGGAGGAAGGGGGCGACAAGAGGCGGCGCTAGGGTTGCATCTCGATCACTTGCGCAGGGCCACGCGAGATGTGAAATCGTTTCTCCATCCATTTTTTTTTCAAATCAAATGATGTGAAGTTTGATCAAATCTGTAGAAAAATATAACACTATACTACATTTTGACAAACAGTAGCTAGAAATCAATACTGAGTATGTACACCCAGTCCCTCGTTCTAGCTTTTGCGTTTGATGGAAGGGAAAGGAAATGCAGTGAACTAGTCGATGCATGCTATCTTTTCTCTCTTCGTGAACCCTGTTTGTGTCTTGAGTCTAGAGTCTGGAATCATATATGAGAATGAATACTCCAAAATGCAGAGCATATACATTAGTTTTAGCTGACATGTGTGCATTCTTTGGATTCTCTGCAATGATAACATCATGATTTGAGACCACCGGCAATATATAAATAGGTCGTTTGCTCATCCTGTGTGTCGACAGGGTGTTCCTTTTTGCAAAACATAGTATAGGGATAGACGTTCATCCATATAAATAAACTCCTATAAGCATCGTCAGGAGACCTAATCTGACATATTTTGAGATTGACGGTGTCATCATAAACACACCGTTATTGATGGAAACATTGTCTCACACTGAAATAATATTCCATCTTTTTATGATACACAAAAATATCAAATCCAGGGCGTGGGCTTGGGTACCACTATCATCCTAACCATCCAATTACAAGTTAGGTCTCTCTGGACCCGTGTATGACTCCGGAACCATCTATAAGAATGAGCATTGCAAAATGCAGACCATGCTAGTGTTGCATGACATGGAATGCACATCATTCTCTCCAATGATAACATCATGATTTGAATCACCGGCAATAAACAAATCCCCTCCTTTGTCTTGCATCATGTCGTGTATCAGTATTCTACATGCACCGAACGGTGCAGCTTTATGAAAGCAAGTAGGCACCGTTCCCCTGAAGCCCTGAGTATTCAGCCGCTACAGCTAAAACGACACATATGCATAGAGTATTACTATCACCCCTACTCTGCATTGTGCAAGCAGAAAGTACACGACCAAGGAGTATATATTATGACAGCCTAGCAGCAGCTGACGAGGCAGTCATGTTATCTCCTATGTCGCTGCGGGGTTCAGGAAGCGGGCAGCAGCATTCGTCTGGCTTCCTGCAATATGCCTTGTCCGCTGGTACATCTTCGTGTGTGCACTGGTTAAAGCACTCCGGCTGACTGCAATTCTGAAGATTAGCGCAGTAAGCTGCACACAAAATTCGTCAACATATTCAGATTTCACAAAGTATATGTACATAAATGTTTCACACCAAAAAAAAACAATGATTTATGCACAGAAAGAAAGGAAAAGAACATCACCATTATGCTCATTCTGTACACGAAAAGAAGACACCGCAGTGGGCGTCATGACCATGAGGGCTACAATGCACAAAGCAATTGTGTTGCTCTTGCAGAACGCCATGACGAGATGGTATAAGTAACCTTTTGTTTCTTCTGCTCTAGTTCTGCCACTGCGTGTTAATGCAGATTATTCCTTTGACACTGTTTATACAGACGGAGATGCAGAACGTACAGTTAAATAAATAAATAATTAGATTGATTTTTCATATCTGGAATTACTTTATATTCGTAATTGTCATTCAACGCTTCCCAGATATGCACAATACTGTATTAAGTATATTACCATCATGTGTCCATTAATGCACCGTTTAATTTCTCTAAAGATGGTGTAGTGTTTTATCATTTTCATTTGACTTGGTCACGTTATTTGCGAGTTAGTAGCATAAAATCACCACTTTTCAAGCTAAATTTGAACTTTCACATCACTTTAGTTTTGGTAACAAAAAACTACCACAGCATACTCCATAATTACCTCGCATTTTAAGTTTCATAAAAATTAAAAATTATAAGATTTAATTAAAAAATGAACATTCATAATATCAGATGCATATAATTTGATAAAAATATAGTTTATGATGATTCTAATCCAATATATTTTATATTATAAATGTTAATATTTTTTCTAAACATTTAATCAAACTTTACAAAATTTTATTTTAACTAAATCTAAAACACGGGATAATTATAAACTGAAGGAGTACGCAAACAAGCTCAGATAGCAATTCGTCGCACTAATTCATTTACAGTAGCTGATCTGATGTCTATCCCTGCCTCAGCTAGTAGCCGTGCTCAAGACGATAGAAAAATGTGTCAGTTGATCTTTACATAGAGACGGCTCATGATTAATTACCTATTGTTAACTCCATCCGGCTAGGCAGCTTGTTTGTCGAGACATCGGCAGGCTGTGTTCGCAGGCTACTTATAGACTCAGACTACTCATTATTTTATTTTTTTGAGAACTCGGAGGAGATCTGCGTGTCATTTCATTAAGCTTGAGGAGAGGAGAAAAACGAGTTTACACGCCCAACGGGCTCCACCCCGCCACACCGGCGGCCGCGACCTAGTTTACACCTCTAGATAACCCACGTCTACTAGCGAGCCAGAGATTCCATTCCTCAACGGCCCTGTCAAGCACAACACCTACCGGTGAAACTACACCGTCGAACACCCGCGCATTGCGCTCAACCCAAAGAGCCCGCAGAACAAGCATGATCGCAGAGTTGGCCTTCTTGGCATCCAGACGTGCCAGCCGGTCGAAAACGGCGGGCCACCAAATGGGAAGCAAGCTGTCGGCGGACGGCGGTGGTAGGTCAAGCCCTGCGCGTCGGCCGAAGCCGGTCCAGATCGAATGCGAGAAAGCGCATTGCAACGAGATGTGGTCTGCCGTTTCATCGACGGTACCGCAGAGCGGGCACAGCACATGGGACGGAAGACCGCGCCTCAGCCTTCGGTCGGCTGTCCAGCACCTACGACGTAGCGACAACCAAGCGTGAAACCTATGCTTGAAGGGGGCGAAGGAGTGCCAGACATGGGCTGCACCGGGGAGCGCCGTGGTGCCATGGAAGAAGGCACGGTATGCCGACCTCACGGAGAACACTCCGTCCGCCGTCCACTTCCACCTGAAAGTATCCTCCCCGACATCAAGCTGCACAGAGGCGACCGCACTCCAGAGCTTGAGATACTGCACCACGACATCGACAGTGAGCTCTCCAGTGATGTCAAGAGCCCAGGCGTTTAGTGGCACCGCATCGCTGACAGAGCGCCGCTTGATGCAGCTGGGTCGAACCAACCGCAACACGGCCGGGGCGATCGCCGCAACCGAGAGGCCATGGAGCCACGGGTCCTCCCAAAAACTGAGCGTGGCACCTGAGCCAACCGTGATGTCAACAGAGGCGTAGAAGATGGCTGCCGCATCCTGGTTGACTTCGAACGGGAGGCCCGACCAAGCTCTATCAGGGGACGTACGCTGGAGCCAAATCCAGCGGGCACGGAGAGCAGCATGCATCCAGCGCAGGTTAGGGAGGCCGAGCCCTCCCAATTCCTTCGGAGCGCACACCGCATCCCACGCAACGAGGCAGTTACCTCCGTTGGCCTCGTTTTTGCCCGCCTACAGGAAGCCACGCCGCAGCTTGTCCACGGCGTGTAGAAACCACGAGTCCACATCAAGCGCCATGAGTTGATAGACCACCGAAGCCACCATGACGGCCCTGACATAGGCCACACGCCCTTCTCTGGACATGAGCTGGGCCTTCCAAAAGACCAGCTTGTTTGCCAGCTTGTCGAGGACAGGCTGCAGTTCCGCTTTGGTGGGCTTGCGCAAAGACAACGGAAGCCCCAGGTATGGCATCGGGAGGGAGCTGAAAGGGCATGCAAGAGTGGGAGCCACTACCGCTGTAGTGTCCTCGCCGCAGCGGATGGGGGCAGCTAGGATCTTCAGGTAATTGACCTCCAGGCCAGAAGCATCCCCGAAGCATCGCAGAATCTCCTTAACAGCCCGCAACTCTGCAAGGTCCGGCCTGGCGAACACCACGATGTCGTCCGCATAGAGGGAGACACGGTGTTTTAGCCCAAAGGCACCCAGGTCCACCAGCACGTTGGCCCTCTCGGCCACTCGAAACATGGCATCGAGGACATCCATGACGAGAACAAACATCAAGGGGGAGAGGGGATCACCCTGCCGTAGCCCTCGCCCGTGAAGGAAAGCCGGGCTCGCTGCGCCATTAACGAGGACCTGCGTCGTAGCAGAGCGCAGCAGCATAAGCAGCCACCTAATCCACCTTGGGCCGAAGCCACGCTGCCGCAGCACGCTCAGAAGGAAAGACCAGGACACGATGTCGAAGGCGCGGGCCACATCTAGCTTGAGAAGCAGGGCAGGGACTTTCCTCCGGTGGAGCAACCGAGCAGATTGCTGGACCAAGACAAAGTTATCTTGGATGCATCTGCCTCGGATGAAGGCTCTTTGGTTGCGCCCAACCAACTCCGCCATCCTGGGAGCAAGCCGTAACGCCATAATCTTGGCTATGAGCTTGGCGAAGCTGTGGACGAGGCTGATAGGGCGGAAGTCCTTCAAGTCCACCGCACCATCCCGCTTAGGGATAAGCGTGATGAGCGCAGAGTTAAGCTCACCCAGGCCCTGGTCTCTTCCGAGCGACACCTCCGTCACAGCAGCCATCACGTCCGCCTTGATGATAGGCCAACAAGCCCGGAAGAACTCCCAGGACAAACCGTCGGGTCCAGGAGACTTGTTGGCGGGCATCGACTTCACCGTGTTCTAGACTTCCTCCTCAGAGAAGAGGGCCTCCAAGGCCACCAGATCCACCGGGGCGAGGCCCATGCTCTCCAGGTCCAGGTCGTGGACCCTGGGTCTGGCTCGGCCTAGCAAGCGGTGGAAAAACCCCGCAGCGAGATCCTCCATGCCAGCCTGGTCCACCGCCATGACATCGCCATCGCGCAGCGAGGCAATGTGATTCCTCCGCTGCCGCTTGGAGGCCTGGATGCGGAAGAATTGCGCGGATGCATCCACATCGAGGGCACCAACAATACGCGCCCTTTGCCTGGCAATGGTGTGGTCCAAGGACGCGAGCCCGAGGAAGCGGCATTTGAGGCCACGTCGAAGAGCCATCTCCGGTGCTTCGAGGGTGCGATGGTCCTGGGCACGATCAAGCTGGCGGATAACCTCATTCGCGACGAGGATTTGGTCACGGATATTACCCACCCGCCGGGCGCTCCACCATTGCAGGGCCTTGGCCACCCGACGAAGCTTGCGGTCAAGACGCTGCAGCGGATCAGCGGGGCCAGCAGTAGGCGCTCCCCAGGCCTCGGCGACGGCCTCCTGGAACCCATCCAGATTGACCCAGAAGCTCTCAAAAGTGAAGCGCCGTTTGCAGCGAATGTCAACAGCGGTCGACATAAGGAGCGGCGCGTGATCGGAGAGCGACGAGGACAGCGCCGAGAGGCTGGCCGAGGGGTGCAACGCTTCCCAGTCGAGCGAGGAGAACCACCTGTCCAACCGCTCCAATGTAGGAGGGTCGCGACCAGTACTCCACGTGTACCGGCGTCCCAAAAGGTTGGCTTCTCTGAGCTCGAGGTCGTTGATGAATCGGTGGAAAATGGCCATGCGGCGGCGGTTGATGTTAGCGTTGTTTTTGTCCCGCATGTCCAGAATCATGTTGAAATCACCCGCCACCGCCCATGGTCCGGCCAAGGATCCGCCTAACATGCGGAGCTCATCAAGAAAGGTAGCCCGCAGGTCATCCACAGTGGGGCCGTAAACCGCCGTTAACCATTGATACGTCTCAAACGTATCTATAATTTCTTATGTTCCATGCTAGTTTTATGACAATACTCACATGTTTTACACACACTTTATATCATTTATATGCATTTTCCGGCACTAACCTATTGACAAGATGCCGAAGCGCCAGTTCATGTTTTGTGCTGTTTTTGGTTTCAAAAATCCTACAAAGGAAATATTCTCGGAATTGGACGAAACGAACGCCCAGGGTCTTATTTTTCCACGGAGCTTCCAGAAGACCGAAGAGGATACGAAGTGGGGCCACGAGGCGGCCAAACCACAGGGCGGCGCGGCCAAGGAGGGGCCCGTGCCGGCCTGTGGTGTGGGGCCCCTGTGCCTCCACCGACCCTGCCCTTCCGCCTACTTATACTCTCCGTCGCGAAAACCCTATTACCGAGAGCCACGATACGGAAAAAGTTCCAGAGACGCCGCCGCCGCCAATCCCATCTCGGGGGATTCAGGAGATCGCCTCCGGCACCCTGCCGGAGAGGGGAATCATCACCCGGAGGACTCTACATCACCATGATCGCCTCCGGACTGATGTGTGAGTAGTTCATCCTTGGACTATGGGTCCATAGCAGTAGCTAGATGGTTGTCTTCTCCTAATTGTGCTATCATGTTAGATCTTGTGAGCTGCCTATCATGATCAAGATCATCTATTTGTAATGCTACATGTTGTGTTTGTTGGGATCCGATGAATATGGAATACTATGTCAAGTTGATTATCAATTTATCATATATGTGTTGTTTATGATCTTGCATGCTCTCCGTTGCTAGTAGAGGCTCTGGCCAAGTTGATACTTGTAACTCCAAGAGGGAGTATTTATGATCGATAGTGGGTTCATGCCTCCATTGAATGCAGGACGATGTGAGAAAGTTCTAAGGTTGTGGATGTGCTGTTCCCACTAGGGATAAAACATCAATGCTTTGTCTAAGGATATTTGTGTTGATTACATTACGCACCATACTTAATGCAATTGTCTGTTGTTTGCAACTTAATACTGGAAGGGGTGCGGATGCTAACCCGAAGGTGGAATTTTTAGGCATAGATGCATGCTGGATAGCGGTCTATGTACTTTGTCGTAATGCCCTAAGTAAATCTCATATTAGTCATCATGATATGTATGTGCATTGTTATGCCCTCTCTATTTGTCAATTGCCCAACTGTAATTTGTTCGCCCAACATGCTATTTCTTATTGGAGAGACACCACTAGTGAATTGTGGACCCCGGTCCATTCTTTTACATCTGAATACAATCTACTGCAATCATTGTTCTCTACTGTTCTTCGCAAACAAACATCATTTTCCACACCATACATTTAATCCTTTGTTTACAGCAAGCCGGTGAGATTGACAACCTCACTGTTAAGTTGGGGCAAAGTATTTTGATTGTGTTGTGCAGGTTCCACGTTGGCGCCGGAATCCCTGGTGTTGCGCCGCACTACACTCCTCCGCCAACAACCTTCACGTGGCCTTTGACTCCTACTGGTTCGATAACCTTGGTTTCTTACTGAGGGAAAACTTGCTGCTGTACGCATCACACCTTCCTCTTGGGGTTCCCAACGGACGTGTGCTTCACGCGTTATCAACCACCAGGGCTGGCCTCCCTCTTGGGAGAGGAGGATAGAGACGGAGAAGCGATCTATCCTCTGGGCGAGGACAGAAACAACCTGGGACTTCCAGGCGACGATAACACCACCCGCCGAACCAACACTGGGCAAGAAAGGAAACCCGTCAAAACCGGGCCCATACGACTCAACAACGATGTACGAGGTTACAACTTGGAGCTTCGATTCAGACACACAAATGACAGACGCACCCGCCTCAGAGATCGCGGTCCTAGCAACCGATCTACGCGCTGGGCAGTTGAGGCCCTGCAAATTCCACACTTCTACATTGATGTTCTTAGGGTTTGGTTCCATGGAGAAGTTCCACAGCGGGAGACAACCTAGACGCCTAGGCAGCAGGCGCCTCCACCTCCTTGCCCTCCCCGTCCAAGACCTGGGGCAGCCCAAAGAGGGCAGCGATGGCGGAAACTTGATCCGGCCCCAACGGCGAGGCAAAGATCGCAGCGTACTTGTCCAGCTGAGCAGCCGAGAGGTGCTCCTCCATGCGCGACACCCCAAGCTTATGCATAAGGATGCGCTGAGCACGCTTGACCGCAGACGTGCCCTTTCCCTTGGCGGCAAGGCGCATACTGCGGCGAGCCGACGGCTGGGAAACTTGGAATAACCTCCGGCGCACAACCTTGGGGTCAGGCAAAGCCAGGAGAGGGTCCTCCAGATGACGACAGAACTGCTGAAGCAGAGCATCCAGCGCGGCCGCGCCAACTGCATGGGGCGGCGAGGGTGGGATATGGGCCGCTTCATGTGGATCCAACGGCCCAACCACAGCAGCCACATGTGAGGCAGAGACCCCAGCGGTGGGCACCACCATGTGCAGGCCCGAGCTCTAGCCCGGAGGGCCTGCCAAGGGCGTCGGCACGCATGGCAGGACTGCCTCGTCATAGGCGGCATGCATGCAGTGCGCAGGCGAGCGTGGAGGCGATGCCTGAGGAGGAAGGTCCGGAGAACCCGCATCCGCCTCGCAGGCCGCCCTGCGCCCCGAAAGGAAAGATTCGGCCGCCTCGATCGCCGCAGCGTTCCCGCGGAGGAAAGCCGCTGACTCCGCAGCATCCCCGTGATAGCTTGCCACGGACCCCACCACAGAAAGTCGTTGACGAAGGGAAGAGCAGGTCAGCATCGGCCCCACGGGCGACCGAAAACCCGCGTCTCCGCGCGCATGCGACCTGAGCGGCCCGGCAACCGAGCAAGCGGAGCCCACGCTAGCAGTCACGCTTGGCGAGACGTTTGTCCCAAGCGGCATGGCCGCGCCCACGCCAGCAGCGATGGCGTCGGCCCTACTAGGGCTACCATCATGGCGGCCCACAGGCTCGCCGCCGGCGTCCTCAGGCCCGGCCGCAATAGGGATCGGTTGCCAGCGGCCGGAGGGGGCAAGCGGGGCCACTAACGGGCAGGCGACCGCCACGGCCTCAGCCGGAGCCTGGTCTTGACGTCCACGTGTGCGCCACCGCCGTGGAGCACGACGGCATCTCCTCCTGCGAGCGGGGCCATCCGGACCATCTGCATCATCGCCGCCCTCAAAACCGGCGCCGTTAGCACCCAGCTCCGGCGGAGAGCTATCGGAGGAGCCAGGAACGCCACCAATCAACCAAGAAGACACCCAGAACCTGATTTGGTACCACAAGACCTTGGGAGACTCCGACCGCGGCCGCCGGCGCCCGTCGAACACCACCAACCGGTCACCATGGCCCGGCTCGGGCACAACTAGCCAGCGAACGGCGGGGATTGCCGCGACGTCGTGGGTCCAAAGGGATAGCCTGAAGCAGGACATGTCCCTCCTGCTGGCAGTGGCCGGATCAACGGCGTCAACTAGCATGCTGTCCCCAAGGAGCTTGATGGCGGTGCGCTCAGACCACGCGTGCACCGGGATGCCCCGAATCTCAAGGTCCGCCAAGAACGGGGTCTCACGGAGGAGGGCACCGACGCGCCGAGACCACGGCGCAAGATTGAGGGAGCACCGCGGCGAGGACACCCTACCGGTAGCCACCAGCACGTCACGCACCTCACGGTCACGGCAGAGGAGGAGGAAGTCCGCCGGCTCGAAGGAGCGGATGGAGAAGTCCAGCGACGAGAGGCCAAGCTGCTCATGAATAGCCGCCGCAGCCACGTCAGGGGACACGTCCGGGCGCGTGCCGGTCACCGTGGCCAGGACGGCCCGGTCGAGGTCAACCTCTAGCTGCACCGTACCGGAGGACGGGAGGACGTAGTACACGTCGACGGAGTCGAGCGGCGGGGGTGGGGGCAGCGGTGCGTCGACGGACGTGGCCGGAGAGGAGGAGGCGAAGGGCGCAGAGAAGTCTACCGGGTCAGAGCTGCGGCCACGCGAGCCACCCGAGGTGACCACCTCGCGCCAGGACCTGGCGCCGTCGGCCAGAGGAGGCACCGGCGGAGCCTGAGGCGCGACGGCCGCACCAATGGCCCCGCGGGCGGCCCGAACTGGCGGCGCAGGCGGGCGCGGCGGAGGGGAGCCAGAGCTGCCCCGGGGGCGCTTGCAATCCCTCGAGGTGTGCTGAGTGCCGCCACAGCTCACACACCTGGACTCGTTGCTGCACTGAGCGGCAATGTGGTCCTCCTCGACGTAGTTGTAGCAGCATCCATGGGGGGCCACCGGGATCCGCGCAGCATTCCCTCCCTGCGGCGGGCGCGCGGCAGGGAGCAGGCGACGTGGTTGGCGGGGCCCCGCGCGTCGAGCAGCATCCTGCGGCTGGGGAGCACGGGCGCGCGCACGGCGGGCATTCCGGCCCCGCTGGGTCTACCATTCACCGCCAGTAGCAGGAGCGGGAACGGCCGCCACAGGCGGCGCGACGGGCGACTGGGGCCTGCACCGGCATCCCAGCCCCTCGACCCTAGCCCCAGGCCAGGGGGAGCAACAACCATGGAGCGCAGGGGAGGTGCAGTGGCACGGGAGGTTACCGACCCAGCGCTGAGGTCCGAGTCGGAGAGGAGGACGGCGGCCACGGGCCAGGCCCCGGCGGCGGCGGCGGCTCGACGGGAGCGGCAAACCTAGCTAACCTAACCTAACGAGCACCATGATGTACCGACTACTCATTATAGTGTAAGTATCAGGAGTAACTTCGTGTCCAACTTAACAAATTTGGTTATGTAGCAGTGAATTAATAAGGAGAGGGGAGGATGGAGTAACATAGCTACTAGTTATTATAACATCACACTTTTCAATGTATAATGAGTCCACAAGCTGCTTTAAGGTTTTTTTTAAATGTAGGAATATAAAGAACTTAAGAATTGGATGCCATGACATGTTGAAGCCTACAAAAACTGAAATCATAAATTTGTAATAGATCTCGTCTCGTTGCACAATAGGAATAACTAAAGAATAATATTTATGCCATAGTTTTCATTAAAACAAAAAACGATTTATATGAGGTTAGACCCAATAGAAATTTCCCATTGAAATTGCATGGTATACGACAAACGCAAACACAATAGTTTGCATTCTACAAACCAAACAATCTCTATGATTTTTTCGAAGGAAGCAAATTGCAACACCCCAAAATTAGCTCTTTGTATTACAACTATTTTCTTTCAAATTTGGCATATATATTTGTTATTACCAAAATTTGCTAGTCCAATGTTGGCAAGATCTCTTTGTGAAGCCGCCTTGATATCCACTTGTATACCGTCATGCAATATTTTAAAATTTTATATTTCTCCATATATTCCTATAGTAAAAAATACCCCATTCCTACTAAAAATAAATACCAATTTTCCAACCCCTTCAAAGAAACCTCAGAAATTCACTTGTGATCTTAGGAGCATATGTTCTCTTTACCAAAAAAAAAAAGTCAAAATGCGAAAAAAAATGTGACAAAAATTCGCGTGTAAATATAGGAGCATATGTTGTCTTGAAACGAATTGGCACACATGATGTGCATCATATTTATACCCCTTCTCATAGACCTTTTGATACATTTATGTTACATTTTTCATACAAAACATTACTTATCCTTCCATTGTGACATCATAAAGAAAGGATAATTTACTATGCAAGCGCACTTTTGGATATCCTTCCGTGTGACATGTGCCAATTCAAAGAGATTGGACCAAAAAGAAGAACAAGAGAAAAAGGGTTCTGCTTCCGTCAGGGACCTTCGTGTGTGTTAAGGAAAGAAAGAAAATGGGAGGGGAGGAAAATAAACTAGAGGGACAAAGAATCGTAGTTGGGGAGCGGGTAGAAGGTGACATTGGATCCCGCCACACATGCGCTCACATGGCGTGAGCAAAGAAGAAGCAGATGCGAGAGAGAGGGAGAAAGGGAGAGGGGGGGAGAGAGAGAGAGAGAGATGTGGGCATACCCTACCGGGCACCCTTTATTACCATACCCATTGCGATCCAACATGGGGTCCACGAGGCCCAAGAAGCATTGGCAGCCTAAACCCACGAACTAGGGGGTGGCACAAGAGCTATCCCATACAAGTGAACCGTAACATGTAACCGGATCGGGGTCTTGAGATATGGCATCCTTTATAATAGCCAGTAGGGATCGACGATGATGAAAACTTGCAACCTGGAGAGAGAGCAACCGTCGAACAGGAACTCTAGATACAATACATCTCCATACCCATCAAGAAACCTCTGTAATCATCATCATCAATCAAGAAACGAAAAGCAGGATGTTGGGTTTTCCCTCCGAGGCCTGAAGCTAAGTAAATTGTGTCCCCTATGTTGGTTGTACGCTGACGAATCCACCAGCGTATTCCTTCCTCAAAACCCAAGTCCATCACCGATGGACATTGTCGTGGTACCCCCACGTTAGAAAGAGAGGGAGAGAGAGAGAGGGAGGGGGAGACGAGGTTGATGCCAACTTCATGATCTAGATCTAGGAAACACTCTTTCATTCCTTCTTTTGTTGATTCACTCTTTGTGGTCATGGTTGTAATGAGAATCATGTAAGAAGAACACTCTTCCCTTCCTCTGAACTCTTCCCTTCCTCCGTTGAATGCTTTATGTTTGATGAGTCGCGTGAGTAAGATCTTGATACTAGTTAATCTTTGAGTTCATGCTTTACTCCAGTTGGTTAGATGCATGTTCCTATATGTTTGTGTGTACCTTGATCTGCCAAGAAAAATATGTTGAGTTTTCAACTAAATTTAGTCATAAAGTTTTATTGGCAGAGTTGTAATTCTAGTGCTAAGTTCTTTTAGTTTAATCCCTATGGAGTACGCGACAAAAAATCCTAATCTACATTTTCATTATTTTTTCTTCGTTACCAAGGATTAATCATTAGAGCAAGCATTAGATCTACAACAAGCATCGATTTGTTGTTGTTGCTTTGGCTTATTTGGGCAATAAGGATCTCACAGGGTGTTGTGATTTAAATGAATTGCTGGGAGAGTTTGCAGGTAATTGTTTCATGCTTCGTAGTTTTAGTGATTTGCTTCATTATGATCTTGAATTAGAGATAACTCTAGGAAGAATGTAGAAAGAAAACAAACATTCAACAGACAAGATGGTTAACGGAGATGAAACGAACACATTGAGGGATCTGTGGATTCCTCCTAATTAAGGATTATATGCAGGAGTTGTTCAACCAACTATCCATGCTAACAATTTTGAAACTAAATCTAGCCTTAATCAACATGGTACATCAATCGAGGTATGTTGGTTCAGTAACAAAGGACCCTCATTTGCACATAACCACATTCCTTGAGTATTGCAACACACTTAAGTGCAATGGAGTGTCGCTAGATGATATCAGGTTGTTATTGTGTCTATTCTTAGTGAAACATTTAACAAAGGCGTGGTTCAACTCACTTCCTCTTCATACGAAAGATACTTGGGAAAACTTGGTTCGAAACCTTCTAGAGAGGTATTTTCCACCAGCTAAAGCACCAGAATTCAAATACAAAATTACCAGGTTCATGCAGTATGTAGGTGAAAGCTTGTATGAGGCTTTGCGGAGATTCAAAATATGACTAGGTTGTGTCCCCGTCATGGCTTAGAGACCTGGATCTTGATTCAAATGTTTACAAAGGTTGACACCCCAAGCAAGAGGATTAGTAGATTCAGCTGCAGGAGGAAGCATAATGAGCAAGACTCTTGATGAAGCGTTTGAGTTGATTGAATACATACGTCTTGGTCAAGTGAAAGAACTTTACCACCTCCTAGATAGCCCTGGAAAAGATCAGTTGAATTCTAATGGTAGCATCACAATTAAGGTGGACATTCTAAGCTTAAAAATGAAAAAATATCATGTCTATTGGAACTAACCCTCCAATACGGGATATAGTGACATATAGCTGTCAAGTATGTGGATAGAGTTACCACCAAACAATATAAGGCTCAATATTCTCTGTTCACAAGAAGCTATAGAGGTGAATTATGCTCAGAATCAAGGACAATTCTTAGGTGTGTATCATCCTTCATGGAGAATTCTTCTCGGTCTCTCCTACAAGCAAACTAGCCGCAACAACAACTGCAAGGGATAATTACAATCAAGGATCAAGGCAGTAGAGCAATCATTTCAACATATCAGTAAACAATATAACTTGCAAGGAAGTTCATCACAATAAATGGAAGAGATAATGAAAATTCAAATAGATTTGATGAATACAATGAATTTAGAGATGGTAAGCATGAAATATTTGGTGAAGCAACTATCCTCATCAAAGGAGAATTTTGTTGCAATGCAAACATTAAATCTGAGAGAAGGCAATCTAACCATAAAAACAGAGGCCAGCCAAAACATAATGTGGAGTTGTCCCAACTATTTCAGTTGAAGGAGTGAGTGGTGTGACCACTAGATCTGGAAAAGCATCAATTTCAGTGGAAGTTAGGATAGAGAAAATAGGGATTTTAGAAGAAAAAAACACTAATATATGTAGCACCACCACTAAGGAATAATTTCAATGAAGGATAAATTCAATAGAGAACAATGCATGAGATAGAGAAAGAGACAGCTCTAGTAATTAACACCTTGCGAGCAAAAACTGTTACTCTGTAGTCATGAAACAATAAACAAGAGGAGAGTCCCATTCCTTGAAACACTAGAAAAGACACAAGTAGGATAAAAAAATTAACAAAATTTTGGAGGCCATGAAAGAAGTTCAAGTAACAATACCAGTATTTGATGCTGCTGCAGGGGCATCACCAACATTGAAACTGGGAGAAGAGAAAGTGGTATTCAACATGAGGCATTCAACACACTTAGGTCAAGAAATAAGCCAATGCCACAGAATTGATACTTTGTGTCAATGCATCTGTGAAAAATATCAGGGAAAACAGAAGATAAATGAGCACATAAGGGAAACCAAGTGATATGAATAAAATAGCATCATTCCATGAAATAACAATGTAGCATATGTTTATGTAAAAAGAATAAAATAAAAAAAATTAGTCAAGGAAGTAGTATAACTAAATCCTTTGCCACCACATCTGGAATATGAATACCCGAGAGAAGATAAAAAACTTCCATGTTATTGTCTGCTCAGACCTTAATGAAGATAAATTCCATAAATTGCTTAGAATCCTAAAAACATAATAGGGTACTCATGTAGACATGATAGGCATAAACCCTAGTATATGCACACATGGGATTTATCTTGAAGAAGGAAGCAAGAGAACACGAGAGCACCAAAGGAGACTCAAGCCTACTCTGAAAGAAGTTGTGAAAAAGGAAATAATGAAGTTGATGTCAACCAAGAACAACTATCCAATATCAGATAGTGAGCGGGTGATTCCTATCCATTCCAGATCCGTCTGTACCCGTGGTCACTAAACTTACAATACGTTTTCATCGAAACTTCTTTTCTAACCTTGTTCGCCGTACCGGTGGGAGGTACGGACATTTATGCCCGTACGGCCGGTCGTTAAAGTTACAAAAGATTTCTCTTCGTTTTTGATCTTAAGTATAAAAAAACATTTTCGCCGCCTTTCTTATGTCGGTAAACCAGTACGGGCAGACGGTATGTGATACGTCTCCGACGTATCGATAATTTCTTATGTTCCATGCCACATTATTGATGTTATCTACATGTTTTATGCACACTTTATGTCATATTCGTGCATTTTCTGGAACTAACCTATTAACAAGATGCCGAAGTGCCGATTCTTTGTTTTCTGCTGTTTTTGGTTTCAGAAATCCTAGTAAGGAAATATTCTCGGAATTGGACGAAATCAACGCCCAGGGGCCTATTTTTCCACGAAGCTTCCAGAAGTCCGAAGACGAAACGAAGTGGGGCCACAGGGTGCCCAAACCCTAGGGCGGCGCGGCCCCCCCCTTGGCCGCGCCGCCCTGTCATCTGGGGCCCCTGTGCCCCCTCCTGACTTGCCCTTCCGCCTACTTAAAGCCTCCGTGACGAAACCCCCAGTACCGAGAGCCACGATACGGAAAACCTTCCGAGACGCCGCCAACGCCGATCCCATCTCGGGGGATCCAGGAGATCGCCTCCGACACCCTGCCGGAGAGGGGAATCATCTCCCGGAGGACTCTACGCCGCCATGGTCGCCTCCGGTGTGATGTGTGAGTAGTCTACCCCTGGACTATGGGTCCATAGCAGTAGCTAGATGGTTGTCTTCTCCCCATTGTGCTATCATTGTCGGATCTTGTGAGCTACCTAACATGATCAAGATCATCTATCTGTAATTCTATATGTTGCGTTTGTTGGGATCCGATGAATAGAGAATACTTGTTATGTTGATTATCAAAGTTATATCTACGTGTTGTTTATGATCTTGCATGCTTTCCATTACTAGTAGATGCTCTGGCCAAGTAGATGCTTGTAACTCCAAGAGGGAGTACTTATGCTCGATAGTGGGTTCATGCCTGCATTGACACACAGGACGGTGTGAGAAAGTTCTAAGGTTGTGTTGTGCTGTTGCCACTAGGGATAAAACATTGATGCTATGTCTAAGGATGTAGTTGTTGATTACATTACGCACCATACTTAATGCAATTGTCTGTTGCTTTGCAACTTAATACTGGAGGGGGTTCGGATGATAACACGAAGGTGGACTTTTTAGGCATAGATGCAGTTGGATGGCGGTCTATGTACTTTGTCGTAATGCCCAATTAAATCTCACTATACTCATCATGATATGTATGTGCATGGTCATGCTCTCTTTATTTGTCAATTGCCCAACTGTAATTTGTTCACCCAACATGTTGTTTATCTTATGGGAGAGACACCTCTAGTGAACTGTGGACCCCAGTCCAATTCTCTTTACTGAAATACAATCTACTGCAATACTTGTTCTACTGTTTTCTGCAAACAATCATCTTCCACACAATACGGTTAATCCTTTGTTACAGCAAGCCGGTGAGATTGACAACCTCACTTTGTTTCGTTGGGGCAAAGTACTTTGGTTGTGTTGTGCAGGTTCCACGTTGGCGCCGGAATCCCTGGTGTTGCGCCGCACTACATCCCGCCGCCATCAACCTTCAACGTGCTTCTTGACTCCTACTGGTTCGATAAACCTTGGTTTCTTGCGAGGAAACTTGCTGCTGTACGCATCACACCTTCCACTTGGGGTTCCCAACGAGCGTGTGCTTTACGCGTCATCAAGCTAAATTTCTGGCGCCGTTGCCGGGGAGATCAAAACACGCTGCAAGGGGAGTCTCCACTTCTCAATCTCTCTACTTTGTTTTTGTCTTGCTTAGTTTTATTTACTACTTTGTTTGCTGCACTAAATCAAAATACAAAAAAATTAGTTGCTAGTTTTACTTTACTTGCTATCTTGTTTGCTATATCAAAAACACAAAAAAATTAGTTTACTTGCATTTACTTTATCTAGTTTGCTTTATTTACTGTTGCTAAAATGGCCAACCCTGAAAATACTAAGTTGTGTGACTTCACAACCACAAATAATAATGATTTCTTATGCACACCTATTGCTCCACCTGCTACTACAGCAGAATTCTTTGAAATTAAACACTGCTTTCTTGAATCTTGTTATGCGAGAGCAATTTTAAGTGTTAGTTCTGATGATGCTACTGCCCATCTTAATAATTTTGTTGAACTATGTGAAATGCAAAAATATAAAGATGTAGATGGTGATATTATTAAACTAAAATTGTTCCCTTTCTCATTAAGAGGAAGAGCTAAAGATTGGTTGCTATCTCTGCCTAAGAATAGTATTGATTCATGGACTAAATGCAAGGATGCTTTTATTGGTAGATATTATCCCCCTGCTAAAATTATATCTTTGAGGAGTAGCATAATGAATTTTAAACAATTAGATACTGAACATGTTGCTCAAGCTTGGGAAAGAATGAAATCTCTGGTTAAAAATTGCCCAACCCATGGACTGACTACTTGGATGATCATCCAAACCTTCTATGCAGGACTAAATTTTTCTTCACGGAATTTATTGGATTCAGCTGTTGGAGGTACCTTTATGTCCATCACTCTTGGTGAGGCAACAAAGCTTCTTGATAATATGATGATCAATTACTCTGAATGGCACACGGAAAGAGCTCCACAAGGTAAGAAGGTAAATTCTGTCGAAGAAACCTCTTCCTTGAGTGATAAGATTGATGCTATTATGTCTATGCTTGTGAATGATAGGACTAATATTGATCCTAATAATGTTCCATTAGCTTCATTGGTTGCACAAGAAGAACATGTTGATGTAAACTTCATTAAAAATAATAATTTCAACAACAATGCTTACCGGAACAATTCTAGTAACAACTATAGGCCATATCCTTATAATAATGGCAACGGCTATGGTAATTCTTATGGGAATTCTTACAACAATAATAGGAGTTCACCCCCTGGACTTGAAGCCATGCTTAAAGAATTTATTAGTACACAAACTGCTTTTAACAAATCTGTTGAAGAAAAGCTTGGGAAAATTGATATACTTGCTTCTAAAGTCGATAGTCTTGCTGCTGATGTTGATCTTTTGAAATCAAAAGTTTTGCCTAATGAGAATCATCATAATAAAATTGTTACTACAGCAAATGCCATTCAAGTTAGAATTAATGAGAATATAAGATTAATGGCTGAACTGCGTGCTAGGTGGGATAGAGAAGAAAATGAAAAACTAGCTAAAGAGAAGAATGTAGCTAAAGTTTGGACTATTACCACCACTAGTAATGTTAATGCTACACATGTTGCTGCACCTCCTACTAATACTAATAAAAGAATTGGTGTTAGCAATGTTTCCACTTCTAATGCAAAGCGCGAAAAACTGCACAGCTGCTAAAACTGCTGAAACTGCACTGTGATAAAGCTGCTGAAATTTTTTCCAACATTGGGGATGATGATCCCATTGCTTTAGATTATAATGGTTTGAATTTTGATGATTGCCACATCTCTGAAGTTATAAAGTTCTTGCAAAAACTTGCTAAAAGTCCTAATGCTAGTGCTATAAATTTGGCCTTTACACATCATATTACAAATGCTCTCATAAAAGCTAGAGAAGAGAAACTAGAGCGCGAAGCCTCTATTCCTAAAAAGCTAGAGGATGGTTGGGAGCCCATCATTAAGATGAAGGTTAAAGATTTTGATTGTAATGCTTTATGTGATCTTGGTGCAAGTATTTCTGTTATGCCTAAGAAAATTTATAATATGCTTGACTTGCCACCGCTGAAAAATTGTTATTTGGATGTTAATCTTGCTGATCATTCTACAAAGAAACCTTTGGGGAAAGTTGATAATGTTCGCATTACCGTTAACAATAACCTTGTCCCCGTTGATTTTGTTGTCTTGGATATTGAATGCAATGCATCTTGTCCCATTATATTGGGAAGACCTTTTCTTCGAACTGTTGGTGCTATCATTGATATGAAGGAAGGTAATATAAAATATCAATTTCCTCTCAAGAAAGGTATGGAACACTTACCTAGAAAGAGAATGAAGTTACCTTTTGATTCTATTATGAGAACAAATTATGATGTTGACACTTCGTCTTTCGATAATACTTGATGCACACTTTCTGCGCCTAGCTGAAAGGCGTTAAAGAAAAGCGCTTATGGGAGACAACCCATGTTTTTACCTACAGTACTTTGTTTTTATTTTGTGTCTTGGAAGTTGTTTACTACTGTAGCAACCTCTCCTTATCTTAGTTTTGTATTTAGTTGTGCCAAGTTAAGCCGTTGATAGAAAAGTAAGTACTAGATTTGGATTACTGCGCAGTTCCAGATTTCTTTGCTGTCACGAATCTGGGTCTACCTCCCTGTAGGTAGCTCAGAAAATTAAGCCAATTTACGTGAATGATCCTCAGATATGTACGCAACTTTCATTCAATTTGAGCATTTTCATTTGAGCAAGTCTGGTGCCATTTTAAAATTCGTCAATACGAACTGTTCTGTTTTGACAGATTCTGCCTTTTATTTCGCATTGCCTCTTTTGCTATGTTGGATGAATTTCTTTGATCCACTAATGTCCAGTAGCATTATGCAATGTCCAGAAGTGTTAAGAATGATTGTGTCACCTCTGAATATGTTAATTTTTATTGTGCACTAACCCTCTAATGAGTTGTTTCGAGTTTGGTGTGGAGGAAGTTTTCAAGGATCAAGAGAGGAGTATGATGCAACATGATCAAGGAGAGTGAAAGCTCTAAGCTTGGGGATGCCCCGGTGGTTCACCCCTGCATATATTAAGAAGACTCAAGCGTCTAAGCTTGGGGATGCCCAAGGCATCCCCTTCTTCATCGACAATATTATCAGGTTCCTCCCCTGAAACTATATTTTTATTCCATCACATCTTATGTGCTTTTTCTTGGAGCGTCGATTTGTTTTTGTTTTTTTTTTGTTTTGTTTGAATAAAATGGATCCTAGCATTCACCTTATGGGAGAGATACACGCTCCGCTGTAGCATATGGACAAGTATGTCCTTGGTTTCTACTCATAGTATTCATGGCGAAGTTTCTCCTTCGTTAAATTGTTATATGGTTGGAATTGGAAAATGATACATGTAGTAATTGCTATAAAAGTCTTGGGTAATGTGATACTTGGCAATTGTTGTGCTCATGTTTAAGCTCTTGCATCATATACTTTGCACCCATTAATGAAGAAATACATAGAGCATGCTAAAATTTGGTTTGCATATTTGGTTTCTCTAAGGTCTAGATAATTTCTAGTATTGAGTTTGAACAACAAGGAAGACGGTGTAGAGTCTTATAATGTTTTCAATATGTCTTTTATGTGAGTTTTGCTGCACCGGTTCATCCTTGTGTTTGTTTCAAATAAGCCTTGCTAGCCTAAACCTTGTATCGAGAGGGAATACTTCTCATGCATCCAAAATACTTGAGCCAACCACTATGCCATTTGTGTCCACCATACCTACCTACTACATGGTATTTTCCGCCATTCCAAAGTAAATTGCTTGAGTGCTACCTTTAAAATTCCATCATTCACCTTTGCAATATATAGCTCATGGGACAAATAGCTTAAAAACTATTGTGGTATTGAATATGTAATTATGCACTTTATCTCTTATTAAGTTGCTTGTTGTGCGATAACCATGTTCACTGGGGACGCCATCAACTACTCATTGTTGAATTTTATGTGAGTTGCTATGCATGTCTGTCTTGTCTGAAGTAAGAGAGATCTACCACCTTATGGTTAAGCATGCATAATGTTAGAGAAGAACATTGGGCCGCTAACTAAAGCCATGATCCATGGTGGAAGTTTCAGTTTTGGACATATATCCTCAATCTCAAATGAGAAAATTATTAATTGTTGTTACATGCTTATGCATAAAAGAGGAGTCCATTATCTGTTGTCTATGTTGTCCCGGTATGGATGTCTAAGTTGAAGAATAATCAATAGCGAGAAATCCAATGCGAGCTTTCTCCTTAGACCTTTGTACAGGCGGCATAGAGGTACCCCTTTGTGACACTTGGTAAAAACATGTGCATTGTGATGATCCGGTAGTCCAAGCTAATTAGGACAAGGTGCGGGCACTATTAGTACACTATGCATGAGGCTTGCAACTTATAAGATATAATTTACATGATGCATATGCTTTATTACTACCGTTGACAAAATTGTTTCATGTTTTCAAAATCAAAGCTCTAGCACAAATATAGCAATCGATGCTTTTCCTCTATGGAGGACCATTCTTTTACTTTCAATGTTGAGTCAGTTCACCTATTTCTCTCCACCTCAAGAAGCAAACACTTGTGTGAACTGTGCATTGATTCCTACATATTTGCTTATTGCACTTATTATATTACTCTATGTTGACAATATCCATGAGATATACATGTTACAAGTTGAAAGCAACCGCTGAAACTTAATCTTCTTTTGTGTTGCTTCAATGCTTTTACTTTGAATTATTGCTTTATGAGTTAACTCTTATGCAAGACTTATTGATGCTTGTCTTGAAGTGCTATTCATGAAAAGTCTTTGCTTTATGATTCACTTGTTTACTCATGTCATATACATTGTTTTGATCGCTGCATTCACTACATATGCTTTACAAATAGTATGATCAAGATTATGATGGCATGTCACTCCAGAAATTATACGTGTTATCGTTTTACCTGCTCGGGACGAGCGAGAACTAAGCTTGGGGATGCTGATATGTCTCAGACGTATCGATAATTTCTTATGTTCCATGCCACATTATTGATGTTATCTACATGTTTTATGCACACTTTATGTCATATTCGTGCATTTTCTGGAACTAACCTATTAACAAGATGCCGAAGTGCCGATTCTTTGTTTTCTGCTGTTTTTGGTTTCAGAAATCCTAGTAAGGAAATATTCTCGGAATTGGACGAAATCAACGCCCGGGGGCCTATTTTTCCACGAAGCTTCCGGAAGTCCGAAGACGAAGCGAAGTGGGGCCACGGGGTGCCCAAACCCTAGGGCGGCGCGGCCCCCCTTGGCCGCGCCGCCTGTCATCATCTGAGGCCCCTGTGCCCCTCTCGACTTGCCCTTCCGCCTACTTAAAGCCTCAGTGTGAAACCCCCGGTACCAAGAGCCACGATACGGAAAACCTTCCAGAGACGCCGCCAACGCCGATCCCATCTCGGGGGATCCAGGGAGATCGCCTCCGGCACCTGCCGGAGAGGGGAATCATCTCCCGGAGGATCTACGCCGCCATGGTCGCCTCCGGTGTGATGTGTGAGTAGTCTACCCCTGGACTATGGGTCCATAGCAGTAGCTAGATGGTTGTCTTCTCCCCATTGTGCTATCATTGTCGGATCTTGTGAGCTGCCTAACATGATCAAGATCATCTATCTGTAATTCTATATGTTGCGTTTGTTGGGATCCGATGAATAGAGAATACTTGTTATGTTGATTATCAAAGTTATATCTACGTGTTGTTTATGATCTTGCATGCTTTCCGTTACTAGTAGATGCTCTGGCCAAGTAGATGCTTGTAACTCCAAGAGGGAGTACTTATGCTCGATAGTGGGTTCATGCCTGCATTGACACAGGACGATGTGAGAAAGTTCTAAGGTTGTGTTGTGCTGTTGCCACTAGGGATAAAACATTGATGCTATGTCTAAGGATGTAGTTGTTGATTATATTACGCACCATACTTAATGCAATTGTCTGTTGCTTTGCAACTTAATACTGGAGGGGGTTCGGATGATAACCTGAAGGTGGACTTTTTAGGCATAGATGCAGTTGGATGGCGGTCTATGTACTTTGTCGTAATGCCCAATTAAATCTCACTATACTCATCATCATATGTATGTGCATGGTCATGCTCTCTTTATTTGTCAATTGCCCAACTGTAATTTGTTCACCCAACATGCTGTTTATCTTATGGGAGAGACACCTCTAGTGAACTGTGGACCCCAGTCCAATTCTCTTTACTGAAATACAATCTACTGCAATACTTGTTCTACTGTTTTCTGCAAACAATCATCTTCCACACAATACGGTTAATCCTTTGTTACAGCAAGCCGGTGAGATTGACAACCTCACTGTTTCATTGGGGCAAAGTACTTTGGTTGTGTTGTGCAGGTTCCACGTTGGCGCCGGAATCCCTGGTGTTGCGCCGCACTACATCCCGCCGCCATCAACCTTCAACGTGCTTCTTGACTCCTACTGGTTCGATAAACCTTGGTTTCTTACTGAGGGAAACTTGCTGCTGTACGCATCACACCTTCCACTTGGGGTTCCCAACGAGCGTGTGCTTTATGCGTCATCAGTATGGTGTAAACCCCCCGTACCAAACTCTCGAACCGACTTTGTTTGTTTTGAATTTTGGCAGGACGTCGGGTACGGGCGGATGGTACGGTCTGCGCCCGTACCTCGAACTGCAGTGCTGCCCAGAATTTCCTTTTCAAGTTTATATCTTTCCAATTTGTTGAGATTCTTTTTTTGTGCGACCACAACTTTAATTTGACGAGTTTTTCCTCTTCATAACCCCTCATAACTCATGTACTAGTCTTTTCTCATATTCTAACAGATCTCATCCAAGCTTACCACAATCCCTATAGCCGCAATCATGTCTCATCCTTGGAGCATCGCTTCCTCAGCCTATGGTAAGCAAGGCACCCCCGATGCCTTGAAGAAGGATGCTACAAGGGAGAAGGAGGCGGAACGATGGAGGGACGAAAGTGACCCAGAAGAAGGTTTCAAGCTGAGAGAGAAGATCATTGGAGGTCGTAGAGCTTTTGGTTTGGTTGTAGGTAAGGATGATGAGTGTGATGAAATCGATATGAGAATCAACGAGGATGAGGGGTTGTTGAAAGGATCGTATGCCGCACCTAGAGGGGGGTGAATAGGTGCTAACCAATTTTTAGTTCTTTTTCAATTTAGGCTTGACACAAAGGTAATTTCTCTAGATATGCAACTATGTGAATTTACCTATATGACAAGGTTGACAACTAAGCAAGATATAACTACGCAATATATATAGAGAGATATAAAGGATAGAGGTAACCGAGAGTGGAGCACACGGAGACACGGAGTTGATTCCCGTAGTTCCCTTCCTTTGCAAGAAGGTACGTCTATGTTTGGAGGAGTGTGGTTGCTACGAAAGCCAAACCAACGCCATGAAGGCTTCACTCAGGTCTCCGGTGAGCAACGCCACGAAGGCCTAGCCCACTCCCACTAAGGGATTTCCTCAAGGCGGAAATCGGGCCTTTACAAAGTTCATGGGGCACACATCCACAACCAAATTGGAGGCTCCCAAATCTGTAACAACACAACAATCAACAAGCGAACAACTAGGGATCCAAAGAGGAACACTAGCAAGGGGGCCCTCAAGCATATGAGGGGGAAATGAAGAACGCTTCGGTGAGGATGTAGATCGAGGTCTTCTCATTCGAATCTCCAAAGATCAAGAGCTTTTGTTGGGTGGAGGAGAAGATCTTGTGAATCTTATGTTCTTGTTGGTGGCTCTAATGGTGGTGAAGCTTGGCAGATTTTTGGTCCAATGATTGAGCAACTTGTCCCAATGGAGAAGAGAGCTATTTATATGAGTGGGGCTTTCAGATCTGACCGTTATGGATGTTTTTCAGTAACACCGGAAGTTCCGGCTAGGGGGGGGGGGCGGAAGTTCCGGCTCGATGCCTTCGCACCAGTCCAGCTGAAGACAGAGCGAGGGCGGAACTAGGGCGGAACTTCTGGTGACCGGAAGTTCCGGCCAAGTTCCGGCCTACTTCCGAAAACCCGAGAAAACCATACTGGACATACTGAGGCACAAATGTCTGGTTTCGGGAACTTGCCCAAAAGTTGGGCGGAAGTTCCGCTTACCGAAACTTCCGGCCAACTGCGCCGGAACTTCCGGCCAGCGAACGTCGAGCTTCAACGTGAGGGGCACTGAGGATCTGCTGAGAGGAGTATCTGGGCGAAAGTTCCGCCTGAAGGGGCCGGAACTTCTGCCAGAAGAGAAAAACCAGCAGTTGCTTCAGTTTTGTCATTCCAATTCACCAGCCATGTTTATATTGTTAGACCATGTACCTGTCTACATCAACACACATAAATATATACCTATTGTTGACATCAAACACACAAAACCCAAGAGGGCGGGAAATGTTCTTTCAATCTCCCCCTTTTTGGTGTTTGATGACAACACAAGTATTTGCAAGTAATACCCAATGTAAACAACAAGTATGTGAGAGATATAGAGGAGCTCCCCCTATTTATGAGCATTAACACATAAGAAGCTCCCCCTATATCTTGCATCCATCTTCCATGGGTTAGCAATACAACATAGTGATAACCATATATATAGATAGATCATGCACACATAGATATCCATAGAAGACTCACATACGGAGTTTACCATACACATAGATAAGGTTCACAAACCACATAAAAACTAGGAACATAGTTCGACACCACATAGATAAATGGAATCACAAGCGATAAATATCAAAGACAACACGAGCTTGTGACTCCCCCATGCAAATACCCAACGGAGAGCAACCTAATAAGGTCTCACTCTCCCCCTTTGGCACCAAGGCACCAAAAAGGGACATGAGGAACTACACGTCCCAAGGGTCGGCATTAGCCTAGCCAGGAGGAAGATCCGATGGAGCGTCGGGGTGAGGTGGAGTGTGAGGAGGAGGCTCGATCTCGAGACCATTGATACGTCTCCGACGTATCGATAATTTCTTATGTTCCATGCCACATTATTGATGTTATCTACATGTTTTATGCACACTTTATGTCATATTCGTGCATTTTCTGGAACTAACCTATTAACAAGATGCCGAAGTGCCGATTCTTTGTTTTCTGCTGTTTTTGGTTTCAGAAATCCTAGTAAGGAAATATTCTCGGAATTGGACGAAATCAAAGCCCAGGGGCCTATTTTCTCATGAAGCTTCCAGAAGTCCGAAGGAGAGACGAAGAGGGGCCACGGAGGGGCCACACTATAGGGCGGCGCGGCCCCCCCCCCCTTGGCCGCGCCGGCCTGTAGTGTGGGGCCCCCGTGCCGCCTCTTGACCTGCCCTTTCGCCTATAAAAAGTCTCCGTGACGAAAACCCCGATCTGAGAACCACGATACGGAAAACCTTCCGGAGACGCCGCCGCCGCCGATCCCATCTCGGGGGATCCAGAGATCGCCTCCGGCACCACTGCCGGAGAGGGGAATCATCTCCCGGAGGACTCTACGCCGCCATGGTCGCCTCCGGTGTGATGTGTGAGTAGTCTACCCCTGGACTATGGGTCCATAGCAGTAGCTAGATGGTTGTCTTCTCCCCATTGTGCTATCATTGTCGGATCTTGTGAGCTGCCTAACATGATCAAGATCATCTATCTGTAATTCTATATGTTGCGTTTGTTGGGATCCGATGAATAGAGAATACTTGTTATGTTGATTATCAAAGCTATGCTTATGTGTTGTTTATGATCTTGCATGCTCTCCGTTATTAGTAGATGCTCTGGCCAAGTTGATGCTAGTAACTCCAAGAGGGAGTATTTATGCTCGATAGTGGGTTCATGCCTCTGTGAATGCGGAGGAGTGACAAGAACCACTAAGGTTATGGATGTGCTTTGTTGCCACTAGGGATAAAACATTAGTGCTATGTTCAAGGATGTAGTCACTAGTTACATTACGCGCAATACTTAATGCAATTGTCTGTTGTTAGCAACTTAATACTGGAGGGGGTTCGGATGATAACCTGAAGGTGGACTTTTTAGGCATAGATGCAGTTGGATGACGGTCTATGTACTTTGTCGTAATGCCCAATTAAATCTCACTATACTCATCATGATATGTATGTGCATGGTCATGCTCTCTTTATTTGTCAATTGCCCAACTGTAATTTGTTCACCCAACATGCTGTTCGTCTTATGGGAGAGACACCTCTAGTGAACTGTGGACCCCAGTCCAATTCTCTATACTGAAATACAATCTACTGCAATACTTGTTCTACTGTTTTCTGCAAACAATCATCTTCCACACAATACGGTTAATCCTTTGTTACAGCAAGCCGGTGAGATTGACAACCTCACTGTTTCGTTGGGGCAAAGTACTTTGGTTGTGTTGTGCAGGTTCCACGTTGGCGCCGGAATCCCTGGTGTTGCGCCGCACTACATCCCGCCGCCATCAACCTTCAACGTGCTTCTTGGCTCCTCCTGGTTCGATAAACCTTGGTTTCTTTCTGAGGGAAAACTTGCTGCTGTGCGCGTCATACCTTCCTCTTGGGGTTCCCAACGAACGTGTGAGTTACACGCCATCAAGCTCTTTTTCTGGCGCCGTTGCCGGGGAGATCAAGACACGCTGCAAGGGGAGTCTCCACTTCTCAATCTCTTTACTTTGTTTTTGTCTTGCTTAGTTTTATTTACTATTTTGTTTGCTGCACTAAATCAAAATACAAAAAAATTAGTTGCTAGTTTTACTTTATTTGCTATCTTGTTTACTATATCAAAAACACAAAAAAATTAGTTACTTGCATTTACTTTACTTATTTCATCATGTTTCCTTTTAATTTTACCACAAAAGACATACCGGTAGGACACGGGTCTATAGTTGGGAGAAATAATATAGAAGAATTTTTCAACCATGTTAGTACCATTGAAAATTTTGAGGATAGACACTTGGTAGACCTTGCGCCTACTTATGAAATTGCTGCTGCTGCTTTAGTTTGCATGATGGAAACTAAATTTGTTAATCTCAATCCTATAATCCAACACATGTTTCTCATGCTAGGTGATATGGAAGAAGGGGAAAAGAAAGATTTTGTATTAGAAACCCTTCTTAGAGAATTTGGTGGTCTAGCAAGAGAAGCTAGAAAGGTGTTTGCTAAATTTAATATGCTTGGTTCTCCTACTAATTTTGTTAGTCTCCTTGAAAAGATGGATATGGATAGAATAAGATACACTAATAATATTAATGATGGAGGGGAGATCAAAGCACCAATACCATGTAAGCTCCTAGCTATGAATGATGCACTAGAAAATAACTATGCTTGGCTTGTTCCTGAAAATTTGTTTGATGAGAGTAGCACGCCTAAGACTAATGAAAAGGGAGATGCTAAAACTTATGTATCTAATATACTATGCCTAGTTGAGAAAAGCCCACACCCCGCTGTAGAAGTACCACCCTTCGATAATACTTGATACACACTTTCTGCGCCTAGCTGAAAGGCGTTAAAGAAAAGCGCTTATGGGAGACAACCCATGTTTTTACCTACAGTACTTTGTTTTTATTTTGTGTCTTGGAAGTTGTTTACTACTGTAGCAACCTCTCCTTATCTTAGTTTTGTGTTTTGTTGTGCCAAGTTAAGCCGTTGATAGAAAAGTAAGTACTAGATTTGGATTACTGCGCAGTTCCAGATTTCTTTGCTGTCACGAATCTGGGTCCTTATCCCTGTAGGTAGCTCAGAAAATTAAGCCAATTTACGTGCATGATCCTCAGATATGTACGCAACTTTCATTAAATTTGAGCATTTTCATTTGAGCAAGTCTGGTGCCATTTTAAATTTCGTCAATACGAACTGTTCTGTTTTGACAGATTCTGCCTTTTATTTCGCATTGCCTCTTTCGCTATGTTGGATGAATTTCTTTGATCCACTAATGTCCAGTAGCATTATGCAATGTCCAGAAGTGTTAAGAATGATTGTGTCACCTCTGAATATGTCAATTTATAATGTGCACTAACCCTCTAATGAGTTGTTTCGAGTTTGGTGTGGAGGAAGTTTTCAAGGATCAAGAGAGGAGTATGATGCAACATGATCAAGGAGAGTGAAAGCTCTAAGCTTGGGGATGCCCCGGTGGTTCACCCCTGCATATATCAAGAAGACTCAAGCGTCTAAGCTTGGGGATGCCCAAGGCATCCCCTTCTTCATCGACAACATTATCAGGTTCCTCCCCTGAAACTATATTTTTATTCCATCACATCTTATGTGCTTTTTTCTTGGAGCGTCGGTTTGTTTTTGTTTTTATTTTGTTTGAATAAAATGGATCCTAGCATTCACTTTATGGGAGAGAGACACGCTCCGCTGTAGCATATGGACAAGTATGTCCTTGGTTTCTACTCATAGTATTCATGGCGAAGTTTCTCCTTCGTTAAATTGTTATATAGTTGGAATTGGAAAATGATACATGTAGTAATTGCTATAAATGTCTTGGGTAATGTGATACTTGGCAATTGTTGTGCTCATGATTAAGCTCTTGCATCATATGCTTTGCACCCATTAATGAAGAAATACATAGAGCATGCTAAAATTTGGTTTGCATATTTGGTTTCTCTAAGGTCTAGATAATTTCTAGTATTGAGTTTGAACAACAAGGAAGACGGTGTAGAGTCTTATAATGTTTTCAATATGTCTTTTATGTGAGTTTTGCTGCACCGGTTCATCCTTGTGTTTGTTTCAAATAAGCCTTGCTAGCCTAAACCTTGTATCGAGAGGGAATACTTCTCATGCATCCAAAATACTTGAGCCAACCACTATGCCATTTGTGTCCACCATACCTACCTACTACATGGTATTTTCCGCCATTCCAAAGTAAATTGCTTGAGTGCTACCTTTAAAATTCCATCATTCACCTTTGCAATATATAGCTCATGGGACAAATAGCTTAAAAACTATTGTGGTATTGAATATGTAATTATGCACTTTATCTCTTATTAAGTTGCTTGTTGTGCGATAACCATGTTTACTGGGGACGCCATCAACTATTCATTGGTTGAATTTCATGTGAGTTGCTATGCATGTTCATCTTGTCTGAAGTAAGGGCGATCTACACTGAGTTGAATGGTTTGAGCATGCATATTGTGAGAGAAGAACATTGGGCCGCTAACTAAAGCCATGATCCATGGTGGAAGTTTCAGTTTTGGACAAACATCCTCAAATCTCTAATGAGAAAAGAATTAATGGTTGTTGAATGCTTAAGCATTAAAAGAGGAGTCCATTATCTGTTGTCTATGTTGTCCCGGTATGGATGTCTAAGTTGAGAATAATCAAAAGCGAGAAATCCAAATGCGAGCTTTCTCCTTAGACCTTTGTACAGGCGGCATAGAGGTACCCCTTTGTGATACTTGGTTAAAGCATATGTATTGCGGTGATAATCCAGGTAGTCCAAGCTAATTAGGACAAGGTGCGGGCACTATTGGTACACTATGCATGAGGCTTGCAACTTATAAGATATAATTTACATGATGCATATGCTTTATTACTACCGTTGACAAAATTGTTTCATGTTTTCAAAATCAAAGCTCTAGCACAAATATAGCAATCGATGCTTTTCCTCTATGAGGACCATTCTTTTACTTTCAATGTTGAGTCAGTTCACCTATTTCTCTCCACCTCAAGAAGCAAACACTTGTGTGAACTATGCATTGATTCCTACATACTTGCTTATTGCACTTATTATATTACTCTATGTTGACAATATCCATGAGATATACATGTTACAAGTTGAAAGCAACCGCTGAAACTTAATCTTCTTTTGTGTTGCTTCAATGCTTTTACTTTGAATTATTGCTTTATGAGTTAACTCTTATGCAAGACTTATTGATGCTTGTCTTGAAGTGCTATTCATGAAAAGTCTTTGCTATATGATTCACTTGTTTACTCATGTCATATACATTGTTTTGATCGCTGCATTCATTACATATGCTTTACAAATAGTATGATCAAGATTATGATGGCATATCACTCCAGAAATTATCTGTGTTATCGTTTTACCTGCTCGGGACGAGCAGAACTAAGCTTGGGGATGCTGATACGTCTCTGACGTATCGATAATTTCTTATGTTCCATGCCACATTATTGATGTTATCTACATGTTTTATGCACACTTTATGTCATATTCGTGCATTTTCTGGAACTAACCTATTAACAAGATGCCGAAGTGCCGATTCTTTGTTTTCTGCTGTTTTGGTTTCAGAAATCCTAGTAAGGAAATATTCTCGGAATTGGACGAAATCAAAGCCCAGGGGCCTATTTTCTCACGAAGCTTCCAGAAGTCCGAAGGAGAGACGAAGAGGGGCCACGGAGGGGCCACACTATAGGGCGGCGCGGCCCCCCCTTGGCCGCGCCGGCCTGTAGTGTGGGGCCCCCGTGCCGCCTCTTGACCTGCCCTTTCGCCTATAAAAAGTCTCCGTGACGAAAACCCCAGTACCGAGAACCACGATACGGAAAACCTTCCAGAGACGCCGCCGCCGCCGATCCCATCTCGGGGGATCCAGGAGATCGCCTCCGGCACCCTGCCGGAGAGGGGAATCATCTCCCGGAGGACTCTACGCCGCCATGGTCACCTCCGGTGTGATGTGTGAGTAGTCTACCCCTGGACTATGGGTCCATAGCAGTAGCTAGATGGTTGTCTTCTCCCCATTGTGCTATCATTGTCGGATCTTGTGAGCTGCCTAACATGATCAAGATCATCTATCTGTAATTCTATATGTTGCGTTTGTTGGGATCCGATGAATAGAGAATACTTGTTATGTTGATTATCAAAGCTATGCTTATGTGTTGTTTATGATCTTGCATGCTCTCCGTTATTAGTAGATGCTCTGGCCAAGTTGATGCTAGTAACTCCAAGAGGGAGTATTTATGCTCGATAGTGGGTTCATGCCTCTGTGAATCTGGAGGAGTGACAAGAACCACTAAGGTTATGGATGTGCTGTTGCCACTAGGGATAAAACATTAGTGCTATGTTCAAGGATGTAGTCACTAGTTACATTACGCGCAATACTTAATGCAATTGTCTGTTGTTAGCAACTTAATACTGGAGGGGGTTCGGATGATAACCTGAAGGTGGACTTTTTAGGCATAGATGCAGTTGGATGACGGTCTATGTACTTTGTCGTAATGCCCAATTAAATCTCACTATACTCATCATGATATGTATGTGCATGGTCATGCTCTCTTTATTTGTCAATTGCCCAACTGTAATTTGTTCACCCAACATGCTGTTCGTCTTATGGGAGAGACACCTCTAGTGAACTGTGGACCCCAGTCCAATTCTCTATACTGAAATACAATCTACTGCAATACTTGTTCTACTGTTTTCTGCAAACAATCATCTTCCACACAATACGGTTAATCCTTTGTTACAGCAAGCCGGTGAGATTGACAACCTCACTGTTTCGTTGGGGCAAAGTACTTTGGTTGTGTTGTGCAGGTTCCACGTTGGCGCCGGAATCCCTGGTGTTGCGCCGCACTACATCCCGCCGCCATCAACCTTCAACGTGCTTCTTGGCTCCTCCTGGTTCGATAAACCTTGGTTTCTTTCTGAGGGAAAACTTGCTGCTGTGCGCATCATACCTTCCTCTTGGGGTTCCCAACGAACGTGTGAGTTACACGCCATCAACCATCGGGAGGGAGAGGAGCTCCATACTTAGAGACGTCTTGCATCCATCTTCTGGAGTGATGTTTTCCTCGGAACCGGGTGGAGACACTTCTAGATTGAGAGCCCTCATGATGCTCTTCTGGCGACCCCGAGAATTCTTGGCCTCAACATGCTGCTGATACTAACGGTGATTGACAGCTGAGGTGAGACAGAAAATCTGTTGCATGCGGCGGGCAAGCTTAGAAGCCCAGCTTGGTGGCTTCTCATCCATGGAGGGAACATCTTCTATCGGCGAGTTGTGGCGCTTGACCCTAAGAACCTTCACTTCATGAGCTGTTATGTTGAGAGGAATAGAGTGAACAAGAGGAGCCGGACAAGTAGCACCCCAAGTGTCTTCAATGAGCTTCATGATGAAAGGAGCAAATGTAGGAAGCTTTTTCCCCATCACACATTGTCAACACCCGGATTTTTAAGTCCAGATGCCTGTCATGTCATACATCGCAATCCCAGGAATATTGTTGTTGCGAGACATAACAGTTGAATATCATAAGTCATCATTCATTACATACCATAGTCGTCTTACAAATAGAGATCACATGATCCAATATTACACAAATAGTTGATCTATTGATCAACGGACACAAAGTTCATAGCGGAAGCGTAAATAGAAGGGACTCTCTAGTCCACATGCCAACGTCTGACGTCAGAAGATTCCCTAGTTGTCGTAGACGTCTTGATTGCCGTCATCTTGATAGTTCTGCTCCTCTTCATAGTCTGCCCATTTGAATAGCCAGGGACACAGCCGTGAGTACTTTAAAGTACTCGCAAACTAAAACTAGTGTAAGTGCTAATAATTCTAATAAGGGGGTGCTAAGCTCTAGTTTATTTTGCATAAAGCCAATTTTAGTTCACAAGTATTTGAGAAAAGACTTATTCATGTGCTAACTAACTCAAGTGGGAACATTAATGTCATTCCCACAACTCAGTTGTGAATCAAAAACAAGTCACCATTCACCATTCACTTCACCAATATTTTCAAGAATCTGACACCGGAAACTGTATGGCCTTTCCAACCGTTCGTAACCGTGGACACGGCTATTCGAATAGGTTTACACTCTGCAGAGGTTGCACACTTGGGCCACAACATTTGATATCATCCGTCGGGATAACCCCGAATCATCGTAACACAGTACGCGGATCATCAACCATAACCTTTCACTTACAAACCCTAGTATGAGCACCTCTCCCCATGAGCTTGGCCTCCCAGTGAAGACCAACTGTCAACCTGGGAACTGCACAGGGCTTGGCCTTACAATTCACCTCAATTCACATCATTTCTCAACAACGGAGGCAGCCTCGGCATAACCCCTATGATGTGTGTTCAGAGGGAACCCATACTAAGATGTATAAATTTCCAGTTAAGCCCTACCCATAATCAGGTATTGTGGGGGTACTCAAAATTGGAAAGGTATCGCATTCAAACCAATATCAGTTTTAATCAAAAACCACCATCTTCTCCAAGTCATATTCACCTTCAAAAATCATTCAATGGAATGACTCATCATTCCAAGGTTTCAAATTCATTTCAAGTCACATGTTCCCATCTAGAGTGGTCAAGTTTTAGTATTTAGCACTAGCACTAATCATGAGGGGTGCTATCTTGCTTGGATAGCGTGAGACTAACTTTGCTACTCTAGTAACCTCCTTTAACTTAGACCAAAGTTAACTGTAAAAGTAACTCTTTAAATAAACAAGTAAAAATTTGTATGGTAAAAACTTGGGAAAGGATTGTGGTAAGAAAGGTAAGACTAATGGTGCCTTGCCCCAAAGGGCTTTGCACTTTGCAAGAATATTAGCTTGCAACCATAAAGCTTGCAAAGGTGTTAGCTTGCCATGGTTGTTGAGGTGATCAAAGTTCTCTTCTTCTTCTGGGTAGAATCCTTCCTCTTCCTGGTATTCTCCGGTACTAGCGTCTATACACGAATACGAGGATACAATCACCAAACAATACTTAAGTAGCCTTAATTAGCCTTAATGGCTCACTCCAAATGATCTAGCATCATCACTTAGCATTGCTACCAAAAATTATTCTAGGGTTTTCTTACTTAGTGTTAGAGAAATAATTTCCTCTCATTATATGTAAATGATAGTTTCCATTTAGTTCTTGGGGAAAATAAATTCCTCTCACTGAATATTCTTAAGATTTAACTTCCTCAAATATACATGAAATCATGTTGACCTAAGTCAACCATTCATCATCATCATTTGGGAAAATGATTTAAATGAGGTAGAATACCTCATACTATTTAACAATGATAATTATGCTTTAATATCACCAAGTATTCCATGTGAGAGTATTTAGACCAGGGTCTTAACTTCATATGAGAGTACTTGGGACAAGATTTAAATGAAGTAAAGCACTTCATATGATTTGCATACTAGTTTTGGACAATATCAACTAACTAAAATAGCCATATAGTCCTTTATTTAATTTGGGCCATGATAACTCAAAGTAACCCTGCCATATTTTTACATAAACAATTAGTGTAAATGAAATGTGAGCTATGAGAGTTGAAATCAACTCAATATCATTTTTGGTTGATTTTTAAGAATTGTTTGAATGTGCAAAAGTCTCTGATTTGTTATTTTTGTCACATTAATTCCACAAGAGATTTTGGTGTGAAACTAGTGTGGTTGCATAGAGCTTTTCATAATCTTTCGAACAATATAAAATTCATCCAATTTGGTTGGGTAGATTTGAAACTGTTTAATTTTGAAAAAGCATCTGCAAGGAATTAATTAAATTCCCAAAATTTGAATTCAAACATTTGGGCTTGCGCAGGAAAGGGAATGGGCCAAAACGAGGGAAACGAACTAGGCCAGCCCAGCTAGCGCTACGGGCCAGCTGACAGTGGGGCCTGCGCGTCAGCGACTGAAACTCACCGAAACGGTACCTGTCGCTGGGAGTCGTAGGATTAGAATCTAATCGGACGGTGGAGCTTCGTCGTCGTCGTCGACGCGAAGGAGGCGCTGGCACGGCAGAGGTAGGGTGTCGGCGGCTGATGTCTACTCACGCTTCTTTTCCTGTAGACAGTGTTGGGCCTCCAAGAGCAGAGGTTTGTAGAACAGCGGCAAGTTTTCCCTTAAGTGAATCACCCAAGGTTTATCGAACTCAGGGAGGAAGAGGTCAAAGATATCCCTCTCAAGCAACCCTGCAATCACGATACAAGAAGTCTCTTGTGTCCCCAACACACCTAATACACTTGTCAGATGTATAGGTGCACTAGTTCGGCGAAGAGATAGTAAAATGCAAGTGATATGGATGAATATGAGTGGTAATAGCAGTCTGAATAAAATATGGCAGCGAGTAAACATGCAGTGAAACAGTAAATAAACGGAGATTCGATGTGTGGAAACAAGGCCTAGGGATCATACTTTCACTAGTGGACACTCTCAACATTGCAATCATAAAGGAATATAAATAAGCACTTCACTATGCTATTCTGAATTACTCTCTGGCAAGATAACGAACTCTAATTCATCATGTAGGCAAACCTTAAAGATGTATTCCCAAGTACTAATAAACACCCCACGCTGTCACTGTGAGCATTCATAGGAGGTACTAACACACCACAATTTCATAGAGACATCCGACTCAAATCATAACTCAGTGAACAAGTATTCTGTGAAATATAGCCTAAGAGACCCACACGGTGCACACACTGTCACCTTTACACACGTGGGACAAGGAGTCTCCGGAGATCACATAAGTAAAATCCACTTGAATAGCATAACGACATCTAGATTACAAAGCTCATCATATGGATCTCAATCATGTAAGGCAGCTCATGAGATCATTGTATTGAAGTACATGGGAGAGAGAGATTAACCACATAGCTACCGGTACAGCCCTTAGCCTCGAGGGAGAACTACTCCCTCCTCATGGGAGACAGCAGCGGCGATGAAGATGGCGGGGGTGTCGATGGAGATGCCTTCCGGGGGCACTTCCCCGTCCCGACGGCGTGCCGGAACAGAGACTTCTGTCCCCCGAATCTTGGCTTCGCGATGGCGGCGGCTCTGGAAGGTTTCTCGTACCGTGGCTTATTCGTATCGAAGATTTAGGTCAGGGAGGCTTATATAGGCGAAGAGTCGAAGTCGGAAGGGCCACGGGGCGCCACACAACAGGGGGCGCGCCCCCCCCCCCTCTTGGCCGTGCTCCCACCATGTGTGGTGGCCCTGGCTTCCCCTCTGGTCCCTCTTCGGTGCTCTGGAAGCTTCCTTGAAATATAAGATACTGGGTGTTGATTTCGTCCAATTCCGAGAATATTTCCTTACTAGGATTTCTAAAACCAAAAACAGCAGAAAACAGGAACTGACACTTCGGCATCTCGTCAATAGGTTAGTTCTGGAAAATGCATCAAAATGATATAAAGTGTGAATAAAACATGTAGGTATTGTCATAAAACAAGCATGGAACATCAGAAATTATAGATACGTTGGAGACGTATCAGCATCCCCAAGCTTAGTTCCTACTCGTCCTCGAGTAGGTAAACGATAACAACAATATTTTCTGAAGTGACATGCTACCAACATAATCTTGATCCAATAAAGATGTAAAGCATGTGAACTGAGATCAAATCACTCAAAGCAAATGTCTATATTGATATAAGAGATGATAATGCAAGAGTTAAACAAGCTAGAAGTTTTCATGAACTATTGCTTTAAAGACATGAAACCATACAAAGTTCATTAAAGATGTGTTAAGTATTCAGCGTAGAAGTTCTATCCTTCATTCCAAGCATCAAGTAAATTTTCACAACATAAGAAGGATTCAGTCAAGTAAACATAAACATGAACGTCATGAATCAACTGTTTCGAAGTCTACTCAACCGGTGAGCGCAAGCATTTGGTATTAGCACCAGGATGTTATGGCATAAAGAACGTAATGGGGGTTTGGAAGGCCAAATGGAAGAAAGTCTTACAAAGCTATAAGTGATTATTAGACAAGAGGAAGTCTTATAATCGAAGCTATGCAAGGAGTAGTGATTGCCATGCAACGGATGCACATAGAGCTATATGTGTATGAAAGCTCTCCAATGGAACTAGTGGGGTGCATCCAACTTGGTTGCTCACGAAGACCTAGAGCACTTTTGAGGAGGCTCATCATTGGAATATACAACCCAAGTTCTATAGTGTAAATTCTCCACATAGTTATACTAGTAAAACATGAAAACTCTCTCATATGGAGTATAGGTGCTAAACATGAGCACAAATGATGACTATGAATACTGCAGGTGCTAAAACATGAGCACAAGTGTGGATAAAAGATAGTGATGTTGCCTCCTTTTTTTTTCTTTTTCTTTTTCCTTTATATTTTTTTTCTTTCTTTCCTTTTTCTCTTTTTGATGGCCTCCATGGCTCTTTTCACTTTTAGGGGCAACATCCTAATATGACAACACACTTTTTGGTACAAATAACTCATAATGAATAAAACATGATGTATGAAACTGTATGCCTCTGCCAGTGTAGCAGGATGTGCAATGATCTAGCGTAACATGGGTAAACCTCACATCAGCTGTATAGAATCATGCAAAGCAATATATAAATAATGAATGACAACATGTAATGTAAAATGGAAGTTGCATGGCAATATATCTCAGAACAGCTATGGAAATGTTGTGGTAGGTAGGTATGGTGGCTGTTTTGAGGAGATGTATAGGCTTATGTGTAGGAGAATAAGAGAAAGTCCTCCCATGGGTTTGGATGTACTGGCGAAATATGCATAATTCTCAATGTGAGCAAAAGGCAATGCACAGTACCGAAGAGGCTAGCAAATTTGGATGGTGGAAGTGCCAAAAACCGTAGCTTAACATTAGTCAAAAAGAACTCACAAGCTTATTGCAAACAACTAGCAGGTTCATCATTAAGAGCATGATTAAAATTTACTCCAAGGAAGGCCGTTCACGGTGGCACAAGTACCCCGCTAGCTCCCTCGACCTTCAGCACAACTTAGTTATTATGATGAAATCTTAGACATGGAAAGCTATCAAGTCCAACTACACCTTCAACTATTTAAATAGAGTTTGTAGTACGGCACAAGCTTAAAGACAACAATCCACTACTGATTTTAACTTATTTATCCAGCAAGCCTTACCATCTAAATACCTCAAAACGTTTGCAAAGAATCAAGTTATCAAAGCTCAATGATCTACAAGATTATGCAAGTGTTTCATTATACCACTACCACATGCAACATTTCTTGTTTTCAACCATATAACAATGAACGAAGCAGTTTCAACCTTCGCCATGAACACTAAAAGTAAAGCTAAGAACACATGTGTTCATATGAACCAGCGGAGCGTGTCTCTCTCCCACACAAGCATTTATTCAGAGAATGAAAATAACAAAAACGAAAGTAAAAGCACACAGACGCTCCAAGTAAAGTACATACGATGTGACGGAATAAAAATATAGTTTCAATAGAAGAAACCTGATAAATTGTTGATGAAGAAGGGGATATCTTGGGCATCCCCAAGCTTAGACGCTTGAGTCTTCTTGAAATATGCAGGGATGAACCACGGGGGCATCCCCAAGCTTAGACTTTTCACTCTTCTTAATCATATATCATCCTCCTCTCTTGACCCTTGAAAACTTCCTCCACACCAAACTCAAAACAAACTCATTAGAGGGTTAGTGCATAATCAAAAATTCACATGTTCAGAGGTGACACAATCATTCTTAACACTTCTGGACATTTCCCAAAGCTACTGGAAGTCAATGAAACAAATAAATCCATCAAACATAGCAAAACAGGCAATGCGAAATAAAAGGCAGAATCTGTCAAAACAGAACAGTCCGTAAAGACGAATTTTTTAGAGGCACTGGACTTGATCAGATGAAAATTCTCAAATTGAATGAAAGTTGCGTACATATCTGTGGATCACGCACGTAAATTGGCATATTTTTCTGAGTTACCTACAGAGAACCCTGCCCAAATTCGTGACAGCAAGAAATCTGTTTCTCCGCAGTAATCCAAATCTAGTATCAACCTTGCTATCAAAGACTTTACTTGGCACAACAATGCAATAGAACAAAGATAAGGAGAGGTTGCTACAGTAGTAACAACTTCCAAGACTCAAATATAAAACAAAAGTGCTGTAGTAAAATAAAAACATGGGTTATCTCCCAAGAAGTGCTTTCTGTATAGCCATTAAGATGGGCTCAGTAATTTTAATGATGCACTCCCAAGAAATAAGAGTTGAAGCAAAAGAGAGCATCAAAAAGCAAATTCAAAACAAATTTAAGCCTAACCCACTTCCTATGAAAAGGAATCTTGTACACAAATAAATTCATGAAGAGCAAAGTGACAAGATTAGGAAGATAAAACAAGTGTAGCTTTAAAAATTTCATCATATAGAGAGGTGTTTTAGTAACATGAAAATTTCTACAACCATATTTTCCTCTCTCATAAAGATTTTCAGTAGCATCATGAACAAACTCAACAATATAACTATCAAATGAAACATTCTTATCATGAGCTATATGCATAAAATTATTACTCTCCACATAAGCATAATCAATTTTATTAGTTGTAGTGGGAGAAAATTCAACATAGTAGCTATCGTTGTTATTCTCATGAAGTGTAGGAGGCATAATATAATCATAATAAAATTTACTCTCCATAGTAGGCGGCACCAAAAGACTACTATCATTATAATCATCATAAATAGGAGGCAAAGTATCATCAAAGAAAATTTTCTCCTCAATGCTTGGGGGACTAAAAATATCATGCTCATCAAAACCAGCTTCCCCAAGCTTAGAATTTTCCATAGTATTAGCAACAATGGTGTTCAAAGCGTTCATACTAATATCATTGCTACTAGCATGCAAATAAGGTTCCATAGGTTTTTTAATTTTCGCATCAAACAATCCATGTCTTAACTCAGGAAATAGATTAAAAAGCTCATAGTTGCTTTCCATTATGCCTAACTAGTGAAATAAAAAAAAGAAACAAAAAGATGCAATTGCAGGATCTAAAGGAAATAGCTTCGAGCACTCACCCAGAAAATAGCTTAGTTGCCGGGATCCGGAGTGTGAGTGCCTTTTACCTTTCCTCCCCGGCAATGGCGCCAGAAAATAGCTTGATGTCTACTCACGCTTCTTTTCCTGTAGACAGTGTTGGGCCTCCAAGAGCAGAGGTTTGTAGAACAGCAGCAAGTTTTCCCTTAAGTGAATCACCCAAGGTTTATCGAACTCAGGGAGGAAGAGGTCAAAGATATCCCTCTCAAGCAACCCTGCAATCACGATACAAGAAGTCTCTTGTGTCCCCAACACACCTAATACACTTGTCAGATGTATAGGTGCACTAGTTCGGCGAAGAGATAGTAAAATGCAAGTGATATGGATGAATATGAGTGGTAATAGCAATCTGAATAAAATATGGCAGCGAGTAAACATGCAGTGGAACAGTAAATAAACGGAGATTCGATGTGTGGAAACAAGGCCTAGGGATCATACTTTCACTAGTGGACACTCTCAACATTGCAATCATAAAGGAATATAAATAAGCACTTCACTATGCTATTCTGAATTACTCTCTGGCAAGATAACGAACTCTAATTCATCATGTAGGTAAACCTTAAAGATGTATTCCCAAGTACTAATAAACACCCCATGCTGTCACTGTGAGCATTCATAGGAGGTGCTAACACACCACAATTTCATAGAGACATTCGACTCAAATCATAACTCAGTGAACAAGTATTCTGTGAAATATAGCCTAAGAGACCCACACGGTGCACACACTGTCACCTTTACACACGTGGGACAAGGAGTCTCCGGAGATCACATAAGTAAAATCCACTTGAATAGCATAACGACATCTAGATTACAAAGCTCATCATATGGATCTCAATCATGTAAGGCAGCTCATGAGATCATTGTATTGAAGTACATGGGAGAGAGAGATTAACCACATAGCTGCCGGTACAGCCCTTAGCCTCGAGGGAGAACTACTCCCTCCTCATGGGAGACAGCAGCGGCGATGAAGATGGTGGTGGTGTTGATGGAGATGCCTTCCGGGGGCACTTCCCCATCCCGGCGGCGTGCCGGAACAGAGACTTCTGTCCCCCGAATCTTGGCTTCGCGATGGCGGCGGCTCTGGAAGGTTTCTCATACCGTGGCTTATTCGTATCGAAGATTTAGGTCAGGGAGGCTTATATAGGCGAAGAGTCGGTGTCGGAAGGGCCACGGGGGTGCCACACAACAGGGGGGCCCGGCCCCCCTCTTGGCCGCACCGCCACCATGTGTGGTGGCCCTGGGCCTGCCCTCTGGTCCCTCTTCGGTGCTCTGGAAGCTTCCTTGAAATATAAGATACTGGGCGTTGATTTCATCCAATTCCGAGAATATTTCCTTACTAGGATTTCTGAAACCAAAAACAGCAGAAAACAGGAACTGGCACTTCGGCATCTCGTCAATAGGTTAGTTCCGGAAAATGCATCAAAACGATATAAAGTGTGAATAAAACATGTAGGTATTGTCATAAAACAAGCATGGAACATCAGAAATTATAGATACGTTGGAGACGTATCAGCGGCGAGCTGGGGCTCCGGCGAGCGGCGGCGTTGATGCAGGGTGTCGTTGTCGAGGACGGCGGAGCTCCTCGAACAAGTCGCAGGTCCTGGGGTGGCTTCTAGCTCCGGCGGCTTCTGCGGCGGAGCACGGGCGACGAGATTGAAATTGGACGGCGGCGCTGGACAATGTTGAGTGGAGAGAGTGTGAGGAGGCTCAGAGGAGGGAGAGGAGCGAGTTTGGTGTGAAGAAGGAGGCGCAGGGATGGCTCTATTTATAGATGCTCGAGGTGGCCGGAGGTCTGCGGTGAACTCGACCAGGTCGCGGCGATTCCGGCGATGGAGAGGGGTAGGCGAGGGCAGGGCTACGTAGGCGACGTCCAGGCGAAGCTAGCGCGCTTGCTGGCTAGGTGGGGGACGGCCAGATTCGTGCGTGCGACGTCAAGGTCTGGCGGCACGGGCGCGGGAGAACGGCGAGCTGGTCGTCGGCGACGGCGCTCGCGAGGACACGGGCGCGTGTCTGGCGGACCGAGGATGCGGCGGCGAAGCTAACGGTGCGGAGAAGGGGGCCACAGGTGGCGTCGAGTGTTGGAGCGGTGCGTGGCCGTGGCGCGCGCTTGTGCGTGCCCACGCCGTGATCGGCATGGCCCTGGGCAGCTCTGGGCACGACACGTGCCAGCACTGTGGTGCCTCTCTCCGGCAATGGCGGGTTCTAGCATGTGCAGGGGAGCAAGGAGAAGCAAATGGGCATGGTGGCCAGGGCTAAGAGTGAGAGAGGTGAGAGGGGGCTAGCCATGGGGAACATGGACGGCATGGCCTTGCCATGGCTAGTGTTGGCCTTCCTCTAGGGTTTTAATGGCCGGTGCTGGGTGAGAGGGGGCCAGGGGACAGGTAGGGACCAAGTGGAGGTCAAGGTTAGGTTAGAGCACTATTTAGAATAGTGCTTGAATTAATGCCTATTTGGAATTGTCAAATGTGTGCCAAATTTGATCTATGCACTATGGTTCCAAATTTGAAAATGGTGCATTTGGATAAGTTGCAAATGACCAGAGACATTCACAAGTGGTGGTGGAATTTTAAAAATAAAAGAATTGCAAAATTGCAATGTGTGAGATTGTTGCAATTGATAAAAAGTCTCAACTTTGCATGAGCATAGTTTTTGATCCAAGATGAATTTGACATGGTGGTCTTTACCAAAGTTGTTCACCTTGATGTGCTATTGGATGAGTGATGACCCACAAGTATAGGGGGTGTATCATAGTATTTTCGATAAGTAAGAATGTCGATCCCAACGAGGAGCAGAAGGTGTTGACAAGCAGTTTCGATGAAGGATTCCCTGTAAATGCTCACAGACAAGTATTCAGGGGGTTTTGATGTAACAGTTGAATAAAGTACGAGTAAGTAAAGTGCGAGAGTAACAATTGCAGCGAGTGGCCCAATCCTTTTTAGCGCAAAGGACAAGCCGGGTTGTTTACTTATAATGACCAAACGTTCTCGAGGACACACGGGATTTTAGTCTAGTGCTTTCGCTACATACGGCTAAATAATCTTCATTGTTATGATAAGTGTTGTGTGGGTGAACCTATGCTAATGTACTGCCCTTCCTAGGACTAATACATACTTGTGATTATACCCCTTGCAAGCATCCGCAACTACAAGAAAGTAATTAAGAATAAATCTAACCACAGCCTTAAACTCTGAGATCCTGCTATCCCTCCTGCATCGATATACCAACGGGGGTTTAGGTTTCTGTCACTCCGGCAACCCCGCAATCGGCAAACGAGTACAAGATGCATTCCCCTAGGCCCATAAAGGTGAAGTGTCGTGTAGTCGACGTTCACACGACACCACTAGAAGAATGACACCACAACTTAAATATCATAACATTGAATATTACTCAACCATAATTCACTACTAACATTTAGACTTCACCCATGTCCTCAAGAACTAAACGAACTACTCACGAGACATCATATGGAACATGATCAGAGGTGATATGATGATGAATAACAATCTGAACATAAACCTTGGTTCAATGGTTTCACTCAATAGCATCAACAACAAGTAGAAATCGATACCGGGAGAGTTTCCCCTATCAAACAATCAAGATCAAACCCAAATTGCTACGGCGGTGACGGTGTCCAGCGGTGGAGATGGCGGTGATGATGGTGGAGATGATGATGATGGTGATGGAGATGATGTCCAGCTCGATGACGGTGACGATGGCGTCGATTTCCCCCTCCGGGAGGGAATTTCCCCGGCGGATTCCTGCCCGCCGGAGAGCTCTTTTCTCTCTGGTGTTCTCCGCCCCGCAGAGGCGGCTGTGGCTCTTCGCGAGGTACCCCCTGTGGCTTAGGTCTTCGGGACGAAGGGTTTCGCGAAGAAAAGGAGGCGAAAGGGGCTGTGGGGCCCCCACACCACAAGGTGGCGCGGCCAGGCCATGGGCCGCGCCGGCCTGTGGTCTGGCCCCACCTTGGGCCTTCTCAGCTCCCCTTACGGCTTCCTTCGTCATCTGGAAAAATAGGATTTTTGGTATAATTTCCTTCCACAGTTGATCTTCCGAAATATTGCGTTCTGACGGTGCTTTTTCCAGCAGAATCCTGGCTCCGGTGCTTGATCCTCCAATAATGATGAAACATGCAAAATAGATCAAATAACATAAGTATTGTATCCAAATATGAAATATATCAATGAATAACAACAAATTATGATACAAAATATTGATGCAAATTGGACGTATCAACTCCCCCCAAGCTTAGACTTCGCTTGTCCCCAAGCGAAACTGAACTCAGTAAACAGGACCACATGTTTATGGAGTGAAGAGTCGATAAATAAAATACGGACAAGAAGCATCATATTCATTCACACAAGGCATTCTAGTAAACAACTTCCTCATATAACTCAACTTGAAACCAGTATAAGGTAATCACAAATAAAGGTGCATAAGAAATCATAGTTGGTGATGGCAAACTTCGTTCTTGGTCAGAGAACAATTAACAGGTTATATTTATCTATTGAGCAGCGCTCTCATGTTAAAGTTTATATGGCACAACTTGCATACTCAATCATAATAGTCTCCTCATAATCATTGATAACTTGCAAAGTTATATTCATTCAGATAAAACTTGTACTAAACAAAGAAGAATAAAAGACATGATGAAGCAAATCACAATATAATGGTTTGATCACAACTACTCAAATGCTTGCTTGAGATGGAGGGAAATAGGTTTACTGACTCAACATAAAGTAAAAGACAGGCCCTTCGCAGAGGGAAGCAGGGATTAAATCATGTGCTAGAGCTTTTTCAGTTTTGAAATCATATAGAGATAATAAAAGTAACATTTTGAGAGGTGTTTGTTGTTGTCAACGACTGGTAGTGGGTACTCTAACCCCCTTGCCAGACAACCTCCAAAGAGCGGCTCCCATTTTATTTTTATTTTGTGTGGCACTCCTTCCAACCTTTCTTTCACAAACCATGGCTAACCGAATCCTCGGGTGTCTGCCAACAATCTCATACCATGAAGGAGTGCCTTTTTATTTTAGTTTTATTATGATGACACTCCCCCCAACCTTTGCTTACACAAGCCATGGCTAACCGAATCCTTCGGGTGCCGTCCATCAATCACATACCATGGAGGAGTGTCTATTTAGTTTAATTAATTTGGGACTGGGAATCCCATTGCCAGCTCTTTTTGCAAAATTATTGGATAAGCGGATGAAGCCACTAGTCCATTGGTGAAAGTTGCCCAACAAGATTGAAAGATAAAACACCACATACTTCCTCATGAGCTATAAAACATTGACACAAATAAGAGATAATAAGTTTTGAATTGTTTAAAGGTAGCACACGAAGTATTTACTTGGAATGGCAGAGAATACCATGTAGTAGGTAGGTATGGTGGACACAAATGACATAGGTTTGGGCTAAGGTTTGGATGCACGAGAAGTATTCCCTCTCAGTACAGGTTTTGGCTAGCAAGGTTAATTAGCAAGCATAAGAGTTGAGGGAAACAAACAAATATACATGTGATAGAAACAATCATGCATCTTCCTTCTAAGCACAAACAATTTTAACTTCAGAATAATAAGCTATGAGCTAACAAGAAAGAAAGACAATGAAACAACTACATGTATTTCTCTTTTCTACTTAAACCTCAAAGTGTTGTTGCTATTGACCAATGCTAAGTTTGCCAAAACCAAATAGATTTATTCAATGCTCCCAAAGTGATACCAATACTAATGACAAGATAAATCATATAATAGAGATTGCAAACTAAAATAAGATGTGCAATATGTAAATGATAAGACTTCTCATTAATATTCCATAACGATAACTCACACCAAGGGATACATAGACAACCAACTAAAGGAGAGATACTTCCAAACTGCAACCCATCTTATATGATAAATTCCCTACTCATGATATGACACTACTTGACAATAAAAAGTAAAAGGTAGTGATGATGTGATACCGCGGCACTCCCCCAAGCTTGGAACAAACCAAGGGGATGCCAATACCGATGATGAATTACTCCTTCGGCGATGGTGGTGACGAACTCCTCCCGCGCTTCTTACAGATCTCCTTCAGCTTCAGTTTCTCAGCTTGGCAATTCTGCACTAAGACTCGAAGAGATTCATTGTTATCTGAAGTTGGCGATGATGACCTTGTGATGTGAATCGAGTGGTATTCCAGCATTCTTCGGAGACGGCAATTCTCCTCCTGGAGTATCTCCACTTCTCTTCTTAGAGCCCGATATTGATCACAAAACTCATCGGTAGTCCGTAGAGCTTCTTCCAACACAGGGAAGGAGTCGATGCTAAGAGCGGGTGGTAAAGGTCCCTGCAAGTTATGAGAAAAAGAACGTCGAGTGTCAACAGATCCCACCAAGATTTGCTTGCTCCCAACGGCTTGCTGCTCTTGTCTTGATGGCACCCTCTTCACTTCTTCCTCCGGAAGCCCCTTGCCCTTGTTCTTGGAGACCATGGTGCTTCTAAACTGAAAACGGATCCTGGCAGAAACAGCTCGAAACAAAACACGTCGAGAAAACGATATACGGACCTCCAGGGGTCCGGGGGATTATATAGCAAAAATTTTCACGACAAAAGGAAAGTACCAGATCGAACTAGAGTCGGAAAGGGGCGACGAGGCGGCCAGACCATAGGGCGGCGCGGGCCCAGGCCAGGCCGCGCCGGCCTATGGTGGCACGCCCTCGTGCGTCTTTTCCACTCCGTTTCGAACTCGTAATTTTTCATATTTTCCAAAAACAGCAAAAATATAGTTCGGAAAGTGAATTGCGAACTTTTCATTACCAGTACTGTTACCTATTCAAAGTCGAGTTCTGGCGGACTGTCAATTTGTCCTTTAATGAAAGCCTCCGGTGTTTCCACTTGAATAATATCAACATCAACATTATAGGAATCACCCGAGATATAATGCTTGAGTCTTTGTCCATTCACCACTTGCGTAGCATTGCCTTGGAGAGAGCTAATTTTAATTGCTCCTGAACGATACACCTCCTCAACAACATATGGTCCTTCCCATTTCGAGAGTAATTTCCCTGCAAAGAATCTGAGACGAGACCGATACAATAGGACTTTTATCCCCAATATTAAATTCTCTTTTGATAATCCTTCTATCATGCCATTTTTTTACTTTTTCTTTAAAGAGTTTAGCATTTTCATAAGCTTCACTTCTCCATTCATCTAGAGAACTCAATTGCAACAACCTCTTATTACCGGCAAGTTTAGGTTCTTTATTTAATTCTCTAACAGCCCAATAAGCTTTGTGCTCTAGTTCTAAAGGTAAATGACAAGCTTTCCCATAAACCATTTTATAAGGTGACATTCCCATGGGATTTTTATAAGCAGTTCTATAAGCCCATAGTGCATCCTTCAATTTACTAGCCCAATTCTTTCTAGTTTTATTAACAGTCTTTTGCAAGATAGATTTAATCTCTCTATTTGATAATTCTACTTGCCCACTAGTTTGAGGATGATAAGCGGAAGCAATTCTATGATTAATACCATACCTAGCAAGAGTTTTTCTAAAACCTCCATGAATAAAATGAGAACCTCCATCAGTCATAATATATCTAGGCACTCCAAATCTAGGAAAAATAATGTCTAAAAGCATTCTTAAAGAGGTCTCACCATCAGCACTTTTTGTAGGTATGGCTTCCACCCATTTAGTAACATAATCAACATCAACAAGTATATGAGTGTTACCTTCTGAAGACGGAAAAGGTCCCATGAAGTCAAATCCCCAACAATCAAATGGTTCAATAACAAGAGTATAATTCATAGGCATTTCATTACGTCTGGAGATATTACCAACCCTTTGGCATTCATCACAAGATAAAATAAACTTTCTCGCATCCTTGAAGAGAGTTGGCCAATAAAAACCTGATTGTAGAACCTTTTGCGCGGTTCTTTCTCCGGCGTGATGTCCTCCATAAGCACTACCATGGCATTTACTCAATATCTCCTGTTGTTCATATTCGGGAACACATCTTCGCATAATACCATCCACTCCTTCTTTATATAAGTGTGGGTCATCCCAGAAATAATGCCTCAAGTCATAAAAGAATTTCCTCCTTTGCTGAGCTGAAAAGGTTGGAGGCAAGTACTTGGAAACAATAAAGTTAGCATAATCAGCATACCAAGGACTGTCTCGCGAGCTCACCTTTATTACAGCCAATTGTTCATTTGGAAAACTATCATTAACAGGAATAGGATCATAAGCAATATTTTCCAATCTAGACAAATTATCAGCGACAGGATTATCAACACCTTTCCTATCTACAATATGTAAATCAAATTCTTGCAAAAGAAGTACCCATCTAATAAGCCTTGGCTTAGCATCTTTCTTTGTCATAAGGTATCTAATTGCAGCATGATCAGTATGAATCGTAACTTTTGAATCAACAATATAAGATCTAAATTTATCACAAGCAAAGACTACAGCTAATAATTCTTTTTCAGTTGTAGCATAATTTCTTTGAGCAGCATCAAGAGTTTTACTAGCATAATGAATAACATTCAGTTTTTTATTTACCCGCTGTCCAAGAACAGCGCCTACAGCAAAATCACTAGCATCACACATAATTTCAAATGGTAAGTTCCAATCAGGAGGTTCAACTACGAGAGCGATTGTTAAGGCTTTCTTTAGAGTTTCAAAAGCTTCCTTACAATCATCATCAAAAACAAAAGGTACGTCTTTTTGAAGAAGATTAGTAAGAGGCTTTGAAATCTTGGAGAAATCTTTAATAAATCTCCTATAAAACCCAGCATGACCAAGAACCCTACGAATACCTTTAACATCCCTCGGATAGGGCATCTTCTCAATTGCTTCAACTTTAGCTCTATCAACTTCAATACCTTTCTCAGAAATTTTATGTCCCAATACAATTCCTTCATTAACCATAAAGTGGCATTTCTCCCAATTAAGAACAAGGTTAGTTTCTTCACATCTCTGCAAAACTTTATCAAGGTTTCGCAAGCAACTATCAAAAGAATTCCCATAGACGGAAAAATCATCCATGAATACTTCCACAATACTCTCGCAAAAGCCATGAAAAATAGCAGACATGCATCTTTGAAAAGTAGCAGGAGCATTACATAAACCAAAAGGCATACGCCTATAAGCATAAGTTCCATAGGGACAAGTAAAAGTGGTTTTCTCTTGATCTTTAGTTTTAACAGCAATTTGTGAAAACCCAGAATAACCATCAAGAAAGCAAAAATGAGTATTTTTAGACAATCTTTCTAGCATTTGATCAATAAATGGTAAAGGGTAATGATCTTTCTTAGTAACTTTATTAACTTTTCGAAAATCAATGCACATTCTATACCCTACAACTACTCTTTGAGGGATGAGCTCATTATTATCATTAGGCACAACAGTCATTCCTCCTTTCTTGGGAACGCAATGCACAGGACTAACCCATCTACTATCAGCAATAGGATATATAATACCAGCTTCAAGAAGTTTTAATACCTCATTCCTTACCACCTCCTTCATCTTCGGAATTAGACGACGCTGATGTTCAACAACAGGCTTTGCATCATCTTCCATATTAATAGCATGTTGGCAAATAGAAGGAGAAATCCCCTTCAAATCATCAAGAGTGTAGCCAATAGCGCCTCGGTGTTTCTTCAATATTTCCAATAGCCTTTCTTCTTCAAACTCTGTAAGCTTAGAACTAATAATAACATGATATATTTTCTTATCATCAATATGAGCACATTTAAGATTATCAGGCAATGGTTTTAAATCAAAGACAGGATCTTCCTTTGGTGGCGGTGTTGTACCCAGATCTTCCACCGGTAAATCATGCTTGAGAATAGGTTGGCGAAGAAAAATTTCCTCAAGCTCATCTCTTTCTTTCCTAAAAACTTCACTCTCGCTATCCTCCAAATGTTGCTGCAAAGGATTATTAGGAACAAGAACAATAGATGCACACTGTTCCATTTTAAAATCATTATTAGGCAAATCAGCTTTATAAGGAGCTTTGGTAAATATAGAGAAGTTAAACTCATATGATTCACCAGCAAATTTAGTCAAAATTTTCTCTTTCTTGCAATCTATAATAGCTCCACAAGTATTTAGAAAAGTTCTACCAAAAATAATAGGACAATAATCACTAGCAGCAGAACCAAGTACCAAAAAGTCAGCAGGATATTTAATCTTACCACATAGAACTTCCACATCTCGAACAATACCAATTGGAGAAATAGTTTCTCTATTAGCCAGCTGAATAACCACATCAATATCTTCAAGTTCACAAGAACCAATTTCATGCATAATCTCCGTATAAAGCTCATAAGGAATAGCACTAACACTTGCACCAATATCACATAAACCATAATAGCAATGATCACCAATTCTAACAGATAGCATAGGAACACTAACTTGTTTGGGTTTATTAGGATGTGAAACAATATTAGAAGCATCTTCACAGAAAATAATATGACCATCCTCCACATTTTCAGTCACAAGATCTTTAACTATTGCAACAGCAGGTTCAACTTTTATTTGTTCTTCAGGTTCTATAGGTTTCTTTTCACTTTTATGAACCGCACTATTTATAACAGAGTACTCCTTCATTTTAGCAGGGAAAGAAGTTTTTTCAATATAAGCTTTAGGAATAACATGATCAGCAGTTTCAACTACAACGCATTTATTAATAGATGAATCAATTTTATCTTTATACGGTTCATGATACTTATCAAAATTCTTCTTAGGCAATTCATAATGAGAGGCAAAAGCTTTATAAAGATTTGCAAAAGAACTTGAGAATCAAGACCATATGTAGCACTCATATTACGAAATTTATCAGTATCCATAAAAGCTTCAATGCATTTATAATCATAAATTATACCTGATTCTCTATCCTTGTCGTTCTCCCAACCTTCAGTATTTTCTTGGATCCGATCAAGAAGGTCCCTTTTAAACTCTTCTTTGTTGCGTGTAAATGATCCAGAACAAGAAGTATCCAGCAAGGTCTTGTCTTGAAAAGAAAGTCTTGCATAGAAATTATCAATAATAACATTACCAGGAAGCTCATGAATGGGGCATTTGAGCATTAAAGACTTCAATCTCCCCCAAGCTTGGGCAATACTTTCTCCATCATGAGGCCAGAAATTATATATGCGGTTACGATCTTTGTGAATTTCACTTGGAGGATAGAATTTAGAATAAAATAAAGGCACAATGTCCTCCCAATCAAGAGAATCACCATTCTTCAGCAATTTATACCAATGCGCCGCTTTACCAGACAGCGATATAGAGAATAGTTTCTTTCTAACTTCATCCATGGCAATACCTGCACATTTGAATAACCCGCATAATTCATGCAAAAACAGTAAATGATCACCGGGATGGACAGTTCCATCCCCTTCATAGAGGTTATCCATAACACGTTCAATAATTTTCATAGGTATTTTATATGGTATCACTTCCTCACCTGGCGCCTCATCCACTACCGTTGCAGTAGTAGTAGATTTCCCAAATAGAAATTGAAGAGAAGATCTCTCCATAATGACTTATAGCAGCAGGCAGAAATAAAATCAGCACAAACAAGTAAAGGTTTTCCTTACCAATTCCACTTACCAATAGCGCTGCACTCCCCGGCAACGGCGCCCGAAAATAGTCTTGATGACCCACAAGTATAGGGGGTATATCGTAGTATTTTCGATAAGTAAGAATGTCGATCCCAACGAGGAGCGAGAAGGTGTTGACAAGCGGTTTCGATGAAGGATTCCTGTAAATGCTCACGGACAAGTATTCGTGGGGTTTTGATGTAACAGTTGAATAAAGTACGAGTAAGTAAAGTGCGAGAGTAACAATTGCAGCGAGTGGCCCAATCCTTTTTAGCGCAAAGGACAAGCCGGGTTGTTTACTTATAATGACCAAACGTTCTCGAGGACACACGGGATTTTAGTCTAGTGCTTTCGCTACATACGGCTAAATAATCTTCATTGTTGTGATAAGTGTTGTGTGGGTGAACCTATGCTAATGTACCGCCCTTCCTAGGACTAATACATACTTGTGATTATACCCCTTGCAAGCATCCGCAACTACAAGAAAGTAATTAAGAATAAATCTAACCACAGCCTTAAACTCTGAGATCCTGCTATCCCTCCTGCATCGATATACCAACGGGGGTTTAGGTTTCTGTCACTCCGGCAACCCCGCAATCGGCAAACGAGTACAAGATGCATTCCCCTAGGCCCATAAAGGTGAAGTGTCGTGTAGTCGACGTTCACACGACACCACTAGAAGAATGACACCACAACTTAAATATCATAACATTGAATATTACTCAACCATAATTCACTACTAACATTTAGACTTCACCCATGTCCTCAAGAACTAAACGAACTACTCACGAGACATCATATGGAACATGATCAGAGGTGATATGATGATGAATAACAATCTGAACATAAACCTTGGTTCAATGGTTTCACTCAATAGCATCAACAACAAGTAGAAATCGATACCGGGAGAGTTTCCCCTATCAAACAATCAAGATCAAACCCAAATTGCTACGGCGGTGACGGTGTCCAGCGGTGGAGACGGCGGTGATGATGGTGGAGATGATGATGATGGTGATGGAGATGATGTCCAGCTCGATGACGGTGACGATGGCGTCGATTTCCCCCTCCGGGAGGGAATTTCCCCGGCGGATTCCTGCCCGCCGGAGAGCTCTTTTCTCTCTGGTGTTCTCCGCCCCGCAGAGGCGGCTGTGGCTCTTCGCGAGGTACCCCCTGTGGCTTAGGTCTTCGGGACGAAGGGTTTCGCGAAGAAAAGGAGGCGAAAGGGGCTGTGGGGCCCCCACACCACAAGGTGGCGCGGCCAGGCCATGGGCCGCGCCGGCCTATGGTCTGGCCCCACCTTGGGCCTTCTCAGCTCCCCCTTCTGGCTTCCTTCGTCATCTGGAAAAATAGGATTTTTGGTATAATTTCCTTCCACAGTTGATCTTCCGAAATATTGCGTTCTGACGGTGCTTTTTCCAGCAGAATCCTGGCTCCGGTGCTTGATCCTCCAATAATGATGAAACATGCAAAATAGATCAAATAACATAAGTATTGTATCCAAATATGAAATATATCAATGAATAACAGCAAATTATGATACAAAATAGTGATGCAAATTGGACGTATCAATGAGGTGCAAAGAATTGGGAAAGTTTGGTTTGAAAAACTTGAAATCCAGGGGCTCAAAGTGGTGACCAGAATATAAATGGCAGATTTGACCATTATCATATGTGATCACAATTTGAGTTTGGATTTGATTTGATTTGTGTTTCTTTGATTCAAAAAGTTGTAATAAGTGTTTAGTAACATATTACCACTAATGGTGAAGGCCAAAATGGTCTAGGTCAAAGATTTGGAAGAATGGCATAGGTTTTGTGATTTTCTACTTTTTATTCTTTTCTTTTTCTTTGCTTCTCTTTGACATGGGTGAGGTTGATTTGGTGTTAGATTGAGTTGGGTAAAGGGTTCAAACCATTTTGGGGCAATGTGGGTGCCTAGGTCAAGATTTGGTATTATGGCTAAGTGCCACATATGCCTCTATGCATATGCTTTATTTGATTTTTGTTTTCTTTTTGGTTTCACCAAGATATGAGTGGTAAGCCTTAAATTAGGTTTGTTGAGGTATTTCCAAATCATCTACCAAGGTAGACAAAGCAAAGTTTAGCATTTGCAAAAAGTAGCCCTAGGCTTGCATATGCCTTTTTCTTATTTAAGATCATTTCTTTTTATTTTGTTTTTCAAAAGTTGGTGATAAGAGGGATGAGGTTTAGGGTTTACTGGGTTTTACCATGGTCCACTACCATTTAGTAAAGTAAGAAAGGTAGGGTTCAATATTTACATATTAGGGCTATATGCCCACATATGTCTTTTTCTTTTATTTTGGGTTTCTCAAATTTGACCCACTTGGTTTTTGAGATTGTTAGGGTTTTAGGGTTTTGGAAAAAGGTTCAAAGTAATGAACACACAATCATGGGAAAACACAAATATTAGGTAGGAGCACTAGGCATAGCACTCTATGTAAGAAAAGTTTTTGTTGGTTCTCATTTTTGAAAAAGGGAAATTCATTTTCTCTTTGTTTTCAAATTTGGGGTGTTACTGATACGTCTCATACGTATCTATAATTTCTTATGTTCCATGATACTTTTATGATGATACTCACATGTTTTATACACACTTTATGTCATATTTATGCATTTTCCGGCACTAACCTATTGACAAGATGCCGAAGAGCCGATTCTTTGTTTTCTCTTGTTTTGGTTTCAGAAATCCTACAAAGGAAATATTCTCGGAATTGGACGAAATCAACGCCCAGGTCTTATTTTTCCACGAAGCTTCTAGAAGATCGAAAGGATTACGAAGTGGGGCGACGAGGCGCCGCCACACTAGGGCCGCGCGGCCTAAGGGGGGCCCGCGCCGCCCTAGCGTGTGGGCCCCTCGTCAGCCCTCCGACTCTGCCCTTCCGCCTACTTAAAGCCTTCGTCGCGAATACCCCAGTACCGAGAGCCACGATACGGAAAACCTTCCAGAGACGCCGCCGCCGCCAATCCCATCTCGGGGGATTCAGGAGATCGCCTCCGGCACCCTGCCGGAGAGGGAATCATCTCCCGGAGGACTCTTCATCGCCATGATCGCCTCCGGAGTGATGTGTGAGTAGTTCACCCCTGTACTATGGGTCCATAGCATTAGCAAGATGGTTGTCTTCTCCTCATTGTGCTAGCATTGTTCGATCTTGTGAGCTGCCTATCATGATCAAGATCATCTATTTGTAATACTACATGTTGTGTTTGTTGGGATCCGATGAATATGGAATACTATGTTATGTTGATTATCAATCTATCATATATGTGTTGTTTATGATCTTGCATGCTCTCCGTTGCTAGTAGAGGCTCTGGCCAAGTTGATACTTGTAACTCCAAGAGGGAGTATTTATGCTCGATAGTGGGTTCATGCCTCCATTTAATCTGGGACAGTGATAGAAAGTTCTAAGGTTGTGGATGTGCTGTTGCCACTAGGGATAAAACATCAATGCTTTGTCTAAGGATATTTGTGTTGATTACATTACGCACCATACTTAATGCAATTGTCTGTTGTTTGCAACTTAATACTGGAAGGGGTGCAGATGCTAACCAGAAGGTGGACTTTTTAGGCATAGATGCATGCTGGATAACGGTCTATGTACTTTGTCGTAATGCCCAATTGAATTTCACACTACTCATCATGATATGTATGTGCATTGTTATGCCCTCTTTATTTGTCAATTGCCCAACTGTAATTTGTTCACCCAACATGCTATTTCTTGTTGGAGAGACACCACTAGTGAACTATGGACCCCGGTCCATTTTTTTACATCGAATACAATCTACTGCAAACATTGTTCTTTACTGTTCTTCGCAAACATCATCTTCCACACTATACATTTAATCCTTTGTTACAACAAGCCGGTGAGATTGACAACCCCACTGTTAAGTTGGGGCAAAGTATTTGGATTGTGTTGTGCAGGTTTCACGTTGGCGCCGGAATCCCTGGTGTTGCGCCGCACTACACTCCGTCACCAACAACCTTCACATGCTCCTTGACTCCTACTAGTTCGATAAACCTTGGTTTCTTACTGAGGGAAACTTGCTGCTGTACGCATCACACCTTCCACTTGGGGTTCCCAACGGGCGTGTGCTTTACGCGTCAACAAGCTAAATTTCTGGTGCTGTTGCCGGGGAGATCAAGACACGCTGCAAGGGGAGTCTTCCACTTCCAATCTCTTTACTTTGTTTTTGTCCTGCTTTACTTTATTTTATTTACTGCTTTGTTTGCTTTCCTATATCAAAATATAAAAAAATTAGTTACTTGCTTTACTTCATTTACTATCTTGCTTGCGTTCTCCATATTAAAATCACAAAAAAAATTAGTTACTTGCATTTATTTTATCTAGTTTTCTTTATTTACTATTGCTAAAATGAGTAATCCTGAGGTTGAAGTTCGTTCGTTTAAGCAACAAGGGGGAGAATGTTTAAAAGATGCTTGGTATAGAATTAGTGATGCTCATAATAGGTGCACTAAGAAACACTCAGCTATTATCCTACTCAGGAATTTTTATGTTGGTATCTCCAGCTGGAATAGGTATGTTCTTGATATTCTCGCGGGAGGTAATTTCCTAGGCACTCCTGCTTTAGAAGCTAGTTGCATTATTGAGAGTCTATTTGGAATACCACCTGTTAATGAAGCTAAAATTGAAATCTCTCTTGAAGATGTCATGAAAAAGTTGGAGACCATAGAGTTCTTCCAAGTATTAATACTAAATTGGAAATATTACTTAATAGCACTGATAAACTTGATAAATCTCTAAGTGGAATTAATGAGAGAATTGCCGTCTTAGAAGCTTGTGCTACTCATGATAATCAAACCCATAGGATTAGTGAACTTGAAGAAGCTATGAGAACCTTGGGTTCAACTTTTTCTTCTCTTAAATTTAAAGAGAAAGCTTATGTGGGTAAGGAGCAAAAGTTCATGTATGTCTCTAAGGTGCCTAAACCAAAAAACTATTATAGGCCTAAAATTGACAAAGCCCTTAATACCACTATAGATAATGGAACATCTAAGAAACCTATCGTGACAAGTTGTGAAAATCATGATGTTGATGCTTCATCTCTTGATGCTACTTGATTCACACTTTCTGCGCCTAGCTGAAAGGCGTTAAAGAAAAGCGCTTATGGGAGACAACCCATTATTTTACTTCTGCACTTTTGTTTTATATTTGAGTCTTGGAAGTTGTTACTACTGTAGCAACCTCTCCTTATCTTTATTTTATTGCATTGTTGTGCCAAGTAAAGTCTTTGATAGTAAAGATGATACTAGATTTGGATTACTGCGCAGAAACAGATTTCTTGCTGTCACGAATTTGAGTATTATTCTCTGTAGATAACTCAGAAAAATCTGCCAATTTACGTGTGTGATCCTCAGATATGTACGCAACTTTCATTCAATTTGAGCATTTTCATCTGAGCAAGTTTAGTGCCCCAGAAAAATTCGTCTCTACGGACTGTTCTGTTTTGACAGATTCTGCCTTTTATTTCGCATTGCCTGTTTTGCTATGTTTGATGGATTTTTTTATTCCATTAACTTTCAGTAGCTTTGTGCAATGTCCAGAAGTGTTAAGAATGATTATGTCACCTCTGAACATGTGAATTTTTGATTATGCACTAACCCTCTAATGAGTTTGTTTTGAGTTTGGTGTGGGGGAAGTTTTCAAGGATCAAGAGAGGAGGATGATACAATATGATCAAGGAGAGTGAAAACTCTAAGCTTGGGGATGCCCCCGTGGTTCATCCCTGCATATTTCAAGAAGACTCAAGCATCTAAGCTTGGGGATTGTCAACACCCGGATTTTTAAGTCCGGATGCCTATTATGTCATACATCGAAATCCCAGGAATATTGTTGTTGCGAGGCATAATAGTTAAGTATCACAGTCATCATTTATTACAAACCATAATGTCTTACAATTTGGAATCACATGATCCATATTACACGAATAGTTGATCTATTGATTAACGAACAAACACAAGTTCATAGCGGAAGCGTAAAGATAAATGGACTCTCTAGTCCACAGGCCAACGCTTGACGTCGAAAACTCCTAGTTGTGGTAGACGTCCTGCTGGTCGTCATCCTCGTACTGCTGCTCGGTTTCATATTCTGGCCATTTGAATAGCCAGGGACAAAGCCGTGAGTACTTTCAAGTACTCGCAAACTAATACTAATGTAAGTACTAACATTGCTATTGAGAGTGTTCTAAGCTCTAAGGTTATTTGCATAAAGCCAATTTTAGTTTAGAAACATTTTTGTAAACAACTCCTCATGTGCTATCTAACTCAAGTGGGAACATTAGTGTCATTCCCACAACTCTGTTGTGATTCAAATTCAAAATCACCGTTCAAGTTCAAAATTCACCAGTCACAAAGATATAATTTTCTGATGACGGAAACAGTATGGCTTTTCCAATTGTCCATAACCGTGGACGCGGCTATTCGAATAGGTTTACACTCTGCAGAGGTTGCACACTTGTGCCACAACATTTGATCACATCCGTCAGGGATAAACCCCGAATAATCGTAAGTCAGTACGCGGATCATCAACCGTTAACCTTTCACTTACACATCCTAGTATAGGCACGTCTCCCCATGAGCTTGGCCTCCCGGTGATAACCAACTGTTATCCTGGGAACTGCACAGGGCTTGGCCGTACAATTCACCTCAATTCACGTCATTTCACTTTCAACGGAGGCAGCCTCGGCATAACCCTTATGACGCTTGTTCAGAGGGAACCCATACTAAGACACATAAATTTCCAGCTAAGCCTTACCCATAATCAGGTATTGTGGGGGTACTTAAAAATTGTAATGGTATCGCATCCCACTCAATCATCAGTTTTTAGCCATTTCACCAAGTCAAGTTCATGTCATATTCACCTTCAAAATCTTTCAATGGAAATGACTCATCATTCCAAGGTTTTCACCATCATCATTTCACAACACATGTTCCCATCTAGAGTAGTCAATTTTAATTTAGCACTAGCATCTATGTGTGAGGGGTGCTAAGTAATCTGCTTTGCTTCTAGGCTATCTTTGATACTCTTGTACTAATCCAGTACTAACCAAGTAAATCATGAATCAAAAAGTACTTTGATAAAACAAAAGTAAATAAAGCTTGTAAAGTAAAACTTGGAAAATAGGATCATGACATAAAGTAAATGGGTAATGCCTTGCTCATGGTGAGCTTTGCACTTTGCAAGAGTATTATCTTGCCTTGGTTGGGGAATTGGTCAAAGTGGTCTTCTTCTCCTTGGAAGTAGACCTCCTCCTCCTCTTGATACTCCTCGGTACTAGCGTCTAAAATACGAATACGGGGTACACAATCATCATACCAAACTTATTTACTAAACTAGGCACACTCATGATGCACACAACTTAAACTAGCATCACACATTACTATTAAGTTGGTGGATGTGTTTTTCTTATTATTTAAGAAAAATAATTTCCTCTCATACTAAATTAGGTGTTACTTTTAATTACTTAGAGAAATAATTTCCTCTCATTATCTTATTAAGATTTAATTTCTCTCATGAACAATATGTGACCTAGGTTGACCAAATTCAACCTCTTCATACTTATCATTTAAGAAAATGATTTAAATGAGGTGAGCACCTCATACAATTTAATCCTAGCATGGTAAAGATTTAATATCAGCAACAAATCATATGAGACCTAAATGACCAGAGTCTCTACCTCATTTTGAGTTGTTGGTGACAAGATTTAAATGAGAGAAAAACTCCCATGAGATTTATTAATAGTTTTGGACAATATCTTTGACTAGAAATAGCCATATAGTCCTTTTATTAAGCTAGGCCATGATCATTCAAAGTAAGCATGGCATATTTTTCCAGAAACAAATAGTACAAGTGTAATGTGATTTATAGGAGTTGGAATTAACTTAAAACCATTTGTGGTTGATTTTTAATAATTATTCTAAGGCAGAAAAGTCCCTGCCTTGTTTATTTTCCTACTTTAATTCTATAATAGATCTAGGGTTCAATCTAGTAGCATTGTGTAGAGAAAATTCTAAGCTTTCCAAATATATAAAATTTGTAAAATTTGGCCAAGTAGATTTGTCCCTATTAAATTTTAAAGTTGACATCAGATTGCATATTTCATCTATTTTGGATTTTTGAATTTGAACAGATGGGCTGGCGGGAAAATAAACGGGCTGTGCAGAGAAGGAATGGATTGGGCCGGCCCAGCTTCACAGCGGGCCAGCTGACAAGGTGGGGGCCACCTGTCTGTGGGCTGTAACGCGTGAAGCGGTACGAGGAATATCGGCAGTGCGATTAGACGATAGATCGACGGCCCAGAGGGGTCGTCTTCTCCGGCGAGACTGGGACTTACGGGAGGCGGAGGTAGGGGGTCGGAGCGGTCGTCGGAGCTCCGGCGATCGTCGGAGTTGTGCGCCGCGACGTTGGAGTAGATGAGGAAGCTCCGGGAAGCAGTTGCGTTGTCAGGGGCGGCCTCCTTCTCCGGCGATTGCTGGCGACGGTGAGCGGCAGGGATCTTGCGATTGGTGGCCTCCGGTGGCTAATCGAGCAAGGTAAGGTGGCGAGGAGAGGCTGTGAGAGGAAATGAAGTGAATGGTGTGCTCAAATCGAGAGGAGGAGTCCTCCTTTTATAGCAGAGGGAGGTGGCTGTGGCGCTCGGCTAGGGTCGCCGTCGTCGTCGCCGTTCCAGGGCTGTGAAGAGGCAAGGCATGGGCTGGTACGGTTGCTGGTGTCCTGGCGAAGCTGACGCGCGTGATCGTGGTGAAGATGGGGCCCTGCAGCGATGGTGCGTTTGATGGGAGCTTGCAGACCCGTGGCGCGTCGCGTCGACGATGACGAGGGCCATGGCGTTCCCGCGGTCAAACGACGGTGTCTGCGAGCTTGCTGGTGTCCAGGCGCGTCTACTGGCGAGAGAGGGAGTGCAGAGGTGAAGCGAGGGAGCGAGGGTGATGGCGCTCTGGCGCGCCCAGGGTGAGTGCCATGCGCGCTCTGGCGCGTGCATGGGCGTGTCTGGGCGCCACTGGGCACGGTGATTTCTGCCCGTTGCGGTGCGAGTCTTGGTCGTGGCTTGGTCTGGTCAGGCTCAGGTGAGTGAGAGGAGAGTGAGGGACATGGTGAGGCAGGCCAGAAGTGACCAGAGAAGGCGATGGCATGAGGTGGACGTGCCATGCCACGTCATGGCATGCTCTGGTTGATTTGGTCAAGCAGTGGTGAAGGCAAGTGGTGGAGAGGATGCAGTGAGGTGAGAGGAGGTTCCAGAGGTGCAGTGGAGAGCCAGGGTTGGACCAAGTCCTCTCCATTTTCCAGCATGGGCAACATTAGATACCCTGCCTGCAAGGTATTTGATGAAATGCCCGAAAGAAATAAATTTTTGAATTTTGCAAATCTTTTTGGTGGGTTGTAATCATATATTATTTGGAGTAGAATGGTGGTGGTGGTGGTCAAAATGGAGTTGAATTGCAAAATCTCATTTTGCATATGATCTTAAATTTGTTTCAATGTCTCCACTTGGCTTGCTTCTCATTTGAATTTGAGACAGAGTTTGGGGTGATGGTTTCAGGCAAAGTTGTTCTCCTTGATGGTGTCTTGGATGAGGTGCAAAGAGTTGGCAAAGTGTAGAAGAGAAAAGTCAAAAACCCGGGGCTCAAAGTGGGTATCATGCTGAAATTGTCACATATGACCATAATCACATGTGAGCACAAAATTGATTCAAATTTGATTTGAATTGAGTTTGTTTGTTTCCAAAGGTGTTAATAAGTGTTTAGTATCCATTTAAAACCAATGGTGCAAACCAAAAGGGTCCAGGTTGAAGATTTGTAAAAATGGCAAACCATATGTGTGTGTTGAATTGAATTTTATATTTTCTTTTCTATTTTCTTTTTCTTTGTCTTTGGATGATCAAGTGATCATGGTTAGGGTTTTAGAGTAAGTGTAAACACATAAGAAAGCATCATGGCAAGAGCACACTCAAATAATTAGTAAGGTGAGCTATATGCATAGTCCTATATGATGAGAAAAAGTTTTTGTTGGCTCTAATTTTTGGATTCTTGGAAACTCTCTCTTGCTTCTTTTATTGAAAACTTGGGATGTTACAAACCCTTCCCCCTTACAAAAGATCTCGTCCCGAGATCTAGAGAAAACTAGCTACTAAAGAGATCTGGGTATTCCTTCTTCATATCCTCTTCGCGTTCCCAAGTGGCTTCTTCTTCGGTGTGATTACTCCATTGTATTTTCAGGAACTTGATACTTCTAGTGCGGGTGGTCCTGAAAGCTTCTTCAAGGATGCGAATAGGCACTTCGCGGTATGTTAGATCCTTGTTGATATCAATGGCTCTGTGGTCGATGTTCTTGAACACTTCGGTTTTCTCCGGCACTTCTAGGCACTTCCGAAGTAGTGAGATGTGAAACACATTGTGCACAGCGGACATTTCTTCTGGTAGTTCAAGCTGATATGAAACTTCTCCTCGACGACTCAGGACTTTGAATGGTCCGACATATCTGGGGGCGAGCTTTCCTCTGAGTTGGAATCTCTGCATTCCTTTGAGGGGTGAGACTTTGAGATACACAAAATCTCCGATCTCGAATGTCATCTCTCGGCGTCTCTTGTCGGCGTAGCTCTTCTGTCTTGACTGGGCGGTCTTGAGGTACTCGTGGATCTTGTGCACCTTCTCTTCGGCTTCTCGGAGAATATCAGGGCCGAAGACTTGACTATCTCTGACTTCTGACCAGTTCAGAGGGGTACGACATTTTCCTTCCGTACAGGGCTTCAAAGGGGGCCATCTGTAAGCTGCCTTGATAACTGTTGTTGTATGAGAATTCTGCGTAAGGTAGGTAGTCTTCCCATTTGGATCCATATTCTAGCACACAGGCTCTCAACATATCTTCCAGTATCTGGTTGACTCTCTCGGTCTGTCCATCAGTCTGCGGGTGATAAGTTGTGCTGAAATTCAGACGTGTTCCTAGTCCTTCATGCACTTTCTGCCAAAATCTTGAGGTAAACTGCGATCCTCTATCTGACACAATTGACTTCGGGGTTCCGTGCAGGCTGACTATCCTGGAGATGTATAACTCAGCTAGCTTTGGGCCTTGGTATGTGGTCTTGATGGGGATGAAATGTGCAACCTTGGTCAATCTATCAATAACTACCCAAATGGAGTCATTTCCTCTGCTAGATTTGGGCAATCCTGTGATAAAGTTCATACCGACAGAATCACATTTCCACTCAGAAATCTGTAAGGGTTGCAACAGTCCTGCGGGGCGTTGATGTTCTGCCTTGACTCGTTGACAGATATCACACTTGGCGATGTAGCTTCCTATCTCTCGCTTCATTCCGTGCCACCAGAATTGTTCCTTTAGGTCTTGGTACATCTTGGTTCCTCCGGGGTGAATGGAATACAGTGTATCGTGAGCTTCCTTCAGAATGACTTGCTTCAACTCTGAATCTGACGGTACACATAGGCGTCCGTTGTACCAAAGAACTCCTTCTTCATCTATGGTGAATCTTGGTGCTTTTCCTGTAGCTATCTGACTCTTGATTCCGTCAATGCTGGCATTTCCCTTCTAGGCTTCTTTTATCTGGCTCATCAAGGTGGAGCTCAATGTTGGCTAAGAATCCTTCGCTCACTAGCTCTAGTCTGAACTGTTCAAACTCTTGATACAGGCTGGGTTGCTATATTGCGATCATGGAGTTCAACTGACACGGCAGTCTGCTCAAGGCATCCGCTACCACATTGGCCTTGCCGGGGTGGTAGTGAATTTCCATGTCGTAATCCTTGATTAATTCTATCCATCTGCGCTGTCTCATGTTTAGCTCTTTCTGGGTGAAAATGTACTTCAAGCTTTTGTGATATGAGTATATCTCGCATCGATTACCCATGAGGTAATGACGCCAAACCTTCAGGGCTAAGACTACGGCTGCTAACTCCAAGTCATGAGTTGGATAGTTCTGTTCATGTTGCTTTAGTTGCCTTGATAGGTATGATATCACCTTGCCTCCTTGCATCAATACACATCCAAGACCAATCTTGGATGCATCACAATAGACATCGAATGGCTTGGTGACATCGGGCATGATTAGAATTGGGGCTGTGGTTAATCTGAGCTTGAGCTGCTGAAAGCTTTCTTCACATTTGGCATTCCAGTCAAACTTCTTGTCCTTCTTCAGCAGTTGAGTCATTGGTCTTGCGATGCTGGAAAATCCTTCTACGAATCTGCGGTAATATCCCGCTAATCCCAGAAATGCCCGGACTTCAGTCTGGGTGGTTGGGGCTTTCCATTCCTCAACGGTTTTGATTTTAGCGGGATCTACGGCAATTCCTCCTGCAGACAAGATGTGTCCCAGGAATCCTACTTCCTTCAACCAAAACTCGCATTTGCTAAACTTCGCATACAACTGGTGCTGCCTCAGGGTTTCTAGGACCACTTCCAAATGTTGCTCATGTTCTTCTTCTGATCTGGAGTAGATAAGAATGTCACCGATGAAGACAACGACAAACTTATCCAGGAATTCCATAAAGATCTTATTCATGAGATTCATGAAGTAAGCGGGGGCATTGGTCAGTCCAAATGACATGACGTTGTATTCATACAATCCATATCTGGTGGTAAAGGCAGTCTTAGGAATGTCTGTTGCACGGATCTTCAGTTGATGGTAACCTGTCCTCAGATCAATTTTAGAGAATACTTGGGCACCAGTCAGCTGGTCAAACAGGTCTTCTATCTTTGGTAAGGGATATTTGTTCTTGATGGTGACATCGTTAAGCTTACGATAATCCGTAACCAAACGAGTGGCACCGTCTTTCTTATCCACAAACAAAACTGGTGATCTCCAAGGCGACGCACTTGGTCGAATCAGACCTTTGTACAGCATATCATCCAGTTGCTTCTTCAGTTCCACTAGCTCTGTGGGGTTCATGCTATAGGCTCTCTGGGCTATAGGTCCTGTTCCAGGGATTAACTCGATGATGAACTCGATATCCCGATCTGGGAGCATACCGGGTAGATCATCTGGAAACACATCATGGTATCGACAGACGACCGTGATTTGATCCAGAGTTGGCTGATACGTCTCCGACGTATCGATAATTTCTTATGTTCCATGCTTGTTTTATGACAATACCTACATGTTCTATACATACTTTATGATGTTTTTATGCGTTTTCCGGAACTAACCTATTGAGGAGATACCGAAGTGCCAGTTCCTATTTTCTGCTGTTTTTGGTTTCAGAAATCCTAGTAAGGAAATATTCTCGGAATTGGACGAAATCAATGCCCAAGATCTTAAAATCCCACGAAGCTTCCAGAACACCCGAGAGCCGCCAGAGGAGGGCCCTGTGGGCCCCAGATGATAGGCTGGCGTGGCCAGGGGGTGGGCCGCGCCCCCCTACTGTGTCACCGCCTCGTCGACCCTCCGACTCCGCCTCTTCGCCTATTTAAAGGTCCTTGACCTAAATCTTCGATACGGAAAAGCCATGGTACGAGAAACCTTCCAGAGCCGCCGCCATCGCGAAGCCAAGATCTGGGGGACAGGAGTCTCTGTTCCGGCACGCCGCCGGGACGGGGAAGTGCCCCCGCTCCATCGACACCGTTGCCATCTCCACCGCCATCTTCATCAACGCTGCTATCTCCCATGAGGAGGGAGTAGTTCTCCATCGAGGCTAAGGGCTGTGTCGGTAGCTATGTGGTTAATCTCTCTCCCTATGTACTTCAATACAATGATCTCATGAGCTGCCTTACATGATTGAGATTCATATGAGTTTTGTATCACTATTCATCTATGTGCTACTCTAGTGATGTTATTAAAGTACTCTATTCCTCCTACACGGTGTAATGGTGACAGTGTGTGCATCGTGTAGTACTTGGCGTAGGTTATGATTGTAATCTCTTGTAGATTATGAAGTTTATTATTGCTATGATAGTATTGATGTGATCTATGCCTCCTTCATAGTGTGATGGTGACAGTGTGCATGCTATGTTAGTACTTGGTGTAGTTGTGTTGATCTATCATGCACTCTAAGGTTATTTAAATATGAATATCGAATATTGTGGAGCTTGTTAACTCCGGCATTGAGGGTTCGTGTAATCCTACACAATTAGTGGTGTTCATCATCCAACAAGAGAGTGTAGAGTATAGCATATATCTATTTATTCTGTTATGTGATCAATGTTGAGAGTGTCCACTAGTGAAAGTATAATCCCTAGGCCTTGTTCCCAAATACTGCAATCACCGCTTGTTTACTGTTCTCATGCATCTGTACTGCCTGCAATATTACCACCATCAACCACACGCCAGTTGTAGCATCAAGCTATTTTCTGGTGCCGTTACTACTGCTCATATATATTCATACCACCTGTATTTCACTATCTCTTCGCCGAACTAGTGCACCTATACATCTGACAAGTGTATTAGGTGTGTTGGGGACACAAGAGACTTCTTGCTTTGTGGTTGCAGGGTTGCATGAGAGGGATATCTTTGACCTCTTCCTCCCTGAGTTCGATAAACCTTGGGTGATCCACTTAAGGGAAACTTGCTGCTGTTCTACAAACCTCTGCTCTTGGAGGCCCAACACTGTCTACAAGAATAGAAGCACCCGTAGACATCATTGGCTTGGCTACACTTTGGTTGCAGGTGAATTTTCTGGGTAGTCTCTCAGACACATGTTCTATTATTATTCCGGTTCTACTAGTCACGGTGATGGCCTTCTTGGCGCAGTCTATCAATCCATGATGTTTCGACATCCAATCCATACCCAGTACTACTTCCAATCCTTTTGTTCCCAGAACAATCAAGTTTGCATAAAAATCTATTTCATGAATTCTGATGGGTACATCTTTGCAAAATTTTCTAGCTTTAGTGGTTGCTCCAGGTATTTGAACTATCATGACATGTTTCAAGCTGATTGGTTGAATCTTACTAGTGCACACAAAATCTTCTGTAACAAACGAATGCGGTGCTCCAGAATCAAACAACACTCTTGCTGGGATTGAGTTAACAGAGAACATACCCAGCACCACGTCAGGTGCTTCCTGGGCTTCCTCGGCGTTCATGTGGAAGAGGCGACCTCCACGGTTGTTTGGGTTGTTGGGGGCGAACTTCTTGCCGGTGGAGACACGGCGTTGCTGCTGAGCTGGTGCTGCGGTGTTGCGTGCGAGCTTGGCAAGCCTCTTGGGACACTCATTGGAGTAATGTCCCACTACACCACACTCATAGCAAGTGATGGTGGCCTTGTCCTTGGTCGCAACGGGGATGGCGTTGCTCCCAGTCCTTGGTGCGGTGTTGTTGTTGTTGTTGTTGTTGTTGGGGGCTCTCGGCGGAGCGCGGTTGAAGTTGTTGTTGTTGTTGTTGCTATTGTTGTTGTAGTGGCCTCCTGGCCTGGGGTTTCCTCCACTCCGGTTCTGATAACCCGGACGTGACATCTGTGCATTGGGCTTGTTGTTCCTGGAGGTGAAGCCTCCGCCTGAGTTGGGGCGATACCTAGGGGCATTGCTAGGCCCACTCTGGTTCATCATGCGGCGCTTGCGGTTCTCGCTGGCTTGGTGCAGTTTGCCCTCCATTTGGATGGCGGAGTCAACAAGGGCTTCGAGGTCGGCGAAGGGGATGTTGATCAACACAGTCTGCATCTCATCATGCAGTTCGTTCAGAAACCTTTCCTTCCTCTTCTCAGTAGTATCAGTCTCATCCGGGGCGTACCTTGACAGAGTTAGAAACTTGTCGCGGTATTCCACCACGGACATCCGGCCTTGCTTCAGTTCACGGAATTCATCTCTCATCTTCTTTATCAGACCCGGGGGCACATGGTACTTGCTGAACTTGAGCTTGAAATCAGTCCAAGTCATAAACTGTCCCGCATTCATGGCACGGGTGCTTGTCCACCAAGCTCTTGCTGGTCCTGCTAAGTAGTGCGTGGCAAACAACACTTTCTCATTTTCCTCAACTCCAGCTACTTCTAGATTGTTCTCCATAGTTTGGAGCCAATCATCTGCATCCAGGGGTTCCTCAGTCTTGCTGAAAACTGGCGGGTTGGTATTCTGGACGTTCTTGAGCTTTGATCCTGGGTGATCATGATGGCCTTGATTGTTTTTGGCAAGCTGTTGAAGTGCTGCAATGTTGGCTTGCCTTTCAGCTCTTTCTGCTTCTCTACCTTCCAGCATAACTTGCAACATCTGCATCATAGCGTCTTGATTCGCGTTGCGAGTTGGATGGGCATCTGAGCATTGAGATAGATCATGAGATAAGAGGGAAATTCTCTATGGCTTGTTTTGTGTTTAGGTTCAAAAGTTTAAAACTTGAAGTCTTTTCATGATGACACAAACATACATTTATTCATGACAAACAACAAACATTACAAGCTAACACACTAAGGGTTTTAAGAACCCTTCTTCTTCAAGCTACGATACATGGGGCGGGATACAACTCACACCTACGATAGTGCACAAGTGAGACTACTCTCCATCCACATCTATGGCGACGTGGTCATCCTCTCCGGCGTCCAGGAACTCGTAGTCTTCCTCCTCGGTGTTCTCATACTCCTCAAAGTCGTCATCGTCACTCAGGAAGGCGCTTCCTCACTGAATGTCTTCTCCATCTTCCTCCATCTTCTTCATCTGCTCCTCCTGGTTCTTGACGGTGGCCTCTAGTGCTGCTATCTTCTCGCGGAGGCGACTGATGGTGGCATCCTTCTTCGTCCGCTGCTGGCGGAGAGTCCTGCGGTCCCTGGCGAGCAGCTTGATGGCTTCGCCCTGCTCGATGATGTGGGCGTGAGTCTGGTTGGCGTACTCACGGGCGTGGTCGAGATCCTGCTGAGTGTGGTACAGGATGAAGTCGAGATGCTCCACATGGTGCTTCAGCTCCGGGTGGGGCGGCATGTCCATGGGCTCTCCAGCAGAGTTACGCCTTGCGAGGTGAGAAAAGCGAGGGTCCTTGAGTGCCTCCCCGCTATCCCGCTCAAGCGTGCGAGTCCCTGCTGAAGGGCGCGGGCAAGTCCGTCCAGCCAGTTGCTCTCCCTGATGGATCCTCTCTGAAGTGGGAGGCTCCATCTTGCCCCTCAAGTCAGCGGTGATGATCCATTGCAACTCGCCTCCTGGCTGGTCCGTGACCTGAACTCCGTGCAACTCCGGGTGCGGGAGATCAAGGTGATCGGAAAGGGCGTTGAGGTCGTGCTCGAAGATCAAGCTTCCCCCATTCCCGAGCTGGTAAAACTTCATGTTCACGGGCTCCATCTGAAAGTGAAGTGAAGGATTAAGTTAGAGAAGTGAACAAGTGTGGCAAAATTTTAGGTACATTTTTAAGGAAGAGCATGACTTCTTATTTTCCCAAAGAACTCAAAGAGAAGACAAAGACTAAGTTTTTCAGAAATACTTCATTTGTTTTTGAAACTAAATTTTTCAGAGCGTCCATTTCTAACTAGGGTCTCCTAAGATCAAACAATGGCTCTGATACCAACTTGTCAACACCCGGATTTTTAAGTCCGGATGTCTATTATGTCATACATCGCAATCCCAGTAATATTGTTGTTGCGAGGCATAATAGTTAAGTATCATAGTCATCATTCATTACAAACCATAATATCTTACAATTTGGAATCACATGATCCATATTACACGAATAGTTGATCTATTGATCAACGAACAAACACAAGTTCATAGCGGAAGCGTAAAGATAAATGGACTCTCTAGTCCACAGGCCAACGCTTGACGTCGGAAACTCCTAGTTGTGGTAGACGTCCTGCTGGTCGTCATCCTCGTACTGCTGCTCGGCTTCATATTCTGGCCGTTTGAATAGCCAGGGACAAAGCCGTGAGTACTTTCAAGTACTCGCAAAATAATACTAATGTAAGTACTAACATTGCTATTGAGAGTGTTCTAAGCTCTAAGGTTATTTGCATAAAGTCAATTTTAGTTTAGAATTTTTTTTGTAAACAACTCCTCATGTGCTAACTAACTCAAGTAGGAACATTAGTGTCATTCCCACAACTCTGTTGTGATTCAAATTCAAAATCACCGTTCAAGTTCAAAATTCACCAGTCACAAAGATATAATTTTCTGATGACGGAAACAGTATGGCCTTTCCAATTGTCCATAACCGCGGACGCGGCTATTCGAATAGGTTTACACTCTGCAGAGGTTGCACACTTGTGCCACAACATTTGATCACATCCGTCAGGGATAAACCCCGAATAATCGTAAGTCAGTACGCGGATCATCAACCGTTAACCTTTCACTTACACATCCTAGTATAGGCACGTCTCCCCATGAGCTTGGCCTCCCGGTGATAACCAACTGTTATCCTGGGAACTGCACAGGGCTTGGCCGTACAATTCACCTCAATTCACGTCATTTCACTTTCAACGGAGGCAGCCTCGGCATAACCCTTATGACGCTTGTTCAGAGGGAACCCATACTAAGACACATAAATTTCCAGCTAAGCCTTACCCATAATCAGGTATTGTGGGGGTACTTAAAAATTGTAATGGTATCGCATCCCACTCAATCATCAGTTTTTAGCCATTTCACCAAGTCAAGTTCATGTCATATTCACCTTCAAAATCTTTCAATGGAAATGACTCATCATTCCAAGGTTTTCACCATCATCATTTCACAACACATGTTCCCATCTAGAGTAGTCAATTTTAATTTAGCACTAGCATCTATGTGTGAGGGGTGCTAAGTAATCTGCTTTGCTTCTAGGCTATCTTTGATACTCTTGTACTAATCCAGTACTAACCAAGTAAATCATGAATCAAAAAGTACTTTGATAAAACAAAAGTAAATAAAGCTTGTAAAGTAAAACATGGAAAATAGGATCATGACATAAAGTAAATGGGTAATGCCTTGCTCACGGTGAGCTTTGCACTTTGCAAGAGTATTATCTTGCCTTGGATGGGGAATTGGTCAAAGTGGTCTTCTTCTCCTTGGAAGTAGACCTCCTCCTCTTCTTGATACTCCTCGGTACTAGCGTCTAAAATACGAATACGGGGTACACAATCATCATACCAAACTTATTTACTAAACTAGGCACACTCATGATGCACACAACTTAAACTAGCATCACACATTACTATTAAGTTGGTGGATGTGTTTTTCTTATTATTTAAGAAAAATAATTTCCTCTCATACTAAATTAGGTGTTACTTTTAATTACTTAGAGAAATAATTTTCTCTCATTATCTTATTAAGATTTAATTTCTCTCATGAACAATATGTGACCTAGGTTGACCAAAGTCAACCTCTTCACACTTATCATTTAAGAAAATGATTTAAATGAGGTGAGCACCTCATACAATTTAATCCTAGCATGGTAAAGATTTAATATCATCAACAAATCATATGAGACCTAAATGACCAGAGTCTCTACCTCATTTTGAGTTGTTGGTGACAAGATTTAAATGAGAGAAAAACTCCCATGAGATTTATTAATAGTTTTGGACAATATCTTTGACTAGAAATAGCCATATAGTCCTTTTATTAAGCTAGGCCATGATCATTCAAAGTAAGCATGGAATATTTTTGCAGAAACAAATAGTACACGTGTAATGTGATTTATAGGAGTTGGAATTAATTTAAAAGCATTTGTGGTTGATTTTTAATAATTATTCTAAGGCAAAAAAGTCCCTTCCTTGTTTATTTTTCTACTTTAATTCTATAATAGATCTAGGGTTCAATCCAGTAGCATTGTGTAGAGAAAATTCTAAGCTTTCCAAATATATAAAATTTGTAAAATTTGGCCAAGTAGATTTGTCCCTATTAAATTTTAAAGTTGACATCAGATTGCATATTTCATCTATTTTGGATTTTTGAATTTGAACAGATGGGCTGGCGGGAAAAGAAATGGGTTGTGCAGAGAAGGAATGGATTGGTCCGGCCCAGCTTCACAGCGGGCCAGCTGACAAGGTGGGGGCCACCTGTCTGTGGGCTGTAACGCGTGAAGCGGTATGGGGAATATCGGCCGTGCGATTAGACGATAGATCGACGGCCCGGAGGGGTCGTCTTCTCCGGCAAGACTGGGACTTACGGGAGGCGGAGGTAGGGGTTGGAGCGGTCGTCGGAGCTCCGGCGATCGTCGGAGTTGTGCGCCGCGACGTTGGAGTAGATGAGGAAGCTCCGGGAAGCAGTTGCGTCGTCAGGGGCGGCCTCCTTCTCTGGCGATTGCTGGCGACGGTGAGCGGCAGGGATCTTGCGATTGGTGGCCTCCGGTGGCTAATCGAGCAAGGTAAGGTGGCGAGGAGAGGCTGTGAGAGGAAAGGAAGTGAATGGCGTGCTCAAAGCGAGAGGAGGAGTCCTCCTTTTATAGCAGAGGGAGGTGGCTGTGGCGCTCGGCTAGGGTCACCGTCGTTGTCGCCGTTCCAGGGCTGCGAAGAGGCAAGGCATGGGCTGGTACGGTTGCTGGTGTCCTGGCGAAGCTGACGCGCGTGATCGTGGTGAAGACGGGGCCCTGCAGCGATGGTGCGTTTGATGGGAGCTTGCAGACCCATGGCGCGTCGACGATGACGAGGGCCATGGCGTTCCCGCGGTCAAATGACGGTGTCTGCGAGCTTGCTGGTGTCTAGGCGCGTCTACTGGCGAGAGAGGGAGTGCAGAGGTGACGCGAGGGAGCGAGGGTGATGGCGCACTGGCGCGCCCAGGGTGAGTGCCATGCGCGCTCTGGCGCGTGCATGGGCGTGTCTGGGCGCCACTGGGCACGGCGATTTCTGCCCGTTGCGGTGCGAGTCTTGGTCGTGGCTTGGTCTGGTCAGGCTCAGGTGAGTGAGAGGAGAGTGAGGGACATGGTGAGGTAGGCCAGAAGTGACCAGAGAAGGCGATGGCATGAGGTGGACGTGCCATGCCACGGCATGGCATGCTCTGGTTGATTTGGTCAAGCAGTGGTGAAGGCAAGTGGTGGAGAGGATGCAGTGAGGTGAGAGGAGGTTCCAGAGGTGCAGTGGAGAGCCAGGGTTGGACCAAGTCCTCTCCATTTTCTAGCATGAGCAACATTAGATACCCTTCCTGCAAGGTATTTGATGAAATGCCCGAAAGAAATAATTTTTTGAATTTTGCAAATCTTTTTGGTGGGTTGTAATCATATATTATTTGGAGTAGAATGGTGGTGGTGGTGGTCCAAATGGAGTTGAATTGCAAAATCTCATTTTGCATATGATCTTAAATTTGTTTCAATGTCTCCACTTGGCTTGCTTCTCATTTGAATTTGAGACAGAGTTTGGGGTGATGGTTTTGGGCAAAGTTGTTCTCCTTGATGGTGTCTTGGATGAGGTGCAAAGAGTTGGCAAAGTGTAGAAGAGAAAAGTCAAAAACCCGGGGCTCAAAGTGGGTATCATGCTGAAATTGTCACAAATGACCATAATCACATGTGAGCACAAAATTGATTCAAATTTGATTTGAATTGAGTTTGTTTGTTTCCAAAGGTGTTAATAAGTGTTTAGTATCCATTTACAACCAATGGTGCAAACCAAAAGGGTCTAGGTTGAAGATTTGTAAAAATGGCATAAGCCATATGTGTGTGTTGAATTGAATTTTATATTTTCTTTTCTATTTTCTTTTTCTTTGTTTTTGGATGATCAAGTGATCATGGTTAGGGTTTTAGAGTAAGTGTAAACACATAAGCAAGCATCATGGAAAGAGCACACTCAAATAATTAGTAAGGTGAGCTATATGCATAGTCCTATATGATGAGAAAAAGGTTTTGTTGGCTCTAATTTTTGGATTCTTGGAAACTCTCTCTTGCTTCTTTTATTGAAAACTTGGGATGTTACAGGGATGCCCAAGGCATCCCCTTCTTCATCGACAACTTATCAGGTCACCTCTAGTGAAACTATATTTTTATTCCGTCACATCTTATGTGCTTTACTTGGAGCGTCTGTATGTTTTATTTTTCTTTTGTTTGAATAAAATTGGATCCTAGCATTCTTTCTGTGGGAGAGAGACACGCTCCGCTGTTGCATATGAACACATGTGTTCTTAGCTTTATTCTTAATGTTCATGGTGAAGGTTGAAACTGCTTCGTTAATTGTTATATGGTTGGAAACAGAAAATGCTACATGTGGTAATTGGTATAATGTCTTGAATAATTTGGTACTTGGCAATTGTTGTGCTCATATAGATCATGTTTAAGCTCTTGCATCATGTACTTTGCACCTATTAATGAAGAAATATTGTAGAGCTTGTTGACATTTGGTTTGCATGATTGGTCTCTCTAGAGTCTAGATATTTTCTGGTGAGGGTTTGAACAACAAGGAAGACAGTGTAGAGTCTTATAATGCTTGCAATATGTTCTTATGTAAGTTTTGCTGTACCGGTTCATACTTGTGTTTGCTTCAAACAACCTTGCTAGCCAAAGCCTTGTACTGAGAGGATACTTCTCGTGCATCCAAATCCTTGAGCCAAAAACTATGCCATTTGTGTCCACCATACCTACCTACTACATGGTATTTCTCTGCCATTCCAAAGTAAATTACTTGAGTGCTACCTTTAAAATTCCATTCTTTGTCTTTGCAATATATAGCTCATGGGAAAAATAGCTTAAAAACTATTGTGGTATTGAATATGTACTTATGTATCTTATTTCTTATAAGTTGCTTGTTGAGCGATAACCATGTTCCTGGGGACGCCATCAACTATTTCACCTTTGTTGAATATCATGTGAGTTGCTATGCATGTTCGTCTTGTCTGAAGTAAGGGTGATTTATCATGATCAAATGGTTTGAGTATGCATATTGTTAGAGAAGAACATTGGGCCGCTAACTAAAGCCATGATCCATGGTGGAAGTTTCAGTTTGGACAACAATCCTCAATCTCTTATGAGAATATTATCTGTTGTTGAATGCTTATGCATTAAAGAGGAGTCCATTATCTGTTGTCTATGTTGTCCCGGTATGGATGTCTAAGTTGAGAATAATCAAAAGCGAGAAATCCAATGCGAGGTTTCTCCTTAGACCTTTGTACAGGCGGCATAGAGGTACCCCTTTGTGACACTTGGTTAAAACATATGTTATGCAATGATAATCCATGTAAATCCAAGCTAATTAGAACAAGGTGCGGGCACTATTGGTAATCTATGCATGAGGCTTGCAACTTATAGGATGTCTTATACATAACACATATGCTTTATTACTACCGTTGACAAAATTGTTTCTATGTTTTCCAAATAAAAGCTCTAGCACAAAAATAGTAATCCATGCTTCCCTTTGCGAAGGGCCATTCTTTTACTTTTATGTTGAGTCAGTTTACCTACTTCTTTCCATCTTAGAAGCAAACACTTGTGTTAACTGTGCATTGATTCTTACATACTTGCTTATTTGCATTCATCATATTACTTTGTGTTGACAATTATCCATGAGATAAACATGTTGAAGTTGAAAGCAACCGCTGAAACTTATATCTTCCTTTGTGTTGCTTCAAAACTTTCTACTAAGAATCTATTGCTTTATGAGTTAACTCCTATGCAAGTCTTATTGATACTTGTCTTAAAAGTACTATTCATGAAAAGTCTTTGCTATATGATTCAGTTGTTTAATCATTGTCTTTACCATTGCTTCGAATCACTTCATTCATTACATATGCTTACAATAGTATTGATCAAGATTATGATAGCATGTCACTTCAGAAATTATCTTTGTTATCGTTTACCTACTCGAGGGCGAGTAGGAACTAAGCTTGGGGATGCTTGATACGTCTCAAACGTATCTATAATTTCTTATGTTCCATGCTACTTTTATGATGATACTCACATGTTTTATACACACTTTATGTCATATTTATGCATTTTCCAGCACTAACCTATTGACAAGATGCCGAAGAGCCAGTTGCTGTTTTATGCTATTTTTGGTTTCAGAAATCCTACAAAGGAAACATTCTCGGAATTGGACGAAATCAACGCCCAGGGTCTTATTTTTCCACGAAGCTTCCAGAAGACCGAAAGGATTACAAAGTGGGGCGACGAGGCGCCGCCACACTAGGGCCGCGCGGCCTAAGGGGGGCCCGCGCCACCCTAGCGTGTGGGCCCCTCGTCAGCCCTCCGACTCTGCCCTTCCGCCTACTTAAAGCCTTCGTTGCGAATACCCCAGTACCTAGAGCCACGATACGGAAAACCTTCCAGAGACGCCGCCACCGCCAATCCCATCTCGGGGGATTCAGGAGATCGCCTCCGGCACCCTGCCGGAGAGGGGAATCATCTCCCGGAGGACTCTTCATCGCCATGATCGCCTCCGGAGTGATGTGTGAGTAGTTCACCCCTGGACTATGGGTCCATAGCAGTAGCTAGATGGTTGTCTTCTCCTCATTGTGCTATCATTGTTCGATCTTGTGAGCTGCCTATCATGATCAAGATCATCTATTTGTAATACTACATGTTGTGTTTGTTGGGATCCGATGAATATGGAATACTATGTTATGTTGATTATGAATCTATCATATATGTGTTGTTTATGATCTTGCATGCTCTCCGTTGCTAGTAGAGGCTCTGGCCAAGTTGATACTTGTAACTCCAAGAGAGAGTATTTATGCTCGATAGTGGGTTCATGCCTCCATTTAATCTGGGACAGTGACAGAAAGTTCTAAGGTTGTGGATGTGCTGTTGCCACTAGCGATAAAACATCAATGCTTTGTCTAAGGATATTTGTGTTGATTACATTACGCACCATACTTAATGCAATTGTCTGTTGTTTGCAACTTAATACTGGAAGGGGTGCGGATGCTAACCCGAAGGTGGAATTTTTAGGCATAGATGCATGCTGGATAGCGGTCTATGTACTTTGTCGTAATGCCCAATTGAATTTCACACTACTCATCATGATATGTATGTGCATTGTTATGCCCCTTTATTTTTCAATTGCCCAACTGTAATTTGTTCACCCAACATGCTATTTCTTATTGGAGAGACACCACTAGTGAACTGTGGACCCCGGTCCATTCTTTTACATCAAATACAATCTACTGCAAACATTGTTCTTTACTGTTCTTCGCAAACATCATCTTCCACACTATACATTTAATCCTTTGTTAAAGCAAGCCGGTGAGATTGACAACCTCACTGTTAAGTTGGGGCAAAGTATTTGGATTGTGTTGTGCAGGTTCCACGTTGGCGCCAGAATCCCTGGTGTTGCGCCGCACTACACTCCGTCACCAACAACCTTTCACGTGCTCCTTGACTCCTACTGGTTCGATAAACCTTGGTTTCTTACTGAGGGAAACTTGCTGCTGTACGCATCACACCTTCCACTTGGGTTCCCAACGGGCGTGTGCTTTATGCGTCAATAGTTACACACATGACCACATCTCATTGTAGATGTAGTCCAACACATCAAGCTTCTCACCGGTGCCCTTCTTAGCAAAGGAGTTGGCCATGAGATCCACTTCATGGGTATGCAATTCATCAACGTTGCCACCCTTGGGTCCAATAGTTTCCCGGTAGACACGAAGCATGATGTCCCAAGTAGGGAGAAGATCCGCACTCTTGCCCGGAATACCCCAACCTTTGGTATAGAGAGGTTCCAAGACTTCCTTGGTTTGAGCAAATTAACTATCATGAGACCTCCAACCATTTGCATCCACACCCGGAGAGCGAGGGTATCCAAGGGCATCTCCAAAGCTTGCCAAGTTAGCCTCAAGAAGGGTGTCATGAGTCATCCACCGGAAAGTTCTAGCTTCATCTTGTTCAAAGTGAACGGTGGCATATAATTGTTGAATCAACCCGATGTCGAAGTCCTTGTTGAGCTCCATAATGGGATAGAGCCCAAACTCACCACACATAGCATACGCTTCTTCAAAGTACCTTGTGGCGGCCATCTTGGCGGTGTCAATGGCGTGTTGAGGAGCTATCCCCTTCTTGAAGGTCACATAGATCTCATAAAAGATCTCCTCTTGAGTCTTATTGTGGAAGCGCTTATCCCCAACCCTATTGTTCCGAGGGATGAGATAAGGGTTCACTTGCCGGAGCTCCTTGTACTCAAGATAGGACATGCTCTTTACCGACACATGAATTTGCTTGCCACGAATTGCGGGTGACTTGGTATGCCTTTGAGCTGCGAGTTGATGAGCCGTGAGCTTGGATGGTCGAGTGCGCTCAACTTCTTCTTCTATCTCGTCCACGTGACCCTTGCCTCTCTTCTTGGAGCCACCTGGGATACAAACATGAGGATAGGGATGATAAATGAGTGCACACTAACAAGGAGGTCAAAACCAGATCCTGAACAGAGTATTGAGGTCATAGCAGTAAACATGCTAGGACGGAAGTTCCGGTGGGAACCGACGAAAGTTCTGGCGCAAGCGGCCGGAACATCCGGCTGTTCAAGGACAGCGAGATTTACCGTCGGATTCGCGGCAATGGCGTTGTGAACTGCTCTACTTCAACATTCTAGGCAAGATCTAGCAGAGAATAGGCATCTAGAGAGAGTCTACCAAAGCTTGACCTAGAGTATGCCCTATATTTCATCTAGTGAGGTCAACCCACACATAGAGAGGGAAAAGGCACAAACCGGGAGGAGCCATGGTTGAGGAGAGGGAGAGGATGCCAATCCACGGAGCCGATCCGGCGGAGGTCGCCGGAGGAAGGAGATCGGGGCGGGGAGGTCACCGGTGCCACAGGGAGGAGAGCAGCCCACGAACAGGTGCGAGATGGGGAAAAGTGGGGAGCAGGAACTGCCTCCCCGTCCCCGACCCGTTAAGTGGAAAAAAGTAAGAGCGGAAGTTCCGCTCGTTGGAGCCGGAACTTCCGGTCCCACAAAAATCCCACCGACAGAACAGGGACATAGCAGTCAGACGCTGGCCAGAAGGATCCAGCCGGAAGTACCGGTCGGAACGATCGGAACTTCCGGTGAAGCAGAAAACAGGGCCAGAACTTGAAAAAAGAAAGGAACTTTGTGCACACGGAGAAGGAAGAGGATAGGGCTTAGATGCGATAGGCTTAGGACAGATGATCCAAACTGTAGGATGGTACATGATCACTCATTTTTCCAAATAACGCAAATGAAGACCAAAAATGAGCGATTTCCCATAAAAACAAGGAGATGTCAAATAAAATCCAATTAAGATCCAAATTACTCCAACTCTTCACAAAGAAGAGTGTGGTGGCCTAGGCCACCATATATGAGTGTTATGGCATGGCACCGCGAAGATATATATTGGGTCCAAACCACTACTCATCATTGAAGCTCACATATCAACATATGATATAACGAGAATGATTTCTTAATGTTGGCATTATGGGGGGAGGGATATCTCAGTATTTAAACCGCACCCCCCCTATTTCCATGCCCACATCTAAACCAAATAAAGTTTTGAGACAAAGGTGTGTTTGCAATATGGTCAAGCTATACTCCTTGAATCTATGATATTTAGCTCATTCCTCAAATAGCAAAACCTTGCTTCATCAAGAGGCTTCGTGAATATATCGGCAAGTTGATCTTTGGTAGGAACATAGATAAGCTCAATATCACCACGGGCAACATGATCCCTAAGAAAATGATTCCGAATCTCAATGTGCTTCGTTCTTGAATATTGCACCGGATTATAGGCAATCTTGATGGCACTTTCGTTGTCACATAATAGAGGCACTTTGTCACAAATGACACCGTATTCCTTTAAAGTTTGCCTCATCCATAACAATTGAGTGCATCCACTTGCGGTGGCAACATATTCGGCTTCGGCGGTAGAGAGAGATATACAATTTTGCTTCCTAGAAGACCAACACAGCAAGGACCTACCAAGGAATTGACAAGCCCCGGAGGTTGATTTCCTATCATCCTTGTCTCCCGCCCAATCCGCATCGGTGTATCCATTGAGAATAAAACTTGAGCCTTTAGGGTACCAAATACCATATCTTGGGGTATCAACTAAATATAGAAAGATTCTTTTGAGAGCCAACATGTGACTCTCCTTAGGAGAAGCTTGATACCTTGCACACACCAACACTCAACACTATGTCCGGTCTAGATGCACAAAGGTAAAGCAAGGATCCAATCATGGAGCGATATAACTTTTGATCCACCTCTTTACCATTGGGATCTAGTGCAAGATGACATTTAGTAACCATAGGAGTGGCTACACCTTTCTTCTCGGTCATCTTGAACCTCTTGAGCATGTCTTGGAGATATTTTGCTTGGTTGATGAAAGTCCCTTCTCTCAATTGCTTGATCTCAAAACCAAGAAAGAACCTCATCTCTCCCATCATAGACATCTCAAACCTATCAGTCATAAGCTTTGAAAATTCATCATTGAAAGCTTTGTTAGTAGAGCCAAAGATAATATCATCAACATATAATTGGCAAACAAAAAGCTCCTCATTGACCCTCTTAGTAAAAAGAGTGGGATCGATTAGCCCAACATCAAACCCACGGTCTATCAATAATTCTTTAAGGTGCTCGTACCAAGCTCTAGGAGCTTGTTTGAGACCATAAAGTGCTTTATCAAGCTTATAGACATGGTTAGGAAAGTTGAGATCCTCAAACCCCGTGGGTTGCTTGACACGCGTACAGCACGCGACCGTTGGGAACCCCAAGTGGAAGGTGTGATGCGTACAGCAGTAAGTTTCCCTCAGTTAGAAACCAAGGTTTATCGAACCAGTAGGAGTCAAGAAGCACGTTGAAGGTTGATGGCGGCGAAGTGTAGTGCGGCGCAACACCAGGGATTCTGGCGCCAACGTGGAACCTGCACAACACAACCAAATTACTTTGCCCCAACATGACAGTGAGGTTGTCAATCTCACCAGCTTGCTGTAACAAAGGATTAGATGTATAGTGTGGATGATGATTGTTTGCAGAAAACAGTAGAACAAGTATTGCGATGGGTGTATTCGATTAAAAGAATGGACCGGGGTCCACAGTTCACTAGAGGCGTCTCTCCGATAAGAATAAGCATGTTGGGTGAACAAATTATAGTTGGGCAATTGACAAATAAAGAGGGCATGACCATGCACATACATGATATGATGAGTATAGTGAGATTTAATTGGGCATTACGACAAAGTACATAGACCGCTATCCAGCATGCATCTATGCCTAAAAAGTCCACCTTCAGGTTATCATCCGAACCCCTTCCAGTATTAAGTTGCAAACAACAGACAATTGCATTAAGTATGGTGCGTAATGTAATCAACAACTACATCCTTAGACATAGCATCGATGTTTTATCCCTAGTGGCAACATCAGATCCACAACCTTAGAACTTTCTGTCACTGTCCCAGATTTAATGGAGGCATGAACCCACTATCGAGCATAAATACTCCCTCTTGGAGTTACAAGCAAAAACTTGGCCAGAGCCTCTACTAGTAACGGAGAGCATGCAAGATCATAAACAACACATAGGTAATAGATTGATAATCAACATAGCATAGTATTCTCTATTCATCGGATCCCAACAAACACAACATGTAGCATTACAGATAGATGATCTTGATCATGTTAGGCAGCTCACAAGATCCAACAATGAAGCACAATTAGGAGAAGACGACCATCTAGCTACTGCTATGGACCCGTAGTCCAGGGGTGAACTACTCACTCATCACTCTGGAGGCGACCATGGCGGTGAAGAGTCCTCCGGGAGATGATTCCCCTCTCCGGCAGGGTGTCGGAGGCGATCTCCTGAATCCCCCGAGATGGGATTGGCGGCGGCGGCGTCTCTGGAAGGTTTTCCGTATCATGGATCTCGGTACTGGAGTTATTATCGACGAAGGCTTCTTATAGTCGGAGAGGCAGGTCAAGGGGCGACGCGAGGGGCCCACACACTAGGCCCCCGCGGCCAGGGCTTGGGCCGCGCCGCCCTAACGTCTGGCTGCCTCGTCGCCCCACTTCATTTCTCCCCCGGTGTTCTGGAAGCTTCGTGGAAAAATAAGATCCTGGGCGTTGATTTCATCCAATTCCGAGAATATTTCCTTACTAGGATTTCTGAAACCAAAAACAGCAGAAAATAGCAACTAGCTCTTCGGCATCTTGTTAATAGGTTAGTGCCGGAAAATGCATAAATATGACATAAAGTATGCATAAAACATGTAGGTATCATCAATAAAGTGGCATGGAACATAAGAAATTATCGATACGTTGGAGACGTATCAGCATCCCCAAGCTTAGTTCCTGCTCGTCCCGAGTAGGTAAACGATAACAAAGATAATTTCTGGAGCGACATGCCATCATAATCTTGATCATACTATTGTAAGCACATGTAATGAATGCAGCGATCAAAGCAATGTAAATGACATGATTAAACAAATGAATCATATAGCAAAGACTTTTCATGAATAGTACTTTCAAGACAAGCATCAGTAAGTCTTGCATAAGAGTTAACTCATAAAGCAATAATTCAAAGTAAAGGCATTGAAGCAACACAAAGGAAGATTAAGTTTCAGCGGTTGCTTTCAACTTATAACATGTATATCTCATGGATATTGTCAACATAAAGTAATATAACAAGTGCAATATGCAAGTATGTAGGAATCAATGCACAGTTCACACAAGTGTTTGCTTCTTGAGATGGAGAGAAATAGGTGAATTGACTCAACATAAAATAAAAGAAAGGCCCTTCGCAGAGGGAAGCATTGATTGCTATGTTTGTGCTAGAGCTTTATTTTGAAAACATAGAGAGCATAAAAGTAAAAAATTTAGAGGTGTTTGTTGTTGTCAACGAATGGTAGTGGGCACTCTAACCCCCTTGCCAGACAAACCTTCAAAGAGCGGCTCCCATTTTATTTTATTTTTGGGTGGCACTCCTTCCAACCTTTGCTTTCACAAGCCATGGCTAACCACCAATCTCATACCATGAAGGAGTGCCTTTTTATTTTAGTTTTATTTAGATGACACTCCTCCCCACCTTTGCTTTCTCAAGCCATGGCTAACCGAATCCTTCGGGTGCCGTCCAACAATCACATACCATGGACGAGTGTCTATTTTGGTTAATTAATTTGGGACTGGGAATCCCATTGCCAGCTCTTTTTGCAAAATTATCGGATAAGCGGATGAAGCCACTAGTCCATTGGTGAAAGTTGCCCAACAAGATTCAAAGATAAACACCACATACTTCATCATGAGCTATAAAACATTGACACAATTCAGAGGTAATAAATTTTGAATTGTTTAAAGGTAGCACTCAAGCAATTTACTTTGGAATGGCGGAGAAATACCATGTAGTAGGTAGGTATGGTGGACACAAATGGCATAGTGGTTGGTGATACGTCTCCGACGTATCGATAATTTCTTATGTTCCATGCCACATTATTGATGATATCTACATGTTTTATGCATACTTTATGTCATATTTATGCATTTTCTGGAACTAACCTATTAACGAGATGCCGAAGAGCCGATTCTTTGTTTTACGCTGTTTTTGGTTTCAGAAATCCTAGTAAGGAAATATTCTCGGAATTGGACGAAATCAACGCCCAGGGGCCTATTTTCACACGAAGCTTCCAGAAGACCGGAGAGCTGACGAAGTGGGGCCACGAGGTGGCCAGACGATAGGGCAGCGCGGCCCAGGTCTTGGCCACGCGGCCCTGTCATCTGGGCCCCTCGTGACGCCCCTTGACCTGCCCTTCCGCCTACAAATAGCCTTCGTCGCGAAACCCCCAGTACCGAGACCACGATACGGAAAACCTTCCAGAGACGCCGCCGCCGTCAATCCCATCTCGGGGGATTCAGGAGATCGCCTCCGGTACCCTGCCGGAGAGGGGATTCATCTCCCGGAGGACTCTACACCGCCATGGTCGCCTCCGGAGTGATGAGTGAGTAGTCTACCCCTGGACTATGGGTCCATAGCAGTAGCTAGATGGTTGTCTTCTCCTTATGTGCTCCATTGTCGGATCTTGTGAGCTGCCGAACATGATCAAGATCATGTATCTGTAATGCTATATGTTGTGTTTGTTGGGATCCGATGAATAGAGAATACTATGTTATGTTGATTATCAATTTATATCTATGTGTTGTTTATGATCTTGCATGCTCTCCGTTATTAGTAGAGGCTCTGGCCAAGTTGATGCTAGTAACTCCAAGAGGGAGTATTTATGCTCGATAGTGGGTTCATGTCTCCGTGAATCTGGGGGAGTGAGAGAAACCTCTAAGATTATGGATGTGCCGTTGCCACTAGGGATAAAACATTGATGCTATGTCCGAGGATGTAGTTATTGATTACATTACGCACCATACTTAATGCAATTGTCTGTTGTTAGCAACTTAATACTGGAAGGGGTTCGGATGATAACCTGAAGGTGGACTTTTTAGGCATAGATGCATGCTGGATAGCGGTCTATGTACTTTGTCGTAATGCCCAATTAAATCTCACAATACTCATCATATCATGTATGTGCATGGTCATGCCCTCTCTATTTTTCAATTGCCCAACTGTAATTTGTTCACCCAACATGCTATTTATCTTATGGGAGAGACACCTCTAGTGAACTGTGGACCCCGGTCCTATTCTTTACATCTGAAATACAATCTACTGCAATTGTTCTACTGTTCTCTGCAAACAATCATCATCCACACTATACATCTAATCCTTTGTTACAGCAAGCCGGTGAGATTTGACACCTCACTGTTTCGTTGGGGCAAAGTACTTTGGTTGTGTTGTGCAGGTTCCACGTTGGCGCCGGAATCCCTGGTGTTGCGCCGCACTACATCTCGCCGCCATCAACCTTAAACGTGCTTCTTGGCTCCTACTGGTTCGATAAACCTTGGTTTCATACTGAGGGAAAACTTGCCGCTGTACGCATCACACCTTCCTCTTGGGGTTCCCAACGGACGCGTGTCAAGCTCTTTTTCTGGCGCCGTTGCCGGGGAGATCAAGACACGCTGCAAGGGGAGTCTCCACATCGCAATCTCTTTACTTTGTTATTGTCTTGCTTTATTTTATTTACTACTTTGTTTGCTGCACTAAATCAAAATACAAAAAAAATTAGTTGCTAGTTTTACTTTACTTGCTATCTTGTTTGCTATATTAAAAACACAAAAAAATTAGTTACTTGCATTTACTTTATCTAGTTTGCTTTATTTACTATTGCTAAAATGGGTACTCCTGAAAATACTAAGTTGTGTGACTTCACAACCACAAATAATAATGATTTCTTATGCACACCTATTGCTCCACCTGCTACTACAGCAGAATTCTTTGAAATTAAACCTGCTTTACTGAATCTTGTTATGCGAGAGCAATTTTCTGGTGTTAGTTCTGATGATGATGCTGCCCATCTTAATAATTTTGTTGAACTTTGTGAAATGCAAAAGTATAAAGATGTAGATGGTGACATTATAAAATTAAAATTGTTCCCTTTCTCATTAAGAGGAAGAGCTAAAGATTGGTTGCTATCTCTGCCTAAGAATAGTATTGATTCATGGACTAAATGCAAGGTGTCAACACCCAGATTTTTAAGTCCAGATGCCTATTATGCCGTACATCGCAATCCCAGGAATAATGTTTTTGCGAGACATAATAGTAAGTAGCATAGAGTCATCATTTATTACAACACATATTGTCTTACAATCATAGATCACATGATCCAATATTACACGAATATATTGTTCAACATCACAAATAGTAGCGGAAGCGAAGTAGTAGTGGACTATCTATTCCACAGGCAACGCTTGACGTTAGAAGACGATCCTAGTTATCGTAGACGTCCTGTTGTCCGTCATCCTGATACTGGTGCTCTCCTTCATAGTCTAGCATTTGAATAGCCAGGGCAAAGCCATGAGTACTTTTAAAGTACTCGCAAACTAACTCTAGGATAAATACTCATTAAGTGGAATAAGGGGGTGCTAAGTTCTAGGTTTATTTGCATAAAGCCAAGTTTTAGTTTGATGAACATTTAGTAAAGCCTTATCATGTGCTAGACTAACTCAAGTGGGAACATTAGTGTCATTCCCACAACTCATTATGGTTCACCATAATATCACCTTTCAATTCACCATTCATTTCTAGGATCAAAACATTTTAATGATAACGGAGATAGTATGGCCTTTCCAATCGTCCGTAACCGTGGACACGGCTATTCGAATAGGTTTAACACTCTGCAGAGGTTGTACTCTTGTGCCACAACTTTTGATTACATCCGTCGAGGATAACCCCGAATCATCGTAACACAGTACGCAGATCATCAATCGAAACCTTTCACTTATATATGCTAGTATGAGCACCTCTCCCCATGAGCTTGGCCTCCCGGTGGAAACCGCAGTTAACCCGGGAACTGCACAGGGCTTGGGCCGTACATTCACCTCATTTCAACATCAGTCCACACTTAACGGAGGCAGCCGCAGCGTAACCCCTATGATGTTTGTTCAGAGGGAACCCATACTAAAATACACAAGTTTCTAGTTAAGCCCTACCCATAATCAGGTATTGTGGGGGTACTTGTATAATTGGAAGGGTATCGCATTCAAACCCAATTATCAATTTTATCAAAAATCACCATCTTCTCTTGTTCAAATCCACCTCCACTTTACTTTCTTTCAAAGTCATTTCACTTCACCAAGTTCCCATCTAGAGTAGTCACTTTTAATTGATTAGCACTAGCAACTATATGAAGGGTACTAACTAGCTTTGAGTTGTGCTAATCTAACTTCAATATTGTTCTACTCTAGACCAAGTGAATCATAAATCAAAAGTACTTTGCAATAAATAAACAAAAGTAAATGTAAGTAAAAACATGGGATAGGTAATACATAAAAGTAAAGGGTGATGGTGCCTTTGCTCTTGTAGAGCTAAGCACTTGTGTTTAGCAAGGGTTAGCTTGCCTTGAGCTGGGTAGTTATCGAAGTTCTCTTCTTCTTCCTGAGAGTAGCCCTCCTCCTCTTGGTATTCCTCGTTACTAGCGTCTATATACGAATACGAGGTATAAATACTAAACCAAGCTCACATACTAAACTAGAAACACTCAAAAGAGTTCACACACTAGTCCTATCATCAATCAAACATGGCATGGTGGATTATTTACTTAGTCTTTATTTGAAAGAAAATAATTTCCTCTCATTATTCCTATTTCTTAAATTGGGTATGTAGATCTTTAGAGGAATTCATTTCTTCTCATTACCTCTTATTAAGATTTAATCTCTTCATATAACAATAGGGTATGAAATATAGGTTGACCCAAAGTCAACATTTCATATCTATTATATGTGAGTTCAATTTAATTGAAGTGCTACACTTCACATAGTTTTAGTACTTAACAATTAAATGGATTAAAATCTCTAAGTAATAATTCTCAAGGGTTCATTAGCCTAAGTCATTCCCCCTGGTTATTAGTACTTAGGATCAAAATTTAAATGAGAGGTAGCTCTCATATTAGTGTTGAGTTTGAATTTCAATTTCAATTGCTCTAGAATTGACTACATAGCCATTGTATTTGATCTAGTCCATGATCATACCAACAACAGGGCTATGTTATTGCATAATCAATTAGAGGACATCATTTGTGATGTATTAGAATTGGAATCACTTCAAAATCTATTCTGGTTGAATTTTAAATAAAGTTTGAATGTTCAAAAGTCCCTGTCTTGTCTTTTTTTTCAAATTAAATCTACAATGAAATTGGAGATGGGCCAGTGGCATTCGATAGATAAATTCATGGGCTTTCCAACGGTATAAAGTTTGCTAGATTTGGTTTGGCAGAAATCAAACTATTCAAAATTTGCTAAACACTCAGCAGAGCAAATTTGAATAAAGGTTAAACTAGATTTGAATTCCTGGGCTTAGGCGGGAAGCGTTACTGGGCCGAAACGGTTTAAAAACCCACTTCGCAGCCCAACACGCATCTGGTGCGCTTGGGCCGCGCTGACAAGGTGGGGGCCACCTGTCAGTGGCTCTTTAAACAGCGAAACGGTATGCGGGATCTAAGCCGTAGGATTAGAACGAGATCCGACGGCGTGTGAACGTCGTCGTCTCCGACGAGCGGCGAGCTCCCTGGCGGCGAGCCTAGGGAGTCGGAGGGCGTACCAGGCCGTTGCAGGTGTCTGGCAAGGTGCGCGGAGAAGGTGTAGTCGATGAGGAAGCCCTGGGTGCAGCGGCGGCGCTCGGGGAGCTGTAATGTCCCAGGTTTAGAGACGATCGAGGGGTAGATTTTAGAAAGGGATGTGCATTCCATAGTAAATTCTGGGGAAATTTCGCGCTTTTAAACAAAAACTGCATCGAAGGGGGGACAAGTTTCTCTCTCGACACCTTACAGGGTTGGGGTTTCGAGAGTGCGACAAACTTGCATCTCATTCCACTAGTTTAGGGTTTTGAGAAGAGAGGGGAGAGTTTGCATGATTGGATTCTAAATGAAGTGACATGGTTGAATACAAACCAATGTTGAATTTGAATTTCAAATTCAAACATTAAATAATAACCCTAAACAATTCAATTGTGAAGAAATTCATTAAATAATTAACAATAATAAACAATATGAACAATTATAATAAAGTAAAGCTCATTAGAGAAAACTTTGAGCTTTATTGATCATCACACAAGATACATTGTCTTTACAATATTCATAATGGAAATAAATGAATATTACAACACATTACAAGAATTGGTGAAATTGAAAAATAAAAGAAAATAAAAAGAAAAGTACAAGGATGTATCCTAGTCTAAATACTACAAGATCATCCTCACTTGATCTTGGATTTGAAGACCTCCATGTCCATTTTGATCCATTGTTGATCCCTGCACAAAATCACACACAAAGAAGAAGAACAAATTATGCCAAGTGGCAAAGCCACTTGGCAGATTAGAAAAGAAGTGAATATGGTGGATAATATCACAGCTCTGCCGAGCTGATCCTCTCCAAGCCAAGTTCAAAGGATCTGGTACACACATACACACAAGCAAAGACACACAAAGATGTGTGCATGCTCAACACCAAGCCACCGAGTGTGCATGTAGCACAACACACACACACCTCATCGATGAGTCACCAAAATGACAAGCAGGAGTCGTCGACCAGGGATGCTAGGGAGCATCACATATAAGCTTTTCGTAAGCAAACCCTAAGTCATTCTCATCGACAAGCTTCACCGGTAAGAACACAAGAACACTAGAACACAAGAACACAAGAACACAAGAACAGCCATCATTGCTCAATCGCTCACTCACCACAAAGATCGAATCAAGCCTCACAAGATCACCAGAGGAGCAGGGCAAGTAAATCAACCACAAGAACAACACAGAAGCAATCCTCTACACCAACAAATCATCTAGGAGCTGGAGTGAGGTATAAACAAGATCAACCTGAGCAAAACTCTGTTTTTCTCATAAATAAGCATACACTTGCATCACAGAAGCAAAGTGGGTATGAAACCCTGTTTGCATCATCATTTGGCTACTAAGCCTTTTGGTGCAAGCAAACTAGAGAACAGACAAGTGAGAGATTTCCAAGGGGAACATTGGCATGTCAACAAGATGACATACCAGAGAAATCCAACCTGGATTAATCCCTAACTAGCCATTCCAAAATCATCCAGCACCTAAAGCCAAGCAAGCCATCAGATATTAGACAGATCCTGTCTAATTTTGTTGTCAACAAGAAAGGTACTGGAAAACCAACATGGTTACTTCCGGGAGATATCCACCAAATCACAAACTAGCCAACAAATAGGGGAGCTACCCTAGGGCAGCACACTTTACATCGCCAGGGTCACCTCAAACCCTAGAGCAACCACACCAACAAGCCAGATACATATATCATCACCCTGATTGGGTTCAAAGGAGGGCTAGGGTTCCCAACCACTGTGGGCATCCATCTAGCCTAATCCAACCAATTATGATGATCATCACTGTATAGTTCACATCAATTATCCACTTCATCAATTAAAGCAACCTAGATAATTGAGATTAACAAGTAAATCATAAAACAGACACCTGCTAATGATCTAGTGGATCACTGCAAGTATCAACAGGTGCTTGAGCAAGTACAATCACATCAGGCCAAGCCTGTGTGATACACACACAGCATAGAGTGAGCAACAGTGAGGCACAGACACCAAAGAGCAGCTTTTACAAGCAACTGGTGATCATATGAACACCAGAAGCTTGCTAGAGCATGTTACTGCATGCTAGAACTCATTCTAAGCAATTAACACATGAACAGATAATTAAATAACTGAACAATAGCATCACAGATAAGGGCATCAGGCAGCACAATTGAATCCAGAAGCACTCCATCAAAGAAAGGGGCAGTTAAATCAACAACTAGGCTCAAATGAGCATGTCCATGAATTAAAGCACAGATAGAATCTCATCAGGAGCACTGGCACTTGCCAAAGGCAAGGATCATCACAGCATGATCAAGTCAGGGGCAAGCAATGGCATGTACAGGAGAGGCATAGTACATCAAGCAACAGCAGGAGCCACTAAATTACACAGAGCACCACAACATGATCTTAAGCAAGAGCTCATGAGTTACAACAGCTAGTAATGGAGAAAGAACAAGAAAGAAAGACAGCCATATAGGCACAGTAGCATAGCAACACAAACATAGCAGCAGCACATAGTCACGGCAAGCATCTCAACATGGAGATGCAGGCCAGTAGCTGAGCAAGACGAAGAGGATGAGGAGAGAAGTGAGCAGAGCAGAGAGAGAGAGAAGGACGCTATGGTTACTCACCGGTGAAGCGAAGTGCAGGGCACGGCCATGGCGGCCATGGCGGCACACGCCGAGGGCGCAGCAGCGCCAGGCCAGGCCAATCCATGGCGGCGTCACGGCACCAGCACCACCACGGTCAGGCATGGCGGCGCCACAGCATCTGGAACGTCGGTGGCGACGAGATCGCCACGGCACTCCACGCCAGGCGACCAGAGACGAAGGGGGGCTAGACGAGCAGGCGGCGCTTCCCAAATCGCCGCGGTGGATCTGGAGCGCCGTTACACGGCGGTTCAGATGCGCCATGTCTCGCCGGCGGCGACGGCCGGTGATGGCCGGAACAATTCGGAGAAGATGGCGGCGACGCGGGGATCGTCAGAGCCCGTGAGGGCTAGGGTTCGTGCGCGAGTGGGGGAGAAGGGGTCGGTGCGACCGACCGAGCCACAAGTGGCTCGGGTTAGGGTTAACCCGCTGGGCCACCCTGACAGGTGGGCCCAGGGGCAAATATGTCTTTTCATAATTACATTAAATACAGAAACTTTGGAATTTTATAAAAAATGATTGATAGCTCTAAAAAAATAATTAAAAATATGAAAATAGATCAGCATAAAATTCTCTATCATAATAAAATACAAAAGAGAGTTTTTGAAGACAATTAAAAATAAGTCTTCATTTGATGATTTAAATAATCATTTAAATCACACATAAAATTTTCAATAATAAAAATAAGTCCATTAATGAATTGGGACTTCAAAAACACCTTGACAACATTTCAAGGTTGTATTTTACTTTAAATCATGTATCCCCAAACTATTCTTAGTATTAACCTCTTACATGAAATAATAACGATATCGGAAGGGGGGAACAAACCCTAAAAATGGAATCATGCATAATTGCTTCTTTAACCATTGCCCTTATCGGACAATGATGCTATTTTTCAGAACAAGAGGACAAGGGTCAGTCCACACCTTCCAACTGCAGAACTTTGCAGTGTTCGTGCAAGTTCATCACTTGCTCATGTCATTTGAGTATTTTTATCAAATTACTTGCAAAGTATTATGGTTATCACTATTGCACAAAAATCAAAACCACTACTTTCATAACTATGAATATGACTATGTGGTGGGCAATGGAACCATGGATTGTGTTGATATGGTGGAGGTTCCATTGCACGGGTTTATATCCATCTAGGATTAAGCAACAAATGTCGCCAGTGATTCTTGTGCCGTAATACCCGTGTTAACCATAAGATCCGGAGTGGGACGGAGTAGCCAAAAGTGTTTCCACCTCTCGTTCATCAACGGATGCGCTTACCGTAGCGGTTGTATCTTGCGGAGCAATTGGTGGGTGGGGAGCCCCTTCTAATTCCCCACGGTATAGCTGTTGCTTACCGTAGACGGTTGCTGCTTGCGGAACAATTGGTGGGTGGGGATCCCCTTCTAATTCCCCACGGTAATGTGGTCTATGATGGGTTGCAGCTACCGGCGAAGGAGTTTGGTTCAATCCTGCATCGTCGTCGTGGTCGGGGTCCACCCCTGAAATTACGGGAATAATGGGACCGGCGAGGACCCGTGGTCGGGGCATGCAACAAAGGGTGGGTGTTCGAGGTAGCGGAGGAACATGATTGGCTAGACCTTATACCGGGCCTCACACCGAAGGAAGTGTGGACGGGAAAGCTGCCCGGTTGGCATCAAGGTTAAGATCTCTTATGGGTAAAGCAACACACCTCTGCAGAGTGTAAAGAATCGTGACTCCGTCACTCCCTGTTCCGGGATTGAGGAACTGCGAACGCGGCCGGAAAGGAGCTCCATGAAGTTCTAGTAAACCGGTGAAGGCTGACGGACATAGCTCTTTGAAATAAAAGCAATATCTTGAAGAAATGTTTATCAAAACTTGCATTGGTATTAGACTTTCTGGTCTAATATCGTAGCTAGTGCATTAAACACTTCTTATCTATAATGAACTTGTTGAGTACGCTCGTACTCATACCACTCTTAAATCCCCGCTAGATTGTCCGAATCGTCTGGAGGAGGACTACGACAACAATGAAGGAGCCGAGATTATCGGCTATGATGAACCTGACCTCTCAGGAGGAGTTGAAGGCGTAGACTATCTCATAGTCTACGGATCCGGGGAGGCTTCCGGAGGAGATCAAGCCTAGAGATATCCGCTAGTAGTAGTAACCGAGCAGCCCGAACTCTTAGTATTTAGCTGCTCGAGGAAATAATGTTTAGTTTAATGAGACTATGGTATTGTAAGTTAAGTTGGGTTCGCCTCGAACCCAGGAGTTATCCTCTTAGGACCCAAGAGGAGCTCCGAGACGACTTGTGTATGTTAATTGTAATAATATGTGAATGAGTTATGGACCCTGCTATGTTCTGTTGTACTACTCTGAGGGATGTAATATTTGCGGAATGGTACTTCGTGAATGTTATATCAACGACTGGCATACTACAACATGCAGTGGTATGCAGGGTCACCATAGTTGGTATCAGAGCAAAAGCTTTGACCTTAGGTTGGAACCTAGTAAATGGGACCAAAACGTTAGGAGTCAAATAGGATTAGTAAAGAATTCTCTAAAAATATGGTGTATATTCAATTGAGAATACAACAATCATATCTTTTAGTGCGATAATTCTTTATTATCTCTATTATGATGCATTATTACTAATCTTATAATCTTTCTATTTCTACAGCCAACATGGCAAGTTCACGACCGGGAAGAAACGTAAAAGTTATGGATTCCACACTGAACGAATACCAAGGAGGACTTGCTGATATCCTAAGAGCCATGTTATTGGAATTTGGGTGCGATCCCCAGATTCCAGTAAAGAAGTACATGTTTTATGATGGTCCGGTGTTGGCCAAGTGCAGAGTAGGACTGCGACTTCCCGAATCTTTGGGAATGAGCGCAGTCATGCCAGCTGGAGAAGCTAGGACAACCAATACAGCTTACCATATAGCTGTTATGAGAGCCATAACCGACATACGGGAACATAAGACGAAGGAGCTTATGGATTCCGAGTTCTCCCATATTCCTCATAATCAGGAGGAAGAAGATCCCGTGCTCAACCACTACAAATATGCCAAACGCAAACCCATAGCAGCGGCAAAATATATGGATAATAGCCGTAACTTCATATCATTACTCTTTCAGTTGAACCATCATCTGATAGGAGCAATTGATACGATGCTTGAGGAATTCACTGAACCCAAGGAGGAGAGTAGGGGGAAAGAACCTATGGAGAATGTAGTGCACACACCAGTTTATTCAGCTGGTGACTACATCAGCATTGATCCACTTGCACGTGAACCTACACCTGCTACACCCGGAAACTACCTGGGTAGTTCCTATGGGGGATACGAAGGCGGAGAGGAATCCGGAAACAACCAGCGTTCCGAGACTCCTATCGAGAATTCCAGGGGTTGGCGTTGGGGATCGGATACTGGAACCCATAGTACTTCTGTGTATTATGATGGAGAGATGAATGATGATGCAACAACCCAGAACCAGAGCTATCCTAGTAATGAAGGAGTGGATGGAGGATATCCGACTCAAGTTGAGTCGGGTATGAGTTTTGGTAACCCTTATGGTGGGGCTACAGGAGAGTACACCCGATGGGTGGACTATGATGCACTCAACGATCAGTTTGTGAACACTGATTTCTCCTTAGGATCATCATCCGATTCGGATTACAAGCCAACGGGGAGACCTTATGTTCCAGGGTCTATCAGGAGGACGACACGTTCGACCGGATGGAAGCCTGGGATGTACCGGGAGTGAAGATCGACTAGAGTCCACCAAGGGAGGCGTGGCTATAATACACAAGTACCACGTGTATTATAGTTTGTAATATTTGTATAAATTTGTACATATACTTTAATAAGTGAGTTTGCATACTCACATCGACTTGAGTATTGTAATAAGACCACTTATGTATGTTTATACAGGGTATATGTTTTGTATGATTTGGATTTGCTTCTTGATTTTCATTGCGTGACTAGTTCTGTGCACAAAGTTGAGCTCAGAAAACTTGCGCATGGAGTAATTATGAGTATCATCTTGTGTTGCAGAACTAGGGGGATTATGTCGGGAACGTTAGGAAACGAGACTGAAGCGCAGCGCATGGAGCATGAAGCAAAAGAAAAGGAAGAGGCTGAGGGTGCAGCCAGAGATCAGTTTCCACCACCACCACCACCCATGACGCAGCAAAACTTTATCCAGTACATGCAGCTGGTGGAAGAGAGGCAGCGTGTAACGCTGGAACAGCAGAATAAATTCTTTCAAGAGTTGCTGCAGCAGAACAGGGTGGAGAGACCTGAGAACCAGGGAGTTACATTAGCAGACTTCCAAAACACCAAGCCAATATCTTTCGCATACGCGCCCGAGCCAATGGACACGGAAGATTGGCTGATGGATACTGAGCGCAAGCTCAACACCGTTGGATGTAACGACCAAGAGAAGGTTCGTTATGCTACCCATCTGCTATGTGGACCTGCAGCATCATGGTGGGACAATATTGTAGCCGTTTACCCGGCTGGAAAGGTATTTACCTGGGAGGAGTTCGCAAGGAAGTTCAGGGAATCCAATGTCCCTGAAAGTATTGTGGAACTGAAGCGTCGAGAGTTCGAGAGTCTCGAGCAGAAGGACAAGGCAATCCTGACCTATGTCAGGGAGTTCTCAAAGCTGTCCCGGTACGCTGTTGAGGAAGTCAACACCGAGGACAAGAAGAAAAAGAGATTTCTGAGGGGGTTAAGTCCCCAGTTCAAGGTACAGCTACGGATGATGAGAGCAACGGAGTTCCAAGAGTTGGTGGATGCAGCCATCACTCTTGAAGATGATTTCAAACAACTGCAAGAAGAGAAGAGGAAAAAGGCCAAGTTTGAGCCCAAGAGGTTTGTTAGTAACAAGCCTAATACCAGCTTGAGTTTCAAGCCCAGATACAACAACAACAACAACAACAACAACAGCTACAATAACAGGAGGAACCAAGGAAACCAAGCCGCAAACCAGATTGTTTGCCGCATTTGTGGCTTTAGAGGGCATCTTTCACAAGATTGCCGGAAACCCAAGATCATATGCTTTGGGTGTCGTCAGGAGGGGCACATGCTGAAGGACTGCCCCAAGAAAAATAGTGGAGGAGGTCAGTCAGGAGGAGGAGGTCGAGGAGGAAACACCGGAGGCAACTGGAAGAATAAGAAGCCCTTCGGCAAGCTGAACTGTACTGGGCCTGGAGGAGGTGGTCAACTCGACCAAAGTGGTGATAGGTACGCTCCAGATACTCACTCATCCTGGCAAAGTACTTTTTGATACTGGTGCCACTACATCATTCATTTCTCAACAATTCATCATCAAACATGGGATTAGTTGCACTAAGTTAGATACACCCATAACCATACTTTCTGCGGGGGGAACGATAGTAGTAACCCATGCCAAACAAAAACAAGTCATTATGATCAATAAGTGCGCGTTTGACGCGGACCTGTTCATTTTACCAATGAAGGACATTGATGTCATTCTTGGTATGAACTGGTTAGAAGCTAATGGAGCATTGATCGACTGTGTAAACAAGACGGTGTCTTTGAAAAGCCCCGATGGAAGTAGAATGATCTACCAAGGCGACAAACATACACAGATTGAAGTGGAGTTACAGCTGAACAGCATGAAGGAGGTGAAGTTAGAAGATATACCTATAGTAAATGAATTCCAGGATGTGTTTCCTGCGGAATTACCTGGTATGCCACCAGATAGGGAGATAGAATTCACTATCGACCTAATTCCAGGAACAGCTCCAATTGCCAAAGCACCATATAAGATGGGGCCTAAGGAATTGAAAGAGCTTAAGGAGCAACTGGATGACTTGGAACAAAAGGGATTCATTCAGGAGAGTGTTTCACCATGGGGATCACCCGTGATCTTCGTGGATAAAAGAGATGGAGGAAGAAGGATGTGCGGAGACTACAGGAATTTGAACAACGTCACCATCAAGAACAAGTATCCACTTCCAAGAATACAAGATTTATTTGATCAAGTGAGAGGCGCGGGAGTCTTTTCCAAGATTGATCTAAGATCGGGTTATCACCAGATAAAGATCAAGAAGGAGGACGTTCCGAAAACTGCCTTTGTTTCAAGGTATGGACACCATGAATACCTGGTAGTACCTTTTGGATTAACCAATGCCCCAGCAATATTCATGAATCTCATGAATAAGATTTTCATGCCATATCTAGACAAGTTTGTCATCGTATTTATAGATGATATCTTGATATATTCCAAGAAGTTGGCAAGGACTACACCGTGTACTGTGACGCATCCAAACATGGATTGGGTTGCGTACTCATGCAAGATAGGAAAGTGATATCCTATGGATCGAGGCAACTCAGACCTCATGAAGTGAATTATCCAACACATGACTTGGAATTAGCAGCTGTCGTTTTTGCACTCAAAACTTGGAGACATTTTCTCTATGGAGCGAAGTGTGAGCTCTATACAGATCATAAAAGCCTCAAATATTTCTTCACTCAAAAGGAACTCAACATGAGGTAGAAAAGATGGCTAGAATTGATCAAGGATTATGATCTGACAATCAATTACACACCAGGGAAGGCTAATGTTGTAGCAGATGCCCTGAGTAGGAAGAGTACCGGAGAAGTGGAACAAGAAATATCACCGGAGTTGAGGAAGGAAATAAGTCAAGCTCAAATACAACTTTGGGAGAAGGAAGCCCATGAAGGATTATCAGCGTTGCAAGTAGCCGATGAGCTTAATGTCAACTTGAAGAATGAGATAATGATGGGTCAGTTGGACGATCCATTCATTGTAGAAGAGATGAGAAGAATAGATGAGGGAAGACCATCAGAATTTCACCGAGGAGAATCTGGATCATTATGGTTTCAGAAAAGAATTTGCGTTCCGGATATTGCTGAAATTAAGGAAGTAATACTCCGGGAAGCTCATCAAACCCCATATTCCATACATCCGGGAAGTACGAAGATGTACATGGATCTAAAGGAACTATTCTTGTGGAATAACATGAAGAGGGAGATAGCACAATTTGTGGCAGAATGCCATACATGCCAGAGAGTGAAGGCTGAACACCAGAGTCCGGCAGGAAAGTTACAACCTTTACCTATTCCAGAGTGGAAATGGGAGGAAATAGGGATGGATTTCATCACCGGACTACCCATGACCAATAAAAAGAAGGACATGATATGGGTAATCGTGGACCGGTTGACGAAAAGTGCACACTTCTTAGCAGTAAACCAGCAAGATAAAGGAGAGAAACTTATCGATCTTTACATTAAAGAGATCGTGAGTAAGCATGGAGTGCCTAAAAAGATAGTATCGGATCGAGGATCCGTGTTCACATCAGCATTCTGGAAGCAGCTTCACGAAGCTTTAGGATCCAAGTTGGATTATAGTACTGCTTATCATCCCCAGACCGGTGGACAAACCGAGAGAACCAATCAGATCTTAGAAGATATGCTTAGGGCTTGTGCCCTAGACTTCGGAGGATCATGGGAGGAGCATTTACCTTTAGCAGAGTTTTCATATAACAACAGCTATCAAAGCAGTATCAAGATGGCACCATTTGAAGCTTTGTATGGAAGAAAGTGTAGATCACCGATATGTTGGTATGAAGCTGGAGCAAGCAAAGAGTTCAACCCTGATTATGTCAAGGAAAAACAACAAATCATTGACATTATCAGAGACAGGCTCAAGATAGCCCAGAGTCGGCAAAAGAGTTATGCCGATCAGAAGAGAAGGACATGGGAGCCACAAGTTGGAGACATGGTTTATCTTAAGGTAAGCCCGATGAAAGGACTCCAGAGGTTTGGAGTAAAAGGGAAACTCAGTCCTAGATATATAGGACCTTTCAAGATACTGAGTCAGAATCGAGGTTTAGCCTTTGAATTGGATCTACCGGGAAGGTTAGCTCAAGTTCATAATGTATTCCATGTGTCACAACTGCGGAAATGTTTGAAGACCCCAGATGAACCAATCTCACATGATGAGCTCGAGTTACAACCAGACTTAACATATATCGAGAAGCCAGCCAAGATTCTCGAGGAGAGCTGGAAACAACTCAGAAATAAGGCGATCAAGTATTGCAAGATACAATGGAAGCATCATCCCGAGAGGGAGGCCACCTGGGAAAAAGAGGAAGACCTGAGGAAAACATACCCCGAGCTGTTCAGGTATTACAACCACAACTTCGGGACGAAGTTTTCTTTAAGGGGGAAAGGCTGTAATGTCCCAGGTTTAGAGACGATCGAGGGGTAGATTTTAGAAAGGGATGTGCATTCCATAGTAAATTCTGGGGAAATTTCGCGCTTTTAAACAAAAACTGCATCGAAGGGGGGACAAGTTTCTCTCTCGACACCTTACAGGGTTGGGGTTTCGAGAGTGCGACAAACTTGCATCTCATTCCACTAGTTTAGGGTTTTGAGAAGAGAGGGGAGAGTTTGCATGATTGGATTCTAAATGAAGTGACATGGTTGAATACAAACCAATGTTGAATTTGAATTTCAAATTCAAACATTAAATAATAACCCTAAACAATTCAATTGTGAAGAAATTCATTAAATAATTAACAATAATAAACAATATGAACAATTATAATAAAGTAAAGCTCATTAGAGAAAACTTTGAGCTTTATTGATCATCACACAAGATACATTGTCTTTACAATATTCATAATGGAAATAAATGAATATTACAACACATTACAAGAATTGGTGAAATTGAAAAATAAAAGAAAATAAAAAGAAAAGTACAAGGATGTATCCTAGTCTAAATACTACAAGATCATCCTCACTTGATCTTGGATTTGAAGACCTCCATGTCCATTTTGATCCATTGTTGATCCCTGCACAAAATCACACACAAAGAAGAAGAACAAATTATGCCAAGTGGCAAAGCCACTTGGCAGATTAGAAAAGAAGTGAATATGGTGGATAATATCACAGCTCTGCCGAGCCGATCCTCTCCAAGCCAAGTTCAAAGGATCTGGTACACACATACACACAAGCGACACACAGCATGTGTGCATGCTCAACACCAAGCCACTGAGTGTGCATGTAGCACAACACACACACACCTCATCAAGTGAGTCACCAAAATGACAAGCGGAGTCAATCGACCAGGGATGCTAGGGAGCATCACATATAAGCTTTTCAGAAGCAAACCCTAAGTCATTCTCATCGACAGGCTTCACTGGTAAGAACACAAGAACACTAGAACACAAGAACACAAGAACACAAGAACAGCCACAGCTGTTCAATCTGCTCACTCACCACAAAGATCGAATCAAGCCTCACAAGATCACCGGGAGGAGCAGGCAAGTAAATCAACCACAAGAACAACACGAAGCAATCCTCTACACCAACAAAACATCTAGGAGCTGGAGTGAGGTATAAACAAGATCAACCTGAGCAAAACTCTGTTTTGCTCATAAATAAGCATACACTTGCATCACAGAAGCAAAGTGGGTATGAAACCCTGTTTGCATCATCATTTGGCTACTAAGCCTTTTGGTGCAAGCAAACTAGAGAACAGACAGTGAGAGATTTCCAAGGGGAACATTGGCATGTCAACAAGATGACATACCAGAGAAATCCAACCTGGATTAATCCCTAACTAGCCATTCCAAAATCATCCAGCACCTAAAGCCAAGCAAGCCATCAGATATTAGATGCAGATCCTGTCTAATTTTGTTGTCAACGGTAAAGGTACTGGAAAACCAACATGGTTACTTCCGGTGAGATATCCACCAAATCACAGCTAGCCAACCAATAGGAGCTACCCTAGGGCAGCACCAGACACGCTGTGGTCACCTCAAACCCTAGAGCAACCACACCAACAAGCCGTATACATATATCATCACCCTGATTGGGTTCAAAGGAGGGCTAGGGTTCCCAACCACTGTGGGCATCCATCTAGCCTAATCCAACCAATTATGATGATCATCACTGTATAGTTCACATCAATTATCCACTTCATCAATTAAAGCAACCTAGATAATTGAGATTAACAAGTAAATCATAAAGCAGACACTCGCTAATGATCTAGTGGATCACATGCAAGTATCAACAGTGCTTGAGCAAGTACAATCACATCAGCCAAGCTTTGTGTGAGACACACACAAGATAGAGTGAGCAACAAAGGAGGCACAGACACCAAAGAGCAGCTTTTACAAGCAACTGGTGATCATATGAACACCAGAAGCTTGCTAGAGCATGTTACTGCATGCTAGAACTCATTCTAAGCAATTAACACATGAACAGATAATTAAATAACTGAACAATAGCATCACAGATAAGGGCATCATGCAGCACAATTGAATCCAGAAGCACTCCATCAAAGAAAGGGGCAGTTAAATCAACAACTAGGCTCAAATGAGCATGTCCATGAATTAAAGCACAGATAGAATCTCATCAGAGCACCGGCACTTGCCAAAGGCAAGGATCATCACAAAGCATGATCAAGTCGGGGGCAAGCAATGGCATGTACAGGAGAGGCATAGTACATCAAGCAACAGCGGGAGCCACTAAATTACACGAGCACCACAACATGATCTTAAGCAAGAGCTCATGAGTTGCAACAGCTAGTAATGGAGAAAGAACAGCAGCAGCACAGCCATATAGGCACAGTAGCATAGCAACACAAACACAGCAGCAGCACATAGTCACGGCAAGCATCTCAACATGGAGATGCAGGCCAGTAGCTGAGCAAGACGAAGAGGATGAGGAGAGAAGTGAGCAGAGCAGAGAGAGAGAGAAGGAGGCTATGGTTACTCACCGGTGAAGCGAAGTGCGTGTGGCACGGCCATGGCGGCCACGGCGGCACACGCCGAGGGCGCAGCGCCGCTGTGCCGAGGGCCAATCCATGGCGGCGTCACGGCACCAAAGCACCACCACGGTCGTGCACGGCGGCGCCACGGCATCTGGAACGTCGGTGGCGACGAGATCGCCACGGCACTCCACGCCGGGCGACCGAGAGACGAAGGGGCTAGACGAGCAGGCGGCGCTTCCCAAATCGCCGCGGTGGATCCGAGCGCCGTTACACACGGCGGTTCGGGATGCGCCATGTCTCGCCGGCGGCGATGGCCGGTGATGGCCGGAACAATTCGGAGAAGATGGCGGCGACGCGGGGATCGTCAGAGCCCGTGAGGGCTAGGGTTCGTGCGCGAGTGGGGGAGAAGGGGTCGGTGCGACCGACCGAGCCACAAATGGCTCGGGTTAGGGTTAACCCGCTGGGCCACCCTGACGGGTGGGCCCGAGGGCAAATATGTCTTTTCATAATTACATTAAATACAGAAACTTTGGAATTTTATAAAAAATGATTGATAGCTCTAAAAAAATAATTAAAAATATGAAAATAGATCAGCATAAAATTCTCTATCATAATAAAATACAAAAGAGAGTTTTTGAAGACAATTAAAAATAAGTCTTCATTTGATGATTTAAATAATCATTTAAATCACACATAAAATTTTCAATAATAAAAATAAGTCCATTAATGAATTGGGACTTCAAAAACACCTTGACAACATTTCAAGGTTGTATTTTACTTTAAATCATGTATCCCCAAACTATTCTTAGTATTAACCTCTTACATGAAATAATAACGATATCGGAAGGGGGGAACAAACCCTAAAAATGGAATCATGCATAATTGCTTCTTTAACCATTGCCCTTATCGGACAATGATGCTATTTTTCAGAACAAGAGGACAAGGGTCAGTCCACACCTTCCAACTGCAGAACTTTGCAGTGTTCAGGCAAGTTCATCACTTGCTCATGTCATTTGAGTATTTTTATCAAATTACTTGCAAAGTATTATGGTTATCACTATTGCACAAAAATCAAAACCACTACTTTCATAACTATGAATATGACTATGTGGTGGGCAATGGAACCATGGATTGTGTTGATATGGTGGAGGTTCCATTGCACGGGTTTATATCCATCTAGGATTAAGCAACAAATGTCGCCAGTGATTCTTGTGCCGAAATACCCGTGTTAACCATAAGATCCGGAGTGGGACGGAGTAGTCAAAAGTGTTTCCACCTCTCGTTCATCAACGGATGCGCTTACCATAGCGGTTGTATCTTGCGGAGCAATTGGTGGGTGGGGAGCCCCTTCTAATTCCCCACGGTATAGCTGTTGCTTACCGTAGACGGTTGCTGCTTGCGGAACAATTGGTGGGTGGGGATCCCCTTCTAATTCCCCACGGTAATGTGGTCTATGATGGGTTGCAGCTACCGGCGAAGGAGTTTGGTTCAATCCCAGACTGTCGTCGTGGTCGGGGTCCACCCTGAAATTACGGGAATAATGGGACCGGCGAGGACCCAGGGTCGGGGCATGCAACAAAGGGTGGGTGTTCAAGGTAGCGGAGGAACATGATTGGCTAGACCTTATACCGGGCCTCACACCGAAGGAAGTGTGGACGGGAAAGCTGCCCGGTTGGCATCAAGGTTAAGATCTCTTATGGGTAAAGCAACACACCTCTGCAGAGTGTAAAGAACTGTGACCTGTCACTCCCTGTTCCGGGATTGAGGAACTGCGAACGCGGCCGGAAAGGAGCTCCATGAAGTTCTAGTAAACCGGTGAAGGCTGACGGACATAGCTCTTTGAAATAAAAGCAATCTCTTGAAGAAATGTTTATCAAAACTTGCATTGGTATTAGACTTTCTGGTCTAATATCGTAGCTAGTGCATTAAACACTTCTTATCTATAATGAACTTGTTGAGTACGCTCGTACTCATACCACTCTTAAATCCCCTGCTTAGATTGTCTGAATCGTCTGGAGGAGGACTACGACAACAATGAAGGAGCCGAGATTATCGGCTATGATGAACCTGACCTCTCAGGAGGAGTTGAAGGCGTAGACTATCTCATAGTCTACGGATCCGGGGAGGCTTCCGGAGGAGATCAAGCCTAGAGATATCAGCTAGTAGTAGTAACCGAGCAGCCCGAACTCTTAGTATTTAGCTGCTCGAGGAAATAATGTTTAGTTTAATGAGACTATGGTATTGTAAGTTAAGTTGGGTTCGCCTCGAACCCAGGAGTTATCCTCTTAGGACCCAAGAGGAGCTCCGAGACGACTTGTGTATGTTAATTGTAATAATATGTGAATGAGTTATGGACCCTGCTATGTTCTGTTGTACTACTCTGAGGGATGTAATATTTGCGGAATGGTACTTCGTGAATGTTATATCAACGACTGGCATACTACAACATGCAGTGGTATGCAGGGTCACCACAAGACTCCAATCGAAGCAGGGCTTCCGCGGGCTCCGGCGGAATTGAGCTCGCGATTCGAGCAGCTCCGGCGAGGACTGATGAAATTGATGGGTGGAGGAGGCTCAGTGAGGAGAGGGGAGTGGATTGTGTGAAGAGACGAGGTGCCGATCGTCGCTATTTATAGAGGGAGGGAGGTGGCCGAGCGTGCTGTGGAGGAGCGGCCATGGCGCGGTGCTTCTGGCGCTCCAAGGGGCAAGTGAAGGACGGCTAGAGATAGGCGGTGTCCTGGCGATGCTCAACGTGCTTTGGCGCAGAGAAAAGGGCGACGGGAGAGCTCGAGCGTTTGCAAAGTCTGTCACGGGGCGTGCGGCATCATTTGGTCGAGGACGACGGCGACGGAGCAGGGGCAGGCCTGGGTGCTTGTCTAGCGTGTAGAGGGCGGGGAGTAGCTGCTCAACGCCGCGGTAGGGATGCAGAAGGAGGACGGTCGCGCTCGAGTGGGCGACGTACTGGCGCGGCCAGTGCGCGCTCACCGCGTTGGCTGGCATGCCCTGGCATGCTTTGGGCGCGCGCGTTCTGGCCAATGCCGAGCGTGGGCATTGCAGGGGCTTGTACCATCGTGGTCCTTGTGCTGTGTAGATGCTCCAGGACAAGGGAATGGGTTGAAATGGTGGCCAGAGGTGGAGATGCCAAAGGTGGCCGGCATGGCCACGGTATGCATTAGTCTAGGGTTTCTTTTCCCTCTCCTCTCACTTTAATCGATCAAGGCAAGTACTAGGATGATGCAGGGGCTGTAAGAGAGTGCAATGATCAAAGATTAAAGGGGTTTAGTGAAGAAACCAGAGGATAAAAGGGTGTAGCTCAAATCTGGAATCATGCTCGCCAATTGCTCGACACAATGGCCGCATGAACTTTTTGTTTGAATTTTGAAATTCTTTTTGGTGAATCTCATTTATATAATTAAAGTGAAGTATTGGTGGTGGTGGCACTCAATTTGGAGTTGTTTTGCAAAATGTCAAAAATGACATGATCTTCACTTTGTTTCAGCATCCCTTCTTGTCACTTTTATTCTGGTCAACCTAGTCAACTCTAGCCATGATGGTCAACATCAAAGTTACTCATCTTGACATGGTCTTGGATGACATGGCTTTGGTTGACCAAGTTTAGTTTAAGAAATGAGAAAACCAGAGGGGTAAAGTAGTGAAGAAAATATTTTTGTGACAAGTGACCATTATCATATGTATGTGAGATTTTTGATTTCCTTGTGTTTGATTCTTGATCCAATGATGCAATTGTGTTAGTTTATCATATTGAAGTATTTTACAAGCAAGGGAGCAAGCAATCTTGGCCTTGGTTGAGGATTTGCTATTTTGCATAAAGTGTATGTGAGTGAGAAATGGTTTTTTCCCATTTTCTCTAAGTCCCCTCAATTTAGGGTTTAGTGATCTTGCTTAGGGTTCACATAGCAATGTTTAACCATACTAACACTCATCATGGCAATTGCACAAAAGAAATCACTCAAATGCAAGAAACTATATGTGGCACTATATGCATATAAAAAGTTTTTGTTAATTGCAAAATTTGACTTTGGGGAAATTATCTCTCTTGTTTATTATTGTTGAAACTTGGGATGTTACAAACCTTTCCCCCTTACAAAAGATCTCGTCCCGAGATCTGAGAAAACTAGGTACTAAAGAGATCTGGGTACTCAGTCCTCATAAAGTCTTCTCTCTCCCAAGTGGCTTCTTCTTCAGTGTGATTACTCCATTGGATCTTCAGAAACTTGATACTTCGGGTACGGGTGGTTCTGAAAGCTTCTTCCAGGATGCGAATAGGTACTTCGCGGTATGTTAGATCTGAGTTGATATCTACAGCTCGATGGTCGATGTTCTTGAAAACTTCGGTCTTCTCAGGCACTTCTAAACACTTTCGGAGTAGCGAGATGTGAAACACATTGTGCACCGCTGACATTTCTTCCGGTAACTCCAGCTGATAGGATACTTCTCCTCGGCGACTCAGGACTTTGAAAGGTCCGACATATCGGGGTGCGAGCTTTCCTCTAAGCTGGAATCTCTGCATTCCTTTAAGAGGGGACAATTTGAGATATACGAAATCTCCGATCTCGAAGGTCATCTCTCGGCGTCTTTTGTCGGTGTAGCTCTTCTGTCTTGATTGGGCTGTCTTGAGGTACTCACGGATCTTGTGAACCTTCTCTTCGGCTTCTTGGAGGATATCTGGTCCAAAGATTTGACTCTCTCCTACTTCCGACCAATTCAGAGGGGTACGGCACTTCCTTCCGTACAGTGCTTCGAAGGGGGCCATCTGCAAGCTGGCTTGGTAGCTGTTGTTGTACGAGAATTCTGCATACGGCAAGCAGTCTTCCCACTTAGATCCATACTCTAGCACACATGCTCTCAACATATCTTCTAGTATCTGGTTGACTCTTTCAGTCTGTCCATCTGTCTGCGGGGGATAGGCGGTGCTGAAATTCAGACGAGTTCCGAGTCCTTCATGTACTTTCTGCCAGAATCTGGAGGTGAGTTGGGATCCTCTGTCGGATACTATTGACTTCGGGGTTCCGTGCAGGCTGACTATCCTTGAGATATATAGCTCTGCGAGTCTCGGTCCTTGATAGGTGGTCTTGACGGGGATGAAGTGGGCGACTTTGGTTAGTCTGTCGACCACTACCCAGATGGAATCATTTCCTCTACTAGATTTGGGTAGTCCGGTGATGAAGTCCATTCCTACGGAATCCCACTTCCATTCGGGAATCTGTAGGGGTTGCAACAGTCCTGCGGGGCGTTGGTGTTCTGCCTTGACTCTTTGACAGATGTCACACTTGGCGATGTAGCTTCCAATTTCTCTCTTCATTCCATGCCACCAGAATTGTTCTTTCAAATCCTGGTACATCTTGGTTCCTCCGGGGTGAATGGAGTATAGGGTGTCGTGGGCTTCTTTCAGAATAACTTGCTTCAATTCTGAGTCTGATGGCACGCAAAGGCGCTTGTTATACCATAGCACTCCTTCTTCATCTACGGTGAATCCCGGTGCTTTTCCGGCGGCTATTTGGTTCTTGATTCCGTCAATGCTAGCATTTCCTTTCTGGGCTTCCTTGATCTGACTAATCAGGGTGGGTTGGAGTTCAATGCTGGCGAGGTATCCTTCGCTAACCAGTTCAAGCCTAAACTGTTCAAACTCTTCAAACAGGCTAGGTTGCTCAATTGCTAACATGGAGTTCAACTGACACGGCAGTCTACTCAGAGCATCCGCTACCACATTGGCCTTGCCGGGGTGATAGTGGATTTCCATGTCGTAATCCTTGATTAACTCTATCCATCTGCGCTGTCTCATATTCAGCTCCTTCTGCGTGAAGATATACTTCAGGCTCTTGTGATCCGAGTAAACCTCGCATCGATTACCCATGAGGTAATGACGCCATACTTTCAGTGCTAACACTACTGCTGCTAGCTCTAAGTCATGGGTTGGATAGTTTTGTTCATGCTGCTTCAGCTGTCTTGATAGGTAAGATATCACTTTGCCTTCTTGCATCAGTACACATCCAAGACCAATCTTGGAGGCGTCGCAGTACACATCAAATGGTTTGGTAATGTCCGGCATAACCAGTATTGGGGCTGTTGTCAGTCTTAACTTGAGCTGTTGAAAGCTCTCTTCACACTTGTCGGTCCATTCGAACTTCCGGTCCTTCTTCAATAATTGGGTCATTGGTCTTGCTATGCTCGAGAATCCTTCAACGAATCGGCGGTAATATCCCGCCAATCCGAGAAATGCACGGACTTCGGTCTGGGTGGTTGGGGCTTTCCATTCTTCAACAGTCTTGATTTTTGCGGGGTCAACGGCAATTCCTCCGGCTGACAAGATATGACCCAAGAATCCTACTTCCTTTAACCAGAACTCACACTTGCTGAACTTGGCATACAACTGATGTTCCCGAAGGGTATCTAGGACCACTTCCAAATGTTGCTCATGTTCTTCTTCGGACTTGGAGTATATGAGGATGTCGTCGATGAAGACAACGACAAACTTGTCCAGGAAGTTCATAAAGATCTTATTCATGAGATTCATGAAGTAAGCGGGGGCATTAGTCAATCCAAATGACATGACATTGTACTCGTACAATCCATATCTGGTGGTAAAGGCAGTTTTGGGGATATCGGTGGCACGAATCTTCAGCTGATGGTATCCTGTCCGCAGATCAATCTTCGAGAATACTTGGGCTCCGGTCAGCTGGTCAAACAGATCTTCTATCTTGGGCAACGGATACTTGTTCTTGATGGTGACATCGTTAAGCTTACGATAGTCCGTAACCAAACGAGTGGCACCATCCTTCTTATCCACAAACAAAACTGGCGATCTCCAAGGTGACGCACTTGGTTGAATCAGACCTTTGAATAGCATATCATCCAGTTGCTTCTTCAGTTCCACTAACTCTGCCGGGTTCATGCTGTAGGCTCTCTGGGCTATAGGTCCGGTTCCGGGAATTAGTTCGATGATAAACTCGATATCCCGATCTGGGGGCATACCGGGTAGATCATCCGGAAACACATCAGGATATCGACAAACGACCCTGATCTGATCCAAGGTGGGTTTGGCTAGGCTTTGGTTACAGGTGAACTTTCGGGGCATCTTTTCAGATATGTGTTCGACTATTATTCCGGTGCTACTAGTCATGGTGATGGCCTTCTTGGCACAATCAATTAGTCCATGATGTTTCGCCATCCAGTCCATTCCCAGGACTACTTCCAAACCTTTGGCTCCCAGAACAATCAAATTTGCATAGAATTCTATTTCATGTATTCTGATTGGCACATCTTTGCAAATTTTTCTAGCTTTAGTGGTTGATCCAGGTATTTGAACTATCATGACATGCTTCAAACTGATGGGTTGAATCTTACTAGTGCATGCAAAATCTTCGGTAATGAATGAATGCGATGCTCCAGAATCAAACAGCACTCTTGCGGGTATTGAGTTAACAGAGAACATACCCAGTACAACGTCTGGGGCTTCATGAGCTTCTTCTGCATTCATGTGGTAGAGGCGGCCGTTGCGGTTGTTCGGGTTGTTGGGGGCGAACTTCTTGTTGGTGGTGACACGACGCTGCTGCTGCGCAGGGCCTGAGGTGTTGGCGGCAGTCTTGGCGAGCTTCTTGGGGCACTCATAGGAGAAGTGCCCAGCCACTCCGCACTCGTAGCAGTTGTAGGTTGACTTGTCCTTGGGGGTGATGGGAACAGCATTGCTCCCAGTCCTTGGAGCAGTGTTGGAGTTGGGGTTGGGGGCGCGAGGTGGAGCGCGGTTGAAGTTGTTGTTATTGTTGTAGTTGTGGTGTCCTCCTGACCTGGGGTTTCCTCCACTCCGGTTCTGATAACTCGGACGTGGATTCTGCATCGGGGGCTTGTTGTTTCTTGGGGCGAACCCTCCACCTGAGTTGGGGCGATACTTGTGGTTGTTGCTGGGCCCACTCTGGTTCATCATACGGCGCTTGCGGTTCTCATTGGCTTGGTGTATCTTCCCCTCCATCTGAATGGCGGAGTCAACGAGGGCTTCTAAGTCAGCAAAGGGGATGTTGATCAGCACAGTCTGCATCTCATCATGCAGTCCATTCAGAAACCTCTCCTTCCTCTTCTCGACGGTGTCCGTCTCATCCGGGGCGTACCTTGACAAAGTGAGGAACTTGTCGCGGTATTCCACCACGGTCATTCTGCCTTGCTTCAGTTCCCTGAACTCATCCCTCATCTTCTTAATCAAACCCGGGGGCACATGATACTTACTAAACTTGAGTTTGAAATCCTCCCAAGTCATCATTTGCCCCGCATGTAAACGCGGGTACTTGTCCACCAGGCACGTGCAGGTCCTGCCAGATAGTGGGTGGCGAACAACACCTTCTCGTTGTCCTCCACTCCGGCAACCTCGAGATTGTTCTCCATAGTTTGGAGCCAATCATCAGCATCGAGGGGTTCCTCTGTCTTGCTGAACACCGGTGGGTTGGTGTTTTGGAAGTTTTTCAGCTTTGACCCTGGGTGGTCGTGGTTTCCGTGGCCTTGATTGCCTTGAGCAAGCTGTTGAAGTGCAGCTAGGTTGGCTTGACGGTCAACTCTCTCGGCTTCTCTTTCTGCCATCATCTGTTGCAGCATTTGCATCATTGCGGCTTCGTTGCGAGTTGGGGGTGCCATCTGAACAGTGATAGGGATCATGAGATGAGAGGGAAATTTCTATGGCTCATTTTGGGATAAAATTTCACACAACTTAAAACTTGATTCATAAATAATAATAATATTACACACACACAAACATAGTCATGGAGGTAGCAAATATTACAAGCCAAAGGTTCCGGAGGGTTTTAAGAACCCTTTCAACAAACTACGATACATGGGGCGGGTACAAAGGACCGATACATAACACGGGACGCAAGTGCTCAGACGGGACTACTCGCCATCGACGTTGATAGGGTAGACATTGTCTACCCCGGCATCGAGGTGCTCGTGGCCATCCTCGTAAGGGTGGAACTCCAGGTCGTCGTCTTCCTCCTCCTCGTAGTCGTCGTCGTTGCTGACGTAGGAGTAGCCGTCCCCCTGGATGTTCTCCCCTTCACCTTCTCCTTCCAGCTCCTGGATCTGCTCAGCTTGGGCGGCGATGGTCGCCTTCAGAGTGGTGATCCTGGCCTTCAGGCGGTTGATGGCGTGATCCTTCTTCTGGTTGGCACGGCGGAGTGCCCTGCGTTCTCCGGCGATCACCCTGATGGTGTCCGCCTGCTGCGCCAACTGGATGTGAGTGTGGTTGGCGTATTCGCGGGAGTTGTCGAGGTCGATGCGGGTCTCACTCAGCATGAAGTCAAGATGATCAACATGGTGGCGAAGTTGCGGGTGCGACGGCAGGTTCATTGGCACTCCGAGGGAGTTGTGCCTTGCATAGTGCACAAAGCGACTGTCCGTGAAGTCCATGAAGTTTTGCCCGCACAGACGTGCGAGTCCTTCCTGAAGTCCCCTTGCGAGACCATCCGCCCAGTTGTTCTCCCTGAAGGAGAACTGGATCCTTGCGCTCATTGGGAGCGTGAACCTTCCACGAAGGTCCACCATGATCACCCACTGAAGTTGACCACCGGGCTGGTCATTGAGCATTCCACCAAAGGCTTCCGGTGGTGGGCGCCCGAGGAACTCTGAGAGGGAGAAGAGGTCCCTCTCGAAGATGATCTCTCCACCGTTCCCCAACTGATAGAACTCAGTCTGGAGAAAGGGCTGCGCGTCCACGACGTGATCCATCTATAGAGAGATTAGATGATTAAGTTAGAGAGGTGTTGTAATAGACTCTTCAAGGTAAGAAAGTGAATAAGGTTTTCATAACTAGTCAACTCATGGAATTTGAAACTAAGTTTTTGAGCGTCCATTCTAACTAGGGTCTCCTAAGGTCAAACAATAGCTCTGATACCAACTTGTCAACACCCGGATTTTTAAGTCCAGATGCCTATTATGCCGTACATCGCAATCCCAGGAATAATGTTTTTGCGAGACATAATAGTAAGTAGCATAGAGTCATCATTTATTACAACACATATTGTCTTACAATCATAGATCACATGATCCAATATTACACGAATATATTGTTCAACATCACAAATAGTAGCGGAAGCGAAGTAGTAGTGGACTATCTATTCCACAGGCAACGCTTGACGTTAGAAGACGATCCTAGTTATCGTAGACGTCCTGTTGTCCGTCATCCTGATACTGGTGCTCTCCTTCATAGTCTAGCATTTGAATAGCAAGGGCAAAGCCATCAGTACTTTTAAAGTACTCGCAAACTAACTCTAGGATAAATACTCATTAAGTGGAATAAGGGGGTGCTAAGTTCTAGGTTTATTTGCATAAAGCCAAGTTTTAGTTTGATGAACATTTAGTAAAGCCTTATCATGTGCTAGACTAACTCAAGTGGGAACATTAGTGTCATTCCCACAACTCATTATGGTTCACCATAATATCACCTTTCAATTCACCATTCATTTCTAGGATCAAAACATTTTAATGATAACGGAGATAGTATGGCCTTTCCAATCGTCCGTAACCGTGGACACGGCTATTCGAATAGGTTTAACACTCTGCAGAGGTTGTACTCTTGTGCCACAACTTTTGATTACATCCGTCGAGGATAACCCCGAATCATCGTAACACAGTACGCGGATCATCAATCGAAACCTTTCACTTATATATGCTAGTATGAGCACCTCTCCCCATGAGCTTGGCCTCCCGGTGGAAACCGCAGTTAACCCGGGAACTGCACAGGGCTTGGGCCGTACATTCACCTCATTTCAACATCAGTCCACACTTAACGGAGGCAGCCGCAGCGTAACCCCTATGATGTTTGTTCAGAGGGAACCCATACTAAAATACACAAGTTTCTAGTTAAGCCCTACCCATAATCAGGTATTGTGGGGGTACTTGTATAATTGGAAGGGTATCGCATTCAAACCCAATTATCAATTTTATCAAAAATCACCATCTTCTCTTGTTCAAATCCACCTCCACTTTACTTTCTTTCAAAGTCATTTCACTTCACCAAGTTCCCATCTAGAGTAGTCACTTTTAATTGATTAGCACTAGCAACTATATGAAGGGTACTAACTAGCTTTGAGTTGTGCTAATCTAACTTCAATATTGTTCTACTCTAGACCAAGTGAATCATAAATCAAAAGTACTTTGCAATAAATAAACAAAAGTAAATGTAAGTAAAAACATGGGATAGGTAATACATAAAAGTAAAGGGTGATGGTGCCTTTGCTCTTGTAGAGCTAAGCACTTGTGTTTAGCAAGGGTTAGCTTGCCTTGAGCTGGGTAGTTATCGAAGTTCTCTTCTTCTTCCTGAGAGTAGCCCTCCTCCTCTTGGTATTCCTCGTTACTAGCGTCTATATATGAATACGAGGTATAAATACTAAACCAAGCTCACATACTAAACTAGAAACACTCAAAAGAGTTCACACACTAGTCCTATCATCAATCAAACATGGCATGGTGGATTATTTACTTAGTCTTTATTTGAAAGAAAATAATTTCCTCTCATTATTCCTATTTCTTAAATTGGGTATGTAGATCTTTAGAGGAATTCATTTCTTCTCATTACCTCTTATTAAGATTTAATCTCTTCATATAACAATAGGGTATGAAATATAGGTTGACCCAAAGTCAACATTTCATATCTATTATATGTGAGTTCAATTTAATTGAAGTGCTACACTTCACATAGTTTTAGTACTTAACAATTAAATGGATTAAAATCTCTAAGTAATAATTCTCAAGGGTTCATTAGCCTAAGTCATTCCCCCTGGTTATTAGTACTTAGGATCAAAATTTAAATGAGAGGTAGCTCTCATATTAGTGTTGAGTTTGAATTTCAATTTCAATTGCTCTAGAATTGACTACATAGCCATTGTATTTGATCTAGTCCATGATCATACCAACAACAGGGCTATGTTATTGCATAATCAATTAGAGGACATCATTTGTGATGTATTAGAATTGGAATCACTTCAAAATCTATTCTGGTTGAATTTTAAATAAAGTTTGAATGTTCAAAAGTCCCTGTCTTGTCTTTTTTGTCAAATTAAATCTACAATGAAATTGGAGATGGGGCCAGTGGCATTGGATAGATAAATTCATGGGCTTTCCAACGGTATAAAGTTTGCTAGATTTGGTTTGGCAGAAATCAAACTATTCAAAATTTGCTAAACACTCAGCAGAGCAAATTTGAATAAAGGTTAAACTAGATTTGAATTCCTGGGCTTAGGCGGGAAGCGTTACTGGGCCGAAACGGTTTAAAAACCCACTTCGCAGCCCAACACGCATCTGGTGCGCTCGGGCCGCGCTGACAAGGTGGGGGCCACCTGTCAGTGGCTCTTTAAACAGCGAAACGGTATGCGGGATCTAAGCCGTAGGATTAGAACGAGATCCGACGGCGTGTGAACGTCGTCGTCTCCGACGAGCGGCGAGCTCCCTGGCGGCGAGCCTAGGGGGTCGGAGGGCGTACAAGGCCGTTGCAGGTGTCTGGCAAGGTGCGCGGAGAAGGTGTAGTCGATGAGGAAGCCCTGGGTGCAGCGCCGGCGCTCGGGGAGACTCCAATCGAAGCAGGGCTTCCGCGGGCTCCGGCGGAATTGAGCTCGCGATTCGAGCAGCTCCGGCGAGGACTGATGAAATTGATGGGTGGAGGAGGCTCAGTGAGGAGAGGGGAGTGGATTGTGTGAAGAGACGAGGTGCCGATCGTCGCTATTTATAGAGGGAGGGAGGTGGCCGAGCGTGCTGTGGAGGAGCGGCCATGGCGCGGCGCTTCTGGTGCTCCAAGGGGCAAGTGAAGGACGGCTAGAGATAGGCGGTGTCCTGGCGATGCTCAACGTGCTTTGGCGCAGAGAAAAGGGCGACGGGAGAGCTCGAGCGTTTGCAAAGTCTGTCACGGGGCGTGCGGCATCATTTGGTCGAGGACGACGGCGACGGAGTAGGGGCAGGCCTGGGTGCTTGTCTAGCGTGTAGAGGGCGGGGAGTAGCTGCTCAACGCCGCGGTAGGGATGCAGGAGGAGGACGGTCGCGCTCGAGTGGGCGACGTACTGGCGCGGCCAGTGCGCGCTCACCGCGTTGGCTGGCATGCCCTGGCATGCTTTGGGCGCGCGCGTTCTGGCCAATGCCGAGCGTGGGCGTTGCAGGGGCTTGTACCATCGTGGTCCTTGTGCTGTGTAGATGCTCCAGGACAAGGGAATGGGTTGAAATGGTGGCCAGAGGTGGAGATGCCAAAGGTGGCCGGCATGGCCACGGTATGCATTAGTCTAGGGTTTCTTTTCCCTCTCCTCTCACTTTAATCGATCAAGGCAAGTACTGGGATGATGCAGGGGCTGTAAGAGAGTGCAATGATCAAAGATTAAAGGGGTTTAATGAAGAAACCAGAGGATAAAAGGGTGTAGCTCAAATCTGGAATCATGCCTGCCACCTGTTCGACACAATGGCCGCATGAACTTTTTGTTTGAATTTTGAAATTCTTTTTGGTGAATCTCATTTATATAATTAAAGTGAAGTATTGGTGGTGGTGGCACTCAATTTGGAGTTGTTTTGCAAAATGTCAAAAATGACATGATCTTCACTTTGTTTCAGCATCCCTTCTTGCCACTTTTATTCTGGTCAACCTAGTCAACTCTAGCCATGATGGTCAACATCAAAGTTACTCATCTTGACATGGTCTTGGATGACATGGCTTTGGTTGACCAAGTTTAGTTTAAGAAATGAGGAAACCAGAGGGGTAAAGTAGTGAAGAAAATATTTTTGTGACAAGTGACCATTATCATATGTATGTGAGATTTTTGATTTCCTTGTGTTTGATTCTTGATCCAATGATTCAATTGTGTTAGTTTATCATATTGAAGTATTTTACAAGCAAGGGAGCAAGCAATCTTGGCCTTGGTTGAGGATTTGCTATTTTGCATAAAGTGTATGTGAGTGAGAAATGGTTTTTTCCCATTTTCTCTAAGTCCCCTCAATTTAGGGTTTAGTGATCTTGCTTAGGGTTCACATAGCAATGTTTAACCATACTAACACTCATCATGGCAATTGCACAAAAGAAATCACTCAAATGCAAGAAACTATATGTGGCACTATATGCATATAAAAAGTTTTTGTTAATCGCAAAATTTGACTTTGGGGAAATTATCTCTCTTGTTTATTATTGTTGAAACTTGGGATGTTACACAAGGATGCTTTTATTGGTAGATATTATCCCCCTGCTAAAATTATATCTTTGAGGAGTAGCATAATGAATTTTAAACAATTGGATAATGAGCATGTTGCACAAGCATGGGAAAGAATGAAATCTTTGGTTAAAAACTGCCCAACCCATGGACTGACTACTTGGATGATCATCCAAACCTTTTATGCAGGACTGAATTTCTCTTCATGGAACCTATTGGATTCAGCTGCTGGAGGTACCTTTATGTCCATCACTCTTGGTGAAGCAACAAAGCTTCCTTATAATATGATGATTAATTACTCTGAATGGCACACGGAAAGAGCTCCACAAGGTAAGAAGGTAAATTCTGTCGAAGAAACCTCCTCCTTGAGTGATAAGATTGATGCTATTATGTCTATGCTTGTGAATCATAGGACTAATGTTGATCCTAATAATGTTCCGTTAGCTTCATTGGTTGCTCAAGAAGAACATGTTGATGTAAACTTCATTAAAAATAATAATTTCAACAACAATGCTTACCGGAACAATTCTAGTAACAACTATAGGCCATATCCTTATAATAATGGCAACGGCTATGGTAATTCTTATGGGAATTCTTACAACAATAATAGGAACACACCCCCTGGACTTGAAGCCATGCTTAAGGAATTTATTAGTACACAAACTGCTTTTAACAAATCTGTTGAAGAAAAGCTTGGGAAAATTGATATACTTGCTTCTAAAGTCGATAGTCTTGCTGCTGATGTTGATCTTTTAAAATCGAAAGTTATGCCTCATGAAAATCATAATAATAAAATTGTTACTACAGCAAATGCCATCCAAGTTAGAATTAATGAGAATATAAGATTGATGGCCGAATTGCGTGCTAGGTGGGAAAAAGAAGAAAATGAAAAAGAAGATAATATAGCTAAAGTTTGGACTATTACCACCACTAGCAATGCTAATGCTACACATGTTGCTGCATCTCCTACTAATAATGATAAAAGAATTGGTGTTAGCAATGTTTCCACTTCTAATGCAAAGCGCGAAAAACTGCCTGAAACTGCTAAAACTGCCTGTGATAAAAATGCTGAAATTTTTTCCAACATTGGGGATGATGATCCCATTGCTTTAGATTCTAATGGTTTAAATTTTGATGATTGCCACATCTCTGAAGTTATAAAGTTCTTACAAAAACTTGCTAAAAGTCCTAATACTAGTGCTATAAACTTGGCTTTCACGAAACATATTACAAATGCTCTCATAAAAGCTAGAGAAGAGAAACTAGAACGCGAAACTTCTATTCCTAGGAAGCTAGAGGATGGTTGGGAGCCCATCATTCAGATGAAGGTCAATGAATTTGATTGTAATGCTTTATGTGATCTTGGTGCAAGTATTTCCGTTATGCCTAAGAAAATCTATAATATGCTTTACTTGCCACCATTGAAAAATTGTTATTTGGATGTTAATCTTGCTGATCATTCTACAAAGAAACCTTTGGGGAAAGTTGATAATGTTTGCATTACCGTTAACAATAACCTTGTCCCCGTTGATTTTGTTGTCTTGGATATTGAATGCAATGCATCTTGTCCCATTATATTGGGAAGACCTTTTCTTCGAACTGTTGGTGCTATCATTGATATGAAGGAAGGTAATATTAAATATCAATTTCCTCTCAAGAAAGGTATGGAACACTTCCCTAGAAAGGGAATGAAGTTACCTTTTGATTCTATTATTAGAACAAATTATGATGTTGACACTTCGTCTCTTGATAATACTTGATACACACTTTCTGCGCCTAGCTGAAAGGCGTTAAAGAAAAGCGCTTATGGGAGACAACCCATGTTTTACTATAGTACTTTGTTTTATATTTGTGTATTGGAAGTTGTTTACTACTGTAGCAACCTCTCCTTATCTTAGTTTTGTGCATTGTTGTGCCAAGTAAAGTCGTTGATAGTAAGGTTCATACTAGATTTGGATTACTGCACAGAAACAGATTTCTTTGCTGTCACGAATCTGGGCCAAATTCTCTATAGGTAACTCAGAAAATTATGCCAATTTACGTGAGTGATCCTCAGATATGTACGCAACTTTCATTCAATTTGAGCATTTTCATTGGAGCAAGTCTGGTGCCTCAATAAAATTCGTCTTTACGAACTGTTCTGTTTTGACAGATTCTGCCTTTTATTTCGCATTGCCTGTTTTGATATGTTCGATGGATATTTCGACTCCATTGACTTTCAGTAGCTTTGTGCAATGTCCAGAAGTGTTAAGAATGATTATGTCACCTCTGAACATGTATATTTTGATTGTGCACTAACCCTCTAATGAGTTGTTTTGAGTTTGGTGTGGAGGAAGTTTTCAAGGATCAAGAGAGGGAGATGATACAACATGATCAAGGAGAGTGAAAGCTCTAAGCTTGGGGATGCCCCGGTGGTTCACCCCTGCATATATCAAGAAGACTCAAGCGTCTAAGCTTGGGGATGCCCAAGGCATCCCCTTCTTCATCGACAACATTATCAGGTTCCTCCCCTGAAACTATATTTTTATTCCATCACATCTTATGTACTTTGCTTGGAGCGTCGGTTTGTTTTTGTTTTTGTTTTGTTTGAATAAAATGGATCCTAGCATTCATTGTGTGGGAGAGAGACACGCTCCGCTGTTGCATATGGACAAATATGTCCTTAGGCTTTACTCATAATATTCATGGCGAAGTTTCTTCTTCGTTAAATTGTTATATGGTTGGAATTGGAAAATGATACATGTAGTAATTTGCTAAAAATGTCTTGGGTAATGTGATACTTGGCAATTGTTGTGCTCATGTTTAAGCTCTTGCATCATATACTTTGCACCCACTAATGAAGAAATACATAGAGCATGCTAAAATTTGGTTTGCATATTTGGTCTCTCTAAAGTCTAGATAATTTCTTGTATTGAGTTTGAACAACAAGGAAGACGGTGTAGAGTCTTATAATGTTTACAATATGTCTTTTATGTGAGTTTTGCTGCACCGCTTCATCCTTGTGTTTGTTTCAAATAAGCCTTGCTAGCCTAAACCTTGTATCGAGAGGGAATACTTCTCATGCATCCAAAATACTTGAGCCAACCACTATGCCATTTGTGTCCACCAAACCTACCTACTACATGGTATTTCTCCGCCATTCCAAAGTAAATTGCTTGAGTGCTACCTTTAAATTTCAATCCTCTACCTTTACGATATATAGCTCATGGGACAAATAGCCTAAAAACTATTGTGGTATTGAATATGTACTTATGCACTTTATCTCTTATTAAGTTGCTTGTTGTGCGATAACCATGTTCCTGGGGACACCATCAACTACTCTTTGTTGAATATCATGTGAGTTGCTATGCATGTTCGTCTTGTCTGAAGTAAGGGAGATTTACCACTAAAATGGTTAGAGCATTGCATAATGTTAGAGAAGAACATTGGGCCGCTAACTAAAGCCATGATCCATGGTGGAAGTTTCAGTTTTGGACAAATATCCTCAATCTCATATGAGAAAATTAATTGTTGCTACATGCTTATGCATAAAAGAGGAGTCCATTATCTGTTGTCTATGTTGTCCCGGTATGGATGTCTAAGTTGAGAATAATCAATAGTGAGAAATCCGATGCGAGCTTTCTCCTTAGACCTTTGTACAGGCGGCATAGAGGTACCCCTTTGTGACACTTGGTTAAAACATGTGCATTGCGATGATAATCCAGGTAATCCGAGCTAATTAGGACAAGGTGCGGGCACTATTAGTATACTATGCATGAGGCTTGCAACTTGTAGGATATAATTTACATAACACATATGCTTTATTACTACCGTTGACAAAATTGTTTCTTGTTTTCAAAATCAAAGCTCTAGCACAAATATAGCAATCGATGCTTTCCTCTTTGAAGGACCTTTCTTTTACTTTTATCGTTGAGTCAGTTCACCTATTTCTCTCCACCTCAAGAAGCAAACACTTGTGTGAACTGTGCATTGATTCCTACATACTTGCATATTGCACTTGTTATATTACTTTGCATTGACAACTATCCATGAGATATACATGTTATAAGTTGAAAGCAACCGCTGAAACTTAATCTTCCTTTGTGTTGCTTCAATACCTCTACTTTGAATTATTGCTTTATTAGTTAACTCTTATGCAAGACTTATTGATGCTTGTCTTGAAGTACTATTCATGAAAAGTCTTTGCTATATGATTCAGTTGTTTACTCATGTCATTTACATTGTTTGGATCGCTGCATTCATTACATATGCTTACAATAGTATGATCAAGGTTATGATGGCATGTCACTCCAGAAATTATCTTTGTTATCGTTTACCTACTCGGGATGAGCAGAAACTAAGCTTGGGGATGGTGATACGTCTCCGACGTATCGATAATTTCTTATGTTCCATGCCACATTATTGATGATATCTACATGTTTTATGCATACTTTATGTCATATTTATGCATTTTCTGGAACTAACCTATTAACGAGATGCCGAAGAGCCGATTCTGTTGTTTTCTGCTGTTTTTGGTTTCAGAAATCCTAGTAAGGAAATATTCTCGGAATTGGACGAAATCAACGCCCAGGGGCCTATTTTCACATGAAGCTTCCAGAAGACCGGAGAGCTAACGAAGTGGGGCCACGAGGTGGCCAGACGATAGGGCGGCGTGGCCCAGGTCTTGGCCGCGCGGCCCTGTCATCTGGGCCCCTCGTGACGCCCCTTGACCTGCCCTTCCGCCTACAAATAGCCTTCATCGCGAAACCCCCAGTACCGAGAGCCACGATACGGAAAACCTTCCAGAGACGCCGCCGCCGCCAATCCCATCTCGGGGGATTCAGGAGATCGCCTCCGGTACCCTGCCGGAGAGGGGATTCATCTCCCGGAGGACTCTACACCACCATGGTCGCCTCCGGAGTGATGAGTGAGTAGTCTACCCCTGGACTATGGGTCCATAGCAGTAGCTAGATGGTTGTCTTCTCCTTATGTGCTCCATTGTCGTTTCTTGTGAGCTGCCGAACATGATCAAGATCATCTATCTGTAATCCTATATGTTGTGTTTGTTGGGATCCGATGAATAGAGAATACTATGTTATGTTGATTATCAATTTATATCTATGTGTTGTTTATGATCTTGCATGCTCTCCGTTATTAGTAGAGGCTCTGGCCAAGTTGATGCTAGTAACTCCAAGAGGGAGTATTTATGCTCGATAGTGGGTTCATGTCTCCGTGAATGCAGGGAGTGAGAGAAACCTCTAAGATTATGGATGTGCCGTTGCCACTAGGGATAAAACATTGATGCTATGTCCGAGGATGTAGTTATTGATTACATTACGCACCATACTTAATGCAATTGTCTGTTGTTAGCAACTTAATACTGGAAGGGGTTCGGATGATAACCTGAAGGTGGACTTTTTAGGCATAGATGCATGCTGGATAGAGGTCTATGTACTTTGTCGTAATGCCCAATTAAATATCACAATACTCATCATATCATGTATGTGCATGGTCATGCCCTCTCTATTTGTCAATTGCCCAACTGTAATTTGTTCACCCAACATGCTATTTATCTTATGGGAGAGACACCTCTAGTGAACTGTGGACCCCGGTCCTATTCTTTACATCTGAAATACAATCTACTGCAATTGTTCTACTGTTCTCTGCAAACAATCATCATCCACACTATACATCTAATCCTTTGTTACAGCAAGCCGGTGAGATTTGACACCTCACTGTTTCGTTGGGGCAAAGTACTTTGGTTGTGTTGTGCAGGTTCCACGTTGGCGCCGGAATCCCTGGTGTTGCGCCGCACTACATCTCGCCGCCATCAACCTTCAACGTGCTTCTTGGCTCCTACTGGTTCGATAAACCTTGGTTTCATACTGAGGGAAAACTTGCCGCTGTACGCATCACACCTTCCTCTTGGGGTTCCCAACGGACGCGTGCTGTACGCGTATCAGTTGGCTCAAGGATTTTGGATGCATGAGAAGTATTCCCTCTCGATACAAGGCTTAGGCTAGCAAGGCTATTTGAAACAAACACAAGTATGAAGCGGTACAGCAAAACTTACATAAAAGACATATTGTAAACATTATAAAACTCTATACCGTCTTCCTTGTTGTTCGACCCTTACTAGAAATTATATAGACCTTAGAGAGACCAATTATGCAAACCAAATTTTAGCAAGCTCTATGTATTTCTTCATTAATAGGTGCAAAGTATATGATGCAAGAGCTTAAACATGAGCACAACAATTTCCAAGTATCACATTATCCAAGACATTCTACCAATTACTACATGTAGCATTTCCCGTTTCCAACCATATAACAATTTAACGAAGAAGATTCAACCTTCACCATGAACACTCCCACACATTTGTCCATATGCAACAGCAGAGCATGTCTCTCTCCCACACAATGAATGCTAGGATCCAACTTTATTCAAACAAAACAAAACAAAAACAAACAGACGCTCCAAGCAAAGTACATAAGATGTGATGGAATAAAAATAAAGTTTCACTAGAGGAACCTGATAATGTTGTCGATGAAGAAGGGGATGCCTTGGGCATCCCCAAGCTTAGACGCTTGAGTCTTCTTGAAATATGCAGGGGTGAACCACCGGGGCATCCCCAAGCTTAGAGCTTTCACTCTCCTTGATCATATTGTATCATCTCCCTCTCTTGATCCTTGAAAACTTCCTCCACACCAAACTCAAAACAACTCATTAGAGGGTTAGTGCATAATCAAAATTCACATGTTCGAGGTGACATAATCATTCTTAACACTTCTGGACATTGCACAAAGCTACTGAAAGTTAATGGAATCGAAAAATCCATCAAGCATAGCAAAACAGGCAATGCAAAATAAAAGGCAGAATCTGTCAAAACAGAACAGTTCATAAAGATGAATTTCTAAGAGGCACCAGACTTGCTCAAATGAAAATTCTCAAATTGAATTAAAGTTGCGTACATATCTGAGGATCACTCACGTAAATTGGCATAATTTTCTGAGTTACCTACAGAGAATTAGGCCCAGATTCGTGACAGCAAGAAATCTGTTTCTATGCAGTAATCCAAATCTAGTATGAACCTTACTATCAAAGACTTTACTTGGCACAACAATGCAACAAAATTAAGATAAGGAGAGGTTGCTACAGTAGTAACAACTTCCAAGACTCAAATATAGAATTAAAGTGCATTAGTAAAATCATGGGTTGTCTCCCATAAGCGCTTTTCTTTAACGCCTTTCAGCTAGGCGCAGAAAGTGTGTATCAAGTGTTATCAAAAAACGAAGCATCTACAGCGGGGTTTGGAGTTTTATCAACCATGCATTGTATTTTGGATACATAAGTTTCAGAGGCTCCCTTTTCATTAATCTTGGGCTTGCTACTCTCATCAAACAAATTTTCAGGAACAAGCCAAGCATAATTATCATCTAGAGCTTCATGCATTGCTAGGAGCTTACAAGGTATTGGTGCTTTAATCTCCCCACCATCATTTACATTATTAGTGTACTTAATTCTATCCATATCCATCTTTTCAAGTATTCTTTTAAAATCGGTGAACATACCAAGCCTCTTATGCTTAATAAAAACTTTTCTAGCTTCTTTAGCTATATCCGCAAATTCTCTAACAAGGACTTTTAAAACAAAATCTCTCTTCTCTCCCCTATCCATATCAGAAAGTGTAAGAAACATGTGTTGTATCATGGGGTTGAGACTAATAAATCTAGCTTCCATCATGCGTACCAAACAAGCAGAGGCATCTTCATAAGTAGGGACAGCTTCTGCCAGGGGTATATCTTCAAGATCTTCGTGCATACTAACATGGGTGAAAAATTCTTCTATATTATCTCTTCCAATTATAGACCCTTGTCCCACTGGTATATCTTTTAAAGTAAAATTAGGAGGAAACATGATGAAATAAGTAAAGTAAATGCAAGTAACTAATTTTTTTGTGTTTTTAATATGGAGAATGCAAACAAGACAGTAAATAAAATAAAACTAGCAACTAATTTTTTTGTATTTTGATTTAGTGCAGCAAACAAAGTAGTAAATAAAATAAAGCAAGACAAAAAAAAAGTAAATAGATTGGAGGTGGAGACTCCCCTTGCAGCGTGTCTTGATCTCCCCGGCAACGGCGCCAGAAATTTAGCTTGACACGCGTACAACACGCGACCGTTGGGAACCCCAAGTGGAAGGTGTGATGCGTACAGCAGTAAGTTTCCCTCAGTTAGAAACCAAGGTTTATCGAACCAGTAGGAGTCAAGAAGCACGTTGAAGGTTGATGGCGGCGAAGTGTAGTGCGGCGCAACACCAGGGATTCCGGCGCCAACGTGGAACCTGCACAACACAACCAAATTACTTTGCCCCAACGTGACAGTGAGGTTGTCAATCTCACCGGCTTGCTGTAACAAAGGATTAGATGTATAGTGTGGATAATGATTGTTTGCAGAAAACAGTAGAACAAGTATTGCAGTATATTGTATTCGATTAAAAGAATGGACCGGGGTCCACAGTTCACTAGAGGCGTCTCAACAATAAGACTAAGCATGTTGGGTGAACAAATTACAGTTGGGCAATTGACAAATAAAGAGGGCATGACCATGCACATACATGATATGATGAGTATAGTGAGATTTAATTGGGCATTACGACAAAGTACATAGACCGCTATCCAGCATGCATCTATGCCTAAAAAGTCCACCTTCAGGTTATCATCCGAACCCCTTCCAGTATTAAGTTGCAAACAACAGACAATTGCATTAAGTATGGTGCGTAATGTAATCAACAACTACATCCTTAGACATATCATCGATGTTTTATCCCTAGTGGCAACAACACATCCACAACCTTAGAACTTTTACATCCTGTCCCAGATTTAATGGAGGCATGAACCCACTATCGAGCATAAATACTCCCTCTTGGAGTTACAAGCAAAAACTTGGCCAGAGCCTCTACTAGTAACGGAGAGCATGCAAGATCATAAACAACACATAGGTAATAGATTGATAATCAACATAGCATAGTATTCTCTATTCATCGGATCCCAACAAACACAACATGTAGCATTACAGATAGATGATCTTGATCATGTTAGGCAGCTCACAAGATCCAACAATGAAGCACAATTAGGAGAAGATGACCATCTAGCTACTGCTATGGACCCATAGTCCATGGGTGAACTACTCACTCATCACTCCGGAGGCGACCATGGCGGTGAAGAGTCCTCCGGGAGATGATTCCCCTCTCCGGCAGGGTGCCGGAGGCGATCTCCTGAATCCCCCGAGATGGGATTGGCGGCGGCGGCATCTCTGGAAGGTTTTCCGTATCGTGGCTCTCGGTACTGGAGTTATTATCGACGAAGGCTTCTTATAGTCGGAGAGGTAGGTCAAGGGGCGACGCGAGGGGCCCACACACTAGGCCGGCGCGGCCAGGGCCAGGGCTGCGCCGCCCTAACGTCTGGCCGCCTCGTCGCCCCACTTCGTTTCTCCCCCGGTGTTCTGGAAGCTTCGTGGAAAAATAAGATCCTGGGCGTTGATTTCGTCCAATTCCAAGAATATTTCCTTACTAGGATTTCTGAAACCAAAAACAGCAGAAAAATAGCAACTGGCTCTTCGGCATCTTGTTAATAGGTTAGTGCCGGAAAATGCATAAATATGACATAAAGTATGCATAAAACATGTAGGTATCATCAATAAAGTGGCATGGAACACAAGAAATTATTGATACGTTGGAGACGTATCATTGCTTAACATAGACCTCTTCATGCAAAGGACCATTAAGAAATGCACTTTTCACATCCATTTTTTGTAACTTAAAGTTATGATGCGATGCATAGGCAAGAAGGATACGGATGGACTCAAGGCGAGCCACGAGAGCATAAGTTTCTCCAAATTCAATTCCTTCAATTTGAGAGAAACCTTGAGCTACCAATCTTGCCTTGTTCCTCACAACATTTCCAAACTCATCTTGCATGTTCTTGAAAATCCATTTAGTGCCTATAACATTGCGGCACTCCTTTGGCTTCTCTACTAAGGTCCAAACCGTGTTGCGCTTGAAGTTGTTGAGTTCCTCATGCATGGCTTCCAACCAATCCGAATCTTCAAGAGCCTCAAATACTTTCTTGGGTTCCACTAAGGAGATATAAGCATGATGATTGCTAAAGTTGGCCAATTGCCTTCTTGTGGAAACTTTTCCTCTTACATCACTTAGGACCTTATCATGAGTGTGTCCAAGAATTTCCAAGTTCCTATCTATTCTTGCTAGACGACGGGCCTCAATCTCCTCCTTGGTTCTTCTTGGCCTTGGAGGTATCACTTGATCAACTTGATCATTTGGGTCCTCATCGTGGCCTTCAACTTTAGCTTCCTCAATTTCTTGAGAGTGCTCAATATCATGTGCTTGATCTTGGACATCATTTGGTGAAGAGTCACCATGATCCCTTGGTTGATCTTGTCCTTGATCTTGCACACAAGAGGGAGGGTCTTGTTCTTGTTCTTGGGTTGGTGCATCATAAGCTTCAATAGAAAGGGTTTGTTGATGTTTAGAAGATGAGGGCTCCACCATGGTAGAGCATAGTACTTCCCGAGACGCCACACCGTGTCCCTCAATGGGGCGGAAAAATCCCACACCCATTCTTACTATGGCATCTTGAGATATTTCATCACCTGCACATACATCAACTTGCCCCACTTGGGAGCCATCATTTTCTTTGAACCTCTGATACGTCTCAAACGTATCTATAATTTCTTATGTTCCATGTTAGTTTTGTGACAATACTCACATGTTTTATATACACTTTATATCATTTTTATGCATTTTCTGGCACTAACCTATTAACAAGATGCCGAAGCGCCAGTTCCTGTTTTCTACTGTTTTTGGTTTCAGAAATCCTACAAAGGAAATATTCTCGGAATTGGATGAAACAAAAGCCCACGGTCTTATTTTCCACGGAGCTTTCCAAAAGTCCGAAGACGAGACAAAGAGGGGCGACGAGGCGGCCACACCCTAGGGGGGCGTGGCCCCACCCCTGGCCGCGCCGCCCTATGGTGTGGGCCCCTCGAGCGTCCCCCGACTCTGCCCCTTCGCCTATATATTCTCTCCGTCGCGAAAACCCTATTACCGAGAGCCACGATACGAGAAAAGTTCCAGAGATGCCGCCGCCGCCAATCCCATCTCGGGGGATTCAGGAGATCGCCTCCGGCACCCTGCCGGAGAGGGGAATCATCACCGGAGGGCTCTACATCACCATGCCCGCCTCCGGACTGATGCGTGAGTAGTTCATCCTTGGACTATGGGTCCATAGCAGTAGCTAGATGGTTGTCTTCTCCTCTTGTGCTATCATGTTTAGATCTTGTGAGCTGCCTATCATGATCAAGATCATCTATTTGTAATGCTACATGTTGTGTTTGTTAGGATCCGATGAATATGGAATACTATGTCAAGTTGATTATTGATCTATCATATATGTGTTGTTTATGATCTTGCATGCTCTCCGTTGCTAGTAGAGGCTCTGGCCAAGTTGATACTTGTAACTCCAAGAGGGAGTATTTATGCTCGATAGTGGGTTCATGCCTCCATTGAATCTGGGACAGTGACAGAAAGTTCTAAGGTTATGGATGTGCTGTTGCCACTAGGGATAAAACAACGATGCTTTTTCTAATGATATTTGCATTGTTTACATTACGCACAGTACTTAATACAATTGTCTGTTGTCTGCAACTTAATGCTGGAAGGGGTGCGGATGCTAACCCGAAGGTGGACTTTTTAGGCATAGATGCATGCTGGATAGCGGTCTATGTTCTTTGTCGTAATGCCCTAAGTAAATCTCATATTAGTCATCATGATATGTATGTGCATTGCTATGCTCTCTTTATTTGTCAATTGGCCAACTGTAATTTGTTCACCCAACATGCTATTTATCTTATTGGAGAGACACCACTAGTGAACTGTGGACCCCGGTCCATTCTTTTACATCTGAAATACAATCTACTGCAATCATTGTTCTCTGCTGCTCTTTACAAACAAACATCATTCTCCACACCATTCGTTTAATCCTTTGTTTACAGCAAGCCGGTGAGATTGACAACCTCACTGTTAAGTTGGGGCAAAGTATTTTGATTGTGTTGTGCAGGTTCCACGTTGGCGCCGGAATCCCTGGTGTTGCGTCGCACTACACTCCTTCGCCAACAACCTTCATGTGGCCTTCATCTCCTACTGGTTTGATAACCTTGGTTTCTTTCTGAGGGAAAACTTGCTGTTGTGCTCATCACACCTTCATCTTGGGGTTCCCAACGGACATGTGCATCACGCGCCATCAAGACTGTTTTCTGGCGCCGTTGCCGGGGAACTAAAGAAAAGTTACACCACAAAGATTTCTAACTCCCACGTCAACTGCACGCCAGCAACTATTTTCTTGCGCCGTTGCTGGGGAGATCAAGACACGCTGCAAGGGGAGTCTCTCATATCCAATCTCTTTACTTTGTTTATTGTCTTGCTTTACTTCATTTTATTTTCTGTTTTGTTTGCTTTCTTTATATCAAAAACACAAAAAAATTAGTTACTTGTTTTACTTTACTTAATTTAGTTTGCTTTACTTATTTTTATTATTGTTAAAATGAATACTCCTGAGAACACTAAGTTGTGTGATTTCACTAGCACAAATAATAATGATTTCATATGCACACTTATTGCTCCACCTGCTACTACAGCAGAATTTATGAAATTAAACCTGCTTTACTAAATCTTGTTATGAGAGAGCAATTTTCTGGTGTTAGTACTGATGATGCTGCTGTCCATCTTAATAATTTTCTTGAACTTTGTGAAATGCAAAAGTATAAGGATGTAGATGGGGACATTATAAAACTGAAATTGTTTCCTTTCTCCTTAAGAGGAAGAGCTAAAGATTGGTTGCTATCTTTGCCTAAGAATAGTATTGATTCATGGACTAAATGTAAAGATGCTTTCATTGGTAGATATTATCATCCTGCTAAAATTATATCTTTGAGAAGTAGCATAATGAATTTTAAGCAATTGGATAATGAACATGTTGCCCAAGCATGGGAAAGAATGAAATCTTTGGTAAAGAATTGCCCTACCCATGGACTAACTACTTGGATGATCATCCAAACCTTTTATGCAGGATTAAATTTTTCTTGGAGGAACCTATTGGATTCAGCTGCTGGAGGTACTTTTATGTCCATCACTTTGGGTGCCGCAACAAAGCTTCTTGATGATATGATGATCAACTACTCTGAATGGCACACTGAAAGGACTCCACAAGGTAAGAAGGTAAATTCTGTTGAAGAAACCTCCTCCTTGAGTGATAAGATTGATGTTATTATGTCTATGCTTGTTAATGGTAGATCTAATGTTGATCCTAATAATGTTCCTTTAGCTTCATTGGTTGCTCAAGAAGAGCATGTTGATGTGGACTTCATTAAAAATAATAATTTCAACAACAATGCTTATAGGAATAATTTTGGTAACAACTATAGGCCATATCCTTCTAATAATAGTAATAGTTATGGTAATTCTTATGGTAATTCTTACAACAATAGTATGAGTGTACCCTCTAGTCTTGAAGTCATGCTTAAAGAGTTTATTAGTACACAAACTGCTTTTAACAAATCTGTTGAAGAAAAGCTTGGTAAAATTGATGTTCTTGCTTCTAAGGTTGATAGTCTTGTTGCTGATGTTGATCTTTTAAAATTGAAAGTTATGCCTAATGAAGAGAAAGATATTAAGTCATTTGCTACATCAAACGCTATCCAAGTTCGAACTAATGACAATATTAGAATGATGGCTGAATTGCATGCTAGGTGGGAAAGAGAAGAAAAACTTGCTAAAGAGAATAATGTAGTTAAAGTTTGGACTATTACCACCACTAGTAATGTTGATGCTTCACATGTTGCTAAAACTTCTACTATCAATGGTAAAATAATTGGTGTTGGCAATGTTTCTACTCCTAATACAAAGCGTGCAAAATTGCCTGAAACTACTGAAACTGTTTGTGATAAGAGTGCTGAAATTTTTCAGAATATTGGGGACAATGATCCCATTGCTTTAGATAATAATGGTTTTGATTTTGATAATTGTCATATCTCTGAAGTTATTAAGTTCTTGCAAAAACTTGCTAGAATCCATAATGCTAGTGCTATGAACTTGGCCTTTATAAAACATATTACAAATGCTCTCATTAAAGCTAGAGAAGAGAAATTCAAACTTGAAACTTCTATTCCTAGGAAGTTTGAAGATGGTTGGGAGCCCATCATTAAAATGAAGGTCAATGATTTTGATTGTAATGCTTTATGTGATCTTGGTGCAAGTATTTCTGTTATGCCTAACAAACTCTATGATATGCTTGACTTGCCACCATTGAAATATTGTTATTTGGATGTTAATCTTGTTGATAATTCTATAAAGAAACCTTTGGGGAGTATTGATAATGTTCACATTACGGTTAACAATAACCTTGTCCCCGTTGATTTTGTTGTCTTGGATATTGAATGCAATGCATCTTGTCCTATTATTTTGGGAAGACCCTTTCTTCGAACTGTTGGTGCTATTATTGATATGAAGGAAGGGAATGTTAAGTATCAATTCCCTCTTAAGAAAGGTATGGAACACTTCCCTAGAAAGAGAATGAAGTTACTTTTTGATTCTATTATTATAACAAATTATGATGTTGATGCTTCATCTCTTGATAATACTTGATTTACACTTTCTGCGCCTAGCTGAAAGGCGTTAAAGAAAAGCGCTTATGGGAGACAACCCATTATTTTACTTCTGCAATTTTTGTTTTATATTTGTGTCTTGGAAGTTGTTACTACTGTAGCAACCTCTCCTTATCTTTATTTAATTGTATTGTTGTGCGAAGTAAAGTCTTTGATAGTAAGGTTGATACTAGATTTGGATTTCTGCGCAGAAACAGATTTCTAGCTGTCATGAATTTGAGTAGGTCTCTCTGTAGGAAACTCAAAAAAATCTGCGAAAATTCATGAGTGATCCTCAGATATGTCGCAACTTTCATTCAATTTGAGTTTCTTCATCTGAGCATGTTAAGTGTCTCTAAAAAATTCATCTTTGCGGACTGTTCTGTTTTGACAGATTCTACCTTTTATTTCACATTGCCTCTTTTACTGTGTTGAGTGGATTTCTTTGCTCTATTAACTTTCAGTAGCTTTGGGTAATGTCCAGAAGTGTTGGGAATGATTGTGTCCTCTCTGAACATGTGAATTTTTGATTATGCACTAACCCTCTAATGAGATTGTTTTGAGTTTGGTGTGGAGGAAGTTTTCAAGGATGAAGAGAGGAGGATGATATAATACGATCAAGAAGAGTGAAAAGTCTAAGCTTGGGGATGCCCCTGTGGTTCATCCCTGCATATTTCAAGAAGACTCAAGCATCTAAGATTGGGGATGCCCAAGGCATCCCCTTTTTCATCAACAACTTATCAGGTCACCTCTAGTGAAACTATATTTTTATTCCGTCACATCTTATGTGCTTTACTTGGAGCGTCTGTATGTTTTTATTTTTGTTTGTGTTTGAATAAAATCGGATCCTAGCATTCCTTGTGTGGGAGAGAGACACGCTCCACTTTTTCATATGAACACTGGTGTTCTTAGCTTTACTTTTAATGTTCATGGCGAAGGTTGAAAACCGCTTCGTTCATTGCTATTTGGTTGGAAACAGAAAATGCTTCATGTGGTAATTGGTATATGGTCTTGAATAATTTGATACTTGGCAATTGTTTTGAGCTCTCAAATAGATCATGTTTAAGCTTTTGCATCATGTAGTTCGAACCTATTAGTGGATAATTACTGTAGAGCTTGTTGAAATTTCGTTTGCATGATTGGTCTCTCTAAAGTCTAGATATTTTCTGGTAAACGTGTTTGAACAACAAGGAAGACAATGTAGAGTCTTATAATGCTTGCAATATGTTCTTATGTAAGTTTTGCTGTACCGGTTCATACTTGTGTTTGCTTCAAACAACCTTGCTAGCCAAAGCCTTGTACTGAGAGGGAATGCTTCTCGTGCATCCAAAACCTTGAGCCAAAACCTATGTCATTTGTGTCCACCATAACTACCTAATATGTGGTATTTCTCTGCCATTCCAAGTAAATTGCTTGCGTGCTACCTTTAAAATTTCATTCTTTGTCTTTGCAATATATAGCTCATGGGAAAATAGCCTTAAAAACTATTGTGGTAAAGAATATGTAGCTTATGTATCTTATTTCTTATAAGTTGCTTGTTGAGCGGTAACCATGTTTCTGGGGACGCCATTAACTGTTACACTTTTGTTGAATATCATGTGAGTTGCTATGCATGTTCGTCTTGTCTGAAGTAAGGGTGATTTGCCATGAGTTGAATGATTTGAGTATGCATATTATTAGAGAAGAACATTGGGCCGCCAACCAAAGCCATGTATCATGGTGGAAGTTTCAGCTTGGACATTAATCCTCAATCTCTTATGAGAATATTATCTGTTGTTGAATGCTTAAGCATTAAAGAGGAGTCCATTATCTGTTTTCTATGTTGTCCCGGTATGGATGTCCTCAAGTTGAGATTTATCAAAAACGAGAAATCAAATGCGATCTACCTCCTTGGACCTTTGTACAGGTAGCATAGAGGTACCCCTTTGTGACACTTGGTTGAAACATATGTAATGCAATGATAATCCATGGAAATCCGAGCTAATTAGGACAAGGTGCGAGCACTATTGGTATTCGATGCATGAGGCTTGCAACTTATAGGATGTTTTATGCATAACACATATGAATTATTACTACCGTTGACAAAATTGTTTCCATGTTTTCAAAATAAAAGCTCCAGCACATAAGTAATCCCTGCTTCCCTCTGCGAAGGGCCTTTCTTTTACTTTATGTTGAGTCAGTTTTACCTACTTCTTTCCATCTTAGAAGCAAACACTTGTGTCAATTGTGTGCATTGATTCCTACATACTTGCTTATTTGCACTCATCATATTACTTTGTGTTGACAATTATCCATGAGATATACACGTTGAAGTTGAAAGCAATTGCTAAAACTTATATCTTCCTTTGTATTGCTGCAAAACCTTCTATTAAGAATTTATTGCTTTATGAGTTAACTCTTATGCAAGACTTATTGATGCTTGTCTTGAAAGTACTATTCATGAAAAGTCTTTGCTATATGATTCAGTTGTTTAGTCATTATCTTTACCATTGGTTTGAATCACTTCATTCATCTCATATGCTTTACAATAGTATTGATCAAGATTATGATAGTAGCATGACACTTCAGAAATTATCCTTGTTGTCGTTTACCTACTCGAGGGCGAGTAGGAACTAACCTTGGGGATGCTTGATACGTCTCAAACGTATCTATAATTTCTTATGTTCCATGCTAGTTTTATGACAATACTCACATGTTTTATATACACTTTATATCATTTTTATGCATTTTCCGGCACTAACCTATTAACAAGATGCCGAAGCGCCAGTTCCTGTTTTCTGCTGTTTTTGGTTTCAGAAATCCTACACATGAAATATTCTTGGAATTGGACGAAACAAAAGCCCACGGTCTTATTTTCCACGGAGCCTTCCAGAAGTCCGAAGAGGAGACGAAGAGGGGCGACGAGGTGGCCACACCCTAGGCGGGCGCGGCCCCACCCCTGGCCGCACCGTCCTATGGGGTGGGCCCCTCGAGCGTCCACCGACTCTGCCCCTTCGCCTATATATTCTCTTCGTCGCGAAAACCCTATTAGCGAGAGCCATGATACGAGAAAAGTTCGAGAGACGCCGCCGCCAATCCCATCTCGGGGGATTCAGGAGATCGCCTCCGACACCCTGCTGGAGAGGGGAACCATCACCGGAGGGCTCTACATCACAATGCCCGCCTCCGGACTGATGCGTGAGTAGTTCATCCTTGGACTATGGGTCCATAGCAGTAGCTAGATGGTTGTCTTCTCCTCTTGTGCTATCATGTTTAGATCTTGTGAGCTGCCTATCATGATCAAGATCATCTATTTGTAATGCTACATGTTGTGTTTGTTGGGATCCGATGAATATGGAATACTATGTCAAGTTGATTATTGATCTATCATATATGTGTTGTTTATGATCTTGCATGCTCTCCGTTGCTAGTAGAGGCTCTGGCCAAGTTGATACTTGTAACTCCAAGAGGGAGTATTTATGCTCGATAGTGGGTTCATGCCTCCATTGAATCTGGGACAGTGACAGAAAGTTCTAAGGTTATGGATGTGCTGTTGCCACTAGGGATAAAGCATCGATGCTTTGTCTAAGGATATTTGTATTGTTTACATTACGCACAGTACTTAATGCAATTGTATGTTGTTTGCAACTTAATACTGGAAGGGGTGCGGATGCTAACCGAAGGTGGACTTTTTAGGCATAGATGCATGCTGGATAGCGGTCTATGTTCTTTGTCGTAATGCCCTAAGTAAATATCATATTAGTCATCATGATATGTATGTGCATTGCTATGCTCTCTCTATTTGTCAATTGCCCAACTGTAATTTGTTCACCCAACATGCTATTTATCTTATTGGAGAGACACCACTAGTGAACTGTGGACCCCGGTCCATTCTTTTACATATGAAATACAATCTACTGCAATCATTGTTCTCTGCTGCTCTTTGCAAACAAACATCATTCTCCACACCATACGTTTAATCCTTTGTTTACAGCAAGCCGGTGAGATTGACAACCTCACTGTTAAGTTGGGGCAAAGTATTTTGATTGTGTTGTGCAGGTTCCACGTTGGCGCCGGAATCCCTGGTGTTGCGCCGCACTACACTCCTTCACCAACAACCTTCACGTGGCCTTCATCTCCTACTGGTTCGATAACCTTGGTTTCTTTCTGAGGGAAAACTTGCTGCTGTGCGCATCACACCTTCCTCTTGGGGTTCCCAACGGACGTGTGCATCACGCGCCATCAACCTCACACTACAAGATTCGATGATAATGCCGGAGGATACATCAAAGACTCTATAAGTGTGAGATTCGGCACCGTAACCAACAAATATACCCTCCAAAGCTTTAGGAGCAAATTTAGATAAACGAACTCCTTTGATTTTGTAGAAACACTTACACCCGAATGACACGCGTACAGCACGCGACCGTTGGGAACCCCAAGTGGAAGGTGTGATGCGTACAGCAGTAAGTTTCCCTCAGTTAGAAACCAAGGTTTATCGAACCAGTAGGAGTCAAGAAGCACGTTGAAGGTTGATGGCGGCGAGATGTAGTGCGGCGCAACACCAGGGATTCCGGCCACTACAAGAAATGTGCCATAATATGACGTTTTTTTTATGACTGGAAATCAAAATGTCATAGGTTTATGACGTTCCTAGCTTTGACCGTCCTTGGCCACTCCGGGGGGGCAAAACCCTAGAAAATCGTGACGTTATTGGGCAAAAACGTCATTGGCAATTTAGGTCAAAACGTCATTAGCAAAATTAAGTGGCCTACGACGTTTTTCCAATGCCGATTGCGACAAATCAATAGCGTCATTGGCATTTGGCTCAATACAGTGGTATGTGTTTGGCTGCCATGTCATCCATTTTGCCTATGTGTCCCTTTTCGGGTCCCACGCGCCTCACACGTGTCACTGGAAGCAACTGGCTTGAACTAACTGACATGTAGGACCAACTGATACTTGTGGGACAAAGGCGTCTTGTTATTTTTTTTCTCTGTGCCGTCCACCATTTTAATGGGCTGCTGGTGATATCCTCCTCTTTTGGGCTGTCCTCTACTAGGCTGCTGGCTGCTGGCCTACCCCACGGCGGCCCATCCGGGGGTTGAATTGCTGGCCCGACGGCCCATCCGGGGGTTGAATTGCTGGCCCGACGGCCCATCCGGGGGTTGAATTGCTGGCCCGACGGCCCATCCGGGGTTGGAGTGGCTCCCGATGGAAATAACTGGCAAAAATTGCGCTTGCGGGACTCGAACCCTCGACACAGCGCTGCCGCACTACCACTCCCTACCGCTTTGCTACAATAGTGTTGTTGACACAAGTATGGTTATCCATGTATATAGACATGATAGACTAATCAGTTGTCTTAAAAATCCCTCCACCTCGACCAAAATCCCTCCGACCAGGTGCATCTAGCTAGGGTTCCTCCTCCGACCAAAATCCCTCCGACCAGGTGCATACGTTGCATGGCGGCGCGATTCCCAGCCTGCTCTATCAGTTCTTCTAGGTCTGGAGCGTCGTCGCGTCGCCTCATGCGGCCGCTCACGCACATCCCCAATCGGCCGCGGCCATTCGATGATGCCCCCGCCGACGTATGTGACCGTGGCGAGAAGATGCCGCAATGGATTTCTTGGAGTGATCCGAATCCTGGGAGAAGATACCGGAACCGCAAAATTCGCTCGGTTAGTCTTCGAGCACGCCCCGCCCCCATTCTGAATTTCGCCCGCCGTCTTCGAAGTTTCTTTTCTACTATGGCTTACTTATCCTCTTTTGTTCTTCATCTGTCGATTGCCGGTGGAATAGGGTTGAAAGTGTTTAAGTGGATTGATGATCCGCTGGATGCACGTCACAAAGAGTTAGTTCGTGATCTGCGTGATGCTGTTTGGGATCGAGATGAAGAAATTGAGAGGCTCCAGGTAGAAATTGAGAGGCTCCAGGAAGAAAAGTTTCTGCTTGCTGCAAGGAAACAGAGCAACCATGAACCAAAGAAAATGAGAGGCTTCAGGGTTTGGGTGTTATCTCGTAGCTTTTGTCATCTGTTGTACAGGTGATGTGTAGGAACTGAAATTAGGGTGAATTCAGTGATCTGTTGGTCAGAGGAGAAGAAGCTAGAGTATATGCTAGAGTTATTGTGTTGTAATTCCAACCATTTGTCTGTTCGTGCCACAATGTTTAGTTCCTGAATTTGAACCATGTCTATGTATGTGTGCAATTCTGTTCGATTGAAAATGTGTTCTGTTGAAAATGAGTTCTGTTGAAAATGTGTAGCAGCTACTTTTGCACGGCGGCGCCGCCATATATGGTCGCCGGCGTCAGCCATGCACGGCGGCGCCGCCCATATATGGTCGCCGGCGTCAGCCATGTATTGAAAAAATTGGGCATGGATTCCCCTAAAAATTGGGCATGGAGTCCCCAAAAATTGGGCACAAATTCTGGGAACAAATAGCTGACATATTCAACATAAATTCTGGGAATATTGAACATAAAAATTGGGCACAAATTCTGGGAACAAATAGCTGACATATTCTCGGGAACAAATAGCTGACATATTCAACATAAATTCTGGGAACAAATAGCTGACATATTCAACACAAATTCTGGGAACAAATAGGCGACAAATTCTGGGAACAAATAGCTGACATATTCAACACAAACTGCTACTCATCTTCTTCGAAAACTTGACGCTTCCTAGTCCTATTTCCTCCATCATCATCATCATCATCCTCATCGCTGCAATATTGGTACATTGTCTCGATCAACCTCCTCGATTTCTTCGGGCACAACCTCTTTGCTATGTTTCTTCAGTTTGTCCACACTGACTTTTTCAAGTAGCACACGTTCCTGGTCACTTCTCGTCCTACTCCGTGCAGTGCCTTCTTTTTCTTGCACAAGAACTTGACTGGAATCTTCATCTTGATATGATAGTACAGCAACACCGGGTCCCTGTTCATTTTCTTTTACACTCCATAGATGTCTATGGTGAAATTTCTGCACAACTTGCCATTTTCCTTTCAACTTGGTGTCCGGCACATAGAAGACCTTGGTTGCTTGTGATGTCGAAGGAAAGGATCAGTCTTGTACCAAAACTTTTACGTGTTAACACTCTTGAAGTGTCCATCATCGTCGATCCGGGTTTCCTACCACCAAGGTCAAACCAGTCACACCGGAAGAGGACAACTGACCGATGGACGCCACCGCTGGAGTTGTATTGCAATCTGATGATGGATTTGAGCTGACCAAAGAAGTCAATCTTTGTTGCCATCATGATCTCCCTCGAAAACGATTCCACTATTTTGTGTCTTCCTGTTCTTCTCGCGGTCAACAGTATGGTACCGAACACTGTCAACAACACATGCCGAATATAGTCTCACTCTAAAATCTGGTTTGCACGCCAAAGCATAGAGATCAGGATAGACATCATTTCGCATTTTTCCAATCTGCATAAAATCAACCGGGGGTGAGTAACACACACAGCAAAATTATATCATGAACTTTTCCAATCTTCAGAAATAAACCAGCTAAAGATCTCACATGAGTATGAAACCATCTAGCAAAGTTCTTGGCAAGCCATCTATCAACATTGATCTGACCACCTTGTTGGTTCAACTCTTGTTTGCACAGGCTGGAATGGCACGAGAAAATAGATCCTAATTATTATTTGGAGAGGCTGCAATAACCTATCTATATAAGGGGATGAAGAGAAACGTACTCGATGTATGGATCAACCTCAGGGCAACTTCGGAGCACATACCACACCATGTTGTCATAGTCCTCACCAGCAAACACATATTGAGAGGCTCCAATAAATTTCACACCGTGTTTGAAAACAGACACATCACCAATATGTGAATCATCCCGCTCCGGATTTCTGCTTGGACGGTTGAATCTTGTTTCAACATCGTCGAAGTATCTCGAGCAAAATGTCAGGCACTCATCAACAATATATGCTTCGGCAATCGATCCCTCCGGCCTGGCATTGTTCCGGACATAACTTGCTTCAATGTTAGCAACCTTCTTTCGATGGGTACATCCAACCGTAATGCACTGGGCCTCTAAGCCTTGCCTCTTTTGGTAAATGGATGGCCAAATGCACCATCACGTCGAAGAAAGATGGGGGGAAGATCTTCTCAAGTTTGCAAAGAATAACTACGATTTCCTTTTCAAGTCTGTCCAGAACGTCTCTCTTCAGTGTTTTGCAAAGACATGACTCTGAAGAAATTTCCAAGTTCAGCAACCGCTTCATATATGTCTTCATGGATTGTTCCTCGAAGGCCAGCCGGTAAGATCCTTTGAAGCAATATATGACAGTCATGGGTCTTCAGCCCTTGAAGCTTGCACTTATCAGCAGCAACACACTTGGATATGTTAGACGCGTACCCATCTGGAAACCTCACAGCTTTTATGAATTCACAAAAAGCAATTTTTTCTTGTTTACTCATTGTATACCACGCCTGTGGCATCTCAAAAGAGTCAGCTGAAACAGCCGCAAATGCAAGTCACCTCTTATGCCCATGTCTTCCAAATCAAGCCTTGAATTCACAGTGTCTTTGGTCTTGCCTTGTATGTTCATGAAAGTACCAAGCAAATTGTCACGGATGTTTTTCTCGATGTGCATTACATCGAGATTATGCCTCGACTTCAGATCTTCCCGGTATGGCAAGTCCCACAAACATGATCTACGGCTCCAACACCGACCGTCCTCACGTTTCCTTTTCTTCTGAAGCTTGCCTGGTATCACATCTCTAACCCTATCAAGCTGTTGCTTCAGCTCTTACGGAGTGAATTCAGCGGCTTCTCACGGCTTTCGTAAGCACCATCGAATTCTTTGCTATTTCTCCAAGGATGGTGCCGAGGTAGCCAACGGCGGTGCCCAATAAAGCAGATTTTGTTCCTTAATTTCTTGGAGCAATTCTCTTTGTCACAACGCACACATGCACAGTAACCAGCGTGGCCCTCCCCGACAATGTGTGCGGTCTTGGGATAATCATGAATACACCATAAGATTGCAGCACGGAGATCAAACTTGTCCGGACTATTGGCATCATACGATTTTACACCTTTCCGGAAGCTCCTGCAGCTCTTCCATCAAAGGCTCCATGAAGACATCAAAATCTTTTCCCGGAGAGGATGGACCGGGGATTAGCAATGCAAGCATGAAGTTGGACCGATCCATACATGCCCACGGCGGAAGGTTGTATGGCACCACGAATACGAGCCACATGCCGTAGGAGTTGCTCATATTCCCGTAGGGATTAAAACCATCCGTGGCAAGTCCAAGCCTTATGTTCCCGGCATCGGCGGCAAAGTCTTTATGAATATTGTCAAAATCCTTCCATGCATCCCCGTCTGCTGGATGACCGAGATCATTCTCCACGTCTTGCCGCTTCGGTTTGTGCCTCTGTGCTTCCTTTGTTTGCTCCTTTGAAAGAAACATTCTTTGCAGCCTTGGAATCAATGGGAAGTGCCTTAGCACCTTCTCGGGATCTTTCTCCTACCATCGCATCTTTCCATCTGGAGGCTTTGCACTTGGGGCAATTATTCTCCTTGGCATAATCCTTAGGAACAATACACAGTTATTCGGGCACACATGGATACTCTCATAACCAAGTCCCAACCTGCCGACTATGCTAAGTGCCTCCTCGTATGACTTTGGTATTGAGCTATTAGGGTATTGCAAGGCCAAAATCAGGAGTATCGCGTTGAATGCAACGTTGCTAATCCGGTAGTACGACTTGGGCTGAAGTAACTTGACTGTGAGTGAAAACCTTGACATTGTACCCCCATCGTCGGGCGCGCTTGGCTTCCTCTATCAACTCGGCAAATATAGTGTCCTTTCCAAGACCTTGCGGTTGAGTTGTACAAATCAGCAAGCAGATCAGAATTCTATCATCTTCGTAACCATCTTCCTCTTGCAAACCATAATAGTGTGCCTCTGCATCACCTCCACCAACATGGTGTGCCCCTGCATCACCTCCATGTCCAGCCTCGGGTTCACCTCCATGTCCAGCCTCGGGTTCACCTCCATGTCCATGTCCGGCTTCGTGTGCACCTCCTTGTCCTCCATGTCCAGCTTGAGTACAGGATGTAATGGTTCTCCATGGAAGACCCATCGGTCATTAGTTCTTGCCATCCCAAAATTAAGCAATTGAGACTCTACTAAATCTAGAGGTTTTGTGCACCGGTTGAGACAGCTACGACATGGGCACAAAGACTGATCAACATTGGCAGCATTCAAGCGAACAAAGCGCATAAACTACTGCCACTCCCTTTGTGTGTTCAAAGTGGGAAAGCCTTCTAATTCTTGTTGTAATCCAGCGTCTGTCCATCTGCGGAAGAACAAAATGATGCAATTAGCACACACCTAACTGCACGGCGGTTCCAATTTCAAGCAATGCACGGCAGTTCAATTCGATTTTGTGAAGCGATGAAGAAGAACAGATCGAGAGGGGAGAGATGAGAGGGGTGCAGACCGGGAGATGCGGAGGGGCTCGTCTGGAGAGGGCGAGGGGCTCGTCTGGAGAGGGCGAGGGGCTCGTCGTCGGCGAGGCGGATGGACAGCAGATCCCTTGCTCGGACGCAGACGCCTCACCGCCGTCACCTCGGACTCGGTACTTTAGTCCTAGTAACGAGACATATTGGATCACAGAGATTCGATATTGTGAACTGACGAAGAAGAACAGATCGAGAGGGGAGAGGTGAGAGGGGTGCAGACCGGGAGATGCGGAGGGGCTCGTCGTCGGAGAGGGACGGGGCTCGTCGTCGGAGAGGGACGGGGCCGCCACCACCGCCGCCGCCGCCGCCGCCGCTCGTCGTCGGAGATTCGAATTTCTGCTAGGTTATCGGAGGGAGTTGGATTCGGAAGGGATATTTGGGCTTCTCCTGGGCGCCAAAAAAAAAAATCAAAAAGAGTGAGGGCTGGGACTCGAACCCAGCACCTCTAGATGTGTCAACGTGCCAGTTAACCAGTGGAGCTATTGGAGAGATCTTGTCAGCTTACCATCCTTTATCCTTTACATAGTGGAACTAAGGCAACTTTTTTTTTTATAGTTATGGATATGATCTTGTTACATAATCTATCAGAGGGGATACTGATTTAGGACAACAGTTAATTTGTACAGGAGCATTAGCTAAGCAACAGGCTAATATATGACTAATAATTAATTACGGCTAGCAAACTATATATATCTATATATACTCCAGCATATATAGACCACCAAAAGCACATTATATTACACATATATAGTGCCAGCCTTGAGCTCAATAACATAGTACCAAAAGGACACGTTAATTATAGATACTACCGAGGAGGTTCAACGCTCATTTACTTGAGCACATTACATAGACCAACAGGCCATTAGATAGTACCAGATCGATCGATAAGAGGTTCAACGCTCATATTAGTTGAGCTCATACTACACACATATATATAGTACTACTAGCTTAATTAGAGAGGTTCAGCCTGCTAGCTCATTTCTCGAGCTTCCTGACATACAACTTGAGACCGCCCCGGGCGCGAATGCGGAACCAAAACACAAAGATATCATTTGCCTTCATCTTGCTCTTCCGCACCACAGCACTCCAGTTTGTTGTGATCACTGCACCGTCAAACTTCCCTTTGCCCTGGAAAATCCTCACTTTCACACCATGTCTCTCACTGTAAGAGACAAGAAAGTCATTATCTGGAAGCTGCATATTCTTCGAGATGTACTTCTTGGTAAACTTCCGGTTGAAATCTTGCAGATTATAAGATGCAAAACTTCGTTCGTATGAAGTAATTGTCAACATATAAAGATGCAAAAACATCCTTGATCGAGATGGAGTAATTATATTTACCATTCTGGAACAGCCTTCCACGGTACTTGCACTCTTTATAGTGCACACATAAAAAGGAATTGCGGGGCGCTTTTCGTCAACAAGATATCTCAGGGTATCAACTTGTGTAGGATTCATTTCCACTAGATTGGGATACATGCAAAAGTCATCCCATTCCTCACCTGCCTCTATCCTGGGACCTACATATATAAGGAAACCAGGGAATAAGGCCTAGTTTAAAGTTTTCCTAAAACTGAAGTATATCAAACCAACAGTATTTATAGAAACTAAAGTATTCCTTGAATGCTACAAATTGACTAGCTATTATGCCAAACCGAGACTAATTAAGCATTTGACCTATATCCTGCATCTATAACTACTATATATATATTTTACCTCGACGAGTCAGATGGACATCAGCAGGAGGAGGAGGAGCAACTTCCTCATGCTCAGCTGCACAATCCATTGCCGCAAAGATCATCACTTTCTCTTGCTTGACGTGAACCCTATCTAGAGCACCATCCTCACCTTCGGAGGATGAGCTGATGTCGATGGTCTCAACGGCCTTCTTGGATGGGACCAAAATGGCAACTTCATAGTCATAGGGGTCCATGGTGTCTACCTAATAACAAGCAGTGAACAATTTGAGAACTATGAAACTATTAATTACACATTAATTAAAACTAAGTTGGGATGTTTAGGTTCAGATTGACATTCGCACTAGCAGCACTAGCACATGTTTTGAATCAATCTAAACTAGGAAAATCTACTCTAGCACTAGAATCTACTTTGAATCGATCAAACCCTAGGAAAATCGCCGCTCGGACAAAAAAACCCCAATTAAAATCCCCCGAGATTAAGTACGGCAAACCCTAGAAAATCCCCCGCTCATCCCCCAAATTAACCTGAGCTTCGGCCGACGGAGGCAGTATGTGGAGCTTCGGCCGACGGAGCTTGACGGAGCTGCTTGACGGAGCTTCGGCCGACGGAGTTGGGAGAGGAAGAGGCGGCAGTGGCGGCTGGGTGAGAGAGAGTGAGACAGGGGAGAAAGGTGCTTTTGGGTTGGGCCATTTTGGGGTGGGTGGGGCAAAATGGCACCCACTGACGTGTGGGGCCATCTGACGGGTGGGTTGGGCCATTTCCGGTAATTTTATGTGGATTAGGGGCCAGCAGGTAAAATGGACCCCTCCTCCTCTGTTTTTACTAATTATAATAAATCAGAAATTCCCTCCTCCGCCTCTCCGCTTGACGGTTCCACTCCGCTTCTTGCCGGTTCCACTCCCACTAGACGGAAAAAACCCTCCTCCGCGCCAAGACGCTTCTGCCTCGCCGCTTCGCCTCCTCCGCCGCTTCCTCCTCCGCCGCTTCGCCTCCTCCGCGCCATGGATGCTGCTTCTTCTTCCTCTTCCTCTGTTCCGCAACCGCTTCTGCCTCCTCCGCCGTCAGCAATGCAGGCCATTACTCAGATCAGGACCTTCACCGTCCATGGCGGCAAGGAGATCGAAGTTGTCTACACAAACGAGGAGGAGACGATGAGCAAGTACACGAAGATGTACGCGCAGTGGTATGCGGAAGAAGAAGAGAACAAGTTTGTAGGATTGGATCTCGAGTACACTCCGGAGGACCCCAACCACGAAGAAGACAACTACCTCGCCGTCGCTCAACTGTGCATGAGGAACCACGTCCTCGTCTGCCACTTTTCCTGGTTTGTAGACCTTAATCTTGCTCTGATTTACTTAATCTTGCTCTGATTTTGTTAATCTTGCTCAGATTTTAGTTAATCGCTAGTGCATGATGAACCAAGTCACCCTCGAGTGCTCTGTTTTAGTTAATCTTGATCTGTTTTAGTTAATCTCGAGTGCAACAAATTAAACTACAAACCGTGCTAGCTGCAAAACTAGTTTTGTTTACGTGTTTTGTGTAACAAAAGCCACAAAGCATGGTGTGCTGATCTTGCAGATTGAATCTATCCATATGCTCATCTAGCATGTACTGGATTTCATTATACCAAATTAATTATATGATGCAAAATGATATTTCAATGACTAAAAAATTTGCACTTACACTTGATCATTCTTTTAGTACCAAATGGATTATGACTAGATAATTTTCAGACTCTTGATCATGCACTTACTAAACTTATGTCAATTTTATTCAAGTTATGAGATTGCATAGACTAAACATTCGTATTCCCAAATTTTATTCAAGTGTTGATCTCACAAGTACTAAATTTTTGCATCAAATTGAATCTATCCATATGCTCATCTAGCATGTACTGGATTTCATTATACCAAATTAATTATGACAAGCAAATTTCCGGAGTCTTGATCTTGCATTTAATAGAATTTTGTTAGTTTCAAAATTATATGATGCAAAATGAAATTTCAATGACTAAACAATTGCACTTACACATTTCATAAAAGTGTTGTTCATGCATTCTATTAGTACCAAATGAATTATGACTAGATAATTTTCAGACTGTTGATCATGAACTTACTAAACTTATGTAGTTTCAAATTTTATATTCAAGCTATGAGATTGCATATAGACTAGCTTCGTAGTCCCAAATTTTATTCAAGTGTTGATCTCGCAAGTACTAAATTTTTGCTTTCAGGACCAACGGGGAATGTCCGGCGCTGCGCTCATTCCTTCAAGATCAAGGAATTGTGTTCTGCAGCGTTGACAAGAGAGCAGATTTTATAAAGTTATATTACGAGAAGATTATAATTCCAAGGCAGAACTGGATCGATATCCAGGAAATTGTCATCGTCAAAGGTCTCAACGAGAGAGGAAACTTAATGAGGGATGGAATGGCTAGTCTTGCAACTAGCATCATCGACGAGTCGTACAGCCAGATGAAGAGCAAATTCCCTCGAGAGAGGCACAATTACTGGGAAGAGCAGCCGTTGTCTGATTTAAACCTGGAGTATGCAGCTAAAGATGCTTACGTGAGCTACCAGCTCTACGTTAAGATATGGTTCTTCCTGCGTTACCTTGTGTTTTGCCCCGGTTGCAAGAAGGAAGACGAGCTGAGGGGACGTCTGTGTTGCAAATGCGGGTAGCGAGAGATCGAAGCTGAACAGGCACGGAAGAAATGCTGCAGCTGAAATAGCAAGGTTAAATGGTGAACTTGCAAGCGCGCTGGCTGAACTAGCAATCTTGAAGGCACCGGCTTCCTGCAGCGACAACACCCAGCAGACAAGTCCCCCTCATGGCAAACGGACGAAGATGAATGATGAGCGATGGGCTGGAGCGTAGTGATGCGCCGAAGAGTAGTGATTATTGGCGAGAACACGAGGATGCGATCGTGGACTGGTGCTGATCGGAAGAGTGATGATCCGTGGACGACGGAGATGAGTGATCAGCAGAGCCCGAAGAGTGATAATCCGTGGCGGACGAAGCCGGGCAATTGCGACGACTTCTCCAAGATCCATGCCTAGTTAATTATTTGTATTTGCTTGTCAAGAAACTTTGCTTCTATCGTCTCAGATTATCGAGAGAAATCATACTTTTCCTGATGTGAATAGTACTTATCGAGATCTGGTTGAATATTCACACCCAGATTTATCTTTTTGTTTCTCTAAGTGTACAAAGTGTGTTTTACTGTGGGGAACAGGAGACCATTCAACACCTTTTTATTGAATGCCCTTTAGCTAAACTCTTATGGCGTCTTGTGAATTTTACTTATGCTCTCCCACCTCCCACCAATATTACCAATATGTTTGGTAATTGGTTGAATGGAGTCGATAGACAATCAAAAGCTTTTATCCGGATTGGGGTTTACGCTTTATGTTGGTCTATTTGGAAGAGTAGGAATGACATAATTTTTAATAAAAAACCTTCCTTTCATTTTTTCCAGGTTATTCATATGGTTTCCCATTGGGTCCAACTTTGGGCCCTACTCTCTCCGGAGGGGCAGCGGGATGCCATGGCTTCTGGATGCACACGGCTCCTGATGGTCGCTCAGGATATCTTGTGCCAGCTGGTTGGCGTCATACTAGAAGACTATGTTGATGTGTAGTCTTACTATGTGTTTCTTTCGATGGTTGATTCTTGTATCAATCCTCGATGATGAGTGATTTGTAAACATTTATACTTTAAATTTTTTTTAATAAAAGGATGTGTGCATCATCATGATGCAGAAGCCGGGGATGACCCCCATTTCGAAAAAAAAATGTCGAATTTGAATTTGAAGTTACATGTACATCTCCATAATATATGTGTATGCCTCAAGTTTCACGAGAAATCTAGGGGGGTAGACCCGCCGGGGCACACGTTCCGCTGTTTTGGGGGAAGGAGGGGAGAACGACCGCCGAGCACCGGAACCCCACCAAATCTTGCATGTGGACCTATGATATGTGTTAAAGTGTGGTGCAAGGTCTAATGGTGCAAAAGTAGCTCCCCTAAACCCTAAACCCTAAACTGGGGAGGCTTCGAGCCCTAATCCCCTCTAAATCCCTAAACCACGACGCCGAGCTACGGAACCATGCATCATAAACCCTAACCCTAACCCTAAACCCTAATCCTATACCTAACCATAAATACTTACCTTTAAACTAAACCCTAGCCCTAGCCCCTAAACCCTAGCCCTAACCCTACACCTAACCCTAACCAGTAGATCAGGCACACCCTCGATCGTGTGATAATGGCTCTAGCTGCGGGTATATGTGCCAAAGGGTCCCAATCTTGGTTCTACATGTGTATATGTACTAAACAAACCTAAAAGAATGAAAAGTTACATTGGTGCACCCTCGCGCGGAGAAATCTAGGGGGGTAGACCCGCGGGGGCACACGTTCCGCTGTTTTGGGGGGAGGAGGGGATAACGACCGCCGGAGCACCGGAACCCCACCAAACCTTGCATGTGGACCTATGATATGTGTCAAAGTGTGGTGCAAGGTCTAATGGTGCAAAAGTAGCTCCCCTAAACCCTAAACCCTAAAGCGGGAGGCTTCGAGCACTAAAACCCCTCTAAAACCCTAAACCACGACACCGGAGCTGCAGAACCATGCATCATAAACCCTAACCCTAACCCTATACCCTAAACATATACCTAACCATAAATACTTACCTTTAACCTAAACCCTAGCCCTACCCCCTAAACCCTAGCCCTAACCCTACACCTAACCCTAACCAAGAGATCGTGCACACCCTCGATCGTGTGATAATGGCTCTAGCTGCGGGTATATGTGCCAAAGGGTCCCAATCTTGGTTCTACATGTGTATATGTACTAAACAAACCTAAAAGAATGAAAAGTTACATTGGTGCACCCTCGCGCGGAGAAATCTAGGGGGGTAGACCCGCCGGGGCACGCGTTCCGCTGTTTTGGGGGAGGAGGGGGATAACGACCGCCGGAGCACCGGAACCCCACCAAACCTTGCATGTGGACCTATGATATGTGTCAAAGTGTGGTGCAAGGTCTAATGGTGCAAAAGTAGCTCCCCTAAACCCTAAACCCTAAAGCTGGGAGGCTTTTTTTGTGAAGCGGCTACATGGCGCGCATTTCGGTATCGCGCGGGACCTCCGCGCGGCGGTAGGATACCTCCTACGCACCACCTATCACATGCCGTATGCGCGCGGAAGCCATCTGGGAATCCCACCCGCTTCTGCGGTGCCCCCGCCGAATCCCGTGGAAAGCGTCCGGATCTGAACTGGGGCGACACTTTCCTTCGCTCAATAAATGGAGGGAAAAATGTTTTTAGGTCTAGGACGCGTCATTTTATGTGCTAAATGTTTTCCGTTTCGCGCGTTGGCGGACGGGTGCACGCGCGCGCCCGGTACGGCCATACCGCATGTCCCGGCGGCCCCGTTTTGCGCAGTTGGCAAAGCAAACGGAGCCAAAAAAATCGAGCGGAGCCGCGTGGCGTCATTTTATGTGTCCTGGTAACCACTGCAAAAGACGGAACTGGGATACGGCACTTAACTGGGCGCACCCTTCACGAACAGGCCTATCTCGTCCGGAGTTCTATGGCTTTTAGGGGAAATGAGTAGGAAACGGCCCGTTTCACCACATAGTTTGTCGGAACGAGGCCATATTTGGCACGTGCGTGGGCCTTAGGATGGGAAGCAAGGCCCCGGTCGCGGATTTCCAATCCGAACCACGGGCGACGGTTTTTCCATTTTCGGGGTGCCGCATGGGCTTTTTTTGTGAAGCAGCTACATGGCGCGCATTTCAGTATCGCGCGGGACCTCCGCGCGGCGGTAGGATACCTCCTACGCACCACCTATCACATGCCGTATGCGCGCGGAAGCCATCTGGGAATCCCACCCGCTTCCTGCGGTGCCCCGCCGAATCCGCTGAAACGTCCGGATACGAATCGGGCGACACTGTCCTTCGCTCAATAAATGGAGGGAAAAATGTTTTTAGGTCTAGGACGCGTCATTTTATGTGCTAAATGTTTTCCGTTTCGCGCGTTGGCGGACGGGTGCACGCGCGCGCCCGGTGCGGCCATACCGCATGTCCCGGCGGCCCCGTTTTGCGCGATTGGCAAAGCAAACGGAGCCAAAAATCGAGCGGAGCCGCGTGGCATCATTTTATGTGTCCTGGTAACCACCGCAAAAGACGGAACTGGGATACGGCAATTATCTTGGAGAACCCTTCACGAACAGGGCTATCTCGTCCAGGAGTTCTATGGCTTTTAGGGGAAATGAGTTGGAAACGGCCCGTTTCACCACATAGTTTGTCGGAACGAGGCCATATTTGGCACGTGCGTGGGCCTTAGGATGGGAAGCAAGGCCCCGGTCGCGGATTTCTAATCCGAACCACGGGCGACGGTTTTTCCATTTTCGGGGTGCCGGAAGGGCTTTTTTTTGTGAAGCGACTACATGGCGCGCATTTCAGTATCGCGCGGGACCTCCGCGCGGCGGTAGGATACCTCCTACGCACCACCTATCACATGCCGTATGCGCGCGGGAAGCCATCTCGGGAATCCCACCCGCTTCCTGCGGTGCCCGCCGAATCCGCCGGAAACCGTCCGATCTGAATCGCGACACTTTCCTTCGCTCAATAAATGGAGGGAAAAATGTTTTTAGGTCTAGGACGCGTCATTTTATGTGCTAAATGTTTTCCGTTTCGCGCGTTGGCGGACGGGTGCACGCGCGCGCGCCGGTGCGGCCATACCGCATGGCCCGGCGGCCCCGTTTTGCGCAGTTGGCAAAGCAAACGGAGCCAAAAATCGAGCGGAGCCGCGTGGCGTCATTTTATGTGTCCTGGTAACCACCGCAAAAGACGGAACTGGGATACGGCAATTATCTTGGAGAACCCTTCACGAATGTGGCTATCTCGTCCAGGAGTTCTATGGCTTTTAGGGGAAATGAGTAGGAAACGGCCCGTTTCACCACATAGTTTGTCGGAACGAGGCCATATTTGGCACGTGCGTGGGCCTTAGGATGGGAAGCAAGGCCCGGTCGCGGATTTCCAATCCGAACCACGAGGCGACGGTTTTTCCATTTTCGGGTGCCGGAAGGGCTTTTTTTGTGAAGCAGCTACATGGCGCGCATTTCAGTATCGCGCGGGACCTCCGCGCGGCGGTAGGATACCTCCTACGCACCACCTATCACATGCCGTATGCGCGCGGAAGCCATCTGGGAATCCCACCCGCTTCCTGCGGTGCCCCGCCGAATCCGCCGGAAACTGTCCGGATCTGAATCGGGCGACACTTTCCTTCGCTCAATAAATGGAGGGAAAAATGTTTTTAGGACTAGGACGCGTCATTTTATGTGCTAAATGTTTTCCGTTTCGCGCGTTGGCGGACGGGTGCACGCGCGCGCCCGGTGCGGCCATACCGCATGTCCCGGCGGCCCCGTTTTGCGCAGCTTGGCAAAGCAAACGGAGCCAAAAATCGAGCGGAGCCGCGTGGCGTCAATTTATTTGTCCAGGTAACCACAGCAAAAGACGGAACTGGGATACGGCAATTATCTTGGAGAACCCTTCACGAACAGGGCTATCTCGTCCGGAGTTCTATGGCTTTTAGGGGAAATGAGTAGGAAACGGCCCGTTTCACCACATAGTTTGTCGGAACGAGGCCATATTTGGCACGTGCGTGGGCCTTAGGATGGGAAGCAAGGCCCCGGTCGCGGATTTCCAATCCGAACCACGGGCGACGGTTTTTCCATTTTCGGGGTGCCGGAAGGGCTTTTTTTGTGAAGCAGCTACATGGCGCGCATTTCAGTATCGCGCGGGACCTCCGCGCGGCGGTAGGATACCTCCTACGCACCACCTATCACATGCCGTATGCGCGCGGAAGCCATCTGGGAATCCCACCCGCTTCTGCGGTGCCCCGCCGAATCCGCCGGAAAGCGTCCGGATCTGAATCGCGACACTTTCCTTCGCTCAATAAATGGAGGGAAAAATGTTTTTAGGTCTAGGACGCGTCATTTTATGTGCTAAATGTTTTCCGTTTCGCGCGTTGGCGGACGGGTGCACGCGCGCGCCCGGTACGGCCATACCGCATGTCCCGGCGGCCCCGTTTTACGCAGTTGGCAAAGCAAACGGAGCCAAAAAATCGAGCGGAGCCGCGTGGCGTCATTTTATGTGTCCTGGTAACCACTGCAAAAGACGGAACTGGGATACGGCAATTATCTTGAAAAACCCTTCACGAACAGGGCTATCTCGTCTGGAGTTCTATGGCTTTTATGGGAAATGAGTAGGAAACGGCCCGTTTCACCAAATAGTTTGACGGAACCAGGCCATATTTGGCACGTGCGTGGAACTTAGGATGGGAAGCATGGCCAGTGTAGCTGATTTCCAATCCGAACCACGGGCGACGGTTTTCCCATTTTCGGGGTGCCGGAAGGGCTTTTTTTGTGAAGGGCTACATGGCGCGCATTTCAGTATCGCGCGGGACCTCCGCGCGGCGGTATGATACCTCCTACGCACCACCTATCACATGCCGTATGTGCGCGGAAGACATCTGGGAATCCCACCCGCTTCCTGCGGTGCCCCGCCGAATCCGCTGCAAACTGTCCGGATTTGAACTGGGGCCACACTTTCCTTCGCTCAATAAATGGAGGGAAAAATGTTTTTAGGTCTAGGACGCGTCATTTTATGTGCTAAATGTTTTCCGTTTCGCGCGTTGGCGGACGGGTGCACGCGCGCTCCCGGTACGGCCATACCGCATGTCCCGACGGCCCCGTTTTGCGCAGTTGGCAAAGCAAACGGAGCCAAAAAATCGAGCGGAGCCGCGTGGCGTCATTTTATGTGTCCTGGTAACCACTGCAAAAGACGGAATTGGGATACGGCAATTATCTTGAAAAACCCTTCACGAATAGGGCTATCACGCCCGGAGTTCTATGGCTTTTTAGGGGAAATGAGTAGGAAACGGCCCGTTTCACCACATAGTTTGTCGGAACGAGGCCATATTTGGCACGTGCGTGGACCTTAGGATGGGAAGCAAGGCCCGTGTCGCGGATTTCCAATCAGAACCACGGGCGACGGTTTTCCCATTTTCGGGGTGCTTGGGAAGGGCTTTTTTTGTGAAGGGCTACATGGTGCGCATTTCAGTATTGCGCGAGACCTCCGCGCGGCGGTAGGATACCTCCTACGCACCACCTATCACATGCCGTATGCGCGCGGTAGCCATCTGGGAATCCCTCCCGCTTCCTGCGGTGTCCCGCCGAATCCGCTAGAAACTGACCGGGAGGATTTAAACTGGGGCCACACTTTCCTTGGCTCAATAAATGGAGGGAAACATGTTTTTAGGTCTAGGACGCGTCATTTTATGTGCTAAATGTTTTCCGTTTCGCGCGTTGGCGGACGGGTGCATGCGCGCGCCCGGTACGGCCATACCGCATGTCCGGCGGCCCCGTTTTGCGCATTGGCAAATTAAACGGAGCCAAAAAACCGAGCGGAGACGACATTCTAGCTAGGAGAATCCTTCACGATCGAACTGCCACGTTCGGAATCTTGATGTATATAGAATGGGATAAAGCTTGCATATGCCTTATGATAAGCATATAATTAGTGTGTGCAAGAGACATATATTATTTGACCTAATTAACCAAACATTTTCTGATTTTTTTTATATAATTTAATTATTAAGGATTCTAGGAGTTTCATATATCCCTATATTATTATCATTAAAGGAATGAAGGTGACACACGTTTAATTACATGATATTCTGTTTTTATAAATATTTTAACCTACACCAAATTATATGCATTATTGCGCATTTAATTATTATTGTTTTGCACAAAAAAGCCCCAAAAATTCCCTCCAAAACCCCAAAACCCCAAAACCCTCCAAAACCCCAAAACTCTCCCGCCTTGACTTCTCCCGACATCTCAAAAAAAAAAAAAAAAAGCTTCTCCCGCCAGCTCCAGCGAAATGTTTTGAATCCGCCCGCCACTAACCTAAGCTGGAAAGGAGGGCAAATGTCCGAAACGCCACTAACCTAAGCTGGAAAGGAGGGACATTTCAGTCAAATCCCGTACGAGCTCCCTCAATTCCCCAATTCCCCTCCCACTCCGGTGCGATGCGAACCCCAATTCCCCTCCCACTCCGCTCATCCCCACCCGCCGACGGCCACCGACGAGCGGCGCTCCGACGAGCGGACGAGCGGAGAGCTACCCGCCGACGACGGCCGCGCGTGCGTAGACGCTCGCCACAAGATCTTCGTGCGAGTTCCCTCCTCAACCCGACCCCTCGCCCCCACTTTTATGGCCTTTTCTTGGCACAGCTTAGGGTTTCGTCGGCCATGGCTAGGGTTACGGTTTGCTTGGCATGGCATGGTTAGGGTTAGGGATTTCGTGGCATGGCTTCTTTCCTTGGCTTGTCCAGGGTTAGGGTTGCTCGGCTTTGTCATGGTTCTTGCTGCAACCAGTCCATGGTTGCTTCGGATCTTGCTTGGCATGTTCTTGCGGCAACCGATCGATGATTCTTTGCGGATCTTGCAGCTCGAGCTCTGTAGATTTTAGATTTGGTTTTCTGCGGTACCTATATGATTACCTGCTGCCGATCTTGCTTGCTATATGCAAGCGAGTCCATGTTTGCTTCGGATCTTGATTGGCATGTGTCTTGCTGCAACCGATCGATGATTGCTGCGGATCTTGCTTGGCTCGTGCTCTGTAGAATTTAGATCTGGTTTACTGCGGTCCCTATATGATTACTCGTCGCCGATCTTGCTTGTGTATCCAACCAATCAATTAGTGATGCGGATCTTGCCTCGCGTGGGTCTCGCCGCAACCAGTCCATGATTGTTGGGGGATTTTACTTGGCTTGGGCTCTGTAGATTGTACATCTAGTTTATCGCAGTCCATATATGATTAGCTGCTACAGATCTTTCTTGCTGCAACTAGTACATAATATGATTACTGCTGCGGATCTTGCTTGGTACGAGATCTTTACCAAGGCATGCCCTTTTATATTTCGTCGATGAACATTTATAATGCCCTTTTATCCTGTGTTGATGAAACTTCTCCCAAACAAAGTTTGGGAGCCGTGTTTAACTTTACATGCCTACAGCTATTACTGTTTACATGTATATTGATGTATTTAGTGATATGTCTAATGAATATAACCTGTTATCTTCTTAGGTAATACTATCAAGGTCGACCTACTTCAAGGAGCAAGGTGAACCAGGTGATTGTTGATCCACATGAACCTATGTTGCTTGGTTCTTTAATTGCATCCATATGTTGTATCTGCTTTGTCACTAATTGTTATTCTTTTCGTGCCGGCACATATCCAACCCATCAACATCGTGCATGGCAAAGATCGGGAAGAAGCAACATGGCTGGTATGCGGCTTCATCCTAACATCATTGTGTCTAATTGATGCTTTTAATCGGGTCTTTGGGGTTTTTGGCTCTGTCAATATTTACGTACCCTAGGATTAAATGAAACTAAAAGTTGAAAATTGCTATGATTAAACAATTTACCTTAGTTGTTCGAGTTGGCTTGCTTCTATGCATTTCAACCATCAATCTAATGGTTACATATTTTTCTCATACATGTAAAGAAGCGCCCCTCACCGAGATAGAGAAGGACAGGGCTAGGACAATGATGCGGAACAACCGTGTCTTACAATCCCTGGGTCTCCCATTTGTAGTGTCAATTTTTAGGAAGTCACATGGTGGTCGAGGTGGAGGTCGTTCCACACTTTCAAATGATGAGTCATCTGCCATAACACAAGGCGAGAGCTCAGATTATCATCCGAGCAATGACCAATTGGTTGACCAGGAGGATGGGGAGGTTGAAGGGAGTATAGGGGAACACATTGAGAAGGTGCATTCTGCTTATCATCTTTGGAGCGCTGGCATTATTTGTATCTGTTTTCTTATTTCTGTTTTGCTATAACCTGTGATGTAATGCCATTTTGTTTTGCTATTTTTGCGAGGCATTGAAGGATCCCAAGAGTAGAAAGAAAAAGGCTTCTGTTAGAAAGACAAGCCCAGGGAGGAGGAGTAAGAGGTTGCAAAAGGAACAAAGTTCAATGCCTCCTGTTAGAGTGTTTGCCGATGCTCCAGGAGGGGGAAAGAGGCATACGGAACCCTGTTGCTTGAAGTTCCTTCCAAAAGAGTCACCAGGAGGACATCAAGTGAAGCGTACGCAACCAACAATGAAGATACTCCGCCCCGCAACAATCGCAGAAGCTCACCGCAGATTGATGAAAGGATCGATGAAGCAAGCACTGTTCGCAGGGACACAGGTCCTACTGCATCTGATGTCATGGTCCATCAGCACTTTGATTCTGATGGTTTTTCTTGATCCTGAGGATGATGAAGGCAAGTTTTTGTTGGACACCTGTCCACACTATCTACTGCCTTTTTTGTTTATCTTTATAAACTCTTTTGGTTGTGGGTCTTTGCTTTCGACATGATCTTTGTATGTATGCTATTCAGGTGGAACCACCGCTGCAGGTGGCCGTAAAAGGAAGGGCACCGGGCTGGAGCGGATTTGCAAGGGGATGGGAGTCAAGCTTACCATTGAGATTCCTCCAGGGCTGAAACGTCCCGAGAAGCCTTTACTGCTGCCAAGTTTGCATCGGAGGGTGGAATGCTTGCAAGAGGCCAGATGCCGCTCCTTCCGCATTTCAAGTTGTACAAGAGGGATGAGAATTTGTTGGCCGACTTCGTTGGAAAGATGGGGGTAATCTTCTTCATCACCAGTTCATTTGTTAGATGATAGGAGTGCTTGCTTGATTGTTCATAGTTCATGATAACTAACCTCGTCCTTGCCCTTGTTTGCTTTGTAGGCAAATTTCAACATGGACACAGAGTCGGAAGACATCCAGAAGGCTTGCTATGACGTCTTGCGGAAAGTGTCGAAGAACGGGCGCTACATCCCGAAAAGGGACTACTTCGACAAAGTACCGGCAAATGAAGTCAGCATCAAGTCCCTGTTAAGGATGTCTCGAGATGAAGAATGGGAAGCTCTAACTGCTCTGTGGGTAACCCCAAGACACGGGGTATGTTCTTTGCTTCGATTGCGATCATTAGTGCTTGCATGGTAGACATGATGCTCATCGTTATAGTGTGCCCATGGCTGCATCGCGTGATTGGGCCCTTGTGCCGAGCACCTGTAGCAAGACCAAGGACCGTCGTGCTGCGGTCAAATTTGGCCAAAAGATCGGCTCTCGTAGCTATCTTTGCTCATCTGTATGCAATCGTAAGAACACTCTTACAGAATTTCCTTTGCATCTTTCTCTTGTCTCCACAAGCTTATGTTACGATTCTTGGTGAACATCATTTCCCGAGAGGGAGGAGCGCAGAGGTGAAGAGCTAGATGCGGTCGACATCTTTAAGGCGACCCATCACGGCAAGAAGGATGGTTTCTCTGAGGAAGCTCTAGCTGCAATAGTAAGTGACTTGTTCATTTCACTTTTGTGAACCATTCTTGGACCTGCGCGTTTCTGAATTGATGAATCTTTTGGAAATGGATCTCCGTGCTGATATGGAAGCTGAGATGGCTATTCCCTGTGCCGAAGGTGCACCGCCAAGGTCTGCCGATCATTGTTGTTGCAAAGGTTCTTAGCAAGGAACCCAACCACACCACTTTACTGAAGAATGCAGGACATCAGCCCAGTACCACAGTCAAGATCAACAAGCCCACCGCAGCTGTATCGGCGCATGTTCATGACCTGGAAGCACGGTGAAGAGGTCCCGGAGGAAGCTGAACAGATGAAGCAGCAGCTTGCTGCCATCATGGAAGAAGCTGCTGCCCGAAGGAGAAGCAAGCGGCAAATGAAGCCGCACAAGCTCGGCGTGACAAGGACTACATGGAGCTCCTCAAGCGGATCGAGGAAAGTGATAGGAGGCTTGCTCACATGATGTCCATCTTCGGAGCATCTGCGAATTAGCTCCTGCTCGCTGGTCGTATCCCTTTTTTGTGTCCCGCCATGGAACTTGGTCATATCCTGGCAGCGTGACAATAACTTCTTCCGTGAATCTGTGAACTTCTTACCGTGAATCTGTGAACTTCTTACCGTGAATCTGTGAACTTTCTTGGCATGTTGGTGAATCTGTGAACCTGGTCATTTTCTTCTTTGTCACTCTGCTGTGAAATTTGCAGATTTGAAATGTTGTCTTTTATATTTTGCTGTTGAATTTCCTAATTTAATATATGCACTGTTGGGCTATTGTGGGCTCTTAAAAGGCCAAGGCCCAAAGTAGCCTAGAAATATATGGGCTCTTAAAAGGCTAGAGCCCAACAAATAATTAATTGCATTTTCGAAAAATGGGAGTTGAAAAGGCCAAAAAAGGCCGAAGCCCAAAAAACTTGCAGGACCGTAAAAAGGCCAAAGCCCATAACTTTTATGGACCCAAAAAGGCCAAGGCCCAATATCTTTATGGACCCCAAAAAGGCTGTTGCCCAAAACCTCTGTGGACCCTATAAAGGCCTAGGCCCAAAATCTTAATGGACCCTAAAAGGCAAAGGCCAAAACCTGAAATGGGACCTAAAAAGGCCACCGCCCAAAAGCTGTAATGGGTCCTAAAAGGCCACGGCCCAAAAGCGTAATGGGTCCTAAAAAGGCCACGGCCCAAAACTGTAATGGGTCCTAAAAAGGCCACGGCCCAATGGAAATTGGCCCAGGCCCAGTAAGTAAAGCAGCTAAAAAGGCCGTTGAAAAAAAAAAAAGCTAAAAAGGCCGAGGTAATTGGGCCAGTTACGGGCCAAGGCCCAACAAAGCCGAAAAAAATAATCAGAACTAATGGGCTCAGCCCATATAAGGAGCTGAATGGACCGGGCTGAATTCAAATAACGACGTTTCTAATTCGTCACAATTTTGCCACGTCGGATTGCCACGCTGGACTCGGGGGCAGGTGCCCATGACGTTTTGGGAACGTCATGCACTCAGTGACATTTTAAAACGTCACAAAGCTCTACGACGTTTTCAAGTGGAACGTCTTAAGCACTCACTGCTGACTCCCAGCTTTCGACGTTTTGAAAGTTGTCACAATAACGTCACAAGTAGCCATTAGTGACGTTTTAGTGACACCTTTATTTCGTCAACTTATGGCAGATTTCTTGTAGTGGGCGCCAACGTGGAACCTGCACAACACAAACCAAGTACTTTGCCCCAACGAAACAGCGATGTTGTCAATCTCACCGGCTTGCTGTAACAAAGGATTAGATGTATAGTGTGGATGATGATTGTTTGCAGAAAACAGTAGAACAGTATTGCAGTAGATTATATTTCAGTATAGAGAATTGGACCGGGGTCCACAGTTCACTAGAGGTGTCTCTCCCATAAGATAAACAGCATGTTGGGTGAACAAATTACAGTTGGGCAATTGACAAATAAAGAGGGCATGACCATGCACATACATATTATGATGAGTATAGTGAGATTTAATTGGGCATTACGACAAAGTACATAGACCGCTATCCAGCATGCATCTATGCCTAAAAAGTCCACCTTCAGGTTATCATCCGAACCCCCTCCAGTATTAAGTTGCTAACAACAGACAATTGCATTAAGTATTGCGCGTAATGTAATCAGTAACTACATCCTCGAACATAGCACCAATGTTTTATCCCTAGTGGCAACAGCACATCCGTAACCTTAGAGGTTCTTGTCACTCCTCCAGATTCACGGAGACATGAACCCACTATCGAGCATAAATACTCCCTCTTGGAGTTACTAGCATCAACTTGGCTAGAGCATCTACTAATAACGGAGAGCATGCAAGATCATAAACAACACATAGACATGAATTGATAATCAACATAACATAGTATTCTCTATTCATCGGATCCCAACAAACGCAACATATAGAATTACAGATAGATGATCTTGATCATGTTCGGCAGCTCACAAGACCCGACAATTAAGCACAATGGGGAGAAGACAACCATCTAGCTACTGCTATGGACCCATAGTCCAGGGGTAGACTACTCACACATCACTCCGGAGGCGACCATGGCGGCGTAGAGTCCTCCGGGAGATGATTCCCCTCTCCGGCAGGGTGCCGGAGGCGATCTCCTGAATCCCCGTGATGGGATTGGCGGCGGCGGCGTCTCCCGGAAGGTTTTCCGTATCGTGGTTCTCGTGCATCGGGGGTTTCGCGACGAAGGCTATTTGTAGGCGGAAGGAGCGAGTCGAGGGGGGCCACACGAGGGGCCCACACTACAGGTCGGCGCGGCCAGGGCTTGGGCCGCGCCGCTCTAGGGTGTGGCCACCTCGTGGCCCCACTTCGTCTCCTCTTTGGTCTTGTGGAAGCTTCGTGGCAAAATAGGACCCTGGGCGTTGATTTCGTCCAATTCTGAGAATATTTCCTTACTAGGATTTCTGAAACCAAAAACAGCAGAAACAAAGAATCGGCACTTCGGCATCTTGTTAATAGGTTAGTTCCAGAAAATGCACGAATATGACATAAAGTATGCATAAAACATGTAGATATTATCAATAATGTGGCATGGAACATAAGAAATTATCGATACGTCGGAGACGTATCAGCATCCCCAAGCTTAGTTCCTGCTCGTCCCGAGCAGGTAAACGATAAACAAAGATAATTTCTGGAGTGACATGCCATCATAACCTTGATCATACTATTTGTAAAGCATATGTAGTGAATGCAGCGATCGAAACAATGTATATGACATGAGTAAACAAGTGAATCATATAGCAAAGACTTTTCATGAATAGTACTTCAAGACAAGCATCAATAAGTCTTGCATAAGAGTTAACTCATAAAGCAATAATTCATAGTAGAAGCATTGAAGCAACACAAAGGAAGATGAAGTTTCAGCGGTTGCTTTCAACTTGTAACATGTATATCTCATGGATATTGTCAACATAGAGTAATATAATAAGTGCAATATGCAAGTATGTAGGAATCAATGCACAGTTCACACAAGTGTTTGCTTCTTGAGATGGAGAGAAATAGGTGAACTGACTCAACAATAAAAGTAAAAGGAATGGTCCTTCAAAGAGGAAAGCATCGATTGCTATATTTGTGCTAGAGCTTTGATTTTGAAAACAAGAAACAATTTTGTCAACGGTAGTAATAAAGCATATGTATCATGTAAATTATATCTTACAAGTTGCAAGCCTCATGCATAGTATACTAATAGTGCCCGCACCTTGTCCTAATTAGCTTGGACTACCGGGATCATCGCAATGCACATGTTTTAACCAAGTGTCACAAAGGGGTACCTCTATGCCGCCTGTACAAAGGTCTAAGGAGAAAGCTCGCATTGGATTTCTCGCTATTGATTATTCTCAACTTAGACATCCATACCGGGACAACATAGACAACAGATAATGGACTCCTCTTTAATGCATAAGCATGTAGCAACAATTATTTTTCTCATATGAGATTGAGGATATTGTCCAAAACTGAAACTTCCACCATGGATCATGGCTTTAGTTAGCGGCCCAATGTTCTTCTCTAACAATATGCATGCTCTAACCATAAGGTGGTAGATCGCTCTTACTTCAGACAAGACGAACATGCATAGCAACTCACATGATATTCAACAAAGAGTAGTTGATGGCGTCCCCAGTGAACATGGTTATCGCACAACGAGCAACTTAATAAGAGATAAAGTGCATAAGTACATATTCAATACCACAATAGTTTTTAAGCTATTTGTCCCATGAGCTATATATTGTAAAGGTGGAGAATGGAAATTTAAAGGTAGCACTCAAGCAATTTACTTTGGAATGGCGGAGAAATACCATGTAGTAGGTAGGTATGGTGGACACAAATGGTATAGTGGTTGGCTCAAGTATTTGGATGCATGAGAAGTATTCCCTCTCGATACAAGGTTTAGGCTAGCAAGGCTATTTGAAACAAACACAAGGATGAAGCGGTGCAGCAAAACTCACATAAAAGACATATTGAAAACATTATAAGACTCTACACCGTCTTCCTTGTTGTTCAAACTCAATACTAGAAATTATCTAGACCTTAGAGAGACCAAGTATGCAAACCAAATTTTAGCATGCTCTATGTATTTATTCATTAATGGGTGCAAAGAATATGATGCAAGAGCTTAAACATGAGCACAACAATTGCCAAGTATCACATTATCCAAGACATTTTAGCAAATTACTACATGTATCATTTTCCAATTCCAACCATATAACAATTTAACGAAGAAGAAACTTCGCCATGAATATTATGAGTAGAGCCTAAGGACATACTTGTCCATATGCTACAGCGGAGCGTGTCTCTCTCCCACAAAGTGAATGCTAGGATCCATTTTATTCAAACAAAACAAAAAACAAAAACAAACCGACGCTCCAAGCAAAGCACATAAGATGTGATGGAATAAAAATATAGTTTCAGGGGAGGAACCTGATAATGTTGTCGATGAAGAAGGGGATGCCTTGGGCATCCCCAAGCTTAGACGCTTGAGTCTTCTTGATATATGCAGGGGTGAACCACCGGGGCATCCCCAAGCTTAGAGCTTTCACTCTCCTTGATCATGTTGTATCATCTCCCTCTCTTGATCCTTGAAAACTTCCTCCACACCAAACTTAGAACAACTCATTAGAGAGTTAGTGCACAATCAAAATATACATGTTCAGAGTTGACATAATCATTCTTAACACTTCTGGACATTGCACAAAGCTACTGAAAGTCAATGGAATCGAAATATCCATCGAACATAACAAAACAGGCAATGCGAAATAAAAGGCAGAATCTGTCAAAACAGAACAGTTCGTATTGACGAATTTTATCGAGGCACCAGACTTGCTCAAATGAAAATTCTCAAATTAAATGAAAGTTGCGTACATATCTGAGGATCACTCACGCAAATTGGCATAATTTTCTGAGTTACCTACAGAGAAAACAGCCCAGATTCGTGACAGCAAAGAAATCTGTTTCTGCGCAGTAATCCAAATCTAGTATGAACTTTACTATCAACGACTTTACTTGGCACAACAAAACACTAAACTAAGATAAGGAGAGGTTGCTACATTAGTAAACAACTTCCAAGACACAAAATAAAAACAAAGTGCTGTAGTAAAAACACATGAGTTGTCTCCCATAAGCGCTTTTCTTTAACGCCTTTCAGCTAGGCGCAGAAAGTGTGTATCAAGTATTATCAAGAGACGAAGTGTCAACATCATAATTTGTTCTAATAATAGAATCAAAAGGTAACTTCATTCTCTTTCTAGGGAAGTGTTCCATACCTTTCTTGAGAGAAAATTGATATTTTATATTACCTTCCTTCATATCAATGATAGCACCAACAGTTCGAAGAAAAGGTCTTCCCAATATAATGGGACAAGATGCATTGCATTCAATATCCAAGACAACAAAATCAACGGGGACAAGGTTATTGTTAACGGTAATGCGAACATTATCAACTTTCCCCAAAGGTTTCTTTGTAGAATGATCAGCAAGATTAACATCCAAATAACAATTTTTCAGCGGTGGCAAGTCAAGCATATTATAAATTTTCTTAGGCATAACGGAAATACTTGCACCAAGATCGCATAAAGCATTACAATCAAAATCTTTAACCTTCATCTTAATGATGGGCTCCCAACCATCCTCTAGCTTTCTAGGAATAGAGGCTTCGCGCTCTAATTTCTCTTCTCTAGCTTTTATGAGAGCATTTGTAATATGTTTTGTGAAAGCCAAATTTATAGCACTAGCATTAGGACTTTTAGCAAGTTTTTGCAAGAACTTTATAACTTCAGAGATGTGGCAATCATCAAAATTCAAACCATTATAATCTAAAGCAATGGGATCATCATCCCCAATGTTGGAAAAAATTTCAGCAGCTTTATCACGAGCGATTTAGCTTAGCGATTTCAGGCAGTTTCTCGCGCTTTGCATTAGAAGTGGAAACATTGCTAACACCAATTCTTTTATTATTAATAGTAGGAGGTGCAGCAACTTGTGTAGCATTAGCATTACTAGTGGTGGTAATAGTCCAAACTTTAGCTATCTTACCTTCTTTTTCATTTTCTTCTCTTTCCCACCTAGCACGCAATTCGGCCATCAATCTTATATTCTCATTAATTCTAACTTGGATGGAATTTGCTGTAGTAGTAATTTTATTATCTATATCCTCAGGTTTAGCAGCCATTTTATTAATTAAAGAAGATTGTGACGCAGACATGTATGAGATTCGGTTTTCAGCATTAGCAAGTTTAGTTTGCAACCCAGAGATCTCCCTATTCAGATTTTCAAGTTGATTCCCTATATTCTTCAACAAGGTAGATTGCTCATTCATAGTTTTAGTAAACAATTTATTTTGCTCATATTGTGATTGCATAAAGCTCTTGGTGGATCTTTCAATTTCTAGCATCTTTTCTTCATTAGGTGAAACATATCTACCATAAGAGTTACCATTAGCAGGATATGGCCTAGAATCATTGTAATTGTTATTTTTAATGAAATTCACATCAACATATTCTTTTTGAGCAACCAATGACGCTAACGGAACATTATTAGGATTAACATTAGGCCTACCATTCACAAGCATAGACATAATAGCATCAATCTTATCACTCAAGGAAGAGGTTTCTTCGACAGAATTTACCTTCTTACCTTGTGGAGCTATTTCCGTGTGCCATTCAGAGTAGTTGATCATCATATTATCAAGAAGCTTTGTTGCTTCACCAAGAGTGATGGACATAAAGGTACCTCCAGCAGCTGAATCCAATAGGTTCCACGAAGAAAAATTCAGTCCTGCATAAAAGGTTTGGATGATCATCCAAGTAGTCAGTCCATGGGTTGGGCAATTTTTAACCAAAGATTTCATTCTTTCCCATGCTTGTGCAACATGCTCAGTATCTAATTGTTTAAAATTCATTATGCTACTCCTCAAAGACATAATTTTAGCAGGGCGATAATATCTACCAATAAAAGCATCCTTGCATTTAGTCCATGAATCAATACTATTCTTAGGCAGAGATAGCAACCAATCTTTAGCTCTTCCTCTTAACGAGAAAGGGAACAATTTTAATTTTATAATGTCACCATCTACATCTTTATATTTTTGCATTTCACATAGTTCAACAAAATTATTGAGATGGGCAGCATCATCGTAACTAACACCAGAAAATCGCTCTCGCATAACAAGATTTAGTAAAGCAGGTTTAATTTCAAAGAATTCTGCTGTAGTAGCAGGTGGAGCAATAGGTGTGCATAAGAAATCATTATTATTTGTGGTTGTGAAGTCACACAACTTAGTATTTTCAGGAGTACCCATTTTAGCAACAGTAAATAAAGCAAACTAGATAAAGTAAATGCAAGTAACTAATTTTTTTGTGTTTTTGATATAGCAAACAAGATAGCAAATAAAGTAAAACTAGCAACTAATTTTTTTTGTATTTTGATATAGTGCAGCAAACAAAGTAGTAAATAAAACTAAGCAAGACAAAAACAAAGTAAAGAGTGTCTTGATCTCCCCGGCAACGGCGCCAGAAATTTAGCTTGACACGCGTACAGCACGCGATCGTTGGGAACCCCAAGTGGAAGGTGTGATGCGTACAACAGTAAGTTTCCCTCAGTTAGAAACCAAGGTTTATCGAACCAGTAGGAGTCAAGAAGCACATTGAAGGTTGATGGCGGCGAGATGTAGTGCGGCGCAACACCAGGGATTCCGGCGCCAACGTGGAACCTGCACAACACAAACCAAGTACTTTGCCCCAACGAAACAGCGAGGTTGTCAATCTCACCGGCTTGCTGTAACAAAGGATTAGATGTATAGTGTGGATGATGATTGTTTGCAGAAAACAGTAGAATAGTATTGCAGTAGATTATATTTCAGTATAGAGAATTGGACCGGGGTCCACAGTTCACTAGAGGTGTCTCTCCCATAAGATAAACAGCATGTTGGGTGAACAAATTACAGTTGGGCAATTGACAAATAAAGAGGGCATGACCATGGACATACATATTATGATGAGTATAGTGAGATTTAATTGGGCATTACGACAAAGTACATAGACCGCTATCCAGCATGCATCTATGCCTAAAAAGTCCACCTTCAGGTTATCATCCAAACCCCCTCCAGTATTAAGTTGCTAACAACAGACAATTGCATTAAGTATTGCGCGTAATGTAATCAGTAACTACATCCTCGAACATAGCACCAATGTTTTATCCCTAGTGGCAACAGCACATCCATAACCTTAGAGGTTCTTGTCACTCCTCCAGATTCACGGAGACATGAACCCACTATCGAGCATAAATACTCCCTCTTGGAGTTACTAGCATCTACTAATAACGGAGAGCATGCAAGATCATAAACAACACATAGACATGAATTGATAATCAACATAACATAGTATTCTCTATTCATCGGATCCCAACAAACGCAACATATAGAATTACAGATAGATGATCTTGATCATGTTCGGCAGCTCACAAGACCCGACAATTAAGCACAATGGGGAGAAGACAACCATCTAGCTACTGCTATGGACCCATAGTCCATGGGTAGACTACTCACACATCACTCCGGAGGCGACCATGGCGGCGTAGAGTCCTCCGGGAGATGATTCCCCTCTCCGGCAGGGTGCCGGAGGCGATCTCCTGAATCCCCCGAGATGGGATTGGCGGCGGCGGCGTCTCTGGAAGGTTTTCCGTATCGTGGTTCTCGGTACTGGGGGTTTCGCGACGAAGGCTATTTGTAGGCGGAAGGGCAGGTCAGGGGGCCACACGAGGGGCCCACACTACAGGTCGGCGCGGCCAGGGCTTGGGCCGCGCCGCCCTAGGGTGTGGCCACCTCGTGGCCCCACTTCGTCTCCTCTTCGATCTTCTGGAAGCTTCGTGGCAAAATAGGACCCTGGGCGTTGATTTCGTCCAATTCCGAGAATATTTCCTTACTAGGATTTCTGAAACCAAAAACAGCAGAAAAACAAAGAATCGGCACTTTGGCATCTTGTTAATAGGTTAGTTCCAGAAAATGCACGAATATGACATAAAGTGTGCATAAAACATGTAGATATTATCAATAATGTGGCATGGAACATAAGAAATTATCGATACGTCGGAGACGTATCACCGAACACCTTGAAGTAGGAGATATTAGGCTTGTTCCCGGTGAGTATTTCATATGGATTCTTGTTCAAGCCCTTGCGGAGATAGAGCCGGTTAGAAGAGTGGCAAGCGGTGGAGATGGCTTCGGCCCAAAAGTTATAGCGGGATTTATACTTCGCCATCATAGATCTTGCCATATCCATAAGAGTACGGTTCTTCCTCTCCGCAACACCATTTTGTTGAGGGGTGTATGCAGCGGAATATTGATGTCGAATCCCCTCATCACTAAGAAAATCATTGAGTGTATAGTTCTTGAACTCGGAGCCGTTGTCACTTCTTTTGCCATTATAAGGAGTTGTGTTGGCGTTGCACCTCGGTGGCAAAGTCAATGAAGATTTGTTGAGTCTCATCTTTCTTTTTGAGAAAGTAGACCCAAGTGTATCTTGAGTATTCATCAAAAATCACCAAGCAATATTTCTTCGCACCAAGACTTGCATGAGAAACGGGACCAAAGAGATCCACATGAAGGAGCTCCAAGATCCTCTTGGAAGAGATGATAGTCTTGCTTGGATGCGGAGACTCATGCATTTTGCCTTCAACACAAGCCCTACAAACACGATCTTTGGCAAAAGACACATTTTCCATTAGTCCCAAAATATGGTTCCCCTTGTGAAGACTTTGCAAAGTTCTCATGTTGACATGGGCCAAGCGGCGATGCCACAACCAACCCACATCCGCCTTTCCGAATAGGCACATCGCACTTGTCGTGGTGGTCCCCGAAAAGTCCACCACATACAAGTTGTGTTCACGATACCCAACGAAAGCGACTTTTAGCGTCTTGCTCCACAAGAGGACCACAATATCATTATCAATAAATACGGCAAAACCCATCTTGCCAAGGGCGGAAACGGAAAGCAAATTGTAACCAAGGGTTTTGACAAGCATGACATCCACAAGAGTAATGTTGTGTGCAACCACAACCTTTCCAAAACCCAATACCTCGGATGTAGAATTATCGCCTCAACTCCTTGACGAGGTTCTTGCCGCCGGTCATATGACTTGTACATCCACTATCAAGTACCCATTTTGACCCTCCGGCGGCATAGTCCTACATGAGATCAATTCTTGGATTTAGGTACCCATTTTTCAATGGGTCCTCTTTTGTTAGCAACAAGGGTCTTTGGGACCCAAATAGACCAAGCAATATAACCATCATATGGACCAACATATTTTGCATAAACATCACCATAATAATCTTTAAATAAAACATAGTGAGGATTAGCAATTCTCGCACCATCATCATTAATGATGTTGACCCTAGGGGCTTCATCATTAGTGATAACTTTATTTTGTGCGGGCTTGGTTTTCTTCTTGTTAGCCTTCTTTGCCTTGGCAACATAACCAAGGCCCTCCTTCCCATTGTTTGATCTTTGGTTACTCAAAAGATCATCCAAAGACAATTTACTTTGGGGAGAGGAGGCCTCAGCAAGTTCATCCTTTAACCTAGAATTTTCCTCAATAATGTTTGTATGATCACAGTAGGAGTGGAGGAGCTAGGCACATCATATTTATCAAGCCTAATTTGAAGTTGCTCATTCGACTTGGAGAGAAGTGAGTATTCACTCTTCAAGGCTTTGTGTGCCTTGTCTAGAACTCTAGATCATCTAGATCCTTCACAAGTTTCTCATGATCAACACCAAATTTGGATTTTTCCATTTTAAGCACTTTTGCTTTAGCCCTAGCAAGATCTCTTTATTTAGTAAGCTCATTAATTTCTTCTTGAGGCTCTTCAAGATTTTCTAGCTTCTCTTCAAGAGAAGCTATAGTTTCTTGTCCTTCCCCAAGGGCATTTTTAAGAGCATAAAATTCAAGAGAGTCTTCTCTCTCTATTTGACATTTTTCTCAAGGGTATCATTTAGTTGAGCTAGACGAATCATGAGATTTGAAACATGCTTTTTAGTGTCACCTTTCAAGTTAAGAATGAACTCATCAAAATCAAGCATTTCTTGTTTCACTTTTATACTAGCATGATCAACCCCTAGGTCATTTGATATGATAGGTATAGAGGGGTTGGGGGAAGATACCTCGGAAGATTTAGACATGAGGCAACTTTCTTCCTTCAAGTGGATGTCTTCATTGGGCAATTCATTTGGTGATGAAGAGTTGGTGGAGAGAGAAGCAAGAGCAACCAATCCATTTGAAGTTTCATCTTCTTCATCATCATCATCATCACCGGAGGTATATTCTTCTTGAGTTGATAGCACAATAGATGTGTCCAAGGAGGAGCTAGCCATGAAGCGATGTGCATTCTTGATGTGAGGGTTCTCATTGGGGGATTCAAAGAGAGATGAAGAGGGAATATTGGTGGTGGCAATGGTGGCCACTTCCTCTGAGGTTTCTTATTCATCACTACTACTCTCAACTTCATCGGAAGAATACTCTTCCTTGGTCATGAGCACAATCCTTGAAGGCCTCTTATCCTTCTTACCCTTGTTGTAGAACTTCTTGTTGGGTGCCTTTGAGACTTTGCCCTTGTCCTTGGGAATGAGCCTTCCACCATGGGTTTCTCTATGCTCATAGGGACAATCGGCTATGAAATGGCGCTTGTCACCACAATTGTAGCACGATCTTGTTTTTGGCCCCGGGCCCTTGAATCCACTTGAGTTGTTTCTCTTGATGTTGTCTTCCTTGGCCTTGGATGGATCAACCCAAAAGGTTTTTGCATGGAATGCCATGTGGTCATTGTAGTGGTATTCCAAATCATCCGGATAGGACATACTCCAAGATGTCCTATATGGTTCTTGAGGGTTCACTTCTTCCACGGAGTTGACCGTCAAGGCAAGGTTGGTCCCTTTTGACATCCCAATAGCTCGATTGTGAGAATCATGAGAGTTTTTCTCAAGCACCTTGAGAGCTTGCAATTCATGCACCGCTTGTTGAGAAGTGAGAGAGGAAAAACATTCTCTCCCAACAAGAGTCTTGACATCAATGGGTTCAAATGGCATCATGCAATCAATATACTTGTCTTTGATCCAAGAGTCATCAATATGTTTGGCACCCACATTCCGGAACGAATCGGCAACGGTGATAAGTCTTTGATACATTACTTGATGATCTTCATCCGGAAGCCTCATGAATACTTCGGCTTGATTCCGAAGAGCATTATACTTGTTCCTTCTCATGCTTTCACTTCCAATGCAACTAGCGGCCAAACCATCCCAAGCTTCCTTGGCGGTGGTGAAATTCCAAACCCGGGACAATTCCTTTGTCCCCACACTAGTTTGGATCATGTGCAAATCAATGTCATTGAGTTGATTATCAACTGCTTCTCTTCTAGTCAACTTGTTGGGGTTGTAGGGCTTGAAGCCTTCCACGATGATTCTCCAAAGTTCATTGGAGGCACTGCGAACATGAGAGCGAAACTCAAATTACCATGTATCGAAATCTTTCTAATTAAACTTCGGTGGGTCACCCCGAGTGTTTATATGAGGATGGGAAACCGGAATATCGGGGGAGAGGAAAGATGGAGACACATTATGGTAGCATCCACCATCACTTGTTGCTCTAGGAGAAGTAGTGGGGAGTTTATTAGTTTCTAAGTTATCACTCTTCAAGGGTGAGGTAGAGGAGGGTGAGCCCGAAGCATCTCCCTTTTCTAACCCACTCTTGTCCCGAACCTCTAGGACGAGGATGACGGGGGGGGGGGGGGGGGCGCGGCAAAAGCTCGGAAATCATATTTCTCATGCTTTCCATTTGAGCTTCCATTGTCCGGCATACTCTTAGGCGGTTAAGCTCGAAATAAGAGACGAGGCTCTGATACCAATTGAAAGGACCCTATGTCGCACTTAGAGGGGGGGTGAATAGGTGCTAACCAATTTTTAGTTCTTTTTCAATTTAGGCTTGACACAAAGGTAAATTCTCTAGATATGCAACTATGTGAATTTACCTATATGACAAGGTTGACAACTAAGCAAGATATAACTACGCAATATATAGAGAGAGAGATAAAGGATAGAGGTAACCGAGAGTGGAGCACATGGAGACACGGAGTTGATTCCCGTAGTTCCCTTCCTTTGCAAGAAGGTACGTCTATGTTTGGAGGAGTGTGGTTGCTACGAAAGCCAAACCAACGCCACGAAGGCTTCACTCGGGTCTTCGGTGAGCAACGCCACGAAGGCCTAGCCCACTCCCACTAAGGAATTTCCTCAAGGAGGAAATCGGGCCTTTACAAAGTTCTTGGGGCACACATCCACAACCAAATTGGAGGCTCCCAAATCTGTAACAACACAACAAATCAACAAGCATACATCAACAACAACAACTAGGGATCCAAAGAGGAACACTAGCAAGGGGACCTCAAGCATATGAGGGGGAAATGAAGAACGCTTCGGTGAGGATGTAGATCGAGGTCTTCTCCTTTGAATCTCCAAAGATCAAGAGCTTTGGTTGGGTGGAGGAGAAGATCTTGTGAATCTTGTCTTCTTGTTGGTGGCTCTAATGGTGGTGAAGCTTGGCAGATTTTTGGTCCAATGATTGAGCAACTTGTCCCAATGGAGAAGAGAGCAATTTATATGAGTGGGGCTTTCAGATCTGACCGTTATGGACGTTTTTCAGTAACACCGGAAGTTCCGGCCAGGGGGGCCGGAAGTTTCGGCTGGATGCCTTCGCACCAGTCCAGCTGAAGACAGAGCGAGGGCGGAACCGGAAGTTCCGGCCAAGTTCCGGCCTACTTTCGAAAACCCGAGAAAACCATACTGGACATACTGAGGCACAAATGCCTGGTTTCCGGAACTTGCCCGGAAGTTGGGCGGAAGTTCCGCTTACCGGAACTTCCGGCCAACTGCGCCGGAACTTCCGGCTAGCGAACATCGATCTTCAACGTGAGGGGCGCTGAGGATCTGCTGAGAGGAGTATCTGCGCGGAAGTTCCGCCTGCAGTGGCCGGAACTTCCGCCAGAAGAGAAAAACCAGCAGTTGCTTCAGTTTTGTCATTCCAATTCACCAGCCATGTTTATATTGTTATACCATGTATCTGTCTACATCAACACACATAAATATATACCTATGTTGACATCAAACACACAAAGCCCAAGAGGGCGGGAAATGTTGTTTCAGTTGTGCCTCATCAACAAGTTGAAGATGGAAGACCATGACAGGCAAGAATCCCTGGATAAGCTGGACATGCGCATTAAGAGAATCGAAGAGAAGGTCCTTGGATCCGCAGAGCATGTTCGGCTTCTGCGACGCCACCTGGACCAGATGGATGAAAAGATCATCAAAATGTTGGAGGCTAACCTTAATATTTGTCTTCGTTCTCTTGATACGCAGAAGAAGATGCTTGAAGTAAGCAAGAACTACATTGCTTTTTTGGAGAAGTTGGCTGAAGAGCGTTCTGCCCGCATCATCTACCTCGAAGCCTTCACCGTTGCGCTGCAGACCAAGGTTCGTAAGCTTGAAGGGAAAGCCCCTTTGAAATAAAAGGACAATTTACGGTATCAGATAAACGCAAGGATTATTTGATCCCACCTGGCTTGATTCCAAGCTTGGGGAGATCTACAATACCTTGTAATCTACCCCTTTAGTTCGAATATTTACTTTCTAGCATGCATTTAGTTCGAAGTTCGATAAGGATTGCATTAGCACTTGTTAGTTTCCCTCGGAGGGTGAAGGGTTTTTATCCAATGAATCTTGAGCCATTATTTTATTTGAAGTGTGATTGAACTATGATTATTTCATTAGCTGTATGAATTAGGATGAGTATAATTGTACTTGCATCATGATAATGATTTTATGGTCATCCACACAAGAAAGCTTAGATAGGATATAAGAAAATTATTTATAAAGTATTTTATGATCATTAATTGGTTCCTTCATGTGAAAAAGGAAAACAAATAAAAAATGAGAAAAAATGAAAAATAAAAGGAAGGGAAGAAAGAAAAAGTGCAAAAATAAAAAGAGTTACTAGTAAGATTCATGAAGAAAAGCTAACTTCATAATTTTATGATATTTAGATAAAGTAATATTCTTGTCTTCTATTAAACCTCGATAAGTGTGGAGGCCTTTAAGTCATTTGAGTTTGAGAATAGTATGGTGCCATACATGCTCTAGTTTTACATCCAATATTATAATCTTCGTTCTTGAAAATGTCTCATTTGTTTTAATGACTCTCACTTCATGAATAAAGATGACTCTATCCATTAAACTTCTATCTTGCTCGGGGACGAGCAAGAGTCTAGCTTGAGGAAGTTGATGAGTGTATTTTTAGCATGTTATTGCATCATTATTTTTTTCAAGATATCATTGAGTAGTGGTAGAATTTTTTATTTCACCGCGCTACCGCGCCCTTTTATGCTTGTCTACACATGATCTCAAAATAATACGTCAATAATAAAATCAATGAAAACTGTCATTTTCTGGCATTTTGACATGATAGAAATCATTTTTGTACTTAATCATGGACAATGTGAGGACAATTTCCAGTGGCTTTAATGGGCATCGGTATGGGCAAGGCCCGCCCGTACCATCCGCTCGTACCACCCTCCAGAAGCACCGTCTCATCAAATACTTTCACCTCCTCCAGACGGATCGAAGATCAGACACACACATCTCCACGAAATAGAGAAACACCACCCCAGATCAGATCTCAAGAAGGAACTTTGGATAAGACAAGATCCGGGCTACTACGTGGATCCTTGGAGGACAAGATATCATACACTTCATCATCATCAACCGCTGCACCTCCACCATCATCATCCTCCAACCATAGTTGTAATCTTGATTGCTATTGTGGATTTATATTCGAATTTGTTCCATTCATTTAATTCCCTCCACAATATTATGATGATGTTCTTGATTGTCTCCATGTGTGAGTAGTCCCATTAGTTCTTGGGGAGATGGAGAAACCCTAGCATGAATATGAGATAAATCTAAGATGATCTATGGTTTTAAGTATTAACGTGTGTTAGTTTTCTCTCTTGATATTACGTGTTGTGCACCATGTAATATATGTCTTATGGTCTTGATAGGTAACTACTCTTTGAAGTGTGGTAAAGTGAATTGCGGGAAGTGACACTACCGTATCGGCGATTTGACACATGAATAAGGGGATAAGAGGGATTCACAAAGCTCATATCGATAACCGCGGGGTAAACCCCTTAATAGCAATAGTCAATATGTGGCTTGCAGAAGACTAGCTGATGTGGTTATTTAGAGATGTGATGACCGATGGCATCTTATTACGGAGCTCTCCCACACACAACATGCTTAAAAGAATATTCTATCTTAATTAACATGAATCCTAGTGCTAGGAGGTGGATCCAGTAATCTCTAAGAACACTTTGTATCATTAAGCTTTAACCCATTTCTTATAACGTTTATACTGCTTTATTTACTTTATTTGCAACCATTTACAACACCCCCTTTAAGCATTCTGAGATTAGAGAATAATTATTAAGTAATCTTTAGTAGAAAGTAGCAAGGGGCATTAAGACCCTAACCAGTAGCTCCTCGTGGTTCGATACCCTTATTTCGAAACTAGCTACAACTGATCTCTGTTCTTGCAGTTATCAATGGGTATTGCTATTGCTATAATTTGATACTAAAATTAGGGACAAGAAAAGAGCAGAAAATTTAGTTGCATCATTTATCTAGATTAGTGAATAGTGAAAATGACAATTTGATGGTTGATGATTCCATTCCTAGAGAACAACTAATGGAAGTTTCCCAAATCATAGAAGTAACCCCATGGTATGCAAACAATGTAAATTTTCTTCTCTATGAGAGATTATTCCGAGTTCAATGTCCTAGAAGAAGAAGAAAGGTAGGTATTTTTTCATTGCCACTCTTCACCTTATGGTGGGCATGCAAGAACATCTAACACATATGCCAAGATAATCTAAGATGGGGTTTCTAGCCAACATTCTTCAATGATCTGCACCACTATGTTGAGGCTTGTGACCCATGTCAGTGGATAGGGAAATTTTCAAGGAGGCATGAGATGCCAGAGCAAGGCATATTCGAAGTGGAGTTGTTTGATGTTTGGGTGTAGACTATGTTAGCCCACTACCATCGTCACAAGGATTCAAGCATATCCTATTTGTTGTTGATTATGTGTTCCAGTGGATTGAAGCTATGCCAACTGTCCATGCTGACTCCAATTCAGTATGTAAGCTGTTTAGATAGGTCATCTGCCCTTGATTCGGGATTCCCGGACTTGTGATTAGTGATGGAGGTGCTCATTTAAGCATCCACAAGTTGCAAAATATGTTCAAGAAGTATGGTTTTCACAACCACAGAGTTATAACACCCTATCATCCTCAGGAAAATGGCCAAGTCGAGTTGTCAAATAGATAAATGGATGGAGCATATGCACCTTAGAGCCAAAACGTTGCACTAATGTTAATTTTGCTCAAAACAGATCGAGAAAAAATATGGATCTACTTTGATTACAAAACCAGGTTATGCAACACATATGAAGTTACACAATTCAAATATTTATAAGAATGGTATTTATTTCTGGCTTAAACCTCCAAACTTGCCAAAATCCTATTTTTCACTTATCAAAGAGGCCCGAATTAAATGTTAGATAAACTGGTACTTCCGCACATAACTGATGTGTCCACAAGTGTTCCGATGGCTTGAGATTCTACCAACTCTATAATTTTTGAAAAATTTGCAAAATATATTAATTAAAATTCTAAAAACAAAAAACATCAAATTTGATCCGCAAGTTTGAAACAATAAGATGCAAGTTCAGTTGAATATAGGAGAAAATTTTAATCAATAGTACCCAATCTTGAGTACTATTCATGTGGGATTTTTTTATTATTGTATCTTGGTATGAATTAAAATTGGATTAAAAAAATATTGTTCAATAAAAAAAAGTACAAACATGTTTCATTGATCAATTGTTGGTCAAATTTGAATTCAGAGATGCATGGAGATGTTTATGTTTTCGAGTGGATGACGTTATACCCTTAGAGCATGCCATATTGTATCTTATCATTTAATAAAATAGAATTGACATCTATTTATCATTTGAAAATTTTCATCTAAATTTTAACCATACATTATAAAGCATATTCGCATGATGGAAAAACAACATTTCCATCTCGTGACATGAATCTTATTACAAATTGACTAGAAGCTAGAAAAGACATAGTGGATTTTCATTACTAGCTAGGGTACATTGGAATCTTTTTTGTGAAATCAAATTTTTAGGTATCTCAAAATTGCAAAGAACAAATCGTGCATATTAACATACGTAATTTTTGTGGAAATGAGTTAGTGAATATTAACATATGTAACTTTTTATTATATTTTATTACAATTTGGGTCCTGTTTGGAAATGAGAAAGATAAATTATGGTAATTTTGTTTTTACAATGATAAGGATTTGTTCGTACATGCTATGTGATTCTTAGTTTAGAAATATGATTTTCACTAAAAATTTGAAAGTGGGCTCATAGTATGTACTTCCTCTGTTTGAGATTATAAGGGCAGAGAAAGAATTCGCTAAGATCAAGAAAATTTATAACTCCCCTTATCAACTAGTGAATACAACAATAGTTTCACATGTAAGAGAGAGAAAAAAGAAAGCATACATTAAAGGAGAGTGCAAAATAAATAAAATAAACCTTATAATTTCTAACAATTTACAAAATCTCTCAGCCCTTATAATCCTGAAGGGAGGGAGTAATATCTAGATTCATTTTAGCTTTTCTATAGGCATAATGGAACTTCTTTGCTCGGCCCAAGGTGCACCGTAGTCCGTGTAGGTGCGGTTCTGCATTTCCCCACGAACATGCCTCACATCACCCTTTGTTAAATGCGTAGCCAATCAATCTCCATGTGTGCACAAACTCACAGCAACATTCCCAAATTTTATTATGCTACATTCTGTCCCCTCGACTATCATGACTGAGCAATGCGAAACTCGGTAGTAGTAAAAAAAAATCTCCCAAACCAAATCTACTACGGAGTATATGAAGCCATTTACTGACCCTACAGATACATTATTCTTATCAGTATACTCATGTGCTAGAAGGAAGATGTCGCTGTAAGCTTTTTTTTTTTTTTTTTTTTTGAGATAGATGTCGCTGTAAGCTGTGGCACTGTGCTAGCATTACCATGTAGGCATGTACTGTACCATGGTACTACGTACTGCACTGGTAGCACAGTACCACAATGAATTTGCAATTGCTCACAAAAGTTTGGACCTTGCCACATCTCTCGCTCTCTCCCTCATGTGATGTGAGTACATATAAACACCACTACCCTTTTCTCTACTACTGTCACTCCTCACCCCGAACTTGTTATCTCCTCTCGAGAAAATGCCCATTCTTCTTGCTCCTCCTCCTACCCCAACAATGGAGGTCCTTGGTGCTTCCGCAACAGCAGCTGCTGCTACCTGGCCAGCATTTGGAGATCCAAGAGCAAAGGAGTCCAACGGAGACAAGCCTTGCAGATAGGTGAGAGCCGGGGCGCGAGCTAGCGGCTCGCGTTGAGCTCTCTCTCACTACGCCCTCCTCTGCTCTACGAGCATGTATGAGGCGTAGGGTGCGAGAGCGTGCAATGGGGAATTGAGGCGTCATGGTCCGAGATATATGTATATCTCTCTCTAGTTATCTTAATTACTAGTAGAAATATTCTCTTCTTTGTTCTCTTTCCCTTTCTTCTTATTTTTTGTTTTGTATCGAGAGGCTGTAAGTGACGCATTCTTGGCGTGGAGCTTGTTGTGATGTTGGTTAGGAACCTTAACGGTTTTCTTGAGTATCAGGAGTGCTTGGGGAAAGTATTTGAGCCTGGAATGCATCGGTTACACTTTGTAATGCATGTAATCTCTCTGTTTATGTTTTTTTTAGTTTTTTTGTGATTCGGTTCAGGGTATCCTTACTGCTATCACGCTACTTGCTGGGAATATGTAAGTGTGTTCACATACATATATGTTCTTCTTCTAATCAGGCAAATAGCTAGACCATGACTTATGCGCCATTGTGTGCACTTCAAAACTCTGAGAAATGCAGTAGCCACAGCTTTGTAATGTATATAACTGAACTTTGTTCATGTTCCATTACCTCCAGACACCAGGGCAATTAATCAAATTAAGCTTCCACAGTACCTGCCAAATTTTCCATCCCCACAAGCAAACCCAATATACCCGTCCCAAAATGAGTTTTGCACTGAGTATAACTGAACTTTGTTCATGTTCCATCATATCCAAACATGCACATTGAGCAAATTAAGCTTCCACAGTACCTGCCAAATTCTCCATCCCCACAAGAGCACACCCAATATACACATCCGAAATCACCGGCTCAGGTGTGCACAATGCACAGATGCGTTTAATGCTTCTGTTTGCGTATCAATCAATTAGCGTTAGAGACATTCTCCTAGTAAGCCAGCACATGCTGCAGCAAGAAGATAGAGCGGAGGGTGTGGTGGTACCACCAGGAGGGAAGGACGGAGGACCAAACAAACAAGACGCATGAGATGAGGGGATTGCATCTATGGCATGCCTGCTAGCCGCAACAAGTGGATGGACGAGACGAGAAACTCCTCCCTCTCTCGGTTCTAGATGTTCAGGGGCCTTGAATGCATTTCTTACCATTTTACCTTCTGTCTCGCTGTCTCTCGATAGCATGCAGTGGCCGGGCCTGATCTGATTTGTCACACTTGGTGCTGCAGTGGTAGCTAGGGCCGTGTGCTGCGTCCTGTGTGGTCTTGCCGTGGCTTCGTCACAGAACGGGGGTGGCCTGGCATGGCCTCACAGCACAGTGTCGATCAGATGCCTTGTCCTCCACCACCACCACCATTCAAACTCTGTCCCGTTGTTAATGCGGCAGGGGAATATTCAGCGGCTGTGCAGGGGTCTAATGCATGCAGCCACTGTGCCTCCTTTATACCTTTGCTTTTAATTGGCGTGGCAGCGCTCACTGTGCTGCTACTCGCCCTGCCGCTGCCCTCCCCGCTTGGGCCATGGAAACACATAGAGCTACACAGCAGCAAGGAGCATAGCCATGGCATACTACTATCGCTACTACCATGTCTCTGTGAACATGCTCTGCCTAGCTCGTTTGGACTCTGGTGATGGTGCTCATTTGAGCGTGGGAGAGAATGTATACTTTTCTACGACCATTGCAATTTTGCAAGGGAAACAAGAGGTTTTTACATTAATACAAAGCTTTGAAAGAATGTAGATCACCACTGCTACTCGGAGATCTCGTAACTCGTATTTCTCGGCACGAGCTTATACATAAAAGTAATTTTGTCACGAGGAAAAGTACATTAGGAATAATAGTATAAGTATATAGATGGGGATATTATAAAACTGAAATTGTTTCCTTTCTCCTTGAGAGGAAGAGCTAAATATTGGTTGCTATCTTTGCCTAAAAATAGTATTAGTTCATGGACTAAATGTAAAGATGCTTTCATTGGAAAATATTATCCTCCTGCTAATATTATATCTTTGAGAAGTAGCATTATGAATTTTAAGCAATTGGATAATGAACATGTTGCCCAAGCATTGGAGAGAATGAAATCTTTGGTAAAGAATTGCCCTACCCATGGACTAACTACTTGGATGATCATCCAAACCTTTTAAGCAGGATTAAATTTTTCTTCAAGGAACCTATTGGATTCAGCTGCTGGAGGTACTTTTATGTCCATCACTTTGGATGCTGCAACAAAGCTTCTTGATGACATGATGATCAACTACTCTGAATGGCACACTGAAAGGACTCCTCAAGGTAAGAAGGTAAATTATGTTGAAGAAACCTCTTCCTTGAGTGATAAGATTGATGTTATTATGTCTATGCTTATTAATGGTAAATCTCATGTTGATACTAATAATGTCCCTTTAACTTCATTGGTTGCTCAAGAAGAGCATGTTGATGTGAACTTCATTAAAAATAATAATTTCAACAACAATGCTTATAGGAATAATTTTGGTAAAAACAACTATAGGCCATATCCTTCTAATAGTGGTAATTCTTATGGTAATTCTTACAACAATAATAGGAGTGTATCCTCTGATCTTGAAGTCATGCTTAAAGAATTTATTAGTACACAAACTGATTTTAACAAATCTGTTGAGGAAAAGTTTGGTAAAATTGATGTTCTTGCTTCTAAGGTTGATAGTCTTGCTCTTGATGTTGATCTTTTAAAACTGAAAGTTATCCCTAATGAATTTAAAGATACTAAGTCATTTGCTACATCAAATGCTATCCAAGTTCGAATTAATGACAATATTAGAATGATGGCTGAATTGCATGCTAGGTGGGAAAGAGAAGAAAAACTTGCTAAAGAGAATAATATAGCTAGAGTTTGGACTATTACCACCACTAGTAATGTTGATTCTTCACATGTTGCTAAACCTCCTACTATCAATGGTAAAATAATTGGTGTTGGCAATGTTTCTACTTCTACTACAAAGCGTGCAAAATTGCCTGAAACTGCTGAAACTATTTGTGATAAAAGTGCTGAAATTTTTCAAAGTGTTGGGGACAATGGTCCCATTGCTTTAGATCATAATGGTTTTGATTTTGATAATTGTCATATTTCTGAAGTCATTAAGTTCTTTCAAAAACTTGCTAGAAGTCCTCATGCTAGTGCTATAAACTTGGCCTTTACAAAACATATTACAAATGCTCTCATTAAAGCTAGGGAAGAGGAATTAAAACTTGAAGCTTCTATCTCTAGGAAGTTGGAAGATGGTTGGGAGCCCATCATTAAAATGGAGTTCAATGATTTTGATTGTAATGCTTTATGTGATCTTGGTGCAAGTATTTCTGTTATGCCTAAGAAACTTTATGATATGCTTGACTTGCCATCTTTAGAATGTTGTTATTTGGATGTTAATCTTGCTGATAATTCTACAAAGAAACCTTTGGGGAGAATTGACAATGTTCACATTACGGTTAACAATAACCTTGTCCCCGTTGATTTTGTTGTTTTGGATATTGAATGCAATGCATCTTGTCCTATTGTTTTGGGAAGACCCTTTCTTCGAACCGTTGGTGCTATTATTGATATGAAAGAAGGAAATATTAAATATCAATTCCCTCTTAAGAAATGTATGGAACACTTCCCTAGAAAGAGAATGAAGATGCCTTTTGATTCTATTATTAGAATAAATTATGATGTTGATGCGTCTTCTCTTGATGTTACTTGATTTTCACTTTCTGCGCCTAGCTGAAAGGCGTTAAAGAAAAGCGCTTATGGGAGACAATCCATTATTTTATTTCTGCAATTTTTGTTTTATATTTGAGTGTAAGGTGCTTGTTACTACTGTAGCAATACCTTTGTATCTTTATTTTATTTCATTGTTGTGACAAGTAAAGTCTTTGATAGAAAGTTGATACTAGATTTGGATTTCTGCACAGAAACAGATTTTTAGCTGTCACGGTTTTGAGTTTTTCTCTCTGTAGAAAAATCTAAAACTCCTGAAAAAATTCATGAGTAATCCTTAGATATGTACGCAACTTTCATTAAACTGGAGCTTTTCCAGCTGAGCATGTTAAGTGCCTCGAAAAAATTCGTATTTACGGACTATTCTGTTTTTGACAGATTCTGCCTTTTATTTCGCATTGCCTCTTTTACTGTGTTTGAGTGGGTTTCTTTGCTCCATTAAATTTCAGTAACCTTGGGTAATGTCCAGAAGTGTTGGGAATGATTGTGTCCTTGCTGAACATGTGAATTTTTTATTATGCACTAACCCTCTAAATGAGATTGCTTTGAGTTTGGTGTGAAGGAAGTTTTCAAGGATCACGAGAGGAGGATGATATAATATGATCAAGAAGAGTGAAAAGTCTAAACTTGGGGATTCCCCCGTGGTTCATTTCTTCATATTTCGAGAAGACTCAAGCGTCTAAGCTTGGGGATGTCCAAGGCATCCCCTTCTTCATCAACAACTTATCAGGTCACCTCTAGTGAAACTATATTTTAATTCGATCACATCTTATGTGCTTTATTTGGAGCGTCCGTGTGCTTTTATTCTTGTTTGTTATTTTAGTTTTCTGACTAAATCGGATCCTAACATGCTTGTGTGGGAGAGAGACACGCTCCGCTTTTTCATTTGAACACTTGTGTTCTTCGTTTTACTTTTAATGTTCATGGTGAAAGCTGAAAGCCGCAGCACTTATTGCTATTTGGTTGAAAACAGAAAATGCTTCATGTAGTAGTTGGTATACTGTCTTGAATAATTTGACACTTGGCAATTATTTTGAGCTCTCAAGTAGATCATGTTTAAGCTCTTGCATCATGTAGTTTAAACCTATTAGTGGAGAACTACCGTAGAGCTTGTTGAAATTTGGTTTGCATGATTGGTCTCTCCAAGGTATAGATATTTTCTGGTAAAAGTGTTTGAGCAACAAGGAAGACAGTGTACAGTCTTATAATGCTTGCAATATGTTCTTATGTAAGTTTTGTTGTACCGGTTTATACTTGTGTTTGCTTCAAACAACCTTGCTAGCCAAAGTCTTGTACTGAGAGGGAATGCTTCTCGTGCATCCAAAACCTTGAGCCAAAACCTATGCCATTTGTGTCCACCATAACTACTTACTATGTGGTATTTTTCTGCCATTCCAAGTAAATACTTCATGTGCTACCTTTAAACAATTCAAAACTTTATTACTCTTTATTTGTGTCAATGTTTTATAGCTCATGAGGAAGTATGTGGTGTTTTATCTTTCAATCTTGTTGGGAAGACTTTCACCAATGGACTAGTGGCATATACATCCGCTTATCCAATAATTTTGCAAAAAGAGCTGGCAACGGGGTGCCCAGCCCCAATTATTTAACTTTCATTAATAATTCTCTTCACATGTTTTGCCCTGATTTGTCAATAAGCAACTTAATTTTGCAATAGACACTGCTCCATGGTATGTGAAATGTTGGAAGGCACCCGAGGATTCGGTTTGCCATGACTTGTGAAAGCAAAAGGTTGGGAGGAGTGTCATCTATAAATAAAACTAAAATTTCATGTGTAAACAAAAGAGAAGAGGGATGATCTACCTTGCTGGTAGAGATAACGTCCTTCATGGGGGCCGCTCTTTGAAAGTCTGTTTGACAAGGGGGTTAGAGTACCCACTACCATTCGTTGACAACAACAAACTCCTCTCAAAACTTTATTTTTATGCTCTCTATATGATTTCAAAACTTGAAAAGCTCTAGCACATGATTTAATCCCTGCTTCTCTCTGCGAAGGGCCCTTCTTTTACTTTATGTTGAGTCAGTTTACCTACTTCTTTCTATCTTAGAAGCAAACACTTGAGTCAACTGTGTGCATTTATTCGTACATGCTTGCTTATTGTACTTATTATATTACTTTGTGTTGACAATTATCCATAAGATATGCATGTTGAAAGTTGAAGGCAATTGCTGAAACTTAAATCTTCCTTTGTGTTGCTTCAAAACTTTTTATTAAGAATCTATTGCTTTATGAGTTAACTCTTATGCAAGACTTTTTGATGCTTGTCTTGAAAGTATTATTCATGAAAAGTTTTTGCTATATGATTCAGTTGTTTATTCATTATCTTTTTGTTAGCAAACTATAGACCATTGCTTTGAGTCACTTCATTCATCTCATATGCTTTACAATAGTATTGATCAAGATTATGTTGGTAGCATGTCACTTCAGAAATTATTCTTTTTTATTGTTTACCTACACGAGGGCGAGTAGGAACTAAGCTTGGGGATGCTTGATACGTCTCCAACGTATCTATAATTTTTTTATGTTCCATGCTAGTTTTATGACAATACCTACATGTTTTATTCACACTTTATAATGTTTTTATGCATTTTCTGGGACTAACCTATTAACAAGATGCCACAGTGATAGTTCCTGTTTTCTGCTGTTTTTGATTTCAGAAAAGTTGGTTTACAAATATTCTCGGAATTGGACGAAACAAAAGCACACGGCCCTATTTTCCACGGAGTGTTCCAGAAGACCGAAGAAGAGTCGAGGAAGGCCAGCAGGGGTCCACCCCATAGGGCGGCGCGACAGTGGGGCCCCCCACGCCAAGATATGGGGAGGGAGCCCCCTGGCTCCCCCGACGCTGCCCCTTCGCCTATTTATTCCTTCGTCTCCGAAAACCCTAGTACGGAGAGCCAAAATACGAGAACAGTTCCAGGGACGCCGCCACCGTCAACCCTAACTCGGGGGGTTCAGAAGATCTCCTCCGGCACCCTGCCGGAGAGGGGAATCATCACCGGAGGGCTCTACATCACCATTCCCGCCTCCGGACTGATGCGTGAGTAGTTCATCCTTGGACTACGGGTCCATAGCAGTAGCTAGATGGTTGTCTTCTCCTATTGTGCCATCATGTTTAGATCTTGTGAGCTGCCTATCATGATCAAGATCATCTATTTGTAATGCTACATGTTGTGTTTGTTGGGATCCGATGAATATGGAATACAATTTCAAGTTGATTGTAGATCTATCTTATATGTGTTGTTTATGATCTTGCATGCTCTCCGTTGCTAGTAGAGGCTCTGGCCAAGTTGATACTTGTAACTCCAAGAGGGGGTATTTATGCTAGATAGTGGGTTCATGTCTCCATTGAATCTGGGGGAGTGACAGCAACCCCTAGGGTTGTGGATGTGTTGTTGCCACTAGGGATAAAACATCAATGCTTTGTCTAAGGATATTTGTATTGTTTACATTACGCACAGTACTTAATGCAATTGTCTGTTGCTTGCAACTTAATACTGGAAGGGGTGCGGATGCTAACCCGAAGGTGGAATTTTTAGGCATAGATGCATGCTGGATGGCGGTCTATGTTCTTTGTCGTAATGCCCTAAGTAAATCTCATAGTAGTCATCATGATATGTATGTGCATTGTTATGCCCTCTCTATTTGTCAATTGCCCAACTGTAATTTATTTACCCAACATGTTATTTATATTATTGGAGAGACACCACTAGTGAACTGTGGACCCCGGTCCATTCTTTTACATCTGAAATACAACCTACTGCAATCATTGTTCTCTTTTGTTTTCTGCAAGCAAATATTATTTTCACACCATACGTTTAATCCTTTTTTCAGCAAGTCGGTGAGATTGACAACCTCACTATTAAGTTGGGGAAAAGTAGTTTGATTGTGTTGTGCAGGTTCCACGTTGGCACCGGAATCCCTGGTGTTGCACCGCACTACACTCCTTCACCAACAACCTTCACGTGATCTTCATCTCCTACTGGTTCGATAACCTTGGTTTCTTACTGAGGGAAAACTCACTGTTGTACTCATCATACCTTCCTCTTGGAGTTTCCAACGGACGTGTGCTTTACTGTCACAAGCAATGGGCGGCACCGGAACCCGATCTGGGCTCAGGTGCCAGCCATGGGGGAGGTGCACGTCCCTCCACGGCATTGGGACGCCAGCGTCCCAGAACATCTGCGCCACCGCAACGGTGATGTAGATCCGGTCGCGTCTGGGAGGAGCCAGCGGTCCCATGGCGAACGCCGCCGGCGCGACTCGCCGGCTGCTGCCGGCCTCGTGGTCGTTCGCGACGGGAGGAACTTGCGCTTTGGGGCCATGGTGGCGCGGAAGCTCTAGCCCGCGCGTGCGTGTGGCCGGAGTGGAGAGTGCGGACTGGATAGGGATAGTCTCCCTCCCCCAGTCCACATTTAATAGGACTGGAGCACCGACAGTTGGGCCAGCCACGCGGACCAGGCGGACACGCGAGGACGCCTCTTGCCATCCGCGGCCATGCAAACCCGGCCCAGATTTGGGTCGGGTTTGCGTCGTTCCGGACGCCGCGGTCGTCCGCTTTTGTGGTGCGTCCCCGCGTTGGGCCGCATTTTTGTCCAGCTGGACCCATCCGGTCGCGCGGGTGCGGGATGGGTCGCCGCGTTGGAGATGCCCTAATCCCGCAAAACATTGTGCGAGGTAGACCGGGTCGCGACCCCGTGAGTCTCGAGCTGGTCATTTCCCCCCGCACCCACGTCTGTCTCGAGCATCCGCTCTCCTCGGTCCCGTCCTCCGATGCCATGGCCGCCACCAGGCTAGCTCCTCGTGCCGCCATGGCCAGCCCCAAGCGCCACCGCCTCGTGCCGCCAAGACGACTCCAAGCCCCTCCTCCGCGCGCTGCCACGCCGGCTCCAAGCCCCTCTTCCTCGCGCCCCGGCGGCAGCTTCCTAGCGTCGCCAAGGCCGGCTCCTCGCGCCGCCATGGACATCACGTACCAAGCGCCACTCCTCGCGCCGCCAGACCGGCTCCATCCTGTAGGGATTCGTTGCATAGAAAACAAAAAATTTCCTACTGCGAACACGCAATCCAAGCCAAGATGCAATCTAGAAGACGGTAGCAACGAGGGGATTATCGAGTCTCACCCTTGAAGAGATTCCAAAGCCTACAAGATGAGGCTCTTGTTGCTGCGGTAGACGTTCACTTGCCGCTTGCAAAAGCGCGTAGAAGATCTTGATCACGGCGCCACGAACGGGCAGCACCTCCGTACTCGGTCACACGTTCGGTTGTTGATGAATACGACGTCCACCTCCCCGTTCCAGTGGGCAGCGGAAGTAGTAGCTCCACTTGAATCCGGCAGCACGACGGCGTGGTGTCGGTGGTGGTGGAGAAACCCGGCGGAGCTTCGCTAAGCGTGCGGGAAGTGGAGGAGTGGGGCGGCTAGGGTTTGGGGAGAGGGGGGCGCCGGCCACTTGAGGGGTGCGGCCACCTTGTGGTGTTGGGGTGGCCGGCCCCCTCCCCTTGTCCCTCATTATATAGGTGGAACACCCAAGAGTTGGTCTACAAGTCTTCGAATAAGACCCCAAACCAAAACCTTCCATATCACATGAAACCTACCCAAGCTAGGACTCCCACTAGAGGTGGGATTCCCACCCTTCCTTGGGAGGGGGTGGCCGGCCCCCTTAGGGGAGTCCACTTGGGACTCCTCCCCCTTAGGGTTGGCCGGCCATGGTGGTGGAGTCCCTTTGGGACTCCGCCTTCCAAAGTGGTTTCTTCCGGACTTTTCTAGAACCTTCTAGAACCTTCCGGATCATTTTAAATCTTATAAAATGACTTCCTATATATGAATCTTATTCTCCAGACCATTCTGGAACTCCTCGTGATGTCCGGGATCTCATCCGGGACTCCGAACAAATCTTCGAACTCCATTCCATATTCAAGTTCTACCATTTCAACATCCAACTTTAAGTGTGTCACCCTACGGTTCGTGAACTATGCGGACATGGTTGAGTACTCTCTCTGACCAATAACCAATAGCGGGATCTGGAGATCCATAATGGCTCCCACATATTCAACGATGACTTTAGTGATCGAATGAACCATTCACATACGATACCAATTCCCTTTGTCACACGATATTTTACTTGTCCGAGGTTTGATCATCGGTATCACTCTATACCTTGTTCAACCTCGTCTCCTGACAAGTACTCTTTACTCGTACCGTGGTATGTGGTCTCTTATGAACTCATTCATATGCTTGCAAGACATTAGACGACATTCCACCGAGAGGGCCCAGAGTATATCTATCCATCATCGGGATGGACAAATCCCACTGTTGATCCATATGCCTCAACTCATACTTTCCGGATACTTAATCCCACCTTTATAACCACCCATTTACGCAGTGGCGTTTGATGTAATCAAAGTACCTTTCCGGTATAAGTGATTTACATGATCTCATGGTCATAAGGACTAGATAACTATGTATCGAAAGCTTATAGCAAATAACTTAATGACGTGATCTTATGCTACGCTTAATTGGGTGTGTCCATTACATCATTCATACAATGATATAACCTTGTTATTAATAACATCCAATGTTCATGATTATGAAACTAATCATCCATTAATCAACAAGCTAGTTAAGAGGCATACTAGGGACTCTTTGTTGTTTACATATCACACATGTATTAATGTTTCGGTTAATACAATTATAGCATGGTATATAAACATTTATCATAAACATAAAGATATATAATAACCACTTTATTATTGCCTCTAGGGCATATATCCTTCAGTCTCCCACTTGCACTAGAGTCAATAATCTAGATTACATTGTAATATACCTAACACCCATGGCATTCTGGTGTTGGTCATGCTTTGCCCTAGGGAGAGCTTTAGTCAACGGATCTGCTACATTCAGATCAGTGTGTACTTTGCAAATCTTTACTTCTCCATCTTCGATGTACTCACGAATCGAGTGGTAACGCAGCTTGATATGCTTCAGCCTCTTGTGTGACCTTGGTTCTTGTGCATTGGTGATGGCACCCATGTTGTCACAGTAGATAACTAGTGGGTCCAATGCACTAGGAACTGATACGCGTACAGCACGCGTCCGTTGGGAACCCCAAGAGGAAGGTGTGATGCGTACAGCGGCAAGTTTTCCCTCAGTAAGAAACCAAGGTTTATCGAACCAGTAGGAGCCAAGAAGCACGTTGAAGGTTGATGGCGGCGAGATGTAGTGCGGCGCAACACCAGGGATTCCGGCGCCAACGTGGAACCTGCACAACACAACCAAAGTACTTTGCCCCAACGAAACAGTGAGGTTGTCAATCTCACCGGCTTGCTGTAACAAAGGATTAGATGTATAGTGTGGATGATGATTGTTTGCAGAAAATAGTAGAACAAGTATTGCAGTAGATTGTATTCGATTAAAAGAATAGGACCGGGGTCCACAGTTCACTAGAAGTGTCTCTCCCATAAGATAAATAGCATGTTGGGTGAACAAATTACAGTTGGGCAATTGACAAATAGAGAGGGCATGACAATGCACATACATGATATGATGAGTATAGTGAGATTTAATTGGTCATTACGACAAAGTACATAGACCGCTATCCAGCATGCATCTATGCCTAAAAAGTCCACCTTCAGGTTATCATCCGAACCCCTTCCAGTATTAAGTTGCAAACAACAGACAATTGCATTAAGTATGGTGCGTAATGTAATCAATAACTACATCCTCGGACATAGCATCAATGTTTTATCCCTAGTGGCAACAGCACATCCACAACCTTAGAACTTTCGGTCACTGTCCCAGATTTAATGGAGGCATGAACCCACTATCGAGCATAAATACTCCCTCTTGGAGTTAAGAGTAAAAACTTGGTCAGAGCCTCTACTAATAACGGAGAGCATGCAAGATCATAAACAACACATAGATAATAGATTGATAATCAACATAACATAGTATTCTCTATCCATCGGATCCCAACAAACACAACATATAGCATTACAGATAGATGATCTTGATCATGTTAGGCAGCTCACAAGACCCGACAATGAAGCATAATGAGGAGAAGACAACCATCTAGCTACTGCTATGGACCCATAGTCCAGGGGTGAACTACTCACACATCACTCCGGAGGCGACCATGGCGGTGTAGAGTCCTCCGGGAGATGAATCCCCTCTCCGGCAGGGTGCCGGAGGCGATCTCCTGAATCCCCCGAGATGGGATTGGCGGCGGCGGTGTCTCTGGAAGGTTTTCCGTATCGTGGCTCTCGGTACTGGGGGTTTCGCGACGAAGACTATATGTAGGCGGAAGGGCAGGTCAGGGGCCACAAGGGGGGCCCCACACGCTAGGGCCGTGCGGGCCCCCCTGGGCCGCGCCGCCCTAGTGTGGCGGTGCCCCGTGGCCCCACTTCGTCTTCCCTTCGGTCTTCTGGAAGTTTCGTGGCAAAATAGGCCCCTGGGCGTTGATTTCGTCCAATTCCGAGAATATTTCCTTACTAGGATTTCTGAAACCAAAAACAGTGACTTGACAAGCGGCTCTTCGGCATCTCGTTAATAGGTTAGTGCCGGAAAATGCATAAATATGACATAAAGTATGCATAAAACATGTAGATATCATCAATAATGTGGCATGGAACATAAGAAATTATCGATACGTCGGAGACGTATCAGCATCCCCAAGCTTAGTTCCTGCTCGTCCCGAGCAGGTAAACGATAACAAAGATAATTTCTGGAGTGACATGCCATTATAACCTTGATCATACTATTGTAAGCATATGTAATGAATGCAGCGATCAAAACAATGTGAATGACATGAGTAAACAAATGAATCATATAGCAAAGACTTTTCATGAATAGTACTTCAAGACAAGCATCAATAAGTCTTGCATAAGAGTTAACTCATAAAGCAATAATTCATAGTAGAGGTATTGAAGCAACACAAAGGAAGATGAAGTTTCAGCGGTTACTTTCAACTTGTAACATGTATATCTCATGGATATTGTCAATGTAAAGTAATATAATAAGTGCAATATGCAAGTATGTAGGAATCAATGTTTGCTTCTTGAGGTGGAGAGAAATAGGTGAACTGACTCAACATAAAAGTAAAAGAATGGGCCCTTCGCAGAGGGAAGCATCGATTGCTATATTTGTGCTAGAGCTTTGATTTTGAAAACAAGAAACAATTTTGTCAACGGTAGTAATAAAGCATATGTGTTATGTAAATTATATCCTACAAGTTGCAAGCCTCACGCATAGTATACTAATAGTGCCCGCACCTTGTCCTAATTAGCTCGGATTACCTGGATTATCATCGCGATGCATATGTTTTAACCAAGTGTCACAAAGGGGTACCTCTATGCCGCCTGTACAAAGGTCTAAGGAGAAAGCTCGCATTGGATTTCTCGCTATTGATTATTCTCAACTTAGACATCCATACCGGGACAACATAGACAATAGATAATGGACTCCTCTTTTATGCATAAGCATTCAACAACAGTTAATTTTCTCATATGAGATTGAGGATGTTTGTCCAAAACTGAAACTTCCACCATGGATCATGGCTTTAGTTAGCGGCCCAATGTTCTTCTCTAACATTATGCATGCTCTAACCATTCTAGCGGTAAATCTCCCTTACTTCAGACAAGACGGACATGCATAGCAACTCACATGATATTCAACAAAGAGTAGTTGATGGCGTCCCCAGGAACATGGTTATCGCACAACAAGCAACTTAATAAGAGATAAAGTGCATAAGTACATATTCAATACCACAATAGTTTTTAGGCTATTTGTCCCATGAGCTATATATTGCAAAGGTGAAGAATGGAAATTTTAAAGGTAGCACTCAAGCAATTTACTTTGGAATGGCGGAGAAATACCATGTAGTAGGTAGGTATGGTGGACACAAATGGCATAGTGGTTGGCTCAAGGATTTTGGATGCATGAGAAGTATTCCCTCTCGATACAAGGTTTTAGGCTAGCAAGGCTATTTGAAACAAACACAAGGATGAAGCGGTGCAGCAAAAATCACATAAAATACATATTGTAAACATTATAAGACTCTACACCGTCTTCCTTGTTGTACAAACTCGATACTAGAAATTATCTAGACCTTAGAGAGACCAATTATGCAAACCAAATTTAGCAAGCTCTATGTATTTCTTCATTAATGAGTGCAAAGTATATGATGCAAGAGCTTAAACATGAGCACAACAATTGCCAAGTATCACATTATCCAAGACATTTTAGCAATTACTACATGTATCATTTTCCGATTCCAACCATATAACAATTTAACGAAGAAGAAACTTTCGCCATGAATATTATGAGTAAAGCCTAAGGAAATATTTGTCCATATGCAACAGCGGAGCGTGTCTCTCTCCCACACAATGAATGCTAGGATCCATTTTATTCAAACAAAACTAAAACAAAAACAAACCGACGCTCCAAGCAAAGTACATAAGATGTGATGGAATAAAAATATAGTTTCACTAGAGGAACCTGATAATGTTATCGATGAAGAGGGGATGCCTTGGGCATCCCCAAGCTTAGACGCTTGAGTCTTCTTGAAATATGCAGGGGTGAACCATCGGGGCATCCCCAAGCTTAGAGCTTTCACTCTCCTTGATCATGTTGTATCATCTCCCTCTCTTGATCCTTGAAAACTTCCTCCACACCAAACTCAAAACAACTCATTAGAGGGTTAGTGCACAATTAAAATTTACATATTCAGAGGTGACACAATCATTCTTAACACTTCTGGACATTGCAAAAAGCTACTGAAAGTCAATGGAATCGGAAAATCCATCAAGCATAGCAAAACAGGCAATGCGAAATAAAAGGCAGAATCTGTCAAAACAGAACAGTTCGTAAAGACGAATTTTATTGAGGCACCATACTTGCTCAAATGAAAATGCTCAAATTGAATGAAAGTTGCGTACATATATGGGGATCACTCACGTAAATTGGCATAATTTTCTGAGTTACCTACAAAGAATTAGTCCCAGATTCATGACAGCAAAGAAATCTGTTTCTGCGCAGTAATCCAAATCTAGTATGAACCTTACTATCAACGACTTTACTTGGCACAACAATGCACAAAACTAAGATAAGGAGAGGTTGCTACAGTAGTAACAACTTCCAAGACTCAAATATAAAACAAAAGTGCAGTAGCAAAATCATGGGTTGTCTCCCATAAGCGCTTTTCTTTATAGCCATTAAGATGGGCTCAGTAATTTTAGTGATGCACTCGCATAAGGATGAGAGTTGAAGCAAAGAGAGCATCAGAAAACAAGTATGAAACAAATTTAAGCCTAACCCACTTCCTATGAAAAGGAATATTGTAAATAAACAAGTCAATGAAGAACAAAGTGAATAGCATAGGAAAACAAAACAAGTGTAACTTCAAAAATTTCAGCATATAGAGAGGTGTTTTAGTAACATGAAAATTTCTACAACCATATTTTCCTCTCTCATAATAATTTCCAGTAGCATCATGAACAAACTCAACAATATAACTATCACATAAAGCATTCTTATCATGAGTCTCATGCATAAAATAATTACTACTCCCAACATAAGCATAGTCATTCTTATTAATTGTAGTGGGAGCAAATTCAACAAAGTAGCTATCATTACTATTCTCATCACCATAATCATCAAATGTAGGAGGCATAGTATAATCATAATAAACTTTGTCCTCAATAGTAGGTGGCACCAAAATACCACTATCATCATAAATGGGAGGCAAAGCGTCATCAAATTAAATTTTCTCCTCCATGCTTGGGGGACTAAAAATATCATGCTCATCAAAACCAGCTTCCCCAAGCTTAAATTCTTCCATAGCATTGGCAATAATAGTATTAAAAGAGTTCATGCTAATAACATTGCTACAACTATTTTGCAAACAAAGTTCCATGGATTTTTTAATTTTCTCTTCAAACACCTCATGTCCTAACTCAAGATAAATACTATAAAGATCTCTAATATTTTTGTTGTTTTCCATTAAGCCTAACTAGTGAAATAAAAACATGCATGGAATTAAGTAAAGTAAAACAAGTAACTAATTTTTTTGTGTTTTTGATATAAAGAAAGAAAACAAAACATAAAATAAAATAAAGTAAAGCAAGACAATAACAAAGTAAAGAGATTGGAAGTGGAAGACTCCCCTTGCAGCGTGTCTTGATCTCCCCGGCAACGGCGCCAGAAAAAGAGCTTGATACGCGTACAGCACGCGTCCGTTGGGAACCCCAAGAGGAAAGTGTGATGCGTACAACGGCAAGTTTTCCCTCAGTAAGAAACCAAGGTTTATCGAACCAGTAGGAGCCAAGAAGCACGTTGAAGGTTGATGGCGGCGAGATGTAGTGCGGCGCAACACCAGGGATTCCGGCGCCAACGTGGAACCTGCAAAACACAACCAAAGTACTTTGCCCCAACGAAACAGTGAGGTTGTCAATCTCACCGGCTTGCTGTAACAAAGGATTAGATGTATAGTGTGGATGATGATTGTTTGCAGAAAACAGTAGAACAAGTATTGCAGTAGATTGTATTCGATTAAAAGAATAGGACCGGGGTCCACAGTTCACTAGAGGTGTCTCTCCCATAAGATAAATAGCATGTTGGGTGAACAAATTACAGTTGGGCAATTGACAAATAGAGAGGGCATGACAATGCACATACATGATATGATGAGTATAGTGAGATTTAATTGGGCATTACGACAAAGTACATAGACCGCTATCCAGCATGCATCTATGCCTAAAAAGTCCACCTTCAGGTTATCATCCGAACCCCTTCCAGTATTAAGTTGCAAACAACAGACAATTGCATTAAGTATGGTGCGTAATGTAATCAATAACTACATCCTCGGACATAGCATCAATGTTTTATCCCTAGTGGCAACAGCACATCCACAACCTTAGAACTTTCGGTCACTGTCCCAGATTTAATGGAGGCATGAACCCACTATCGAGCATAAATACTCCCTCTTGGAGTTAAGAGTAAAAACTTGGCCAGAGCCTCTACTAATAACGGAGAGCATGCAAGATCATAAACAACACATAGATAATAGATTGATAATCAACATAACATAGTATTCTCTATCCATCGGATCCCAACAAACACAACATATAGCATTACAGATAGATGATCTTGATCATGTTAGGCAGCTCACAAGACCCGACAATGAAGCATAATGAGGAGAAGAAAACCATCTAGCTACTGCTATGGACCCATAGTCCAGGGGTGAACTACTCACACATCACTCCGGAGGCGACCATGGCGGTGTAGAGTCCTCCGGGAGATGAATCCCCTCTCCGGCAGGGTGCCGGAGGCGATCTCCTGAATCCCCCGAGATGGGATTGGCGGCGACGGCGTCTCTGGAAGGTTTTCCGTATCGTGGCTCTCGGTACTGGGGGTTTCGCGATGAAGACTATATGTAGGCGGAAGGGCAGGTCAGGGGGCCACACGGGGGCCCCACACGCTAGGGCCACGCTGGCCCCCCTGGGCCGCGCCGCCCTAGTGTGGCGGCGCCCCGTGGCCCCACTTCGTCTTCCCTTCGGTCTTCTGGAAGTTTCGTGGCAAAATAGGCCCCTGGGCGTTGATTTCGTCCAATTCCGAGAATATTTCCTTACTAGGATTTCTGAAACCAAAAACAGCAGAAAACAGCAACTGGTTCTTCGGCATCTCGTTAATAGGTTAGTGCCGGAAAATGCATAAATATGACATAAAGTATGCATAAAACATGTAGATATCATCAATAATGTGGCATGGAACATAAGAAATTATCGATACGTTGGAGACGTATCAGGAACCACACCGAGCTCTACAATGAACCTCTTCATCCATACCGCTTCTGATGAAGCCTCTGAAGCCGCTATGTACTCTGATTCTGTTGAAGACTTCGCCACCGTGCACTGCTTGGAGCTTGCCCAGCTTACTGCAGCACCATTCAATATAAACACGTACCCAGATTGTGAATTAGAGTCATCAGGATCAGTGTTCCAACTTGCATCGGTGTAACCACTTACAACGAGCTCTTGGTCACCTCCATAACAAAGAAACATATCCTTAGTTCTTTTCAAGTACTTCAGGATATTCTTGACCGCTGTCCAGTGTTCCATTCCTGGATCACTTTGATATCTGCTAGTCAAACTAACAGCATGTGCTATATCCGGTCTAGTACATAGCATGGCATACATGATAGATCCTACTGCCGAGGCATAGGGGATATTACTCATCCTTTCTCTTTCTTCTGCCGTAGCCGGTCCTTGAGTCTTACTCAAGACCTTGCCTGGTAACATAGGTAAGAATCCTTTCTTACTTTCGTCCATTCTAAACTTCTTTAGAATCTTGTCCAGATATGTACTCTGTGATAGCCCTATTAGGCGTCTTGATCTATCTCTTTAAATCTTGATGCCTAATATATACGATGCTTCACCAAGGTCTTTCATTGAAAAACTATTATTCTAATAACCTTTTACACTGCTTAATAGTTCTATATTATTCCCGATCAATAATATGTCATCTACATATAATATCAGGAATGCTACAGAGCTCCCACTCACTTTCTTGTAAATACAGGCCTCTCCATGACACTGTATAAACCCGAAGTCTTTGATCACCTTATCAAAGCGTCGGTTCCAACTTCTTGATGCTTGCTTCAGTCCATAGATTGAACGCTGAAGTTTGCATACTTTGTCAGCATTTTTAGGATCGACAAAACCTTTGGGTTGTACCATATACAACTCTTCCTCAATGTCTCCATTAAGGAACGCCGTTTTGACATCCATCTGCCAAATCTCATAATCGAAAAATGCAGTTATTGCTAACAAAATCCTCACAGATTTTAGCTTCGCTACAGGTGAGAAAGTCTCATCGTAGTCAACTCCTTGAATTTGTCGGAAACCCTTTGCGACAAGTCGAGCTTTATAGACAGTAATATTACCATCAGCATCTGTTTTTCTCTTGAAGATCCATTTATTCTCGACAGCCTTGCGGCTATCAGGTAAGTCTACCAAAGTCCATACTTTGTTATCATACATGGATCCCATTTTGGATTTCATGGCTTCTTGCCATTTGTTGGAATCTGGGCTCATCATCGCTTCTTCATACGTCGCAGGGTCCTCATCATTGTTATCCACAATCATGACATTTAGACAAGGATCATACCAATCAGAGTGGCACGTTCCCTTGTCGATCTGCGAGGTTCGATAGTTTCCTCGTTCGAAGTTTCATGATCATTATCATTAGCTTCCTCTGTTGCCGGTGTAGGCGGTACAGTACAACTTCGATGCTTTGCGCTACTCTGATCAACGAGTATAGATTCATCAATCTCATCGAGTTCTACTTTTCTTCCAGTCACTTCTTTAGTGAGAAATTCTTTCTCAAGAAAGGTTCCGTTCTTAGCAACAAAGATTTTGCCTTCGGATCTGTGATAGAAAGTGTACCCTATAGTTTCCTTAGGGTATCCTATGAAGACGCATTTCTCCGCTTTGGGTTCTAGCTTGTCCGGTTGTAACTTCTTTACATAGGCTTCGCAACCCCAAACTTTAAGGAACGACAGCTTAGGTTTCTTATTAAACCATAATTCATACGGTGTCGTTTCTACGGATTTTAATGGTGCTCTATTTAAAGTGAATGCGGCTGTCTCTAATGCATAACTCCAAAATGATAACGTCAAATCAGTAAGAGACATCATAGAACGAACCATATCTAAGAGAGTTCGATTACGACGTTCGGACACACCGTTTCGCTGTGGTGTTCCCGGCGGTGTCAATTGTGAAAGTATTCCGCATTTCTTTAAATGCATGCCAAACTCATAACTCGGATATTCACCTCCGCGATCAGATCGTAGAAATTTAATCTTCTTGTTACGTTGATTTTCTACTTCACTTTGGAACTCCTTAAACTTCTCGAAAGTTTCGGATTTATGTTTCATGAAATAGATATACCCATATCTACTCAGATCATCTGTGAAGGTTAGAACATAACGATAACCACCGCGTGATGCTACACTCATTGGTCCACACACATCGGTATGTATGATTTCCAATAAGTCAGTAGCTCGCTCCATTATACCAGAAAATGGAGTCTTAGTCATTTTTCCCATTAGACATGCTTCGCATCTATCAAGTGACTCAAAGTCAAGTGATTCAAGTAATCCATCGGTATGGAGTTTCTTCATGCGTTTCACTCCAATATGACCAAGGCAGCAGATTGCCACATATAAGTAGAATTATCATTCAATTTAATTCGCTTAGCATCAATGTTATGTATATGCGTATCACTACTATCGAGATCGAACAGAAATAAGCCATTCTTTTCAGGTGCTCGACCATAAAAGATATTATTCATAAAAATAGAACAACCATTATTCTCAGACTTGAATGAATAACCGTCTTGCATTAAACAAGATCCAGATATAATGTTCATGCTCAATGCTGGTACAAAATAACAATTATTTAGTCTTAAAACTAATCCCGAAGGTAGATGTAGAGGAAGTGTGCCGACAGCGATCACATCGACTTTGGATCCGTTTCCAACGCGCATCGTCACTTCATCTTTCAGTAGTCTTCGTTTATTCTTTAGTTCCTGTTTCGAGTTACAAATATGAGCAACCGAACCAGTATCAAATACCCAGGTACTAGAACGAGAACCAGTGAGATAAACATCTATAACATGTATATCAGATATACCTTCTTTCTTCTTCTTGACAAGGCCGCTCTTCAGATCAGCCAGATACTTGGAGCAATTACGCTTCTAGTGTCCCTTCTCCTTGCAGTAATAGCACTCAGCATCAGGCTTAGGGCCGTTCTTAGGTTTCATAGGAGGCGTGGCAGCTTTCTTGCCACCCTTCTTGAATTTTCCCTTAGACTTGCCCTGTTTCTTGAAACCATGGAAAAAAATAGCGCGCTATTCCAACCCTAATAGCACGCTATAGCATATTTGGAGAGCCGACGCTACGCTATTTCAGCGCTATAGCGCGCTATTCGCGTTAATAGCACGCTATAATATGCTAATAGCGTATTTTTAGACCCACGCTATTTTGTTATAGCGCGCTATTTTTTTCCTTGCTTGAAACTGGTGGTCTTGTTGACCATCAACACTTGGTGCTCTTTCTTGATCTCAATCTCAGCAGCTTTTAGCATGCCAAAGAGTTCAGGTAACTCCTTGTTCATGTTCTGCATATTGTAGTTCATCACAAAGTTCTTGTAACTTGGTGGCAGTGATTGAAGGACACGATTAATCCCCAGTCTATTAGGAATCACTATTCCCAAGTCACTGAGTTTCTTCGCATGCCCGATCATAACGAGCATGTGCTCACTAACGGAGCTGCCTTCTTCCATCATACAGCTGAAGAAGTGTTTCGATGCTTCATAGCATTCCACGGCCGCATGAGTCTCAAATATAGCTTTCAGCTCATTGACCAACTCATCAGGATCGTGGTGCTCAAAACGTTTTTGAAGATCGGCTTCCAGACTGCACAGGAGGGCACACTGAACTTGAGAGTACCGAGTTTTCCGAGTCGCGTAAACATTCTTTACTTCATCGGTTTCAGTTTCTGCAGGAGGGTCACCTAGCGGTGCATCAAGCACACATTGCAGATTTCCGCCAGCGAGGAAGATCCTCACATGACGGAACCAGTCGGTGAAGTTGCTACCGTTGCTCTTAAGCTTTTCTTTCTCTAGGAACTGGTTAAAATTGATTGGGGACGCCATCTCTACAACATATATTTGCAAAAGTTTAGACTAAGTTTATGACAAATTGAGTTCAAATTTTGATTCAACATAATTAAAAATCTAGGTGAACTCCCACTCAAAACAATATCCCTCGCATTGTCTTGGTGATCTCACGAACCAAATCCACCACACCTAAGTCCGATCATCACGAGACAAGGTGTAATTTCAATGGCGAACACTCAAAATGTTCATCATATCAACCATATGATTGATGCTCTACCTTTCGGTATCACGTGTTCCGAGACCATGTATGTACATGCTAGGCTCGTCAAGGCCACCTTAGTATCCGCATGTGCAAAACTGTCTTGCACCCGTTGTATGCACTTGTTGATTCTATCACACCCGATCATCACGAGATGCTTCAAAACGACAAGTCTTGGCAACGGTGCTACTAAGGATGAACACTTTATTATCTTGAGATTTTAGTGAGGGATCATCTTATAATGCTACCGTCGCGATCTAAGCAAAATAAGATGCATAAAAGGATTAACATCACATGGAGTTCATATGTGATATGATATGGCCCTTTTGTCTTTGCGCCTTTGATCTTCATCTCCAAAGCACGGACATGATCTCCATCATCTTCGGGCATGATCTCCATCATCGTCGGCGTAGCGTCAAGGTCAATGGCGCCGCCTTCATGATTGTCCTCCATGTAGCAACTATTACAACTACTTTGAAATACTACTCAACATGAAATTTAAAGGCAACCATAAGGCTCCTGCCGGTTGCCACAATACAATAATGATCATCTCATACATATTCATCATCACATTATGGCCATATCACATCACCAAACCCTGCAAAAACAAGTTAGACGTCTCTAATTTGGTTTGCATATTTTACGTGGTTTAGGGTTTTCGAGAGAGATCTAATCTACCTATGAACATGAATCACAACGTTGATACTAATGTTGTCAATAGAAGAGTAAATTGAATCTTCACTATAGTAGGAGAGACAGACACCCGCAAAGCCTCTTATGCAATACAAGTTGCATGTCGAACGAGGAACAAGTCTCATGAATGCGGTCATGTAAAGTTAGTCCGAGCCGCTTCATCCCACTATGCCACAAAGATGCAAAGTACTCAAACTAAAGACAACGAGAGCATCAACGCCCACAAAACCATTGTGTTCTACTCGTGCAACCATCTATGCATAGACACGGCTCTGATACCACTGTAGGGATTCGTTGCATAGAAAACAAAAAAATTCCTACCGCGAACACACAATCCAAGCCAAGATGCAATCTAGAAGACGGTAGCAACGAGGGGATTATCGAGTCTCACCCTTGAAGAGATTCCAAAGCCTACAAGATGAGGCTCTTGTTGCTGCGGTAGATGTTCACTTGCCGCTTGCAAAAGCGCGTAGAAGATCTTGATCATGGCGCCACGAACGGGCAGCACCTCCGTACTCGGTCACACGTTCAGTTGTTGATGAAGACGACGTCCACCTCCCCGTTCCAGCGGGCAGCAGAAGTAGTAGCTCCTCTTGAATCCGGCAGCACGACGGCGTGGTGTCGGTGGTGGTGGAGAAACCAGGCGGAGCTTCGCTAAGCGTGCGGGAAGTGGAGGAGTGGGGCGGCTAGGGTTTGGGGAGAGGGGGGCACCGGCCACTTGAGGGGTGCGGCCACCTTGTGGTGTTGGGGTGGCCGGCCCCCTCCCCTTGGCCCTCATTATATAGGTGGAACACCCAAGAGTTGGTCTACAATTCTTCGAATAAGACCCCAAACCAAAACCTTCCATATCACATGAAACCTACCCAAGCTAGGACTCCCACTAGAGGTGGGATTCCCACCCTTCCTTGGGAGGGGGTGGCCGGCCCCCTTAGGGGAGTCCACTTGGGACTCCTCTCCCTTAGGGTTGGCCGGCCATGGTGGTGGAGTCCCTTTGGGACTCCGCCTTCCAAAGTGGTTTCTTCCGGACTTTTCTAGAACCTTCTAGAACCTTCCATAGAACCTTCTGGATCACTTTAAATCTTATAAAATGACTTCCTATATATGAATCTTATTCTCCAGACCATTCCGGAACTCCTCGTGATGTCCGGGATCTCATCCGGGACTCCGAACAAATCTTCGAACTCCATTCCATATTCAAGTTCTACCATTTCAACATCCAACTTTAAGTGTGTCACCCTACGGTTCGTGAACTATGCGGACATGGTTGAGTACTCTCTCTGACCAATAACCAATAGCGGGATCTGGAGATCCATAATGGCTCCCACATATTCAACGATGAATTTAGTGATCGAATGAACCATTCACATACGATACCAATTCCCTTTGTCACGGGATATTTTACTTGTCCGAGGTTTGATCATCGGTATCACTCTATACCTTGTTCAACCTCGTCTCCTGACAAGTACTCTTTACTCGTACCGTGGTATGTGGTCTCTTATGAACTCATTCATATGCTTGCAAGACATTAGACGGCATTCCACCGAGAGGGCCCAGAGTATATCTATCCGTCATCGGGATGGACAAATCCCACTGTTGATCCATATGCCTCAACTCATACTTTCCGGATACTTAATCCCACCTTTATAACCACCCATTTACGCAGTGGCGTTTGATGTAATCAAAGTACCTTTCCGGTATAAGTGATTTACATGATCTCATGGTCATAAGGACTAGGTAACTATGTATCAAAAGCTTATAGCAAATAACTTAATGACGTGATCTTATGCTACGCTTAATTGGGTGTGTCCATTACATCATTCATACAATGATATAACCTTGTTATTAATAACATCCAATGTTCATGATTATGAAACTAATCATCCATTAATCAACAAGCTAGTTAAGAGGCATACTAGGGACGCTTTGTTGTTTACATATCACACATGTATTAATGTTTCGGTTAATACAATTATAGCATGGTATATAAACATTTATCATAAACATAAAGATATATAATAACCACTTTATTATTGCCTCTAGGGCATATCTCCTTCACATCCACCATCGCCTCGACGCGCCGCCACGGCCGCCACGGAGCGGCCGCCATTGCCGAAGCTTGCACAGTGCCACTAGTAGGAAAAGCCTCATCAGTGGCGCACGAAACTTTGATTCTGTGGCGCACGGGCGGTGCGCCACAGAAACTTCGTCACAAAAATAGGGTTTCTGTGGCGCACCTGACCATGCGCCACAGAATTAAGTTGTTCTGTGGCGCATATGGACGTGCTGCGCCACAGAAAAAGGTGCGCCACTAAATTCTATTTTGGTGCGCCACAGAACAATGTACAGGTATACTCGATTTTGTGCTCCCTGGTGTATTATACAGGTTTTGTACACAGTATACAGGTATAATATAGACAGATAGACAGATATAATATTGACACATATAACATAGCAACATTATACATCATCATCACAGTACTTATAGCCCGATCGAGTTACATATATAGTGGCAAGTGTCAAATGTTTTGCATACAACTCTTAATTCATACAAATTTCACAATTTCGAGATACAAAGTAGTCTTCATCCGGTTCCTCCTTTGCTCCCTCCTCTCTACCCACCAGGCTCGCTTGCATCGGGGTCTTTATCTAGTTCCTACTATGATTAAAATGGAAGAAAGTGAGACCAACAAGTCCGATGCACAAGAGATATGGAATAAATGCCTCATACATTGTTGGTCAACACAAATATTAACATTCAGGGATGGTGTAAGTGAGACCAAGTCCGATGCACAAGAGATTGATATTTATGCTATCTTACCAGGCTCACTTACGCCACCCCAAAATGTACGGTGACCAAACATTTTAATCATCGGCATTTTGAAAATACCAAAGCAAATGGAATGACAAAATGGAATAAGTGCCTCATACATTGTTGGTCAACACAAATATTAACATTCAGGGATGGCGTAAGTGAGACCAAGTCCGATGCACAAGAGATTGATATTTGTGCTATCTTACCAGGCTCACTTACGCCACCCCCAAGTGTACGGTGACCAAACATTTTAATCATCGGCATTTTGAAAATACCAAAGCAAATGGAATGACAAAATGAAATAAGTGCCTCATACATTGTTGGTCAACACAAATACTATGGTCAGAAACCATAGTTGCAGAGTATACACCGCAGTATACTTTGCAGAAGGGCCCCCTTTGCCTGGCCGCCGTTCCGTGAACGGGTCCTTGACGACACAACAGCGCCGATCTGCCTCTCCAGCGCAGAACCACGGCAGTCCCAGCCGCCTCCCTTGTGGACTTTTGTGTAAAATTTATTGGCTCAACACGATCTCAGCTCATACAACCACCAAACAACTTCTTGCCTCAGCATGCGTGAAGACACCCGGCCCACCAAACGCACGGTAAAATCTGACTTTAGCTTGTATAGGGTGAGAAAGTGTCGGTCGGTCGGGAAAGACAATCTGAGCAAGACCGACCTACCAAACACACCCATATACTCTCATAAGTCATACGGTATCATACTACTCCCTCCGACTGTATTTAACCAACGTGGAGCTTGTCTATGTGTAGTTGTGTGCTTACGTATCCTACTGTATCGGCACGTTCGGATTAATACCGAAGGGAGGTAGTATACCACATGCATGTTACCAATCAACGGGTGCCCTCTTTTGGGCATAATTCCTACATCTTCATAGTATGCTCTTGGCCCATTGGGATCTAATAGCATCGATTTTCGTCTTGATATGACGGGAAAACACGAGGGAAAAGAAGTTGCCCGGAGATCGAAGTGTCACGGGATTGACACTGGACGCCACTAACTCCGCCCAAGACGTACAACGAGCAGCAAGCAAGCAGCATGTGTGTATCGCGTACTTCGCGCTCTACCGTCCAACGCTTGTCCCGCGGATCTACGCTCGGTACACCGTACACGCACAACGCGACGGCACGGCCTCATCAATGACAATGTTGCGGCCATCCGGGGCTGCTCTATCCCCTTATGCACAGTTTTAACTCCAATATTTACCAGTAGTGATCTAGGTTATAGTAGTATATCTTTGAGGTTGGTTGTTGCTCTAGCATGCTGTTTATTTCGGGTTTAGCATGGCGATTTTTGTCTATCTACGTTAATAAGTTTTAGTACAACAAGCTTTGCTCAACTTCAGCGATAGAGAGACGAAAACGGCGGCGGCGCACCTTCAACTTGGTCTAGTGCTTATTTTCGTTGCAGGTAGTGAAGTTTTGGACATGGGAGCATATGCTCCCTATATATTGATAGGCATCTTACACACATTTAAATTTCAAAAAAATTTGGAACAAAAAATTTGCACATACATCTTCACGTGCTAAAATCGACTTATCATGTGCCGTGTGTAAAAAATACAAAATTCAGTGCTAAAAATAATGCTTTTCACATGATAAAATTTCTCTTTTATACATAGATCACAAAAATATTAATTTTCGAACGCACGTATATTATGGAGATGCACATATAAAAAATTTTGTCCAAATTTTTTAACATTCAAAATATAATTTTTTGGTAGAGTGAGCATACGCACCCAGAAGCCGAAGTGAATTTCCGTTGCACTGGGTGCTACAATGGCCTATTATCATCATCATCATCATCATCATCATTATTATTATTATTATTAATATTATTATTATTATTACTATTTACTTTTAAGCTCTTTGTACTGATGACACGATGAATACTAATAGCCTACATGTCCAGATCGACCAACATAGAGATGAAACACTAATGTGTATTCTAGTTTTATCTTTCTTAACAAGTCCATTACACAAACTTTTAAATATATTGGTAATATTAGTTGAAGGGATATTAGAGGCAATATACACAATGCGCCAAACAATGCGAGAAAATACTATTAGAAAAAGGTCTAGCATTATGATGATTAAAAGTGGCGCGACAATTCTAGTATAGCGCGAGGCGCACCAAAAAATGATGCTCCACTAGTAGCCATGTTACCAGTGGCGCACCTGGTGGTGAGCAATGCGCCACCACTAGGGATCTGCTAGGGCCACCCCTCCCCATACTTATCAGTGGCGGCTATCATAGCTATCAGTGGTGCACCTAGTGAAAAATGCGCCACTACTACGTTTAACCAAGGTTTGACACACACCCTATAGATAGCAGCGGACCATGTACAGGTGCGCCACCGCTACATGGTGCACCATTGCTATGTATAGGGGGGCTGGAAATATTTGGGCACCAGTTAGCAGTGGTGCACCTTGCTTTGAAAAAATAAAATCCTTTGAGATGTTCATGTATTATGTCATATAGTTTCAATGAAAATTAACAAACATGATTTTTATTTTTTTGTAAAATGACATCATATTTCGGTAAAACGGGATTTCTGGTTGCATACGACCTTCGATGAAAATATTTTTTTATATGAAAATGTATCTACGCAAAATTTTACATCTGATTTCAACCCCCTTCAGGTGTTTAGAAAATTTTAGATCCCCGAAAATAAAAAAGGAAACAAGACATTTTTCAAATTTTTATTCTGGGCAGAAATATCAAAAAAAAAATAGCAGCGGCGCACCAAGGCTTGTGGTGCGCCACTACTAACTCCTTGGTGCGCCACTACTAACTTCCCGCCCTATGAAATTTGAAATGGTCTTCTACCCTTTACCCTTAACCCCACTGATGGCTGTGAAATACGTCATATTTTCTCGCGTTTAAACCTTAGCTAAGTCAAGAAATTGACTAAGTTTACCTCTCGATTTGCCAATAATGCCTAATCAATGCAAAGATGTACAATATTTATATTTTTGGATGTTGTGCAGGAAATCACGTCATAATGACAAATGAATCTGCAATTACTGAAGAAAATCACGTCAAGAGCATGACAAAGTTGACTACACTCTCAAAGTCGGTTCCAGGAGCTTTAACGGGCATCGGTACAGGCAAGCCCCACCCATACCGTCTGCACGTACAATGTGCAGCTGCATCCTGAGGTCAAACCCTATAAAAGTTGTGAAGGGATCAACGCTAAAAAGAGAGCCATTCGTCCCCAAGCAGAGTCGTCATCCACCAGATTGATCTGCACCGTACCACACCGAAGGAGATCCATCATCATAGTTCATCCATCCCATCTCCCATCTCTTCCATAGCCATAGCCATCACCATTGTAATAGAGATCTCCGTGAGAATTGGCGACCATTAAGAATATTGTGATTTCAATCCAAGTATTTTGCACAATGATTTCTATCTTTGTATTTGATATTATTTGTGATTAGTCCTCATGGACTGCGGGCTGGGGTGAATCCTCGCAGTGTTCGTGTGCATCTAATCTTATGTTATGTGTAATGATTTAATAGGAGTTTTGTAACATCCCAAATTTTCAAATAAATAAGAAAATGAATTTCCTGTTTCCAAAAATGAGAACCAACAAAAAAACTTTTATTGAATCAAGTGCTATGCATAGTGCTTATGCTTGATAATTGGGTTGTTGCCAAAATTCTTATGTGAACTACTTTGAAATATTTCAAAACCCTAAACCTCACCCTTCTTTTTCATCCTCCAAGAGAAAAGCAAAATAAAAAGAAATTAAATTAAAAAGAAAGGCCTATGTAAGCCTATGGCTATTTGCAAATAATAAATTTTTCCATGGCTACCTTGTGTAGATGATTTGAATTTCCTCAACAAACCTAACCTAGTGCTTACCAACCTAATTCAAGGTGAAACCAAAAATAAAATAACAAAGTGCATAGAGGCATATGTGGCACATAGCGATAATGGCAAGTCCATCAAGTTTCTTTCAAAAAAATTGAAAATTATTTCATGCGGCCATTTTGACAAATACCTTGTGATCAAATCTAACCCAAATCAATTTTTACTATTTCCAAATAGTGCCTAGCCCAATTCTGGCCACCACTTGATCTCACCTTGTTCCCTGGTTCCCTCTCACCCAAACCCCTACATAGCAACCCTAGGAAACTAGGCAGCATGGCCATGCCAATGGCATGCCGGCTATGCACCACGGCACCATGCCCTAGCTCACCCCTCTCTTCTCCAACCCTGGCCACCTTGCCAAACCTCTCCACCTCACCCTATTGGACCAGCCTAGCCTTGCCAATGTCGGAGAAAATCACCACAGCAGCGGGAACAGAGCGCGCCCACGACGCCCAGAACGTGCCAGGACGCGCGCCAGACACGCCCTGGACACGACAGAGCGTCGATGCGCCCCGTCGACCCAGGACCCCTCTCGCCCTCTCCCTTCTCACCTGCACCCACCTGGACGACAGCAACCCGCCAGACACGCTCCCGTGCCCGCGCGAGCGCCGTAGCCATCGCCATCGTCGCCGTGTTTCTGCCACCGTGCCGCACAGCATCAACATAGCTAGAGCTACCCCGACCACCCCTTCCTCGCCAGCATGCTCCCTAGCCTCGCCTTGACGCCGCCTACCTAGCCATGCCCTCGCCTTGCCCCTTCGAGCACCACAGCGGCCGTGCCATGCGTGACCTCGCCGCACCTCCGCAGACCTCCTCGCCTCTATAAATAGAGCCTCTCCCTTCACTTTCTGAGCACACCCTCTCACTCACCTCCCTTCTCTGAGCCTCCTCCACTCCTCTCCCATCCACATTGGCCACTGAAGCAAGCCAATTTGTCGTCGGAGCCCGCGGAACCGTAGCAGATGCCGCCGTCGATTGCGACCACCTCAGGCGCTCCCACGACCACCGTTGAACTCGCCGTCGTCGACAACCTCCAGCACTGTCGACGCCTAGCCTTGCCGACCGCCGGTGAACTCGCCCATGCCAAACCCTCGCCGCGCCAGTAAGCCCTCTCGCCGTCAACGACGATGAACGTGGATCGTCAGATCCTGTTCTAATCGTGCGGCTCGTGTTGATTCTTACCGCTTCGGCGTTTTAACACACTGACAGGTGGGGTAGCCCTGTCAGGCGGCCCGCTGAATGCCAGAGCGAAGCTGGGCCGGCCCGTTTAGTCTTTCCCGCGCAAGCCCAACCTTTTAAATTCAAATATTGGATTTCAATAAATTTCTTTGCAGATGCTTAATTCAAAATCAAATAGAATCAAATCTAACCAACCAAATTTGATGAACTTTATATTTTTGGAAAACTTATGAAAAGATCTAACCAACCTCATTGGATTCAGTCCTATATATGATGTAGAAATAATGTAGCAAAAATAACAAGGCAGGGACTTTTCTGTTTTCAAACAATTATTAAAAATCAACCAAAAATGCTTTTGAGTTGATTTCAACTCTCATATATCACATTTCACATACTCTAATCGTTTATGCAAAAATATGGCATGGTTACTTTGTGTGATCATGGCCTAGTTTAAAGAAAGGACTTTATGGATATTCTAGTCAAATGATATTGTCCAAAACTATTATTTAAATCTTATGAGGGGTTTGCCCTCATTTAAATCTTGTCTCAAGTAATTCAATATGAGGTAATAACCACATTCTACATAATCTCATATTGACTTAGTTGATGATATTAACTTATGATCAAAGTAGTGTTAAATTGCATGAGGTACTCTACCTCATTTAAATCATTTTCTCAAATGATGATGATGAATGGTTGACCTTGGTCAACGTGGATTCATGCATGATTTGTTGGAGGAAATTAAATCTTAACAAGATTCAATGAGAGGAAATTATTTCCTCAAAGAACTAAAAAGAGCACCAGTTATTAATTGTAATGAGAGGAATTTTTTTTTCTTCAAGTAAGAAAACAAATGCAACCCACATGTTGTTTATGTGATGATGCTAGGATAGTTTTGCAAACCCATTGTGTGTGCTTAAGCTTGTTTGGTGATTGTTACCTCGTATCCGTTTTTAGACGCTAGTACCAAGGAGTATCAGGAGGAGGGGGTCTACTACCAGGAAGAGGAAGACCACTTTGATCAGTACACCAACCAAGGCAAGCTAATATTTTTACCTTACTTGCAATGATCCCATCCCAAGTTTTTACCTTACAAGCTTTTACTTTGTTTATCAAAGATTTACTTTTATAGTTAACTTTGGTCTAAGTAGAGTGTTACAAGAGTGGTAAAGTTAGCCTCAAGAATGGATAAGCAAGATAGCACCCCTCATGCTTAGTGCTAGTGCTAACAAATAAAATTGACTACTCTAGATGGGAACTTGTGACTTTGAAATTAATTTGAAAACCTTGGAATGAAGATTCATTCTATTGAAAGGTCTTTGAAGGTGAATATGACTTGAATGATATGGTGGATTCTTGATCAAAACTGATGTTGGTTTGGATGCGATACCTTTCCAATTCTTAAGTACCCCCACAATACCTGATTATGGGTAGGGCTTAACTGGAAGTTTATACATCTTAGTATGGGTTCCCTCTGAACAAGCATCATAGGGGTTATGCCGAGGCTGCCTCCGTAGAATGTGAAATGATGTGAAATGAGGTGAATGTACGGCCCAAGCCCTTTGCAGTTCCCATGCTGACGGTTTGTCTTCACTGGGAGGCCAAGCTCATGGGGAGAGGTACCTATACTAGGGTATGTAAGTGAAAGGTTATGATTGATGATCCACGTAATGAGTTACGATGATTCAGGGTTATCCCTGACGGATGTAATCAAATATTGTGGCACAAGTGTGCAACCTCTGCAGAGTGTAAATCTATTCGAATAGCCGTGTCCACGGTTACGGACGGTTGGAAAGGCCATACTGTACCAGTTGTCAGTTGTTTTTCTTGAAAAAGGGTTGATGAATAAAAAAGGTGACTTGTGACTTGAATTGAATGGTGACTTGACTTGAATCACCACAGAGTTGTGGGAATGACACTAATGTTCCCACTTGAGTTAGTTAGCAGATGAAGAGTTTTTCCTGAAATACTTATGAACAAAAATTTGGCTTTATGCAAATAAACCTAGAGCTTAGCACCCCTTTACTCATTCTAGTAGTACTTACACTAGTATTAGTTTGCGAGTACTTTAAAGTACTCACGACTGTGTCCCTGGCTATTCAAATGGCCAGACTATGAAGAAGAGCAGCAGTACCAGGAGGACGGACAACAAGACGTCTACGACAAGTAGGGAATCTTCTAACGTCAAGTGTTGGCCTGTGGACTAGAGAGTCCCCTATTATTACGCTTCCGTTATGTATTGTGTTCGTTGATCATTAGATCAACTATTTGTGTAATATTGGATCATGTGATCTGAATTTGTAAGACAAGTATGGTTTGTAATGAATGATGACTTATGATATCGACTGTTATGTCTCGCAACAACAATCTTCCTGGGATTGTGATGTATGGCATAATAGGCATCTGGACTTAAAAATTCGGGTGTTGACAAGTTTTGCAATCTTGTATCCTTGTCTATTTGCCTCGTCTTGATGATCTACAGGTACCCATATCATTCGAGTCAATCAAGGGAAGAGGTGGGATGAGTGGAGAACGGCGTGCTACCATGAAACCTCAGTGATAGAGGGGAAAGTAATGGTACATGTTTAGTGATTCATTCGGGATCATAGCACAATCATCTACCTTAAGGCTTTGGTCTGTATTTATTTACTTGATAACTATTGTTGCTTACGGTTGTAAGGACATTAGTTGGACCATTAGGCTCTTGTCACCTCTGGCTTTAGGGGGCAAGGGTATTTACGGATGTGCTACTCGAAAATATCTTATCTCTATGTATCTATTACACATATGAGCTTCAATTATATATGTATGCATAGCTGCAGGTTAAACCTTAACACTGGCCAATTTCCATCATTGAACACAACCCCCTTAAAGGTAAACTAGATAGGTCCGGCAAACTGAAGATAAATTTCACTAGCAAGTCATGTAGATGTTTCCTTCACACCATTTAACAGTGCTTCCCAGGGTTCGATTAAACCTAGGTCTTCTAGAAAAAAAAGCTTACCATACAATAATCCGTAATCCGAATCGAAGGTATCAACCCTTTTTCTAGCGCCATTGCCGGGGAAGCAATTCGCTATTCCGGTAAGGTTACTAGAGACCTTGTTAGTTTTAAGTTTTATTTACTGTTATTAGTTTACTATTTTACTCTTTACTTGAAAACCCAAAAAAATAGTTACATGTTCTTTTACAATCATAGAAGAAAATACCAAAAAGATAATCACTATGGAAAAAAAGAAGCTTGGGGAATATGCTATTCCCAATGATGATTTCATGTGTGCACCCATAACTCAGCCCGCTGTTGCAGCGGAGAACTATCCTAACCTTTTAAGTTTGGTTCAGCAGAACCAATTTGGAGGCTCAGCGGCTGAGGACTCAAGTATGCACTTAAATACATTCACTGAAATATATGATATGATGCGCATTAAAGATGTTGGTCCAAATATTGTTAAACTATGCTTGTTTTCTTTTTCATTAAGAGTGAAAGCAAAGGATTGGTTGGTAGCTTTGCCTAAGGGCATTATACCTTCATGGGATGAATGTACTAATATATTTATGATTAAGTTTTTTCGACCAACAAAGACTATGCAACTGCGTTCTAACGTTACAGGTTTTAGACAAGAAAACCGCGAGCCACTAGCGCTTTCATGGGAAAGGATGAAAGAAGCCATCATGAACTTTCCAAGTCATAGAATGGAGGACTGGTTAATTCTACATTTATCTTATAATTCCCTTAACCTAATGTCAAAGCCTATGCTTGATACTGTAGTAGGAGGAACATTCATGAGCAAGCCAGTTGAAATGGCAAGGAGGCTTCTAGATGATATACAAAGCAACCATGCCCAATGGCATGTAGAAAGATCCTCCTCAACAAAGGTGAATGCAATCACCGAAGGTAACAATGAAGAACTTAGTTCAAAGGTAGATGAGCTTATACATATGCTTAAGGGTAAGGAAACCACCCAAGTTAATGCATTCACCAATGCTAATGTTGAGGTAGTAGACTTCATAGCAAGAAATTCTTATAACCCTGCATGGAAGAGTCAGAACCATGTCTCTAATTTTTCTAGACAATATAATAACAATGTAGGAGTGCAAAATAATAACTACACCAACGGTAGTGGAGCAAGCAATGGTAATACGTCAGTTGAAAGTACCTTTAAGAATTTTATGCATGCTCAAGCTGAACAAAATAGTACCCTTACAAAGCTCATTGAAACTCGTAGCACTATCGTAGGGAATTTATCTAATCAAATAGTTTCTCTTAAGAATGATGTTTAAGTTCTATAGGAAAGGACGAAGATCGTCGAGACACAATTGGGGAAGATAGCTGAAAGCCAAACTATTATACTCTAGGTAAACCAGAACCAAACCCCGTTGAAGACCTCAAGATGACGAGTATCGAAATAAATGGAGAAGCACTTGAAGAACTGGACTATAACAATGCTCCAGCACCTGAGTACTCCGTAGAGGATCTCATAAAGATGGTCACAGTAAGACACCTCAGAGTCAATGAAGTTAATGGTGAAAGGTACCGCTAATTTATTCATGAGTAAGCTTGCAAATCCATGATTTCGAACAACAATGTAAGAAGCTAGATGGAAAACTCCAGCTAAGCTTGATGATATATTTGAGCCCACTATTAAAATTCATTTTGGAACAAGTGAGGTGGTTGCACTTTGTGATCTTGGTGCAAGTGTCTCCACAATTCCAAAGAACTTATTTGATAAGTTAGGAATGCAGCCATTTAGAACTACTGAGCTAAAACTTCACTTAGCCGATTTAACATATAAACAAGTTGTAGGCATAAAATATAATATTGTAGTAGAGATTAAAGGATGTCCTACTCTTATTGATCTTCTTATTGTGGACATGCCTGAAGATCCTATAGCTACGATAATCCTAGGAAGTCCATTTCTTAGAACTATTAAAGCTCAAAATCAATTTGCCTGAAGGGAATGTGAGAATTGGACTAACATCCAAAAATCCATTTGTAGTACATTTCCCTAGAAAGAAGAAGGCCAAACATGATGATGATGATGATGATGGAATCATTACTTTGAAAGCTAATTACTTTTGAGTGGGTCTTCCACTTCCATCACTTAAGTGATCACTATCTTGGTCAAGCTAATTGACCTTAACTAGAAGCGCTTCATGGGAGGCAACCCATGATCAATAAATTTTCTATCTAGTTCTTGTTTAGTTTTATTTTGTTAGTTTCGTTTGTTTTTGTTTTTAATAAAGAGTGTTCATGTGCCTTTTTGATTTTATATGTTAATGGCTAAGCATATTGATATATACTGTTGTTTTTTCTTAGTCATTTTTGAGGTAATGTTGATACACAAGAGCATGTGAAAATTGCACATAAATTTTTGATGTTCGCAGGTTACTGTAACTTTCGCGGACATTGGTACGTCCGGATCCGCCCGTACCGCATCCAGGACTTCGAGGAAGAAAAGTTGAAGATTCCGTCAAAAATCATCTGTAACTTTGGCGACCATCAGTACGGGAAGACCAGACCATACCACGCTCCTGTACCACTTCGACGACAAAAACTTCAAGTTTTCCGGAAAACATATTGTAAGTTTAAAGACCATCGGTACGGGGGGGGGGATATGGCCGTACCGCCCGGTCGTACCGCGCGGACCGCCTTAGTTCTAAGGAGGCTGCACCTGGTACGGGTGGGATGCGCCCGTACCATGCGCTCGTACCACGCGTCGGGAGCCTTAAACAAGCAAGGAAGAGGTAAGCAACGCAAAATCTTAATATCCTCTCTCTCTCTCTCTCTCTCTCCCTCCTCCAATCTTAAAACCCACTCCATTGGATCTCCAATTGTATTCGTTGTTGATTCGATTCCTCGCACTGCATCGAAGTATGGTACATTTCTCCTCCGATCCCCAACTTTTTATCCGCACATGGATGCTCTAACTTTTGCCATTATCAATCTAGAATTTTGTCATGTTATGAACTTCATCACCTTAATGAGTGTGCTAGATTGCAATTTTAGAGGAGATTCTTTTATAATATGTGTCGAGGATGATCATATGTCTATTTCTATATCGGATCAGATTTTTATTCTTGTTAAAAAATTAAGATGTGCTTAAGGTACTAAACCACTAATTAATCTTTTTAGATGAACCCAAGGAGCCGCTCGCGTGTTGTGGCTGCACAGGCTGCACTACCGGTTGAAGATACACCCACTTTGCTCGGTATCGAGTTCGAAGACCAATGTCATCTCAACCGTTTCAACCGTCTCAAGGACCGCGAGATCAAGTCGACAAAATGGGCATGCCCCCATATTCTGAACCAACTAGGCTTACGCGATGATTTCAGTACTCTTTGCAACAATGTTGGTTTGCTTGAATTTTGTTTTCAGGAGGCTTTGCACTCGAGTTCCTCAGCACCCAGAAGCACACGGTGAACTACTACTACAACACTGAGGAGAATCAACACGGAGTCGACCGGATATCCTTCTGTTTGATGAATCGTGAGTATGATGTGACCTTAGATGAGTGATGCAACCACTTTGTCTTTAAGAACAGTGCCACCGCCAACCGCTATGCTTGCTTTAATTTGAACCCCTCACCTAGCATGTATATTTCTAGGATGAGAGTACCTAGCTAGCACACTGCCTCGGGGAAATTCTATTGAGCGCACATCTATTCCCTATTCGTACTATGTTATTGCTAACACCTTGCATGCACGAGGTGCTTTCACAAGACTCAGTGAAGAGGACAGTATGATCCTTGCAAAGGCTGCGTTCCCAGAAAGCAACCTCCGCCCAAACTTGGGCGCCATTCTTGTTGTCTACTTGGAGTCATCACCATCTTGGCAAGAAGGCTTCATATCAATGTAAGTAATTTACGAGCATTGGAATGCCCTCGCCGCCTTGGTTTTACTACTCTGAATGCATGTGGTATGGTTAGAAAAATAGAAGGTAGATATTACTTCAATATACCAGGAGATAATCACTTGATCTCTGCCCTTCTGCCTAATGGCCTATTGTCTCTCGAAGAAAGGCATTTGCATTATGATGCGCAGGTTGAGGCAAATCTACCGCCACAACAAGATGAACCTGAAGAATAAGAGGAGGTTGAACAAGAACCTCAAGGATCGGAATAGGAGCAGCAGACACTCCATGACTTCACCACCTACCAGGACATGTACGCGCTCGAAGGATGCATTGAGAACCTGAGCAACCTCGCCATCAACCTTCGAGACAACGCCACCGAACTCAATTCCCAGTTCACTCATTGGAGCAACCAATGGAACTATGGGAATTATCCTCCACCACAATGAGCTCACCAAGAGGGCTTGCAAAATCCTAAGCTTGGGGATGTGTTCCTCAAGCATTTTTATTTGTGTTGAATAAATTTGTACTCCAGCTCTTTGAAATAGCTTTGAAAAGCTCGTGTTGGTATGTTTCAAAAATTTTCTTTTTATTTGCTTTTCATTTTTGTTTTTCATTTGTTTTGGTTTAGTTCCTTACTTTGTCGTCATTCTATTTTTCTTTTTCCCTCTCTATCCCAAATTCAAGAAAATACAAAAAGATTTTTCCTTTTATCCTTGTTCTTGAAAGAGCTGAATTTTCTAATGCCTCTTTGTTTGACATTATTTATGAGAGAGATCTACCAAGATATTTGAAGGAACACATCATAAGGAAGATAAATATGAAGTCACCTACAAGAGGTATATCTTATATATCCCACTCTGGAAGTTTGAATTGTTTATGCTAGTCAGTAGACTTGTTAAGATATTGTTCCAGCGGGGGTGATTTGAAACAATTGGATTAGAGCTTTATTTGTATGTTTAGTTAATTGTGAAAGTTCTTACTCTAGTTCATTTAGTTAACCGAGTATTGACTTGGAAATAATATTTCCAAACAAATACAACAAGAAGAAGTCCTAAAATTATGACTTGTATGATGACCAATTGTCTTAAGGGTTTAAATTTGAAGATACTTACATCCATAGATGTTGTGATAGACTTGATAGCACTCTTGATAGGAGTTGTTTGATGGAATTGAAGTCTAGTGGTAGCTGAGACGCGTGCCAAAATGTAAAGTTGTACATAAATATGATATATTGCTTTACGCATGTCAACATATGCGTTAGTGTTTGATATTGCTTTGTGTGTGTCAACATAACTGTTGTGCACACTCTTGAGATACTAGCATCACTGGCCCCATGATTGTCTCAATCCTACAAGGTCATTCATGATTTTTACTTCAAAACTGCCAAAGAAATCTGAAAGATATCACTTCTCAAGTCTTAGCATAAACTCACTATTATTAGATGAATATATTCTTGAAAGGCAATGAATGGATAGTAGGTGCTTTGATAGCCTTGAACAATTGATGTGGGTGTAATTAAGATACTTCATTCCTTATACCTCTTTTGACATGAAATCTCATACTTAATTTGATGATAATAAACTTTCAGTGTTCCTTGGCAAACTAAGAGTTAACTAATTAAGCTAGAATAATAGTTTCCACAACTAGCTATTTATACTTATAATCTTTATTGCGATTTTCTTGAGTTACCAATGCTTGTATTATATTCTTGGCACTTCTCTAACTATACTAAGCTTTCAAATGGAAGAAGTGTTGGACTCATAAGGGCCTCTTTGTTTGGGTTGGTTGTGGCTGGCTGCGACTGACTGTGCTGCTTTGTAGGGGAAGCTGCTGCCCAGAGAAAGCTGTTGTTTTGTGTTTTACTCTTTGGCAACTTGGCTGACTAGCTAGTTGTAGACCAATGAATTGTCTAAAGTACCTAAAATTTTAAGAATATAATCTGCTAATGTAAATTTAGAAAATATACCTTACATGTATTACAAAAAGAGGAATCAAGTATGTCAAAAAAAAAAAAGAGGAATCAAGAATACACTATATTTAACACCATAAATATTATAAACTTTTATAATATTTTTCCATATACATTACATGTATTACCCAAATAATGACGGAGAGGTCGGAGCTATGAGATACAAATCTTATGGGGCAGAATTATACATAATATTCAATTTTACAGGGAGCAACAGAGTAGTAAACTAGTAATTCATTGGAACAGTCAACTAATACTATGGACGCAAAGGGCAGACAACGTCCGCCTTGCATGTCGCCGGCCGAAGCTGCTGCTCGAACTGCCATCGCTACGGTCGCTGACAAGCAACGGGCGGACTCGTGGGCATCAGACGGCTGCGCGCTGACGACGGGAATTGATTGCCCACGGCAGGAATAGGGTGTGGGATGCGGAACTTAGGTCGGCGGCGGGTGGATCAATGGCGGTGCGGCGACCATAGGTGCCGCCGGCGGCGGCGTCTACACACGATACGCAGGATGGACATGGGATGGGGGAAATAACGATTCGTGTAGGGAGAAAGAAGGCTTGGTGGCATTCTACCGTAATATCTATGAACCATATGGGCAAAGATCTATACCGTTTCGGGTTTGAGTGAAAAAAGCTCGGGAAGAACCTCACATACGTGCTTTTTCGTGTATATGGGAGACATACCTACTTTGGAAAAAGCCCACCGCACATCCAATCCCTTTGTTTTGTTTGGGCAGCTTATTTCTGTGGAAAGCATCTAAAAGTTGAAACAAAGAGGCCCTAAGTCTACCACCTGTAAGTAACTTTGCTTTCTCATTGTTTTGGTTTAAACACCAAGTTCCTTATGGTTCTTTGTTTCTTGCTCAAGGACGATGAAGTTTAAGCTTAGGGAAATTGATGGCTGTGAAATAAGCCATATTTTCTCTTGTTTAAACCCTTAGATAAGTCAAGAAATTGACTAAGTTTACCGCTCAACTTGCCACTAATTCCTAATCAATGCAAAGATGTGCAATCTCTTCTATTTTTGGATGTCGTGCAGGAAATCGCGTCATAATGACAAATGGACCTACAATTACTGAAGAAAATCACGTCAGGAGCATGGCAAAGTTATCTACACTCGGAAAGGCGGTTCCAAGAGCATTAATGGGCATCGGTATGGGCAAGAAACGCCCGTACCATGCACCGCTGCGTTCCATAGGTCAAACCCTATAAAAGTCATGAAGGGAGTGACGCTGAAAAGAGAGCCATTCATCGTCAAACAGAGCCACCATCCACCAGATTCATCTGCACCACACTGAGGGAGATCCATCATCATAGTTCATCCATCTCAACTCCCATCTCCTCCATAGTCATACCATCACCATTGTATTAGAGATATCCTTGAGAATTGGCGACGATTGTAAGAATATTGTGCTTTCAATTTAAGTATTTTGCACAATAATTTCTATCTTTGTATTTGATCTTGATATTATGTTTGAGTAGTCCCCACGGGCTGCGGGTTTGGGTGAATCCCTGCATCGTTCATGTTCATCTAATCTTATGTTATTTGTAAGGATTGAATATGAGTTTTGCAATTTTGTATCCTTATCTCTTTGCCTCATCTTGATGATCTGCATGTACCCATATCATTCGAGTCGATCAAGGAAAGAGGTGGGATGAGTGGAGAACGACGTGCTACCGTGAAACCTTAGTGACAGAAAGGGGAAGGTAACCGTACATGTTTAGTGATTCATTCGGGATCATAGCACAATCATCTAGCTTAAGGCTTTGGTCTGTATTCATTTACTTAATAACTGTTGTTGTTTGCGTCTGTAAGGACAGTGGTCGGACCATTAGGCTCTTGTCACCTCTGGCTTTAGGGGCAAGAGTATTTACGGATGTGCTACTCACAAATCTCTTACCTCTATTTTATTTGTTACACATATTAGCTTCAATTATATATGTATGCATACCTGCGGGTGAAACCTTAGCCCTGGCCTATTTCCATCATTGAACACAACCCCCTTAAAAGTAAATAGATAGATCTGGTAAACTGAAGATAAATTACACTAGCAAGTCTTGTAGACGTTTCCTTCACACCATTTAGCAGTGCTTCCCAAGGTTCGATTAAACCTAGATCTTCTAGGGAAAAAGCTTATCATACTACAATCCGTAATCCGGATCGAAGGTATCACCCACCCTCCTCCTCCACTTCGGCCTCCTCCTCCTCCTCCAACTCCTTCCTCCTCCTCCTCCTCCTCCACTCCGTCCAACTCCTCCACTTCGTCCTCCTCTACTTTCTCTTCCTCCACTCCGACCTCGACCTCCATTTTGACCTCCTCCACATCCTCCTCCACTCCACCCTCCTCTTCCACTTCCCCCTCCTCCACCTTCTCTAACTCTTGCCTCCTCCTCCACTGTGGTGACCCTGCATACCACTGTATGTTGTAGTATGCCATTTGTTGATATAACATTCGCGAAGTACCAATCCGCAAATATTACACACCTCAGAGTAGTACAACAGAACATAGCAGGTCCATAACTCATTCATTTATTATTACAAGCCATATACACATGTCATCTCGGAGTTCCTCTTGGGTCCTGAGAGGAATACTCCTGGGTTCGAGGTGAACCCGTCTCAACTTACAATATAGAAGTCTTACTAAATTATACATTTATTCTCCTCGAGCAGTTAAGTACTAAGTGGTTGCACTGCTCGGATGCTACTACTACTAGGTAGGTCTACGCTTGTTCTCCTCCAGAACCCTCCCCGGTTCCGTAGACGATGAGGTAGTCAACTCCTTCTATACCTCCGGACAGGTCTGGTTCTTCATAGCAGATGTCTTCTGCTCCTTCGGGGTCGTCGTTGTCCTCCTCAAGTCGATTCAGACAATCTAAGCATGGGATTTAAGAGTGGTATGAGTACGAGCGTACTCAACAAGTTCATTATAGAAAGAGGTGTTTAATGCACTAGCTACAATATCAGACCAGAAAGTCTAATACCAATGCAGGTTTTGTCAATCATTTCTTCAAAGGTTGCTTTTATTCAGAAGAACTATGTCCGTCAGCCTTCACCGGTTTACTAGAACTTCATGGAGTTCCTTTTCGGCAGCATTCGCAGTTCCAAATCCCAGAACAGGGAGTGACAGGTCACGATTCGTTACACTCTGCAGAGGTGTGTTGCTTTACCCATAAGAGATCTTAACCTTGGTGCCAACCGGGCAGCTTTCCCGTCCACACTTCCTTTGGTGTGAGGCCCGGTATAAGGTCATAACCAATTATATTCCTCCGCTACCTCGCACACCCACCCTTTGTTGCATTCCCCGACCCCGGGTCCTTGCCGGTGCTCTTATACCAATTAAGGATGGCCCTCGACCACGACAACAGTCTGGGATCGAACCAAACTCCTTCGTCGGTAGATGCAACCCATCATAGACCGCAATACCGTGGGGACTTAGGACTCCCCAGCCTCACCGCTTGCTCCTCGGGCGACAAGTGTACTACGGACAATGCCGTGGGGACTTAGGACTCCCCAGCCTCACCGCTTGCACCCTTGGAATACAAGTGTACTATGGTAAAGCGCATTCATTGATGTACAAGAGGTGGAATTAAAATTGACTATTCCGTCCCACTCCGGATCTTATGGTTAACACGGGTATCACGGCACAAGAATCACTTGACGACATTTGTTGTTTAATCCTAGATGGATATAAACCCTTGCAATGGAACCTCCACCATATCAACACAATCCATGGTTCCATTGCCCACCACATAGTCATATTCATACTTATGAGAATAGTGGTTTTGCTTTTTATGCAAGAGTGATAAATATAGTACTTTTGCAAGTAATTTGGTAAAAATACTCAAATGACATGAGCAAGCGATGAACTTGCCTGAATACTGCAAAGTGTTGCAGTTGGATGGTGTGGACTGACCCTTGTCCTCTGTTGCTGAAAAATAGCATCATTGTCCGATAAGGGCAATGGTTAAAGAAGCAATTATGCATGATTCAGCTTTTAGGGTTTGTTCCCCCCTTCCGGTGTCTTATCATTTCATGTGAGAGGTAATTACTAAGAATAATTTGGAGATACTCTGTTTAGGGTAAAGTACTACCTTGAAATATTGTCAAGGTGTTTTTAAAATCCACAAGGATTTATGGACTTATTTTATCATTAAAAATAGAGTGGGTTATTTTTAATGAATTAAATATTCATCAAATTATGAATTATTCTTATTTTCTCCAAAAATTCCTTTTTATATTTTATTCTGATAGAGAATTTTATGCTGAGCAGTTTTCATATTTTTAATTATTTTTTAGAGCTCTTATTCATTTTCTATTTAATTTCCAAGTTTCTTGTTTAATTGAATTTGTGAAATGACTAAAGTGCCCCTTGGGCCCACCTGTCAGGCGGCCGAGCTGGTTAGGTTGGACCAGGCCACTGGGCTCGGTCCAACCGACCCAGTCGCGTCGTCTCCTTGCCTCTTCCTAACCCTAATCCCCTCCGAGCTCTGGCAACACCGAAATCGCCCTCGCCGTCGCCGATTAAATCTGCCCGCCTCCGGCCGTCGCCGGCGATGAGATGGTGCGGATCTGGACCGCCTCTCGACGGCGGACATGGTGGTCCGCGTCGATCTGATGCCCCCGTCCTCGTTTGCACGCCACCGACTCCTCCGTGCGCCTAGGTTTTTGGCATTCGCCGCCGCCGCGCGTTGGAGATGTCGTGGACCTTCCTCCTGGTGTTCCTGGCGCTATGGCGCCGGCGTGAGCCTCGCCGTGGTGGTGCTGGAGCTGCGGCTCTGCCGCGGCCTGGCTTGGCTGGCGCCGCCGTTCGCCCGGCGTGTGCCGCCATGGCCGTGTTCGCCGGCCCGCTTCACCTGTAAGTGCTCCACGCCTCCTCCTATCTCTCTCAGCTCTACTCCTTCTTCTTCTTGCCTGAGCTGCGGCTAATCCTCCCCATGGAGATATCATGCCGAGCTATTGCTTTGGTGCTGCGGCCATTGCTGTTGTGCGTGTGCTGCTGCGGTGCTTGTGTTGTTGTTGTGCGTAGCTTTGCCTTGCTACTGCCATGGTTATTGCTGCTGTGCTGCCCTACTCTATCTAATGGCTATGCTTAAGTTGTGCTATCCTTGCTATGCATGGTTCTGTGCAATTTTTATAAGCCATGTGCTTGCTTATGCTTGCATTTCTTGCTTGAATCTATCCATGTGACTCTGTTCTTGATACTACTCCTGCTAGACAATCCAGTGTATTCAATTTCCTGGCCCTGGCTTGATGACTGTGTGTAATCCTTGCAAATTTGCAAGAGCCAGTGCCCCTGGAATGTTGTGTATAGAGCTCTAATTCATGGAAATGCTCCATTGAGCATAGCTGTTGACTAGACAGCTCCATCCCTTGATGGTGTGCTTCTGGATACAATTGCATATGATTTATTTGCTTATCTGTGATGCAATTCATTATGAGATGTGACTGTTTAATTCATATAGTCAATGTATTGGTGCTGGGCTTGGTTCTAGCATGCCTCAGCATGCTCTAGCAAGTTTCTGATGATCATATGATCATCAGTTTCTTGTAAAGGCTGTTGTGTTATGAATGTGCCTCACTGCTGCTCTTTTTGGGGTCTGTGTGTCACACAGGCATGTGCTGGTGTGTGCTGGTGCTTGCTCAAGCAGCTGCTGATGCTTGCAGTGATCATTTGGCTCATATGCAAGTGCTCTAGTTACTAGTTGCTTGTGTAATTCATTTATCTGTATAGCTTAGTATGATTTAATGGATAAATGAGATGAACTGTTTCTGCAGTTATGATTCTTTGGTTGAAATGACTTGAGCTAGAGGGATGCCAACAATTGTTGGGGACCCTAGCTCACTCTGAACCCTCTGGGTAATGATCTGTGTGTATGGCTTGGAAGGTTTTGTGGTTGAGGTGGCCTCAACAGCAATTCTTTGCTGTTCAGGAACCTCCCACCTTAGTTGGCTTGATGTGTATGGACAAATGCTCTCTGGCTTAACCATATTTGGTTGCCATATGCTTTTGATGTTGACAAATAATTGCAGAAAACATGTATTTCTGCCTATCTGATGGTTTTAAAAGGGCTAGTGTAGTCTGGGTATATTTGGGTAAGTATCTGGGATAGTTTTCCTTCCTATTTCCATTTGGAAGATGCTACCACTTGTCTGGTTGGCATAACCATGGACATAGGCTTTGATTGATCCCTGGTCTTTGCCATTTCTACCAGGTTACACTTGGTCTATGACCAAATGATGATCAAAACAGGGTTACTCCACCCTTTGTGTGCATGTGTGAGCATGACTGTGCAGTTTATGAACAAAACCATCTGGTTTGTTCATGATGATGTGTATACCTCACTCCAGCTCCTAGGTTTTGCTGATGTAGAGGGTTTGCTTCTGGTTGATTGGTTTGCTTGTCCTGCTCCTCCTGGCAAGCTGGTGATGCTTGGTTTGATTCTGTTGGTTACTGAAATAGGTTGAACAGCTCTGGCTGTTCTTCCTGTTCTTGCTGTTCTTGGTGTTCTTACCCTTTGAGACTTGTCGATGAGCTGCTAGGGTTCTTGGTTGTGAAAAGGTTATATACTCTGCCTACCATGCTTCCTTGGTCGACAGCACCATCCAGTCCTTTGGTGACTCCCCTGGCTTGTGTGTGTTGTGGTGCATGCACACAGCCTGGTGAGCTGCCTGTGTGTGTGTGTGGCTTGAAACTTGATCCTGTGGTGGATCAGCTCGGCAGGGTTTTGATATTATCCCCAAATTTTCCATTTCTTCTCTAACCTGCCAAGTGGCATTGCCACTTGGCATAATCCCTGTTTTATTTTTCTTTGTTGTTTCACTATGCAGGTTTTAAGATGATGATCAAGAGGTTCTTCATCATGAGTTGATCAAGAACTTCTTGAAGAATTAGCTAGTAGTTTAGCCATTAATGTCTCATTGTAATTTTCATTTTCTTTTTCATTTATTTGATTTATGTAATGTGTTGTAATCATCATAATTCACAAGAATATTGTAAATGACTTTGTATCTTGTGTGTTGATCAATAAAGCTCAAGTTTTCCTTAATGAGCCTTTAATTATATTGGATGTATTATTTATACACTTGTATTTCTATTTATTTGATAAATGATATTAATTTGAATTATAACATGATCAAGTGATGTTTGAATTTTGAAATTCAAACATACTTAGTTGAATTCACTCATGCAACTTAAATTTGAGATGCACTATTCCCCTCTCTTCTCGAAAATCCTAATTGAACTAATTGAGGTGCAAGTTTATCGCACTCTCGAAACCCTAACCCTGTAAGGTGTCGAGAGAGAAACTTGTCCCCCTTTGATGCAGTTTTCTTTAAAAGCGCGAAATTTCCCCAGATTTTACGATGCAATGCACATCCCTTTCTAAAATCTACCCCTCGATCATCTCAAAACCTGGGACATTACATCCACTCCTCCTCCCCTCCTCTCCTTCTTCTCCTCCACTCCTCCTCATCGTCCATCCTCACCGACGGCTATGAGTATGAAAATGATCGGGACAAATAATTCAGACAATAAAAATGAGCAAAAAAATCGAAAAAAATGCCAGATCCAGATCTCGATCCAGATTTCAAAATTTAGCAGTTGCGCATCTACTTTTTACCTAGTGGCGCACCTCGCACTTTTAGTAGTGGCGCACCAGGGAGCTAGAAGTGGCGCACTACGTGGTGCACCACTGCTTTGCCAGATAGCAATGGCGCACTACTGGTGTGCCACTGCTAACAGTTAGCAGTGGCGCACCCTGGTGCTCCACTAATAGCCAAAAGTGGTGTGCCGCTGATTAGCTTTTTTTTCTAGTAGTGAAAAGGGCAAGGAAGAAACTAGTGCTATATAGTCTTCTCTAAGGAACAAAAGCAACATTCATTAGTCTTGCCAATTTATTTTAGCCAACTTATCCTTTGTGAGTAACACCTTATATTTCAGGAACCACATGATTTTTTATTTATTTTTAGCGGGCTTTTAAACTTGCACATGTACTTTTGTAGAAATATGGTGTGGCCATTCATCTTGTCCACATACATAGACTTGATATTAAACTGTCTTTTGGTCGTAAGTGTTGTGATTCGTAGCATAGAAAACAAAAAAATTCCTACCGCAAGAACGAATAACAAGCCAAGATCCAATCTAGTAGATGGTAGCAACGAGAAGATCATGAGACTAACCCTCGAAGATTTCCAAAGCCTACGAGATTAGATCTCGTTGTTGATGTAGTCGATCACTTGCCGCTTTCAAAAGCGCGTAGAAGATCTTGACGGTGCCACAGTCGGGCAGCACCTCCGTACTCGGTCACACGTACGATGTTGATGACGATGTCATTCTACCCATTCCAGCGGGCAGCGGATGTAGTAGATCCTCCTCAGAATCCCGACAGCACAACGGCGTGGTGTCGGTGGTGGTGGAGATCTCCGGCAGGGCTTCGCCTAAGCGCCGAGGGAGAAGATGAAGGAGGAGAGAGGCTAGGGTTTGGGATAGGGGGGGCTGTCTTGGGCGCCGGCCTTGGGGGCCTAGGTGGTGCGGCCAGGTGTGTGGCTGCCCCTACCTCTCCTCCTCATTATATAGGTGTAATCCCTAAGGGTTTGCCCAAAGATCTGAATAAGACCCCAATTCAAAAACTGCCATATGGACGAAACCTAGGGAGACAATGACTCTCCCCTTCCCACCTTGCTTGGCCGGCCAAGGAGGTGGAGTCCACCATGGACTCCACCCTCCCACTTGGTTAGCTGGTTAGGGTTGGTGGAGTCTAACCGGGACTCCACCTTCCATGGTGATTTCTTCCGGAAAGTTCTAGACCATTCTAGCACCTTCCATAAATGCACCGGATCATTTCCAAACTTGGAAAGTGACTTCCTATATATGAATCTTATTCTCCAGACCATTTCGGACGTCCTCGTGATGTCCTGGAGGCCATCCGAGACTCCTAACAAATATTCGAACTCCATTCCATATTCCATATCTACTTAAAACGACATCAAACCTTAAGTGTGGCACCCTACGGTTCGTGAACTATGTAGACATGGTCGAGACTCCTCTCTGACCAATAACCAATAGCGGGATCGGGATATCCATAATGGCTCCCACACATTCAACGATAACTTAGTGATCGATTGAACCATTTACATACGATACCGATTCCCTTTGTCACGCGATATTTTACTTGTCCGAAGTTGGATCATCGGTATCTCCATACCTTGTTAAACCTCTTCACCGACAAGTACTCTTTACTCGTACCGTGGCATATCATCTCTTGTGAACCAGTCACATGCTTGCAAGCTAATCAGACGACATTCCACCGAGAGGGCCTAGAGTATATCGATCCATCATCGGGATGGACAAATCCCACTCTTGGTCCATATGCATCAACTCATACTTTCCGAATACTTAATCCCATCTTTATAACCACCCATTTACGCAGTGGCGTTTGATGTAATCAAAGTACCCTTCCGGTATAAGTGATTTACATGATCTCATGGTCGAAGGACTAGGTAACTGTGTATCGAAAGCTTATAAAAAATTGAACTTAATGACGTGATCTTATGCTACGCTTATTTGGGTGTGTCCATCACATCATTCACCTAATGATATGATCTTGTTATTAATAATATCCTATATTCATGATCAGGAAACCATGATCATCTATTAATCAACAAGCTAGTTAAATGAGAGGCTTACTAGGGACTCTGGTTGTTTACACAACACACATGTATTAATGTTTCCGTTCAATACAATTATAGCATGGAGTGTAAACATATATCATGAACACTAAGATATAACAATAACTAATTGATTATTGCCTCTCGGGCATATCTCCAACAGTCTCCCACTTGCACTAGAGTCAATAATCTAGTTTACATTTGTAAAGATATAACACCTTGGCCTTCTGGTGCTTATCATGTTTTGCTCACGGGAGAGGTTTCAGTCAACGGATATGACATGCTCAGAAACGTATGTATTTTGCAATTCATTTGCGTCTTCACGCATCACTCATTTTCCAAATGAGTCGCCATTAATCATATATGTTCAGTCTTCTGGTGGAACCTTAATTCTGTGGTCTGAAATATGTCACTAATATTGTCACATACAATATAGCTTCAAAGTTCTGACACTATCGGAACTACACCAAGTTCTCAAAGAACTTCTCGACTTAAACATCCTCAGTCATTGTCAAAACAATGACATATTCTGCCTTCGTTTGTAGAATCCGTCACAATATTTAGAACTCATCTAAATATAGCATAGACTTCTTCTAGCTCATTGTGCTACCTTTTAAACAACACTTAGCCTAATTGAGATTGAAATTTTATTTTTATATATGACCAAACTAATATCGGTGCAACACCTTACATTGATTTGTTTGTCATTACCCATACAAAACTATGTATATATCCTTGGTTCTTCTAAAGCACTCAAGGATATTCTTACTGTTGTCCAATGATCATCACATGAATCATTCTGGTATATGCTCCTAACTCTTTAGAGCACAGGACATCTGATTGTGTACATTTTATTCGTGATCTAAAATCACTCATGTGTTTTTACTCATTGAGTGTCAGATACACTCAAGTCTTGTTAAACCTTCACATGAAAAGAACACCTTCTTAATATATTATATTGAACTACTTCAATATTCATTTTATGTACTTTTAACTTAAACTTATTATGTGTTTCAATCTATCTTCATAGACCTTGACACTAAATATGTTTCAGTTCATATCCTTTCATTGAAGTTAATTCTCAATGAAACCTTTTTAATCAGTTATATAATTACATTATTTATAATCAATGATATGTCATCTACATAAAGTATTACAAATATGTCTCAGCGCTCCCACTTAATTTCTTGCAAATGCAAGTCTCTTCATCGTCTCTGATGAAATCATAACTCTTTGATCATTTCATCCGGTGAAGATTCCAACTTCGTGATACTCACTTCATCCAGTGAAGTTTGTATACCTATCTAATATTCCACGGTCTAGCAAAACTCTTGGTTTGTATCTAGTATACATCCTTTAATACACACTTCTGTTAAGTAATGTATTTTGCCATCCTACTAGCATATCTCGTAAAAGAAATATGTAGCGATTACTAGAATAATCCACATAGACTATAAGCATTGCTACGGAAGATCTAATCTTATCGTAGTCAACTCTTTGAACTTTGTCGTAAACAAATTTTCGACAAGTCGAGCTTCTTCAAGGATATTCCTATCCAAGTCCATCAATTTTATAGATCAATTTACTCTCAAAAAGTGTTCATCTATCTTGGATTCCATGGCGCTTAGCCATTTTAAGAGAGTCAGGGCCCATCATAACTTATTTGTATGTAGTTGGTTTATCGTTGTTCAAAATCAATCCTTTGTTCACAAATAATTTATTTGATCACAAAGTAAACATAACCTACAAGGTTCAATAAGTGCTTCGATCTCCATGACTATAACACTTTGTAGACATGGGAGCTATGATCATCGTGGCCGCTTCCGGAACCATTTATGATGTTGCGCTACTCTGATCATCATGCTCAGGTTCATCAAACTTATCAAGTTCTATTGTCCTCCCACTCAAATACTTCGCTAGCAACAATTTCTTGGTAATAAGAAACATTGACAAACACTTTTGTCTTTGACTTCATAGTGGAAAGAATTCTCAATCATTCTCTGGGATAACCAGCAAATACATTCATCCGATTTTGGTTGTAAACTCATTTACTTATGCTATGCATACCAAAATATTAAGAAAGGACTATTAGGGTGTATACCCATGCCATAACTCATATGGTGTCATTTCCACGGATTATGATGACGCTCTATTTGGTGTAAAAGCGATAGTCTTTAAAGCATAATCTAGAAAAATATAATGGCATCATCTTATATCATTATTAATCCAACAAGGTTTGGATACGTCTCTCGAATACTCCATCATAACTATGGTGTTCCGAAAAACGTGAGTTGTTGAACAATTTTGTAACTCTCTTAGATGTTCGCTAAAAATCGTAATTCAAATATTTCCATCATGATCCAATCATAGATATTTGACTTCTCTATTACGATGATTTCCACTTCATGCTGAAATTTATCTGAATCCATTCAAATATTTCAAACTTCTTCCTTATAGAAAATATATCCAAATATATATACTCAATTCATTGTTGGAAGTTTTCATGAGGTAGAAGAATCTCCCGCACACAACTATATCCAGTGAACCACATACATCATCATGTATGTTTCCACTAAGTTAGTTGCCCATTCAACTCTTGGCCTGTGAACGGTATTTCAGTCATTGTCTTTAGAAGAGATTTGCAAGTGCCAAATGATTCAAAATTCAAATGACTCCAAAAATCCATTTGCATGGAGTTCCTTCATGTGTTCCTTTCTAACATGACCTAAATGGCGGTTCCACTAATAAGTGGAATTCAAATCATTTGCCTTATGGCATATTAGCGTCAGTGTTATGTATGTGTGTTTCACCATTAATATTTATAATAACTTATCCATCGTACATGGAGTAAGGTCACAATTTGAACAACTCATTGTTTCATTTGACCAGAGCAGAATAACAATTATTAAGTTCTTTATTATAAATCCTAAGGGCTAGGTAGAATGCCAACGACAAACATAATAACACTTTATTATGTTCCAGACGTGAATTGTTACCATATTCCTTATCAGTCACTTAGGCCATCGTATTCTTGTATTGCGTTGTATTGTATGACATCTCATACCAACCAATCTGGTATAAATACCCAAGAACTTCATTGTGTGACCAATCCAAGAATACATTCATAACATGTATATCATCTATATATACATGAGCTAGACTTTCTAGTCTTTACTTTCTTTCTGCCAAAAATCTTTTGTAGTTTCTCTTTTAGCTTTCCTCATTCTCAGAAAAACACTTCACCTCCAATAACTTCTAGGTCCATTAGTCAAATACCAATAACCTTGAGGTTCTTACTTTGAATTTGATCATCATATGACAAGTGTTCTAGATTTCACTATTAGTAACTTTGTAATGTGATGAACAATTTCACTCATAATTTTATCCATCAAATCATGACGACTTTTCGAGACGATGTCTGTACATGCTAGGCTCGTAAAGTTTAACCTCAGTATTCGCATGTGCAAATCTGGCTTGCACCCGTTGTATGCACACGTAGAATCTATCACACCCGATCATCACGTGATGCTTCGAAACGACGAGTCTTAGCAACGGTGCATACTAAGCACGATCACTTCATGGATATGCGAATATCGTTAGTGACCAACTAGTTGGAGGATTGGGACGCCTGGCGTCTTCAACCTTCATACATTCCCATAAAACTTATGAGTTTATATAGTCTCACTAGATTATATTCTATAATCTTGCAATAAGGTTTTAGATATCACATATATCTCATACCTTGCTTATTTCTGAAAACAAAATTTCCAGCTCCTTATTTTTCAAACGGATTTGAACTTCAAGTTTCACGGAGACAAGATTACTTTAGGTACTAATTGAAACCATTTATCTTTGAATCAACAATGTGAGGTTTACTAAAAGTTTGCAGTAGGACTTAATCATTTCTTGATTCTTTAAGAATACGGTACCAGTCCGTAAAGTTACTTGTCAAATTTTATAGTATTTCTTTCTCAATTACAAAACTGGCGCTTGGTAGATAACGGATGCCAATTCTACAAATTAACTCAAAATACTATTCAGACTATGTTCATGATAATTAGTTCATGTTTTAATCTAATTACTAATGAACTCCCACTTAATACAACATCCCTCATAGTTGTTAAATGGTACACGATCCATATCCACTACACCAAAACCGATCATCACGTGAGATGATGTAACTTCAACGGTGAACATCAACATGTTGATCATATCATCCATATGACTCATGTTCAACCTTTCGGTTTCCTGTGTTCCGAGGCAATGTCTGTATATGCATGCTAGGCTCGTCAAGCAAACCCAAGTATTTCTGCGTGTGCAACATGGCTTACACCCGTTGTATGTGAACGTAGAATCTATCACATCCAATTATCACGAGATGCTTCAAAACCACGAACTATAGCAACGGTGCATACGAGGGGAGAACACTTTATTATCTTGGTATTAATGTGCATCTTATAATGCTACCGTCGCAATCTAAGCAAGATAAGATGCATAAAGGATTAACATCACATGCAATTCATATGTGATATGATATGGCCCTTTAGTCATTGCACCTTTGATCTTCATCTCCAAAGCACAGACATGATCTCCATCATCAACGGACATGATCTCCATCATCGTCGGCGTAGCGTCAAGGTCCATGGCGCCGTCTTCATGGTTGTTCACCACATGTAGCAACTGTAGGGATTCGTTGCATAGAAAACAAAAAATTTCCTACCGCGAGAACGCAATCCAAGCCAAGATGCAATCTAGAAGACGGGAGCAACGAGGGGATGAATGAGACTCACCCTTGAAGATTTCCAAAGCCTACAAGATGAGGCTCTTGTTGCTGCGGTAGACGATCACTTGCCGCTTTCAAAAGTGCGTAGAAGATCTTGACGGTGCCACAATCGGGCAGCACCTCCGTACTCGGTCACACATTCGGTGTTGATGAAGACGACGTCCTTCTCCCCGTTCCAGCGGGCAGCGGAAGTAGTAGCTCCTCCTTGAATCCGGCAGCACGACGGCGTGGTGGCGGTGGTGATGGAGATCTCCGGTGGAGCTTCGCTAAGCGTTGCAGGAGAGGGGGAGGAGTGGGGCGGCTAGGGTTTGGGGAGAGGGGGTGGCCGACCTCCTTGGGGTGCGGCCAAGGTGGTGGTGTTGTGGTTCCCGGCCCCCTCCCCTTGGCCCCTCATTATATAGGTGGAACCCCCAAGTGTTGGACTACAAGTCTTCGAATAAGACCCCAACCCAAAACCTTCCATGTTGTAGGGAAACCTACCCAAGGTGGGACTCCCACCTCAAGTGGGATTCCCACTCTTCCATGAGGGGGGGGGGGGTGGCCGGCCCCCTTGGTGGAGTCCACTTGGGACTCCACCCCTCTAGGGTTGGCCGGCCATGGGTGGTGGAGTCCCTCCGGGACTCCACCTTCCAAAGTGATTTCTTCCGGACTTTTCTAGAACCTTCTAGAACCTTCCATAAATTCACCGGATCATTTTCAAACTTATAAAATGACTTCCTATATATGAATCTTATTCTCCGGACCATTCCGGATCTCCTCGTGATGTCCGGGATCCCATCCGAGACTCCGAACAAAACTTCAAACTCCATTCCATATTTAAGTTCTACTATTACGACATCAAACCTTAAGTGTGTCACCCTACGGTTCACGAACTATGTAGACATGGTTGAGAACTCTCTCCGACCAATAACCAATAGCGGGATCTGGAGATCCATAATGGCTCCCACATATTCAGCGATGACTTAGTGATCGAATGAACCAATCACATACGATACCAATTCCCTTTGTCACGCGATATTTTACTTGTCCGAGGCTTGATCATCGGTATCTCTCCATACCTTGTTCAACCTCGTCTCCTGACAAGTACTCTTTACTCATACCGTGGTATGTGGTCTCTTATGAACTATTGATATGCTTGCAAGCTATTTAGACGACATTCCACCGAGAGGGCCCAGAGTATATCTATCCGTCATTGGGATGGACAAATCCCACTGTTGATCCATATGCCTCAACTCATACTTTCCGGATACTTAATCCCACCTTTATAACCACCCATTTACGCAGTGGCGTTTGATGTAATCAAAGTACCTTTCCGATATACGTGATTTACATGATCTCATGGTCGAAAGGACTAAGTAACTATGTATCGAAAGCTTATAGCAAATAACTTAATGATGTGATCTTATGCTACGCTTAATTGGGTGTGTCCATTACATCATTCATATAATGATATAACCTTGTTATTAATAACATTCAATGTTCATGATTATGAAACTCTAATCATCTATTAATCAACAAGCTAGTTAAGAGGCTTACTAGGGACTCATTGTTGTTTACATAACACACATGTATCAATGTTTCGGTTAATACATTTATAGCATGGTATATAAACATTTATCATAAACACAAAGATATATAATAACCACTTTTATAATTGCCTCTTGGGCATATCTCCAACAACAAATATTACAACTACTTTGAAATAATACTACTACATGAAATATAAAGATAACCATAAGGCTCCTGCCGGTAGCCACAATACAATAATGATCATCTCATACATATTCATCATCACTTCATGGCCATATCACGTCACCAAACCCTGCAAAAACAAGTTAGACGCCTCTAATTTAGTTTGCATATTTTACGTGGTTTAGGGTTTTCGAGTAAGATCCAATCTACCTACGAACATGAACCACAACGGTGATACTAGTGTTGTCCATAGAAAGAGTAAATTGAATCTTCACTATGGTGAGAGAGATAGACACCCGCAAAGCCACTTATGCAATACAAGTTGCATGTCGAGCGTGGAGCAAGTCTCATGAACGCGGTCATGTAAAGTTAGCCCGAGCCGCTTCATCCCACCATCCCGCAATATGAAAGTACACAAACTAAAGACAACAAAAGCATCAAATCCCACAAAACCATTGTGTACTACTCGTGCAACCAATCTATGCATAGACACGGCTCTGATACCACTGTTGGGATTCGTAGCATAGAAAACAAAAAATTCCTACCGCAAGAACGAATAACAAGCCAAGATCCAATCTAGTAGATGGTAGCAACGAGAAGATCATGAGACTAACCCTCGAAGATTTACAAATCCTACGAGATTAGATCTCGTTGTTGATGTAGTCGATCACTTGCCGCTTTCAAAAGCGCGTAGAAGATCTTGACGGTACCACAGTCAGGCAGCACCTCCGTACTCGGTCACACGTACGGTGTTGATGACGACATCCTTCTCCCCGTTCCAGCGGGCAGCGGATGTAGTAGATCCTCCTCGGAATCCCGACAGCACGACGGTGTGGTGTCGGTGGTGGTGGAGATCTCCGGCAGGGCTTCGCCTAAGCGCTGAGAGAGAAGATGGAGGAGGAGAGAGGTTAGGGTTTGGGAGATGGGGGATGTCTTGGGCGCCGGCCTTGGGGGGCCTAGGTGGTGCTGCCAGGTGTGTGGCTGCCCCCTCCCTCTCCTCCTCATTATATAGGTGGAATCCCTAAGGGTTTGCCCAAAGATCTAAATAAGACCCCAATTCAAAAACTGCCATATGGACGAAACCTAGGGGGACAGGGACTCTCCCCTTCCGCCCTTGCTTAGCCGGCCAAGGAGGTGGAGTCCACCATGGACTCCACCCTCCCACTTGGTTGGTTGGTTGGTTAGGGTTGGTGGAGTCCAACCGGGACTCCACCTTCCATGGTGATTTCTTCCGGAAAGTTCTAGACCATTCTAGAACCTTCCATAAATGAACCGGATCATTTCCAAACTTGGAAAGTGACTTACTATATATGAATCTTATTATCCGGACCATTCCGGACCTCCACGTGATGTCCTGGATCCCATCCGAGACTCCGAACAAATATTCGAACTCCATTCCATATTCCATATCTACTTAAAACGACATCAAACCTTAAGTGTGTCACCCTACGGTTCGTGAACTATGTAGACATGGTCGATACTCCTCTCCAACCAATAACCAATAGCGAGATTTGGAGATCCATAATTGCTCCCACACATTCAATGATAACTTAGTGATCGATTGAACCATTTACATACGATACCGATTCCCTTTGTCACGCGATATTTTACTTGTCTGAAGTTTGAACCTCATCACCGACAAGTACTCTTTACTCGTACCGTGGCGTATCATCTCTTATGAACCATTCACATGCTTGCAAGCTAATCAGACGACATTCCACCGAGAGGGCCCAGAATATATCTATCCGTCATCGGGATGGACAAATCCCACTCTTCATCCATATGCCTCAACTCATACTTTCCGAATACTTAATCCCATTTTTATAACCACCCATTTACGCAATGGCGTTTGATGTAATCAAAGTACCATTCCGGTATAAGTGATTTACATGATCTCATGGTCGAAGGACTAGGTAACTATGTATCGAAAGCTTATAGCAAATTGAACTTAATGACGTGATCTTATGCTACGCTTATTTGGGTGTGTCCATCACATCATTCACCTAATGATATGATCTTGTTATTATTAACATCCTATATTCATGATCAGGAAACCATGATCATCTATTAATCAACAAGCTAGTTAAATGAGATACTTACTAGGAACTCTGGTTGTTTACACAACACACATGTATTAATGTTTTCGTTCAATACAATTATAGCATGGAGTGTAAACATATATCATGAACACTAAGATATAACAATAACTAATTTATTATTGCCTCTCGGGCATATCTCCAGCAGTAAGCTTCTAGTTAAAGCTATCATGTTCATCGAGTAAATGGATCACCATTAGTCTATGGCAGAAGTGCAACCATCGAGTCTACTTATTAGCAGTCAAACATCTCCTAAAACAATATTTAGAGGAGTTTGTGATAAAACATCTGCAATAAATACATTCTTGCACAATCTTGTATAGCGATGGGTATTGTGGATCTTGATGTGTTTCCCCCAACAATTTATCTTCCCATAATCTAGTACATTTTCCCTCCCCCACTTAAAAAAAACCTTTGCTGAAAAAATCATCTTTGACGCGCTTGAATCCTTCTCGAAAAGGGGAGTCGGTGAGTTTAGCATGTACTTGGGAGAGGGTTCAATTTATAAGATATTTTTTATGCAGCAGCTCCTACCACACTCCTTCCTCGTTTAAAGGTTTTAAACCATTTTCTTAATAAATATCTATTTTTAAGTTCTAGTATTTCAATACCTAAACTTTCCTGATATTTTGGTTGACAAATTATATTCCACATGGTTAGTTCATATTTCTTTTTAGTATCAATGTTTCGCGGAAAAAAAACTTGATCTAAAATAATCTAGTCTATTTATCACCCCTTTAGGTATCTCAAAAAAGACAACATTAAAATCGGCATACTTGGAGTTTATCAAAACAAGTCAATCTCCTTAAGAGACTAAGTTCCTCTCCCACCAATCTAGCTTCCCAGGGAACCGGGTCTCGATTGGATTCTACCCAACATTTTAAAGTTTCCTGTCATGGACAGATAATCCAAGATATAGAGAAGGAAGAGAACCGGCTTGGCAACAAAATGATTTGAGTATATTGTTGCTCCTCCTCTTTTGCTTTCCCAAAACAAAACATCATTTTGTGGGAGTTGATTTTTCTAAGTCCCCATTTTTTGATAAAGAGCATATATTAATATCGCGAAGATACTATCTAAGTCCCCATAGTTACTCGAAGATACACACCTCGCCCCTTTAGGTATCTCAAAAAAGACGACATTAACATCGACATACTTGTCAGAACTGAGTTTATCAAAACAAGTCAATCTCCGTAAGAGACTAACTTCCTCTCCCACCAACCTAGCTTCCCAGGGAACCGGGTCTCTATTGGATTCTACCCAACATTTCAAAGTTTCCTGTCATGGACAAGTATTCCAAGATATAGAGAAGGAAGAGAGCCGGCTTCGCAACAAGACGATTTGATTATATTGTTGCTCCCCCTCTTTTGCTTTCCCAAAACGGAAAACATCATTTTGTTTTTTTTTTTGAAATGGGATATGCACCGGCTTCAGCATCATGATGATGCACACGGCCATTTATTAAAAGGAGATTCAATACGGTATCGTTTACAACTCACGCATCGCCGAGGATTGATAAAAAGTCAACCAGCGAAAACAATACATACTATGACTACACATCAACATAGTCTTCTAGTATGTCACCAACCAGCCTGGCACAAGATATCCTGAGCGACCACTGTCCCTCCGGTGAAAGGTGGGCCCAAAGTTGGACCCAATGTGAGACCATATGGATAACCTGCAAGAAATGAAAAGAATTTTTTATTAAAGATAATATCATTTTTGACCCTCCAAATAGACCAGCATAAAGCAGAAACCCCAATTCGGATAAAAGCCTTAGATTGTATATCTACTTCATTCAACCAATTACCAAACATATTAGTAATATTGGTTGGATGCGGAAGATCAAAAGTGAAATTGACCGTACGACACAGAAGCTTAGCTAAAGGACGCTCAATAAAAAGGTGTTGAATAGTTTCTCAGTTCCCTACAGAAAACAAATTTTGTACACTCATTCCAATGAAGTTTAGCTAAATTATATTTAGTTAACAAAACCTTATTACTCAAAAACCACATGAAAATCTTTATCTTAAGGGGAATTTTAACCTTCTAGAGATACTTTCTCAGAAAAGGGGTATGGTCACTCATAAGATCCTCATACATACATTTTGCCATAAACAAACCATTAGATGTCAAATTCCAAACAAAACGGTCGTTCTCTTCATTCAAGTTTACCATCATGAGTTTAAGACATAATTGTACCCATGAAGTCCATTTATTACCACTCAACACCCGCCGAAAAGTAATATTCAGCGGGGTTTGAGTTAACACATGAGTTACTGTTACATTCTTATGGTGTACAATATTATATAAGGAAGGATATTGTTTAGCCAACGAAGTATTTCCTAACCAAGTATCTTCCCAGAAGCGGGTACTCATACCATTACCCACTTTGAAAAAACCCCTAGAAAAAAACTCCTGCTTGACCCCCATCAATCCTTTTCAAAAAGGAGAATCTATAGGCCTAGCCTGCACCTCAAATAAGGTCTTTTGTCTTAGGTATTTATTTTGCAGCAGTTCTTGCCACATCCCGTCTTCATTAAGAAGTTTAAAGAGTCATTTACTCAATAAACATCTGTTTTTGATTTTGAGAATCTCAATACCTAAGCCCCCTTGATCTTTGGGTCGACAAACGATGTTCCATTTTGTGAGCCGATATTTTCTTTTGTTTACGTCAGACTGCCAAAAAAACCTATATCTATAGAAGTTCAAATGTTTCCTTACCCCAACAGGTATTTGTAGGAAAGATAACATAAACATCGGTAAGCTAGTTAACACTAAATTAATAAGGACTGGCCTATCATCATAGGATAGTAATTTCTCTTTCCAGCATCCCAATTTACTCTCAAACTGTGTTTCTACTGGATACCAATCAGAATTCCTGAGTTTTCTGTAATGGATCAGAATACCCAAGTATCTAAAGGGGAGTGATCCAGCATCACATCCAAAGATCTGTTTGTACTGGTCCTCCTCCTCCTTGGTCTTTCCAAAACAAAAGATCTCACTTTTATCGAAGTTAATATTAAGTCCCGATAGCTCTTCAAAGAGACCTAAAATTAATTTCATATTAACCACTTTGTGGAGGTCATGTTCCAAAAAAAGAATCGTATCATCGGCATACTGTAGTATGGAGAGAACTCCCTCAACTAGATGGGGAATAAGCCCTCTGACTTAGCCATCCTCTTTTGCTCGTTTAATTAAGATGGCAAGCATGTCAACTACATATTAAATAGCATTGGAGATAGAGGATCCCCTTGCCTTAGACCTTTTTTGTCTGAAAATAATGACCAATGTCATCATTCATCTTCACCCCCACACTACCCCTTGAACCAAATGTTGCACTAATCTACCCCATTATGGAGCAAAGCCCTTCATTCACAAAGTTTGTTGTAAAAAGGGCCATTTCACTTATAGTAACCTTTTTCGAAGTTGATTTTAAACAACACCCCATCCATCTTCTTAGTATGGAGCTCATGGATTGTTTCATGAAGAATGACCACCCCTTCTAAAATATTTCTACCAGGCATAAAGGCTGATTGAGTTGGCTTTATAACTCTTGGGGTAATCCCCAAAATACGATTTGTACCAGCTTTAGTGAAGATTTTAAAACATACATTTAGCAAACAAAAGGTTTATATTGTTGTATTTGGCCGCATCCTCTTTCTTGGATAATAATGTGATGATGCAAACAAATTAGTTTGTAAAGGGGCAAATCCCCTTTGCTAAACTGTGAAAACAACTACATCAAGTCATCTTTTATTACTTTCTAATTTTTCTGATAAAACTCAGCTAGAAAGTCATCTGGTTCAGGAGCTTTATTAAGTTCCATCTGAGAAATTGCCTCTCTAAGTCCCCATAGTTACTCGAAGATACACAATATAAGTTTCACGTTAACAACCTTCTAAAAGCCGTGCTCCCTGAATATAAGGTTGTGTCATTAGGGTATTGTAGAATGGACACCCCACCTTCAATCAGCCCCGTACTTGACAGTTCTCCTTTGCTCTTCAGCGAGAATTGACAACATATTGGCAACTATATTGAACCTGCTGAATTTGAATAACATCTTTTTTTTTCGAGCAGCAAGGTGATCTCACCAAAATTCAGTTTATATAAAGCCAACTCGCCTGGTTGCAGCTATATAAGCTATGAGCACGGACATGCATTGGCGTCGGCCTCGAATTCCTATAGGTACGGCTCGAGTCAAACTATGAGTAGGTGTGCGCACTTGTGGCTGGTTTCCTTCCTGTTGACTATTTTCCTGATGATAATTCGAACCGGTTTAGTTAGACTAGCTACAATGGGAGTATCATGCATGTCATGTAGACAAAAATCTTATGTGGCACATCAATTAATAAGGAAAGAGCTGAGAGTAGTATCAGAGGTAGATATTGTATCATAGCACTTAAAACTAGAAACTTTAGTGGCAAACACATCATGTACACATATTTACATTGAGATTATACAAAACATTAAATATAATGAAACTATGATACTAATTAATAATACTATACATTGTAGGTATTGTATTATAAACTAGTATCATATTTATGATACTAGTCTATGGTACTTCCTTTTTTTACAAATCTATAATACTTCTCATTGTGATTAGTCTTAACCGAGCATGCAATAAATGGGTCAGTTAAGCGCCAAGCCATCGCTTACTGACAGACAGCCGGCCAGGCAGCACAATCTCCGTGCACGCAGCCATGCATTCCGGCCGGTGACCTACAAAGCCTAAACAAAGCATAGGCTGTACTACCTACTCTGCGGCCCGATCTCTCATCCGGAGACAAATCGCAAACTAGCTGCTGGCAAGGCAGGGCGCTAGCTAGGGCATGGTAGCTAGGTTTGGTTGAGTTCAAAGCGAGCAAGCACGAAGCTAGATGCCCGGAAGCCTGCAGTAGATGTAGCGCAATAGGGGCATATCCTAGAAGAACATCGCGCCTGCTGCGTGCCTGCAGCTGCGTGCTGCGCATGCAAGCAGGCCAAGCTGCAGGGGTCGATGCCATTGCACACCGTGCTAGTGATGCGGGGTTTGGCCAGCGACCGGTGGATCTGCCGAGACATAGTAATGAGAGATCGACGGATCACAAGAGGGCAACACTGGTGATCCATGCAATGCAACAAGCAGATCTGCAGATGCCAATAAAACTAGAGAGGCGTGGCGCTTGGCGCTTGGCGCGTGGGCTAGCTGACCTGCGGCAGCCAAGCTGCTGAAGGGTACATTCGCAGGCGTATGTTCAGGCGGCCAATAGAGCTAGCTAGCAGTGTGTGTATTCAATGGACGTACGTGTACAGCCGGTGAAGGATGATCGATCGGGGGTACACGGCGGACATGCCGCATCTTGTGAGCGTACCGTGCATGCACATGAATATGCATGTCCCTGAAGGAGACACTGATACTCCAACAAATTCATAAAATGAGCTCGCGGGGAAACTATTTTACCATCTAATTCTTTTAGGTAGAGCCAAAGACAAAGACACTATGTTATGTTAGTCTGTGTAGTGTCATTCTAACATGCTCTACACTTCCTGCCAGCATGGCGAGGCGGAGCCGGGCCACACCCCAGTCAAGTAGTGTCGCTCCCATCGGCGCTATCCTACCTAGTGAGTGCATCGACGCTTCACTTCCAGTTAGGTTAACCGCCCCGAGCCGTCCCTTTCCATAGCCCCTCGCATTTTCTCGCCCGCCCACAACCTGCAGAGTAGTGTAGCACCATCAGCACTCCTCTCTCCACCTCACAAATCCCCTCCACAAATCTTACATATCTGAAGGATTCTTCTGCGGATCTCAGCCCCAACCCCTCTCTTAAGGTAATCTCCTCCGATCGCCTTCTTTCCATCCGATAAATCCTTCACATCTTTTCCTATTTGTGCACGATTGGGTGAAACCCTAGTTTAGGGTGGATTTGATTTTTGTATAGAAGATTGAAATCATGTAGGGGTTGATGATGTGTACGTACTACCTCTGATTCAAGGAATAAGGCGTCCTCGTTTTACGTGTTTTTCGTTTGACTAAGTAGTACTTCAAATATATAAAAATTGTTTGTATAAAATTAACATCATTAGAAAGTGCTTTTTAATACGGATCCAACAATACAAATTACATATAATATAATAAAGATTTTGTTGCTCAATTTTTATGGTCAAAGTTCGTCTTGGAATACGTGTGCACCTTATTCCTTGGAACGGAGGTAGTATATGTCTACCTAATGATTTGAGAACATTTATAATATTTTGATGTGTATTATGGCTACGCAAACATTGAAATCTTGTAGTACCTACGTATGGTATGAAACAATGCTCCCATATGAATCGTTTGAGTTTAATCCCGTATTGCTTAAAAATGTAGGATGGTTTGCCTTAACAATGATTACTATGGTGTTAAACACCGGGCCTACTTGATTGTGGAGAAAAGGAAGGTAATATAAATTCTTTTGGTACTTAATATTAATATTTGTTAAGTTCAAATAGATATGGCGTAATATTATGACTTTTGTGTGTCGTTGCCTATTCGACGGTGCCTCGGAGGAGGGATCCTCACGAGGGGGAGAAGAAGTAGGGGCCATAGGGCGGAGTGCACACGGGACGGTGATACGCGATTTACCCAGCTTCGGAACACCTGTACGATGTCAGGGTCTACTGCTGCTTGTCTTGAATTATCTGGACGCTTTCGCGTTGTTACAATGAGTTGTGGTTGTGCCTCTAGGGCTCCCGGGATCCGGCTTATAAAGGCGCACGGATCTAGGGTTTACATGGAGAGTCCTAGCCGGATTACAGGTTGCCTAACTGCGGTACAATGTCTTGCCGTGTACGTCAAGGATCCGCCTTCCCATCTACGTCGTACTGGATCCGGGTTCCATATGAGCCTCCACGGATCCGGCTTCCTCCGAAGGTCGGTTGGGATCCGGCTTCCCTACCCTGGGCTGGACTTCATCCTTCAGGATCAACAGCAATTGGACCGCCCGATGGGCCACATGCCACATCACCATCTATGGGCCACCCGGGCTTGCCGGATCTAGGCACTGTCGATGGTACACCCATGAAATATACCCACAACAGTAGCCCCCAGAGTTTTCCGAGTTTCACCTCCTATTTCCGCCTTGCTTACGCTTCATCATTTCCGGCAATTTCGGTAACGCGGAGAAACTTGAAGAACTCCAACTTCATATTTTCTGCTTTCCCAACTCTTGGTCGGAAAATACCCTCATCCTGCGGGACTTCATCCATTGACAGCATCAATACGGCATGTCTCCGGGTTACTCCCCTGCCGCGGCAAGAGTTTGCTTATCTTCACGCTGCAACCCGGAACCTTAAAAAGTTCAAACGGTTCCGCCAATCCTGGCGCCATTTTCGCGCGATTTGAGCGATAACTTATCCTTAGCCGTTTTTACCGCTTAGGGTTTTCGACACGTGTCACTCATCCAACGGTGCGACGCTTGCGTTCCTACCATAGGATGCGGAGCACGAATCTCCTCCTTCGGCCTATAAATATCCGTCGTTCAACCCTAATCACCCCATTCGCCCCTCTTTTCACCTCTCAGCGCAGCGCCGCCTCCGAGCTCCTCCTCCGCCGTACCGGAGTTCGCCAGAATCTCGCCGGAGTTGTTTCGCCGCCGCGCAGTGTTCATCGTGTTCTTAACTTCAGCGAGCCACCACAGCTAAACCTCGTCGCCGGCGACTCCGACCACCGCGGAAGCCATTCCGGTAAGCTCTCAAGCTTCGTCTTCGCACCGTAGTTGGTAGGGATGAACTAAGGTTTCAACACTGGATCCGACTAAGTTAGTTTTTCCGCCACTGTTTCCTCTTCAGATGTCTTCTTCGACTCCGCCTCATACATCCAAGCCGATCATGGCAACACCCCTCTCCTCCGCCCCTCCCCCCTTTGTCCCAGTTCAGCTGGAACCTTCCAAGGATTCCGGCAAGAACGTCGAGGGAACATCTGCTAACCCGGAGAAAGCCGCCGGAGTAGAACAAGCAGAGAAGAAGGCGGAAGAAGCAGCTGCCAAAAAATCTAAGGCTCGCCAGCGAGACAGCGAAGCCAAGGGGAAGTGGTGGCCCTGCACCACCACGGAAACCGAGCTCAACAACCTCGAGGCGGAGGGCTTTTTAAGACCCGGGTCCTGGCGGACACTTCCGGGTGCTCTGGCTCCAGCTCCCGAAGCCGGAGAGATGGTGGTGACCAAGGCGCTTGTGGAGCGCGGCTTCTCCTTTCCGCCAAGTGATTTATTCTCGGAAATCTTGAAGGTGTATGGGCTCCAGCCCCACAACATATCCCCAAACAGCGTCCTGGCCATCAGCAACCATGTCACTCTATGTGAAGGCCACCTCCGGGTACCCCCAGAACTTTCTCTATTTCAGTACTACTTCTCCGTCAAGAAGGAGAAGATTCCTCAAACCTCCGAGTTGGCCACTTGCGGTTCAATCACATTCATGCTCCGCCCCGGCCGCGTCTATCCTCCCACCGATCGCCACGAATCCGCGCGATATTGGTTCGGTGGCTTCTTCTACATGAAGGATGTTTCTGACCCGGCGAGCGAGAGGATGCTGCCGCCCTTCAAGAATAGCCCCGCCAGCGAGACTCCGGCATGGACACAACGTCCTCACCTCTCCGAGTCACCTCTGCTGACTCGCGCAGTTAGGCGGATCTGCAAACTGACGGAAGAAGGTCTGTCAGGGAAGGACCTAACAATGTCCTGGTTCACCAAGCGGATCCAACCACTTCAACATCGGGACCACCTGATGTTCCAGTACACGGGGCGCGACGATCCTATGCGCGCCTCTAAGGACAACCTTTCCGCTGACGCCATCAACAAGCAGATCCGACTTCTTATCAAGATTCCGCGTGATCTTCGGATTCACGTGTGTAACAAGGACATCCACACCAACGGCTCCGGGACCGCGGTACGTTGCCTTGACCCAACTGTCGATTCCTTTCTAATCTGAATTTTTTCTAAGTGTTGGCTGGGTAACGTAGCTCTAAGCCCTTGAGGAGGGCGAACTCGGAACTCTCCTCCGGGTCCCTCATGCGGGCAACACCTACCCCGAAGTCGCGTTGGACGCGGAGGCTCCCGAGGCTCCGCGTCCCTCCAAAATAAAGAGGGCTGCTCCCTCCAGCCCCGCAGCCAAAACGTGCCCGCGAAGTGCTTAGCACCGCGGCTACCCGCAAGGCGGAGGCGGAGAAGAAGCGCCTCAAGCTCATCGACACCAGCAACCGAGCCCAACCTGACATGCACCATTTTTTCAAACCATCCGGGTAAGTGCTTGGTTTCCGCCTTAAAACTCCTCTGTCACCATGAATCGGCATGTGCTTAACTATTATGCCTTTCTTATTACGCAACAGAAGCTCCGGAAGCCAGCCCCCCAAGATCCCCAAGAAGAGAACGAAGCCATCTCCGGCTTCCATGCCAGTCACACCGGAAGTTGAGGTTCCGCCCAAGGCCTCTTCTACCGCCAAGCCGGATCCTAAGGACGTCATCAACCTTGATGACCTCGCCGAAGAACCAACTGCCGAGACCGGCCACGGCGAATCCGGCAAGGGCGCATCCTCATCCGCACCTCCGCCTGAGCAACCAACCGTCACCTCAGCTGAACCTCCGACTGAGGAAGTTGAGAAAAAGTTACAACTAAGTCGTGCCACCGGCACGCCCCAAACTCATCCTCACCTCTTTCCGACTTTGCAAAAGGTCCCCCTCTCACAGCGCCATGCGGAGGTCTCCGCCATGATGGACAAAGTGTGGGGGCCTGCAAACACGGAAATGCAGGAGCTGTCTGACCTCAAGAAATCCCTCAAGATTTTCTTCGCTCAGCACAAGAACGTGCGCCAGGTAACTCTAGCCCCCAAGCATTGGGTTGGACATTTTTCCTGGTAACATGTGTGAGCCGATGCTTTTTACATGTGCACTTTTAGCGGAAATTTAATTTTTTCTCAATCTAAGAATTTAAACTCCTCGCCAGCCCCCAGAATTTTGAATTTCCGGCTAACTCCTGTCTGCTTCTCAGAACACGCGGAAGCTACACGAAGACCTGCGCGTCCATGTGCTGGAGCAAATGACAGAGATAGAAGGGCTGCGCCAGAATGCCGAAAATAGCTAAAAGACTATATCGCTCTTGGAGACCCGCCTGAATGGTAAGAACTCCGGGTTGCTTACGAATCTTTCCATGAAAAATCATGATGCATAACTTGTGTAATTTTCCGCCTACAGAAGAAATTGCCAAGCGCCCCGCCATTGATGCCCTGTCCGCCAAGGTCCAAGTGCTCGAGGCGGAGAATGAATCCCTCAAGAACTTCCTGAAGGAATCCTCCGAGAAGGAGACTTTGGAGAAGAAGGAGCTCGTGGAGAAGCATGCACGCGACATGGCAGAGCTTGTGGACAAACTCAAGAAGAGCCAGCAAAGGGTATCAACCTTAGCGGCTAAAAATAAGAGTCAAGAGGCGGAGGCTATCGACAAAATGATCTTCCGTAAGAACCTTTCCTGTTTAACTCCGACTTCCTCACACTTTGCTTTGACCGCGGAAAAACTGATCATCATTTTCGCAGCGAGTCTTGGCTTTGAATGGACCAAGGATTCAACCCTTAAGAGGACTGAAGCATACGATGAAGCGCGGAGTTCGATTGACGAGCTTGTCGAGGCATGTCGCGGAATCGCCAAGTCACTGTCCTTGAAGAGGGCTAAGACCACGGTGATCGACACCATGTCCAAGCTTATGAGGCAGGTGCCGGAGCTCATCAAGGATTGGCAAGAATCTTCTGCTCGCGGAGTCGCTTCCCTCGTTTTGGCCACCTGCAAAGCGCACTTCCCCACCATGAGGTTCGCGGACGTTGCGCGCGATACTCCCAAGGGCACCAACATGAGAGCCATTCTCGCGGAGACCCAAGGGTTCGATCGACTCTTTGTTGGACGAGTTAACCACTCATTCTGGTACAACAAGTACGATCTCCCCAAGGGCTTCTCTGACGCGGAAGATGAAGAGGAAGTTGCTGAGGAGGGCGGCGCGGAGGGCTTCGGATCGAGCGCTGACCATTCCGAGGAAGGCTCCGATGGCAACTCCGGCATTGGCTCCGGCGACGGCTCCGGCGGCGGCTCCGCCTACGTAGCTTCTGATGAGGAGCAATCCTCCGAGTGAAAACCTGTGAAACAATCAAACTGATGTATCATTTTGTCCCCGGAGTGGGTTTGTAAGATAACTTAAATTCTTAAGTAGCTAGGGACGAAACACTTGTGCTTGGGCGGAAAATACTTATCCTGCTACCCGTTTGTTTTATTTGCATGTTTCGTTCATTGAAAGCAAGTGCTGGTTTTATATTTTCCGACTCACTCATTTGACCTTCCACGAGCCGGAGGACCATTAGCCGGAAACGCTAGCCAACGGCGATGAAGCCCAATGGCGTCCGTCAATAACCGCGGAAACAAGCCCCCAGCGTAGGTGCCGGAAATCGCTACCAGGAATCCATGTGTGTGCAACAGAAAATATTTCCGCCAGAAAACTTAAGCTTACGTCCAAAAAAGGACGATTTTGAAAATCACAACTTTCATACACGCCTAGGCGGAAATATCCAGCTCTGCGGTTTTAGTCGGAAAACTTACATGATCTAAAAATGAACAAGTAAAGGAGGTAAAAGACTCATAGAGTGAACCAGAAGCTTTATTTCATTGATCATGCATAACTATTACAAGGTATGTAATTCTAAAATTTCGCTAAGTGTGGAAAGGACGTAGCTGTGCAATGTTTCAGGGACGTTCTGTTTCATCGTATATGTCATCCGGATCCTCTCGCTTGCGTTTCCGGTACCAGTTAGCAGGTCTATCCTTTAGCTCCCAGAAATCGACAAAGTAGTACGATCCATTGTGAAGCACTTTGCTAACGACGAAGGGTCCTTTCCAGGGAGATTGCAGCTTGTGATCTTTCACCTGGCGAAGGCGGAGGACCAGGTCTACGGCCATGAACGAGCGGTTCTGGACTCGACGGCTATGATAGCGTCGGAGCTTCTGCTGGTAAATGGTAGAGCGTTGGTCGGCTAAATTCCGAGCTTCTTCGATCAGGTCCACAGATAGCTGTCTGGCCTCGTCAGCAGTTTCTTCACTTTAGGCGGAGACTCGCGGTGAATCATGGATGATGTCGGAGGGGAGCACGGGTTCGGATCCGTATACCAAGAAGAAAGGAGTAAATCCGGTTGACCTGTTAGGGGTAGTTCGTAAACTCCACAAGACAGAATCTAACTCATCGGCCCAAGCTCCAGCTGCGCGCCGCAGCGGTTCTTCAAGGCGTGGCTTAATCCCTGATAATATGAGATCATTGGCCCTTTCGACCTGACCATTGGATTGTGGATGAACCACAGAAGCAAGGTCAAGCCGTATCCCTACGTCCTCACAATAATCCTTTAGTTCTCCTTGCGCGAAGTTTGTGCCATTATCTGTGATTATGCTGGGTGGGATGTCGTATCTCATAACGAGGCTGCAAACGAATTTTAGTGCCGTAGCACCGTCGGCTTTTCTCACTGGCTTTGCCTCGATCCACTTACTGAACTTGTCAACAGCGACCAGGAGGTACTCAAAACCGCCAGGAGATGATCTCTTTAGTTTACCAACCATATCGAGCCCCCAGACCGCAAATGGCCAGGTGATAGGTATGGTCTTCAGCTCTTGGGCTGGAGCGTTTGGTTGAGTAGCGTAGTACTGGCAACCTTGGCAGGTCTTCACCAGCTTGTCGGTATCTTCTTTAGCTGTGAGCCAGTAAAACCCAAGCCGAAAAGCTTTTGCAACGAGTGACCTGGGAGCGGCATGATGCCCGCAATGTTGGAGATATGCCCAAGAGGCAATAATAAAATGGTTATTATAATATATCTTTGTGTTTATGATAATGTTTACATACCATGCTATAATTGTATTAACCGAAACATTGATACATGTGTGTTATGTGAACAACAAAGAGTCCCTAGTAAGCCTCTTATATAACTAGCTTGTTGATTAATAGATGATCATGGTTTCGTGATCATGAACATTGGATGTTATTAATAACAAGGTTATGTTATTATATGAATGATGTAATGGACACACCCAATTAAGCGTAGCATAAGATCACGTCATTTAGTTATTTGCTATAAGCTTTCGATACATAGTTACCTAGTCCTTATGACCATGAGATCATGTAAATCACTTATACTGGAAAGGTACTTTGATTACATCAAACGCCACTACGTAAATGGGTGGTTATAAAGGTGGGATTAAGTATCCAGAAAGTATGAGTTGAGGCATATGGATCAACAGTGGGATTTGTCCATCCCGATGACGGATAGATATACTCTGGGCCCTCTCGGTGGAATGTCGTCTAATGTCTTGCAAGCATATGAATAAGTTCATAAGAGACCACATACCACGATACGAGTAAAGATTACTTGTCAGGAGACGAGGTTGAACAAGGTATAGAGTGATACCGATGATCAAACCTCGGACAAGTAAAATATCGCGTGACAAAGGGAATTGGTATCGTATGTGAATGGTTCATTCGATCACTAAAGTCATCGTTGAATATGTGGGAGCCATTATGGATCTCCAGATCCCGCTATTGGTTATTGGTCAGATAGAGTACTCAACCATGTCCACATAGTTCGCGAATCGTAGGGTGACACACTTAAGGTTTGATGTTGTAAATGTAGAACTTGAATATGGAATGGAGTTCGAAGCATTGTTCGAAGTCTCGGATGGGATCCCGGACATCACGAGGAGTTCCGGAATGGTCCGGAGAATAAGATTCATATATAGGAAGTCATTTTATAAGTTTAAAAATGATTCGGTGATTTTACGGAAGGTTCTAGAAGGTTCTAGAAAAGTCCGGAAGGAATCACTAAGGAAGGAGGAGTCCCGGAGGGACTCCACCTCCCCATGGCCGGCCAACCCTAGAGAGGGGAGTCCAAGGTGGACTCCACCTAAGGGGGCCGGCCACCCCCCCACATGGAAGGGGGAATCTCACTTGAGGTGGGAGTCCCACCTTGGGTAGGTTTCCCTACTACATGGAAGGTTCTTGTGTTGGGGTCTTATTCGAAGACTTGTAGTCCAACACTTGGGGATCCACCTATATAATGAGGGGCATAGGGGAGGGGGCCGGCCACCACAAAGCCACAAGCTGGCCACACCCCTTGAGGCCGGCCACCCCTCTCCCAAACCCTAGCCGCCCCCCCTCTTCTCCACCTCTCCCGCACGCTTAGCGAAGCTCCGCCGGAGTTCTCCATCGCCACCGCCACCACGCCGTCGTGCTGCCGGATTCAAGGAGGAGCTACTACTTCCGCTGCCCGCTGGAATAGGGAGAAGGACGTCGTCTTCATCAACACCGAACGTGTGACCGAGTACGGAGGTGCTGCCCGATCGTGGCACTGTGATCAAGATCCTCTACGCGCTTTTGCAAGCGGCAAGTGATCGTCTACCGCAGCAATAAGAGCGTACTCTCATAGGCTTTGGAAATCTTCAAGGGTGAGTCTCGATCATTCCCTCGTTGCTCCCGTCTTCTAGATTGCATCTTGGCTTGGATTGTGTTGTCGCGGTAGGAATTTTTTTGTTTTCTATGCAACGAATCCCTACAGTGGTATCAGAGCCAGGTCTATGCATAGATGGTTGCACGAGTAGAACACAATGGTTTTGTGGGCGTTGATGCTTATGTTGTCTTTAGTTTGAGTACTTTGCATCTTTGTGGCATAGTGGGATGAAGCGGCTCGGACTAACTTTACATGACCGCGTTCATGAGACTTGTTCCTCGTTCGACATGCAACTTGTATTGCATAAGAGGCTTTGCGGGTGTCTGTCTCTCCTACTATAGTGAAGATTCAATTTACTCTTTTATTGACAACACTAGTATCACCGTTGTGGTTCATGTTCGTAGGTAGATTAGATCTCTCTCGAAAACCCTAAACCACGTAAAATATGCTAACCAAATTAGAGACGTCTAACTTGTTTTTGCAGGGTTTGGTGATGTGATATGGCCATAATGTGATGATGAATATGTATGAGATGATCATTATTGTATTGTGGCAACCGGCAGGAGCCTTATGGTTGTCTTTAAATTTCATGTTGAGTAGTATTTCAAAGTAGTTGTAATAGTTGCTAGATGAGGTGAACAACCATGAAGACGGCGCCATGGACCTTGACGCTACACCGAAGATGATGGAGATCATGTCCGTGCTTTGGATATGAAGATCAAAGGCGCAAAGACAAAAGGGCCATATCATATCACATATGAACTGCATGTGATGTTAATCCTTTTATGCATCTTATTTTGCTTAGATCGCGACAGTAGCATTATAAGATGATCCCTCACTAAAATATCAAGATAATAAAGTGTTCTCCCCTCGTATGCACCGTTGATATAGTTCGTCGTTTCGAAGTATCTTGTGATGATCGGATGTGATAGACTCAACGTTCACATACAACGGGTGTAAGCCATGTTGCACACGCGGAATACTTGGGTTTGCTTGACGAGCCTAGCATGTACAGACATGTCCTCGGGACAACGGAAACCGAAAGGTTGAACACGAGTCATATGGATGATATGATCAACATGTTGATGTTCACCATTGAAGCTACATCATCTCACGTGATGATCGGTTTTGGTGTAGTGGATTTGGATCGTGTACCACTTAACAACTATGAGGGATGTTGTATTAAGTGGGAGTTCATTAGTAATTAGATTAAAACATGAACTAATTATCATGAACACAGTCTGAGTAGTATTTTGAATTAATTTTTTAGTATTGGCATCCGTTTTCTACCATGCGCTAGTCTTGTAATTGAGATAGAAATACTGTTAAAATCTGACAAGAAACTTTACGGACTGGTACCGTATTGTTATAGAATCAAGAAATGATTAAGTCCTATTGCAAACTTTTAGTAAACCTCACATTGTTGATTCAAAGAACTATGGTTTCAATTAGTACCTAAAGATATCTTGTCTCCGTGAAACTTGAAGTTCAAATCTGTTTGAAAAATAAGGAGCTGAAAATTTAGTTTTCAGAAATAATCAAGGTATGAGATATATGTGATATCTAAGACCTTATTGCAAGATGATAGAATATAATTTGGTGAGACTACATAAACTCGTAAGTTTTGTGGGAATGTATGAAGGTTGAAGACGCCAGGTGTCCCAATCCTCCAACTATTGGGGCACTAACGATATTCGCATATCCATGAAGTGATCGTCCTTAGTATGCACCGTTGCTAAGACTCGTCGTTTCGAAGCATCACGTGATGATCGGGTGTTATAGATTCTATGTGTGCATATAATGGGTGCAAGCCAGATTTGCACATGCGAATACTAAGGTTATACTTTACGAGCCTAACATGTACAGACATGGTCTCGGAAAGTCGTCATGATATGATGGATAAAATTATGAGTGAAATTGTTCATCATATTACAAAGTTACTAATAGTGAAATCTGAAACACTTGTCATATGATGATCAACTTCGAAGTAAGAATCTCAAGGTTATTGGTATTTGACCAACAAACCTAGAAGTTAATGATGTTAAAGTGTTTTTCTGAATAATGAGGAAAGCTAAAAGAGAAACTGCAAAAGATTTTTTGGGAGAAAGAAAAGAAAAGACTAGAAAGTCTAGCTCAGCTGTATATAAATGATATACATGTTATGGTTGTATTCCTAGTTAGGTCACACAATGAAATTCTTGAGTATTTGTACCATATTGGTTGGTATGATGTGTCATACAAAACAACGCAATACAAGAATACAATGGCCTAAGTGACTGACAAGGAATATGATAGGAATGCACGTCTGGAACAAAAAATAAAGTGTTATTATGTTCGTCGTTGGCATTCTATCTAGCCCTTAGAATTTATAATAAAGAACTTAATAATTGTTATTTTGCTCTGGTCAAATGAAAGCAATGAGTTGTTCAAATTATGACATTACTCCATGTACGATGGATAAGTTATTATAAATCTTAATGGTGAAACACACATACATAACACTGACGCTAAAATGCCATAAGACAAATGATTTGAATTCCACTTATTTGTGGAACCGCCATTTAGGTCATGTTGGAAAGGAAAGCATGAAGGAACTCCATGCAAATGGATTTTTGGAGTCATTTGATTTTTGAATCGTTTGGCGCTTGCAAAATGTTTTCTAAAAGTAATGACTGAAATACCGTTCATAGGCCAAGAGTTGAACGGGCAACTAATTTAGTGAAAACATACATGATGATGTATGTGGTTCACTGGACATAGTTATGTGCGGGAGATTCTTCTACTTCATGAAAACTTCAAACAATAAATTGAGTATATATATGTGGATATATTCGATAAGGAAGAAGTTTGAAACATTTGAATAGATTTAAATAAATTTCAGCATGAAGTGGAAATCATCGTAATAGAAAAGTCAAATATCTATGATTGGATCATAGTGGAAATATTTGAATTACTAATTTTAGCGAACATCTAAGAGAGTTATGAAATTGTTCTACAACTCACATTTCTTGGAGTATCATAGTGATGATGAAGTATCCGAGAGATGTATCCAAACCTTGTTGGATCAATGATGAGATAAAATATTAATGCCATTATATTTTTTGTGGATTATGCTTTAGAGACTACCGCTTTTACACTAAATAGAGCATCATCATGATCCGTTGAAATGACACCATACAAGTTATGGCATGGGTATAAACCCTAATAGTCCTTTCTTTAAATTTTGGTCTAAGATTTTACAACCAAAATCGGATGAATGTCTTTGTTGGTTATCCCGAAGAATTGATTGGGAATTCTTTCCACTATGAAGTAAACGACAAAAGTATTTGTTAATGTTACTTGCTTATTTCCAAGAAATTGTTTTCTAGCGAATTATTTGAGTGGGAGGACAATAGAACTTGATAAGGTTTATGAACCTGAGCATAATGTTCAGAGTAGCGCAGCATCAGAAATTGGTTCCGGAAGCGGCCACGACGATCATGGCTCCCATGACTACAAAGTGTTTTAGTTATGAAGATCGAAGTACTTATTGAACCTTGTAGGTATGGTTTACTTTGTGATCAAATAAATGATTTGTGGACAAAGGATTGATTTTGAACAATGATAAACCAACTACATACAAAGAAGTTATGATGGGCCCTGACTCCGTTAAAATGGCTATACGCCATGAAATCCAAGATAGATGAATATTTTTTGAAAGTAAATGGATCTATAAAATTGACGAAGCTTGACTTGTCGAAAAGTTGTTTACGACAAAGTTCAAAGATTTGACTACGATAAGATTAGATCTCCCGTAGCAATGCTTATAGCCTATGTGGATTATTCTAGTAATCACTACATATTTCTTTTATGAGATATTCTAGTAGGATGGCAAAATACATTACTTATCAGAAGTATGTATTAAAGGTGTATACAAGATACAACCAAGATTTTTGCTGGTCCGTGGAATACTAGATAGGTATACATACTTCAATGTGATGAAGTGAGTATCGCAGAGTTGGAATCTTCACCGGATGAAATAGTCAAAGAGTTTTTGATTTCATCAGAGACGATGAAGGGGCTTGCATTTGCAAGAAATTAAGTGGGAGCGCTGAGACATATTTATAATACTTATGTATATGACATATAGTTGGTTATAAATGATGTAATTATATACTTGATTAAAAAGGTTTCATTGAGAATTAATTTCAATGAAAGGATATGGACTGAAACAAATTTAGTGTCAAGATCTATGAAGATAGATTGAAATACATTATAAGTTTAAGTCAAAGTACATAAAATGGATATTGAAGTAGTTTAATATAGAAATATTAAGAAAATGTTCTTATCATGTGAAGTTTTAACAAGACTTGAGTGTATCTTACACTCAATGAGTAAAAACACATGAGTGATTATAGATCACAAATAATATGTACACAATCAGTTGTCCTATGCTCTTAAAAATGTTATGAGCATATACCAGAATGATTCATGTGATGATCATTGAAAAACAGTAAGAATATTCTTGAGTACTTAAGAAGAACCAAGGATATATATATATAGTTTTGTATGGAGAGATGACAAACAAATCGCTGTAAGGTGTTGCACCGATATTTATTTTGTCACATATGAAAATAAAATTTCAATCTTAAATTAGACTAAGTGTTGTTTAAAAGGTAGCACAATGAGCTAGAAGTTGTCTATGCTAGATTTAGAAGAGTTCTAAATATTGTGACGGATTCTACAAAAGAAGGCAGAGTATGTCATTGTTTTGACAATGACAAAGGATGTTAAGTCAAGAGGTTCTTTGAGAACTTGGCGTAGTTCCAACAGAGTCAGAACTTTGAAGCTATATTGTGTGTGACAATATTAGTGACATTTTTCAGACCGCGGAATTAAGGTTCCACCAGAAGACCAAACATATTTAATGCCGACTCATTTGGAAATGAGTAATGCGTTGAGACGCAAATGAATTACAAAATACATAAGTTTCTGAGCGTGTCAGATCCGTTGACTAAAACCTCTCCCGTGAGCAAAACATGATAAAGCACCGAAAGGCCAAGGTGTTATATCTTTACAAATGTAAACTAGATTATTGACTCTAGTGCAAGTGGGAGACTGTTGGAGATATGCCCAAGAGGCAATAATAAAATGGTTATTATAATATATCTTTGTGTTTATGATAATGTTTACATACCATGCTATAATTGTATTAACCGAAACATTGATACATGTGTGTTATGTGAACAACAAAGAGTCCCTAGTAAGCCTCTTATATAACTAGCTTGTTGATTAATAGATGATCATGGTTTCGTGATCATGAACATTGGATGTTATTAATAACAAGGTTATGTCATTATATGAATGATGTAATGGACACACCCAATTAAGCGTAGCATAAGATCACGTCATGAAGTTATTTGCTATAAGCTTTCGATACATAGTTACCTAGTCCTTATGACCATGAGATCATGTAAATCACTTATACCGGAAAGGTACTTTGATTACATCAAACGCCACTGCGTAAATGGGTGGTTATAAAGGTGGGATTAAGTATCCGGAAAGTATGAGTTGAGGCATATGGATCAACAGTGGGATTTGTCCATCCCGATGATGGATAGATATACTCTGGGCCCTCTCGGTGGAATGTCGTCTAATGTCTTGCAAGCATATGAATAAGTTCATAAGAGACCACATACCACGGTACGAGTAAAGAGTACTTGTCAGGAGACGAGGTTGAACAAGGTATAGAGTGATACCGATGATCAAACCTCGGACAAGTAAAATATCGCGTGACAAAGGGAATTGGTATCGTATGTGAATGGTTCATTCGATCACTAAAGTCATCGTTGAATATGTGGGAGCCATTATGAATCTCTAGATCCCGCTATTGATTATTGGTCAGAGAGAGTACTCAACCATGTCCACATAGTTCGCGAACCGTAGGGTGACACACTTAAGGTTTGATGTTGTAAATGTAGAACTTGAATATGGAATGGAGTTCGAAGTATTGTTCAAAGTCTCGGATGGGATCCCGGACATCACGAGGAGTTCCGGAATGGTCCGGAGAATAAGATTCATATATAGGAAGTCATTTTATAAGTTTGAAAATGATCCGGTGATTTTACGGAAGGTTCTAGAAGGTTCTAGAAAAGTCCGGAAGGAATCACTAAGGAAGGAGGAGTCCCGGAGGGACTCCACCTCCCCATGGCCGGCCAACCCTAGAGAGGGGAGTCCAAGGTGGACTCCACCTAAGGGGGCCGGCCACCCCCCCACATGGAAGGGGGGAATCCCACTTGAGGTGGGAGTCCCACCTTGGGTAGGTTTCCCTACTGCATGGAAGGTTCTTGTGTTGGGGTCTTATTCGAAGACTTGTAGTCCAACACTTGGGGATCCACCTATATAATGAGGGGCATAGGGGAGGGGGCCGGCCACCACAAAGCCACAAGCTGGCCGCACCCCTTGAGGCCGGGCACCCCTCTCCCAAACCCTAGCCACCCCCCTCTTCTCCACCTCTCCCGCACGCTTAGCGAAGCTCCGCCGGAGTTCTCCATCGCCACCGCCACCACGCCGTCGTGCTGCCGGATTCAAGGAGGAGCTACTACTTCCGCTGCCCACTGGAACGGGGAGAAGGACGTCGTCTTCATCAACACCGAATGTGTGACCGAGTACGGAGGTGCTGCCCGATCGTGGCACTGTGATCAAGATCTTCTACGCGCTTTTGCAAGCGGTAAGTGATCGTCTACCGCAGCAATAAGAGCCTACTCTTATAGGCTTTGGAAATCTTCAAGGGTGAGTCTCGATCATCCCCTCGTTGCTCCCGTCTTCTAGATTGCATCTTGGCTTGGATTGCGTTCTCGCGGTAGGAAATTTTTTTTCTTCTATGCAACGAATCCCTACACGCAATCCCCTGCGTGGATCTCTCTGAGGATTTCAATGCCATCTTGTGAGGAGACGCATTTGAGAAATACTCCTGTTGCGCTTCGTTTGTAGAGCTGTCCGTCAACGATTGTGTAGGATCTTGCTCGTCTGATGATCTGTCGTGCAAGGACCTCGTCCTCTGGCAACTTTTGATCAATGAGGTAGTCCAGGAAAGGCTGTGTCCAGGCCGGAGTGATGACCATCACTTCCCTAGCCGGAGATACTGCCACATCTGGATTTTCCGGGTTAGCGCCCTTCACCGAGGGTATCCGGAGATGCTCAAGGAAAATACCAGACGAAATTGGCTTCCTGCCGGATCCGAGCTTGGATAGCATGTCTGTCGCTGTGTTATCGTCTCTCCTGATGTACTTGACTTCGTATCCGAGGAAGCATTTGGCGATCTCGTCAACTTCGTCTCTGTAAGACGCCATGACGGAGTTTCTGGCGTTCGAGGTTCCGGCTACTTGTTGTGCCACCAGGTCGGAATCTCCGCAGCAAATGATGTGCTTGATCCCAATTTCCTTAGCGATGCGCAGACCGTGTAGTAGAGCCTCGTATTCCGCCATGTTGTTTGTAGCTTCGAAGTGGATCTGCAGAACGTACTGCAGTTCTTCTCCTGTGGGGGACTTCAGGGTGACTCCGGCTCCCGAGCCTTGATGCTGCTTGGATCCGTCGAAGTG